>NC_052155.1:151839037-152526982 GCF_902713615.1 Scyliorhinus canicula
AACATCCAATGGTAAGTAGTGTAGTGTACACGGATTTGCTAACTGTGAGAGCAGCAATTATTTATTTTTTTGTTCACTGCATTCCTCATGAATGGATCAGCTGCACCTGGATTTCTGTTTGTTTTGAGAAAGTAGGTGGAGGAAGAAGAATTTGGAATTAAAGTAATCCCTGTTATAAACCCAATGCAGAGCAATTTTTCTTTTATGCTGCTGAGTTCTGTTCCAGTTAAAATTTCTCTTTGTAATTTGATGAGATTTACCGTGATTTTTATCCACCCCCCTCCTTTTCGTGGACTGTGCAGGAGTTACTGCCAATTGCCCATCTGTGCAAGTTGATTTTTCTTCCTATTTTAAATATGCTGTGGAGTGTTCTGCCTGTGCGGAGCTGTGATTATTGAGTATGTGGTGCTTGGTTTAGTCATGCGCATGTATTTTCTGGTTTATGCTGGGGGAGAATGGTACAAGACGATTGGAAAGTGACCTAGATTGGACCCCTAACTTGCTGAGTCCTCTAATCTGTGAATAAAATGTTAGATTCAGACTGAGGCAACAAGTACACTGTGCTCACAACTGGGGACCAGTCTGCACATACTGCAAGGGTGAAAATGATAGTTTGGGTGCAGAGATGAGGGACGTCAGTTAAGTGGAGAGCCTAGGGAAGCGGGGATTGTTATCCTTCGAGCCAGGAAGGTTCAGGGAGATTTAAAATTATGCATGGTTTTGGTACGGTAAGGAGAAAGTATTTCCAGTAGCAAAAATGTTGGTAACCTGAGAACCCAATTAAGGTAATTGGCAAACGAACCAGAGGGATACAGTATGAAGATTCCTCTATATACAACGTGCTGATATTAGCTAGGATGTGCTGCTTGAAAGGATGGTGGAAACAGACATCGTAATAACTTTGAACGGTTATTGGATATAGACTTAAAGGGGAAATATTTGTGTGACTATGGAGAAAGAGCAGGCAAATGGAACTAAAAAAAGAACTTTTTTTTCTAATAACTAACACGAGCATACAGGGTTGAATGTGGTATAAGATTCCATGTGAATGTCCCTATTTTTTACATTCTGCCCTGTACCCTTCTCTTGTGCCTTCTGCTCTGAACCTGAATTTGGGAGCAGACAAAATATTACCATGCGTGCAAAACATATATTTGTGCTGATGATTTACATCTGCTCAAAAGCTGACCCCTTATCATTTCTGAAGTTTTAAAAAAAGATTTTGTTATTTGATCATGTATGAATGTAACTCTGAACCCTAAAATCAGTTCCATGAAGACTGAATCTGTGAAATGGGCTTCTACTGCCTAAGTGATTGAGTACGGTAACTTGATAAAAAGTGCATTTCTCCCCTCCACTCTTATTCAGTTCTCTCCCCCTCCTCCCAACCCCCCACCCCTCCCTCTTCTGAAGATGCGGCTGTTCATCAGATTTAATGTGGAACAACACAGACACACGGTTTCCGTTGTCATTGCAAGTTTGAATTTTTATTTTGAAAACAACGAGAAGCTAAATGAGGAGGATGAGTATCACACTGATGTTGGCAGAATGGGTCGAGTTCTGATCTCCATAACTCGCAATGATGTCACAACGGTACATGGCAGCAAACGCAGCCTTTCTTTAACCTGCTTCCTCCTTTGTTCCAAGGGCAGGTGGACGGACGTTCCTGGTAGCGTTGAGAGTTTGAAGTCTGCCAAGAGGAACTAAAGTTGTTAACGTTTATCCCCATGTCCTCCTATCCCCCAACCTGCTCCATCCCTAGAATGTTGCGACAGTGATGAATCCTTGCTTCACCCTCCAGCCCCCCCCCCCCCCCCCCACTCCACTTCCCTTCCCTATTAGTTAGCATCTTTCATTTTGTTGAGTCTGGCAAGAGGGAACAACAAAAAAAAAAGCTCATCCTGGGGTAGCAATAAAAAACGAAGCCGTGGAGCTCTTACAAGGAACACTTCCTGTTGTAGTAGTAGTTCGTACTTTCCAGCCTGTGCTCCTGTAAAAGGAGTGTTAAAACGCTTTACCCATTTATGGCCTCATGGTCAGAATGAAGCAATACGTGACTCACGTTGTGTGGGTCAGAGTTGAAAGGAGGCAGTGAGCAATATGGAGAGCTTAGCCAGCATGTAACCTTCTGAAAGGAGAGGAGGGTGGGGTGGGGGGGGGAGGGGGTTGGATGGTGGTGGTGTGCGGATTCTCACATCAGGATAGAAGGCAGTCAGGAATGCCATGAAACCCAATCCACAGTGGCTGATAAGAATCTCTGACTCCCCTGGGACAGGGCAGATTTGAAGCCCTGTTACGAAAACCTTTCTTGCAACCCCCGCTGCTCTCGCCTTCCCCAATCCACCCACCTATCAAAATGAAGCAGAAACATTCCAGGATTTGTAAAAATGCCACTACTTTTCTTTTTGTTAAGAAGATGTAACATTTTTGAGTTCTAAATGAATACAGAGTTTCTTCGCAGTTACCCTCTGGTTTCACAAAATCTCTGCGTTCTTTTTTTAAGTAGGGATTAAAATAATGCTGCATCATTTAAAAGAAAAAATGCTGTTTCAATTTTGGTTTTTAAAAAGCCCAGCACATTTATTTTTCCAACAGTTTAAGTGGATTTTATAACCTCTAACTGTTCATCATTTGACTTCATTTAAAATGCCTGATTCGGAGAGTTGTTAAATAGAGGCTGCGGATTTTCCACTAACTTTTTTTTCCCTCTTTTGGCCAGGCTAGTTCGTGCTGTTTTTTTTTATAGTTAAAGTTGAGTACCATCCCAATTATTAAATCTTAGGAGACCATTCCTGTATCTTTATATAAATGGTAGCTTCATCCCAAGTTCTTTCATCTCTTTTCCAACTCTCCTGGTTTGACAGTTGAAAAGGTCTGACTGTGCTACACAATGGTTTGATTGGTTTCTCTGGGGGATGCTTTTCCCTGCTTCATCATTCGCCAGGCAGGTGGACCAGAAAGTCTTCTGATTCTTTTGTTGTTTCTCAAAGTCTGGGGTCTTTGAGAGAATAAATCCACCGTCATGGGATAATTTGCTGAAAGAGACTGGAGGAGGTGAGAGAAAAGCCTCTCCACTTGGGCGCAGAATTAATGAAATGCTGACGTCCCAGTCTTTGCAAATAAAAAATCTCTGGGAATGCAATGGGTGGAGACAGAACTTGTCATTTTTTAAAAACTGCACTCTTTTTGCTTCAGATTTCTGAACCTTAAATTAATGCAAAGTTTGCAAAATAATGCAAAAATAAAAAACAACGCGGGTATTTACCCACGTGTATAATTTTGTTCAAAGGAAAGTTCATGCAGAAAAGATCAATACTCACATACGCTTCTTAAGCTTTTAGATTACCCACTAACAGCAAGTAGTAGGAATTCCATGTGACAGAAGTAAGCTTAAGTTAACACAGGATAAAAAGTAAATTACAGATAGGCTGTCCTCAGCCATCTTTGTGGCAACAGATAAGGTTTCATTTCAGAACGGACAGCCGACTTTTCCACTTACAGACCCATTCTGCTGCACCTGTGATAACAACTCCTGGATTCTAATTGAAATTGGTTTGAAAATGGATTTTTAGTTTTCTGTGTCTGTGAAAATATTGAATGGAGTCGAGCTGCCAGTAAGTATCCTAGACTGTGGAAATGTGGCAGGAAACTGGAATCATCTTTCAAGCCTGTATCAATGATACGACAGTTTTGTGATCTGTCATATTAATGAAATCATTGATCACTTGATGGAGTGGGTAATAAACTGCTTTCTGAGAATACTGTTCAGAAAGGCTGATCAAAGTCTGTGGAGATGAAAAAGTATAAAGCTCGAAATTGTCGAGCCACCTACATTAATAGGTGGATGGCAGCTTTTGTTGTATGGGTTTTCAAACAACACATATCTATTGATTTTTGAATTTGGCTTCAAATATACTGTTGAGAGCACATTAATCAAATTGTGGATGTTAACCTGGGCATTTTAACTTGTGAGCATTTGAACGAGTGCCGCTTCATATTTCTTTCTGTGTCTCTGTGTCATCTTTCTTCAATGCAAGAGGGAAAAAAATACCATGGATTTTTTTTCATTTATTTTTCTGTGGCTCTGTCCTCTTTTGCTGACTCTGCACCCTTTCACTTCCAGGCTCTCTCAGCTCACTGATGTGCATGCATACATGTGTTATTGCAGGTGTAAGCTTTCTCCTTTTCCCGATTGCTGTTGCTGGGTTGAAAACATTTACTCTTTCAGTATATTATAGCAGCTAAAGCCACTGATTTTGAAACCAATATTTAATTTTGTGTTTAATTGTAGATACAAGTTTATATTTTTCTCAACCTGTGGTTACTTTTCTGAAACTGTATAAAAGTGCACTGATGATAACTCAGTTGGTTAACTCACAGGGAGTTATTTTGATCGGAACTCTGGTTGGATTCCTGAATTAACTGCTCTCAGTCAAGGATTGCAGTGGCGCACCTTAAATGCCCCTGGGCTAGAGATAGGATTTTAGCCAGGGTGCCTGCTGACGATGACTTTTTGTTGGAACTATAAATGTGGGCATCATACAAGGACAGGACCTGGATCATCTGATGCTATTCCCCTGGGTCTAATCGCGAACGCACAAAGGATCCTTAAGTGAAGTAATGGAAGGCTATGGTAACTTGGTACTCTAAGGTTAATTTAGCAAGGCTGTATTCCTGAAACATAGTATATTTTGATCAGATGGGAGCTCAGCTCGGAGTTTGGTTTCCAACCCTGTGACACTGATTCTCCAATCTCTACTTTACTCGAGTGATGCTCCATTGTGAGGTTGTCTAATTTTCCTTTGCAGTGTTTAATTTATATAGCAGTTAAAATGAAGAAGAATAAATTTCTCACTTTATTTCTATAAAACATTCTTTTAAATATGCAAACACCCAAGCTTGGACAGAAAGCATCGTGTAACATGCATAGAGAATATAATACAGCAAAATATTTTTGAAATACTAATCTGTGTGCCGTTTGAGATAAAATGGTGGCTGTTACAACATAATTTCAAGGTATCATAAATGTTTCACATATAAACATAGAAAATAGGAGCAGGAGGAGGCCATTTGGCCCTTCGAGCCTGCTCCGCCATTCATTATGATCATGGGCTTAACTGCCCATTCCCCACATCCCTTGATTATTGTCTATCTCAACCTTAAATATATTCAATGCTGGATCATGGCTGATCATCCAACTCAATAAGCCTAATCCCGCTTTCCTTCCCTTATTCTTTGATCCCCTTCGTCCTAAGTGTTGTATCTAAATGTTTCTTGAAACATAGTGTTTTGGCCTCAAGCACTTCCTGTGGTAATAAGTTCCACAGGCCCACCGCTCTCTGGGCGAAGAACTGTCATCTCATCTCTGACCTAAATGGTCCAGTTTGTACCCTCCGACTGTAAACCCTAGTTCTGGACACATCCACCAACGGGAACATCCGTCCTGCATCTACCCTGGTCAAGTCCTGTTCGAATTTTATAGTTTTCTATGAGATCCTCTCTCTCTCCCCCCCCCCCCCCCCATTCTTCTGAACTCCAGCGTGTACAATCCTACCTGATTCAATTTTTCCTTAAACATCAGTCTTGCCATCCCTGAAATCAATCTGGAAGCCTTCGCTGCACTCCCTCTAGCGAAAGAACATCCTTCCTCAGAGAAGGAGACCAAAACTGCACACAATATTCCATGGTGTGACCTCATCAAGGCCATGTATAATTGCAGCAAGACATCCCTGCTCCTGTACTCGAATCCCCCTGCTATGAAGGCCAACATATAATTTGCCTTCTTTACTGCCTGTTGTACCTCCATGCTTACCTTCAGTGTACGAGGACACCCAGATCTCGTTGCACATTCCCCTCTCCTAATTCATAGCCATTCAGATAATAGTCTGCCACATCGTTTTTGCTACCAAATGGATAACCTCACATTTATCAAAATTATACTGCATCTGCCATTCATTTGGCCACTTACTCAACCTGTCCATATCACACTCTTTGCTCATTGGTCATTGAGCTATAGCCAGAATTATACCACACTTCCTTTTCCTCTCTCTTTTGTGTTCCAACTAGCATTTTCCTTCTGTGACACTCACCGTTCCTCTTCTTCCTCCTCCTCACAAAGCAGTATGGTGTCTGTTTATTGCTTTGATGTGGTTCGTTTTGTGAATAGCTAAGAGGATATGTCATCTCTTACTTAGGAAGAGGAGGCAATCTCGCTTGCCTTTCCCTCTCTTGTTGTGTGGCTCGCAAATGGGGGCAAATATCAGAGGGCAAGCTAGATTTGGAGTCTTGTGACTGGGGCACCCTAACATGGATAATTCGAGACTAAATCAAATACGTGCCTTGCATTTATATTCAAAGTCCTTACACCGGTTTATCAATTTGTTTTGCGATATGATGTAGGTTGCTTACCACAGGACAGTGTTCCAACACATATATTTTTACAATAACTGGTTGGGGGTGGGAAGAGGGAGTTTTATTTGTGTATGATCTCGCTGTGTTAGAGATTTGGCTCAGTTGAAGGCATTTCCAACCCTGAGTCATGGTTCTGGGTTCAAACTGACAGCAAATAATCAGACTGCACTATGAAGGGAGTGCTTGTTTCTGGAGAGGACGCAGGATCAAAATTCTGTCTGCAGATGTTAAAGACCCCATCGGCTAGTTGTTGAAGGGGTGTCCTGGTCAATAATAATCCTTCACACAGACCTATAAAAAATAGTCTTGTTAATCATCTGCGGTTTGTGAATTATTGCAATATTGTTACAATTGCTGAGATAATCACTCCAAAACAAGTGCACCGATTCCAAAGTGTTTTGGGACATCCCCAGGAGATTTACAAGGTACTATATAAACACAGTTCTTTGTTTTTTGTGAATGAGTTGCCTAAGGATCCACTGATGTTTGCTGTTGCCTGAGCAATTCATTGTCCGAGTGATACAGTTGATTTTCATGTAGATGGTTAGATACTCATTGATCTCTATTGTTAACTTGATGAAAGAGAGTTGAACTACGTATGCTTATCCAGTGGTCTTCACTAATTGTGAATGGGAGGTGATCTCATTGAAACATAGAAACTTCTGAGAGGGCTTTATAGAATCATAGAATTTACAGTGCAGAAAGAGTCCATTCGGCCCATCGAGTCTACACCGGCCCTTGAAAGAGCGCCTAACTTAAGCCCACGCCTCCACCCTATCCCCGTAACCCAATAACCCCACCTAACCGTTGGACATTTAAGGGGCAATTTAGCATGGCTAATTCACCTAATAATAATGTTTACATTAACACTGCAATGAAGTTACTGTGAAAATCCCCTAGTAGCCGCATTCCGGCACCTGTTTGGGTACACTGAGGGAGAATTCAGCATCTTCAATTCATCTAACAAGTATGTCTTTCGGGACTTGTGGAAGGAAACCCACGCAGACACTGGGAGAATGGGCAGATACCGTACAGACAGTGATGCAAGCCGGGAATCGAACCTGACACCCTGTCACTGTGAAGCAACAGTGCTAACCACCGGGCTACCGTAACATGAACATCTTTGGACTATGGGAGGAAACCCACACAGATACGGGGAGAAAGTGCAGACACCACACCCGAGGCTGGAATTGAACCCAAGTCCCTAGAGCTGTGAGGCAGTAGTGCTAACCACTGTGCCACAGTGCCGCTTGACAGGGTAGATGCTGAGGCTATTTCCCTGGCTGGAGAATATAGAGACATAACTTTAGGCTAAGAGGTCAGTCAGCCATTTACGGTTGAGAAGGGAGGGATTTCTTCATTTGGAAAGTTGTCAATCTTTCGAATATTGGCCAGGAAGGGAGCAGACTACACAACTCTGCTTCAGATAAAGCCATGGACTCTTAATTCACCCGAAAGAACAATGAGGCCTCTAATGCTTTAGGATGGGTGCCCTCCCTCAGGACGCAATGGTGATGGTGCTGTTGAACAAAAAGGCTCTGGTTGCACTGGAGTCAGAGCCCACAGTTGCACTTCCTGTATCTGAGCAGATTGAAAATGGCAGACCTGGCCGAGGAACTGGAAGAGATCCTTCAATCCTTGTTGTTCGAGGAAGCGGGGGCTGGGGTTCTCTCGACAATTTTATCCAGAATTGCAGATTATTTATGTTTGCTATAAGGGCGGCAATGTGGTGTAGTGGTTAGCGCTGCTGCCTCACTGCGCCGAGGACCCGGGTTCGATCCCAGCCCCAGGTCACTGTCCGTTTGGAGTTTGTACATTCTCCCCATGTCTGCGTGAGTCTCACCCCCACAACACAAAAGCTGAGCAGGTTGGGTGGATTGGCCATAATAAATTTCCCCTTAATTGGAAAAAAAATAATTGAGTGCTCCAAATTTAAAAAAAAATGTTTGCAATCAAGCTGCTAATCGCTAAAATCACAGTACAGTTAATGGTTTGGTGGCATTTCCTGCTTTTTAAATCAAACTGGAGTTTAATCAAGAGCATCAACCCACTTGAAACATGCAAATTTACTTTGCTTTCTAAATTTGGGAAAAATAAATTGAACTGGCAATTTTTGGAAAGGAATTTTCTAAGCATTTCATTACAAGGTTTGGTAATGTAAGTTTGAAGTACTGTCAGGGTTAATTTAATGTGAAATTTGTGTTTGAATGCTGTCCAGCATGAATTTATTTTACTGCCTTTTTTATGGAGTGTGTTTTGTATTCCTATAGGATACATCATTTCTTTTTCCTCCTTCCTGAGGAATGATTTGATGATTGTTCCGATTTCACTGTTTTGTCTCTTGAGGTATCTTCTCCATTCTTTCTGAAAACCCAGGTCACTCCTACTGTGATTGTGAGCTTGAAAGAAGATCTGTGATCAAAGGCTTTAATGATATCATTGGTCTTCGGTGATTGATTAAGAATAGAAGTTCTGAAGCACTTTGTATACTTGACTTTTTCCTCATTACTCCAGGTTGTGCAAGTCTATTTTAACTGTTGGTAAAGTTTATGGCTTGTTTTGCAAACTGGAGCTCATTTGGTTACAATAAATATAACCGGAAGAATATCATCACCATTCTTGCTCTGACTACTGTTTTTGATATGGAGCAGGATTACATGGGGCCAGTCAGAAAGTAGTTGTACGCACACTGTTCAGGATAAGCTTACTTGGAATTTTAAGGACCGCTAAAATGCCTTTTAACCAAGAATTGGTGGTTTTATATGTTATACATATATATTTGAAATGTATAAATTACAATTAGTCATTTTGCTTTTTGTCATTTATGTGAGGGGCTTTAATGCAGCCATTTGCCTCACTATCTATCTTCCCTAGTGTTGATACATGATAAAAATTCGCTCAAAAAGACCGAGAGCCGCTCAAGTCTGTCCATGCTCAAACCTTTGTATTCCTTTTGAGGTTGGGTGACTAGATTCAACTGATGTGCTCTTTACAGGAGGTGATGAAAACCAAAGCTTCCAAATAAAAGTAATTGAAGAAAAAATGCATGGTCCTTCTTTATCACGCTCTACTATACAGCCCATAAAAATTGCAGTAGGCACACCAAAGTGTTTTAATTTGATTGCACTTGAAATAAGGAGTTACAGAAGTTGCAACTTTCTTCCCCCTTTTGAAGAAAATAAAATGTACAATGAATCATCAACTGCCATTTAGCTTACTTGCTGTGTTTTGCTACTTGCTAATGTGAAAGAATGCTTCAAGCTTGTTTATGGCTTACTTTCTCTACTGTTGATTTATATTTGTGGATGGGCCCTTGGAATGAATTGATATACTTGTCTGTAGAATTTAGAGAGTATACAACGATAACAGAAAATACCGATGGATTATTTTGGTGAGTCATTTAAAGATGACAGCTGGAGCAGATTGTTCCCAAGCCCCAGTGGTGGGTGCAATGATGAGCGGGCGGGGGATAGATTCGGCAGGAGCCTCAAAATCCATTTTCTGTCAGCGGGAATGTTTCCACTGGTTACTACCATAGTGCATTGGGAAACCCACTTGGGGCCAGCGTGAAACTGATTTGCATACTTCTAAAGAGATGGAGATGAAGGCCTGATCATGTACACCTGATTCTCTACTACGTCTGTGAGAAAAAACATCTGGAACAATGTGGCATACAAATGGCAGACTCGCCTGAATGATGCCTGGGGCTGCATTCGGTGTTTAGGGTGGACGCCGCCAGGAACCCTGGATGTTGGAACACCGCAGCAAGTGGATGGGGGCAGCATATACAGGTAGATCTTCCATATTTGATGTCCTAGAGGAGTTCAGTCTTCCAGCCTCAGAATGTTTCTGGAGGTCCATCATCATTTTCAGGAAATCCATCTTCTTTCTTCAGTAGCGAGTCAGTGATGTTGGGCGCCTTTTCAATAAGGCACCCGGATACTATGGCGGACGATGCACCATCAGCCGGCCCCTCTGTCGAATACAGTGCAAAACCCCAGGGTGCATAATTAATGAGTTCACAGATGGACAATGTGGCATGTTTTCCCACTGGCCTCTGCAGTAAGAAACACCCCCCCCCCCCCCCCCAAGTTGCCGGCCCTGCAAGAGCACTTCGGCCCAAGGTGGGAGAATTCTGCCCTGATCTTTGTGTTTAATTTACATGACTTTTCATTTGCAGCTTTTTGGGCAATTCCTTATCTAAATTTTTTCCAATTAAGGGACAATTTAATGTGGCCGATCCACCTACTCTGCACATCTTTGGGTTGTGAGGGTGAGACACCCACGCAGACCTGGGGAGAATGTACAAACTCCACACGGACAGTGACCAAGAGCTGGGATCAAATCCGGGTCCTCAGTGCCATGAGATAGCAGTGCTAACCACTGTGCCACACCAAGCAGTTCCTTTTTTTTTTAACGAAAAGGAGGCTCAAAACCATCAGCCTATAACTTTTTTGAATAACCTTTTGTCAAATCAGTGCACCCAAAGTGGAACTTGTCAATTTAGTGTTCTCTAGTTTGTCTTTTTTTAAAAACGTTTGAATAGATGCTCAAGAAAATAGATTTGTTTTCAGGTGTTTTATGTAAGTGTATAATTGCATATATTTATGAAAACATTTACTTAGAATCCAACAAATCCTTACAGTGCAGAAGGAGGCCATTTGGCCCATCAAGTCTGCACTGATCCACCGAAAGAGCACCCTATCCCTGTAACCCCACCTCTACTTTGGACTATGGGAGGAAACCATACACACATGGGAAAACGTGCACACTCCGTACAGTCACCCAAGGCTGGAATTGAACCTGGTTCCCTGGTACTGTGTGGCAGCAGTGCTAACCATATTGGTTGCATAATCTTTGGGCACAGAACAGGCAATGCCAATTTTATTACATTTTACTTTTTTGAAAACTGTTTCTTGCAATGCCATGTTTGTTATGTTGAAAAACATTAATGAGCTTTTTCTTAATTAACCTGTTCATACTAAAATGCTGTCTTTGTCCCACAAGATTCAAAAATATTTGGCTTATTTTAATGGCACGTTGTAATCAGATCTGTATACACACATCAAACAAAGAAAATATGTTTATTGTAAAATGCTGGGTGCACTCACTTCACACTAATAAAGGATTTCCTTTAGAAACTGCAGATTTTCTTTTCCATTAAGAATTTGTACTCTTTGGATTGGTTGAAGTAGTTCCTAATGGTTGACCTTCTTACTAGCTGCTAATATAAACAAGAATTCATGTGCCTCCATTTTTTAAATGTCTCGGAGGAGTTCATGGTGTTGAATGGCTTTATTGTACCTTTAGAGGTTCTGTGTGTACTTAAGCCAAACTACAGATGAGCAAAATGTCGATAGTTGTCTATGTAAACACTTTGTGCGGACAATATGCTCTTGGAAGACAGAATCCCTTTTATAAGAGAATCCCTTTCATAAGAGTTACTATTTTTGGATGTGTCACTGGCTTTTGTTAAAAGTGGGAAATCGCGAGTTGTGAGGTTAATCTGAAGGAGCAGTCAACAAAGAAAGTGGCAAATCCATTGTCACCTCTTCCAAGTAAATGATTAACGTTTTGCTGGTTTAGATAAAAGCGAGCCATCTCAAAAAACAACCAATGAGGACTAATTATGTTCTTTGCATAATGCTGCCACAATATGCGTTGTTCTGCTCCTGCTGGATATTTTAACAAGTTGTCCTAAACAGAGATAAATACAATTTCTTGATAGGCTAATGAAGGGTTTGAAAACTTGATGCCACTGCTCTCAGCTCATGTCAGAATTCCAGATTTTTACATTACTTTTTAAAAATAAATTTAGACTATCCAATTATTTTTTTCCAATTAAGGGTCAATTTAGCCAAGCCACCTACCCTGCACCTCTTTGGGTTGTGGGGGTGAAACCCACCCAAGCATGTGCAAACTCCACACGGACAGTGACCCAGAGTCAGGATCGAACTCACCTCCTCAGCGTCGTGAGGCAGCAGTGCTAGCCACTGTGCTGCCCAGTAAACTGAAACTTTAATAGCAATGAAAACCTTGGCGAAATGCAACAAATTAAATTTACTCTGTTTCTACAGGACCACAGGCCTTCTACCTAAGATTTATAAAGAAAATAAGTACTTTATTAAGACACCCTGGGCTAGTATGTAGTCAATTGCAACCCCATTGGACTGGAGTCACAACACAAGTTATTAACTAATAATTCATAGAAAAACACCTGAAGTCTTTGGCCCTTGACTGCCCAATTATTAGTCACCAGGTTTGTAAATGTAAACAGAATTACTTTATTAATAACAAAAACTGTAATGAAATATTCAGCAAATACAACTGGTTAATTATTATCTAATTCCTAATTCCCTACTTTTAAGATAAACACAGGGGAAGAAAGGAGTAAAAAAAAAAAAATCATAAAAGGGAAAAAGAGTCTCTGTTTCAGGTGGTTACTCCAGCACCGTATTCCTCTTCAAACTCTACTTGCAGCCCGAGGCTTTACTGCAGATTCGTTCTGGAGTATCAGAAATAGGGAACTCCCAGCCTTTCTAGAGGGAGAGAAAAACAGATGGGATTCTGGTCTTTGTTTGCAGCCTATAATGGTTTTCCTGTAGTACAGCCTTTTAAGCCAATTCATTGGCTCCCAACCAGTCAATCAGAGAGAATGCCATCCCATCTCTCTAGTACCGAAAAGTCTGAAGCTCCTGTTCAAACTGGCAGAGTGTTCTCTCCTGCAACTTCTGAATTCATCATTCTCTCTGCTGCTTGACTTAAAGATACATGTCCATTAATCACCCAGTGATCAAAAATGATAACTGCAAAATAAAAGAAAGGAGAAATAAGGGAATAAACAGGATGGACCCTGACAACTTGAATTTATGTAAAGTCCTTCTCGAGCTCAAGATACCCATAGAACTTTCCAGTCAACATAGTACTTCTGAAGTGTAGTCTCTGTTGTAATTTAGGAAACACTTGCAGCAGATCTGTGTGCACCTGGGTTGCACAAGCAGAATGTAATAGTGACCAGATAATATACAAAAACACAATACGATAGATGCTGAGAATCTGAAATAAGAACCAAAAGAATGCTTGATGATTTCAACGGGTCAGGCGGCATCTGTGGGGAGAAACCGCGTTAACGGACTGAATTTTCATCTTTGAGGGGGGTAATGGGTGTAAGGAAATTTCCTGGCTTTGTGCACGGTCTTCATTGCCAAGGGGTGAGTGCAGGTTGAAGTCCGGCCAGCTGACCCTGGAAACACTTTGGAGACAGAGGCGGACCTGATATAGGAGGTGGGCTTTTCTTAACTTCAGTCCTATATAATTGCCACTCTGGAAGTCCTTCTCTGTGGCAGGAAGCAATTTGTGATGGGGCCACAAGGCTGCGGCGAGGAGATTTCATTGCGTTGTTATGCGAATATTAGTTTTAAAATGTTGGTCCGCTTGTTATTTTTGTTATAAGAGATGGTCCTTTGAGTGCATTCCAGAGGAAACTTTTAGATGCTGAAGTCTGCCGATTGCAAATCTGTAAGGAGTGTCCACACAGCTGACATTCACTGTTTAGAAAGATCCATCACAACCAGCCATGTAGATGTCAGCATCTTGGTAGCTACAGCAGGTCACAACATCTTAGTGAGCATTGCACCTTGGAGGCTGTGCAGATCCTGCATGTTCAGTCACATGGTCATTTCATCTGTCACATTTTCAAGTGTTGCCACCCAAAAGTGATTTGCCCGTAACTGTGACTTTACAATACCCTCTCAGGCATGTGTGACTCCAAGGGGTAATTCCAACAGGCAATTCCTATAAGTTCCAAACTGGAGCATGATAGTCTAGGTACCTCGCACACAAACACAGTCCACCTAACCCACAAAAGGACCATGTCACAATATTCATGTCTCTACTAATGTCATTTAGGGAATAAAGTCTACCATCCTTACCTGATCTGGCCTGCATGTACCTCCAGTCCACAGCAATGTGGTTGACTCTAAATGCCTTTTGAAATGGCCTAGCAAGCCACTCGGTTGTATCAAATTGCTACAAAGTCAATAAAAAGGAACGGAAACAGACTGGCCACCCTGTATAAACCTAAGCACCTGATGGCCAATCCAGACGTGTCGACCGTGAACAGTCTTCTTTGCTAACTTCTGAGGTTTGGGCCAAAATTGGAAGAGCTGCCTCACAGACTAGTCAAGCAGCGACCTGACATTGTCATACTCACGGAATCATACCTTACAGACAATATCCAAGACCCAACCATCGCTAGACTAACCAGACATTGTCAAACACAGGGACGCGACCCGCAGGTGGGTCACGGGCGGGTCGCAGAGCCGTCCGTTGTGGCGCTCCCGATTGCACAAATCTGCACCAACCGGCTTTTAGTAATGCCAGATGTGAGCAGCCTTCAAAATGGCCAGGAACAGGTAAAATAAATTTGGCTGCACTGTGCATGCGTGCCCGATCATCGGTGCGCATGCGCATCGGTGATCGGGCACACATGCGAATTGCTACCACATTTTAAAAAATATGGTCGCAGCCTTTTTTTCCCCCAAGTGCGAGGGGCCAAAGGGACCCAAAACCATTTCTTCCATTTTTGTCAGCAACAAACAAGGCAAGAAAAAATGGTAGGTCACAAAGGTCGGCCGGCGTGGGTCGCGAAGGTCGGCAGGCGTGGGTCACGAAGGTTGGGCGGTTGGTAAAAATGGGTCCCCGGAAAAAAAGTTTGAAAAAGACTGATCTAGACAGACCCATCGGAGGTGGGGACACAGTGGTAAACAGTCAGGTAGGAGTTGCCCTGCAGTCCTTAATATCGAATCTAGACCCCATGAAGTCTGATGTCATCTGGTCAAACATGGGCAAAGAAACCTGCTAGATGCCATGTACCTCATCCTCCATGTTGAACATTACTTCAAAGAGACACTGAGGGTGGCAAGGGCACAGAACCTACTCTGGATGGGGGACTTCAATGTCCATCACCCCAGATTGGTCAATAGTACCACCACAGACCAAGCTGACCAAGTCCGAAAGGAGATGGCTGCTAGACTGGATCTGCGGCAGGTGATGAGGGTCTCAACAAGAGGGAGAAACATACTTGACCTCGCCTTCACCATTCTACCTGATGCGGATACGTCTGTCCACTACAGTACTGGTAGGAGTGATCACCGCACAATCCTTATGGAAACAAAGTCCCTTCTTCACATTAAGTATACCTCCATTATATTTGTGGCACTAACATCATGCTAAATGTATTAGAAGTCAAACAGATCTAGCAACTCAAGACTGGGCATCCATGAGGTGCTGCGAACCATCATCATCAGCAGCAGAATTATACTCAGCCACAATCTGTAGCCTCGTGGCCTGGCATGTCCCCACTCTACCATTACCACAAAGCCAGAGATCAAACCCTGGTTCAGTGAAGCATGCATGAACGCATACCTGGGCAACATGACACATCCCTAACAATTGAGGTGTCGACCTGGTGAAGCTGCAACACAGGACTAATTGCGTACCAAACAGTGTAAGCAGCAAGTAATAGAGCTAAGTGATTTCACAACCAATGGATCAGATCTAAGCTCTGCAGTCCTGCCACATTCAGCCACGAATGGTGGGCAATTAAATAATTCACTGGAGGAGGAGCCTCCATAAATATCCTCATCCTCCAAAATGGAGGAGCCGAGCACAGCAGTGGAAAAGATAAGACTGAAGCATTCGTATTAATGGTCATCCAGAAGGACTAAAAAACGAGCACTTTTCCAGGAGACTCATCCGGAGTGAGACTCATACAGAGTGGGAGATTGAAACTTGGTAATTTGGTGCAGTGAGGTAATTCGGTGCAGAGTGTGAGGAGGTGCTTTTTAACCCTGGTAAGTGACTGGTAGTCTCTCTTTTTCTTTTCATTGTCTAATTTATTTATTTTTATTTTGAAATTCTAGTTTAAGTTTACCAAGGGTTTAAGTCATGGCAGGAGATCCCAGACCCGTGTCATGCTCCTCGTGTGCGATGTGGGAGCTCAGGGACACGTCCACTGTCCCTGGCTCCTTCACGTGCAAGAAGTGTGTTCAGTTGCAGCTCTTGTTAGACCGCTTGACGGCTCTGGAGCTGCGGATGGACTCACTTTGGAGCATCCGCGATGCTGAGGAGGTCGTGGATAGCACGTTTAGCGAGTTGGTCACACCGCAGGTGAAGGTTACTGAGGGAGATAGAAAATGGGTGACCAAAAGAAAGAGCAAGAGTAGGAAGGCAGTGCAGGTGTCCCCTGCGGTCATCTCCCTGCAAAACAGATATACCGCTTTGGATACTGTTGAGGAAGATGGCTCACCAGGGGAAGGCAGCAGCAGCCAGGTTCATGGCACCGTGGCTGACTCTGCTGCACAGCAGGGCAGGAAGAAAAATGGCAGGGCTATAGTGATAGGGGACTCGATTGTAAGGGAAATAGACAGGCGGTTCTGTGGACGCAATCGAGACTCCAGGATGGTATGTTGCCTCCCTGGTGCAAGGGTCAAGGATGTCTCGGAGCGGCTTCAGGACATTCTGGGGGGGGGAGGGTGAACAGCCAGCTGTCGTGGTGCACATAGGCACCAACGATATAGGTAAAAAACGGGATGAGGTCCTACAAGCGGAATTCAGGGAGTTAGGAGTTAAACTAAAAAGTAGGACCTCAAAGGTAGTAATCTCAGGATTGCTACCAGTGCCACGAGCTAGTCAGAGTAGGAATGTCAGGATAGATAGGATGAATGCGTGGCTCGAGAGATGGTGCAAGAGGGAGGGATTCAAATTCCTGGGGCATTGGGACCGGTTCTGGGGGAGGTGGGACCAGTACAAACCGGACGGTCTGCACTTGGGCAGGACTGGAACCGATGTCCTAGTGTTTTCTAGAGCTGTTGGGGAGGGTTTAAACTAATGTGGCAGGGGGATGGGAACCAATGATGGAAGTTGGAAGGTAGTAAAACAGGGACAGAACATAGAACATAGAACAGTACAGCACAGAACAGGCCCTTCGGCCCTCGATGTTGTGCCGAGCAATGATCACCCTACTTAAACCCACGTAACCCGTATACCCGTAACCCAACAATCCCCCCATTAACCTTACACTACGGGCAATTTAGCATGGCCAATCCACCTAACCCGCACATCTTTGGACTGTGGGAGGAAACCGGAGCACCCGGAGGAAACCCACGCACACACGGGGAGGACGTGCAGACTCCACACAGACAGTGACCCAGCCGGGAATCGAACCTGGGACCCTGGAGCTGTGAAGCATTGATGCTAACCACCATGCTACCGTGCGGCCAAAAGGAAGTAAGGGGAAAAGTGCAAGGCAGAGAAGACATAGTCAGAAATCCATAAGGGCGACAGTACAAGGTACAGTGACTGAGGGGAGCACAGTGAATAGGCCCAGTAATAACAAAAGGAATAAAACTGGAGATGTTAAGATTCAAAACAGAGGTAAAAAAACCAACATAAGTGTACTTTACCTGAATGCTCGTAGTATTCGGAATAAAGTAAATGAGTTGGTGGCACAAATCATCGTAAATGACTATGATTTAGTGGCCATTACCGAAACATGGTTAAAGGATGGTCACGACTGGGAGTTAAATATCCGAGGGTATCAAACTATTCGGAAGGACAGAGTGGATGGTAAGGGAGGTGGTGTTGCTCTGTTATTTAAGGATGACATCCGGGCAATAGTAAGGGATGACATCGATGCTATGGAGGATAAGGTTGAATCCATTTGGGCGGAAATCAGGAATAGTAAGGCGAAAAAGTCACTGATAGGAGTAGTCTATCGGCCACCAAATAGTAACGAGATGGTGGGGCAGGCAATAAACAAAGAAATAACTGATGCATGTAGAAATGGTACAGCAGTTATCATGGGGGATTTTAATCTACATGTCGATTGGTTTAACCAGGTCGGTCAAGGCAACCGTGAGGAGGAGTTTATAGAATGTATCCGCGATAGTTTCCTAGAACAGTATGTAATGGAACCTACGAGGGAACAAGCGGTCCTAGATCTTGTCCTGTGTAATGAGACAGGATTGGTTCATGATCTCATAGTTAGGGATCCTCTCGGAAGGAGCGATCACAATATGGTGGAATTTAAAATACAGATGGAGGGTGAGAAAGTAAAATCAAATACTAGTGTTTTGTGTTTAAACAAAGGAGATTACAAGGGGATGAGAGAAGAACTAGCTAAGGTAGACTGGGAGCTAAGACTTTATGGTGGAACAGTTGAGGAACAGTGGAGAACCTGCCAAGCGATTTTTCACAGTGCTCAGCAAAGGTTTATACCAACAAAGAGGAAGGACGGAAGAAAGAGGGAAAATCGACCGTGGATATCTAAGGAAATAAGGGAGAGTATCAAATTGAAGGAAAAAGCATATAAAGTGGCAAAGATTGCTGGGAGATTAGAGGACTGGGAAATCTTTAGGGGGCAACAGGAAGCTACTAAAAAAGCTATAAAGAAGAGTAAGATAGAGTATGAGAGTAAAATTGCTCAGAATATAAAAACAGACAGTAAAAGTTTTTACAATTATATAAGACAAAAAAGAGTGGCTAAGGTAAATATTGGTCCTTTAGAGGATGAGAAGGGAATTTTAATAATGGGAAATGAGGAAATGGCTGAGGAACTGAACAGGTTTTTTGGGTCGGTCTTCACAGTGGAAGACACAAATAACATGCCAGCGACTGATAGAAATGAGGCTATGACAGGTGAGGACCTTGAGAGGATTGTTATCACTAAGGAGGGAGTGATGGGCAAGCTAATGGGGCTAAAGGTAGACAAGTCTCCTGGCCCTGATGGAATGCATCCCAGAGTGCTAAAAGAGATGGCTAGGGAAATTGCAGATGCACTAGTGATAATTTACCGAAATTCACTAGACTCTGGGGTGGTCCCGGTGGATTGGAAATTAGCAAACGTGACGCCACTGTTTAAAAAAGGAGGTAGGCAGAAAGCAGGAAATTATAGGCCATTGAGTTTAACTTCGGTAATAGGGAAGATGCTGGAATCTATCATCAAGGAAGAAATAGCGAGGCATCTGGATAGAAATTGTCCCATTGGGCAGACGCAGCATGGGTTCGTAAAAGGCAGGTCATGCCTAACTAATTTAGTGGAATTTTTTGAGGACATTACCAGTGCAGTAGATAACGGGGAGCCGATGGATGTGGTATATCTGGATTTCCAGAAAGCCTTTGACAAGGTGCCACACAAAAGGTTGCTGCATAAGATAAAGATGCATGGCATTAAGGGTAAAGTAGTAGCATGGATAGAGGATTGGTTAATTAATAGAAAGCAAAGAGTTGGGATAAATGGGTGTTTCTCTGGTTGGCAATCAGTAGCTAGTGGTGTCCCTCAGGGATCCGTGTTGGGCCCACAATTGTTCACAATTTACATTGATGATTTGGAGTTGGGGACCAAGGGCAATGTGTCCAAGTTTGCAGATGACACTAAGATGAGTGGTAAAGCGAAAAGTGCAGAGGATACTGGAAGTCTGCAGAGGGATTTGGATAGGTTAAGTGAATGGGCTCGGGTCTGGCAGATGGAATACAATGTTGACAAATGTGAGGTTATCCATTTTGGTAGGAATAACAGCAAACGGGATTATTATTTAAACGATAAAATATTAAAGCATGCCGCTGTTCAGAGAGACTTGGGTGTGCTAGTGCATGAGTCACAGAAGGTTGGTTTACAAGTGCAACAGGTGATTAAGAAGGCAAATGGAATTTTGTCCTTCATTGCTAGAGGGATGGAGTTTAAGACTAGGGAGGTTATGTTGCAATTGTATACGGTGTTAGTGCGGCCACACCTGAAGTATTGTGTTCAGTTTTGGTCTCCTTACTTGAGAAAGGACGTACTGGCGCTGGAGGGTGTGCCGAGGAGATTCACTAGGTTAATCCCAGAGCTGAAGGGGTTGGATTATGAGGAGAGGTTGAGTAGACTGGGACTGTACTCGTTGGAATTTAGAAGGATGAGGGGGGATCTTATAGAAACATTTAAAATTATGAAGGGAATAGATAGGATAGATGCGGGCAGGTTGTTTCCACTGGCGGGTGACAGCAGAACTAGGGGACAAAGCCTCAAAATAAGGGGAAGTAGATTTAGGACTGAGTTTAGGAGGAACTTCTTCACCCAAAGGGTTGTGAATCTATGGAATTCTTTGCCCAGTGAAGCAGTTGAGGCTCCTTCATTACATGTTTTTAAGGTAAAGATAGATAGTTTTTTGAAGAATAAAGGGATTAAGGGTTATGGTGTTCGGGCCGGAAAGTGGAGCTGAGTCCACAAAAGATCAGCCATGATCTCATTGAATGGCGGAGCAGGCTCGAGGGGCCAGATGGCCTACTCCTGCTCCTAGTTCTTATGTTCTTATGTTCTTATGATCAGAATCTCGGCCTCCTCCAGATGTTCCCAGCATCACAGATGCCATTGGATACTTAAGTGGCTATGATCCCTGGCAATAATACTGAAAACTTTTGCTGCAGAACTTGCCATGCCCCTCGCCAAGCTGTTTCAGTACAGCAAAACACTGCTATCTACCCATGATGTGGAAAATTTGCCAGGTATGTCCTGTACACAAAGTAGGACAAATCCGACCCAGCCAATTATCGCCCCATCAGTCTACTCTCTCGTCAGTAAAATAATGTAAGGGATCATCAACTGCACGATCAAGTGGCACATGCTGAGCAATAACCTGTTCTTTAACACTCAGTTTGGGTTCCACCAGGGTCACTTGGCTCTTGAACTTATTACAGCCTTGGTCCAAACAGAGACAAAAGAGTTGAACTCCAGAGGTGAAGTGAAAGTGACTGTCCTTGACATCAAGACAGCAGTTGACCGAGTCGGGCATCATGGATACTTGAGAAGAAGATTCCAGCAAGTCGCTGTAGGTGTATTGAGTAGCGTGACATAGTGACGATGGGTCGTCCATGTGCTTTATTGATTGTGGTAAAAGAATTCCCCAGAGGAGCAGCATGACTGAGCCTCATTAATTAAATGCACCCAGGTTCTGTGACCAGGATCTTTAGTTCCTTGTGCAGGAGATTGAAAGCTGGAGGATACCCTGCATCCAGCAGGTAGAAGGAACCGCCCTGTGGTCATCGAGAGAGAATGGTAAGCAATTGCTGCTGTGGTGAGCACATTAGGCGAATATGGTCTGTGTGTCGATTTAGTGTTGCAAGCAGTTTAACGACCTGCTGCGCTTGCACAAGGTGAACTGTTTGGCTGAAGCGTACATTTGCCTCTGGCAGAAACAGATGATCAGATCTTTATGTCAGTATCAACACTGATAACTGAATGGGCACAAGACTCTTGCGCCTAAGCATAAATGGGGTGGCATCTGAATGTCCGCTTTGATGCAGTCACACAGATCATGCTCATACATAGATGCAGGATTCAGTGTTCCCCAGTTCATTTTGGTCACTTGCAGGAGAAGAGAGCTCAAAATATGCCTGCTCGGGGGGTGGGCATACAAACATCAGGGTGATTGTGCAGTGAGGAGTGGACCATGCAAATGGTGTAAATATGGCGCATTGCCATGTGAAAGTGTCAAAGCTGTTGGTAAAGGCACCTTCAGTCATGGCTTCACTGGTGGTGGTGATGGTTATTCAGCATTGGGGATGTGAATGGGCATTTAGAGCATGTTGGAACATGAAGGAAGGACCAAGGGTTTTGCTTATATCGTTTTTGTTAATGACCTGTATCTGCATGTGCAATTGCACTGAATGAGGATTACACATGGGAGTGGTCGAGCTCAAAGTGCCATGGCATTTTGATCATTAATCAATTCACATAATATCTTTTTTATTTTTTGTAACTACACCCTCTTAAGTCAAAGAATTAAAGTATTGGTCTATATTTGTGGGCAGCATGGTAGCACAAGTGTATAGCACTGTGGCTTCACAGCGCCAGGGTCCCAGGTTCGATTCCCCGCTGGGTCACTGTCTGTGCGGAGTCTGCACGTTCTCCCCGTGTCTGTGTGGCTTTCCTCCGGGTGCTCTGGTTTCCTCCCACAGTCCAAAGATGTGCAGGTTAGGTGGATTGGCCATGATAAATTTCCCATAGTGACCAAAAAGGTTAGGAGGGGTTATTGGGTTACGGGGATAGCGTGGAAGGGCTTAAGTGGTTCGGTGCAGACTCGATGGGCCGAATGGCCTCCTCCTGTACTGTATGTTCTATTTTCTGAGTGGCACATACTGAAGAAACATGCAACTGCAGGATTCTACCAGTATCATTGAAGATTGCAGCCAGAAGTGCATCTCTCAGTTACTAGATAGTTGTGAAGGGTGAATCTACAAATATCCATCATAATCTCGAGTGCTCAGTTGATAATGGGGGCATCAGCGATGGTAATTATACTAAAGAATGCAGGTGCATGGATTCTTTCATGCTGGAGAAGATCATTGCCGGGTGTTATGTGGTTTTATGCTTCGTTCATGCTGCCTAGTCTCAAGTTACAGATTTTTTGCTGGTGCTTCCATCATATCTGCATGTCCTACATCACTTGCACCGCACGGGAGCACTCTTTGCTTATGGGGCCAGGCAGTGACGGTTTCCAACTTAAGGACCTCACCATCTGTGCATTTTCCACCGCATCCCCATGCTCGTCCTCCTCTGATATATCTTCACCTGAGGCAGATGGCTCAATTTTTCCCTTCACCTCTTCCTCTGTTCAGTGATCTACTTCACTGGGCTGTTGATGTTGAAGATGTACACCCCTCCACTGTGCCATCTTGTGCAACATTCAACAGACCACCACCATTCCTGACACACACTCAGGAGAGTATTGCAGCACTTCACACGAGCGGTTAGGGCATCAGAATGGATTTTAAAATGGCTAATGGTCTGCTACATGGTTGTCCTGGTTTGTAGGTGATTGCTCTTAAACCACTGTTCTGACAGTGTCTTTGCTTGGCACAATGGAGTAATCAGCCATCTCCTCAATGGGTGACCTTTGTCCATTGGTCAGTCACTGACCATGGGTACAGGCTTAGAATTCTTTTACCTTAGGCCTTCAGAGTTGTCCATGTCTCCAGTACCACATCGTTGAACATGCACAACAATTTTATTTTTGCCGTGTTTTTGACCATGAAAAGCATGACTTCTATTCATTCCCATACATTTAAATAGCTCATCTGATTTGTAAATGTGGACACGATACACAATGTGCCCGTTCAAACATTATTGAATGTAGGAAATGGAGAGAATGGGATAGGGACTTATGGACCGGGGTCTGGCTTGCCATTTTGAACACTCCAGCGAGCACCCATGACTCCATTGAAAATCCAAGCCAACATTTTGGGTTGTTGCTCTTTCATTAGAATTGTCCTGATGGAAGGCCATTAACCTGAAAAGTTAAACACTATTTCTCCCCACAGATGCTGCCTGACCTGAGGTTTTGCAGCACTTTTGTTTTTAGATCAGGTCATATATACTTTGGTGATGTTGATTGAAGAATAAATATTGGCCTAGACAATGGGAGGACTCCTCTCCTTCAAATAGGGCCATGATCTTTTACATCCAGCTACAAAATGGCACCTGTGGTGGTGCAACATTCCCCCTGCACTGCACAAGTGTCAGGAGAGATTTTATTCCCTTGAATGGAGTTTGAACCACAAACCTCTGACTTCCCGGAGGCAGCAGTGTGACTCGGACTTGGCGGAGGGGTGGCAGAGCCCCTATGGAAAATAATTTATTAAAGTTAGTCCTCACCAATATGTCTTCCAGCTCCATGTATACGTGAGTTCACATCTATTTTAAACTAGGAATATCTCTCAAAGGTCCATTTTCTAAAACTGCTAACGGTTGTTTCTAGGTTCAAAAAAGTTATTGCTGAAGCAAGAGTCAAGAAGCAGATTGTGTTCATTATCTGATTAATAATTGAGGACTCCTAATAGTTTCCTATCCTGGTTATGATTTCTTCATGTAGGAAGTAATATATATGTCAGGAAATAATATATATGTCAGGAAATATTTACATTAGCAGAAAGGTCTACTCAACGCAGCATCAATCAACTAAATTTTCAAAAATATATTTTGGGGGAGAACACATTTAGGCCATCCAAGAAAATAAATCTCTTGTATGTCGTACACTTTGTAATGTTGAATCAGATGCAAATTATGACTCCCCTTTCATGTGAATCTGGCCAATGTGTGTTCCACCATGGTACATTGGTGTACTCGTGCCAAAATAATCCTGTCAAAAACATGACCTCCGTACACTCATGCATTCCTTGAGAGTTGCTGCATAGTAGTCAGGAGTGAGGATCCTGGGCGGTATGAATTTTATCCCTTGAGCAGGCAAATTCTTCAGCAGAGGGCAGGACCTTACTGCCTTGTATGTTGAGTACTAAACATGTGAGGCGTCAAAGTTGGTGATATTGTTTTCAGTAAATCATAAAATGGGCTTAGAAGAACTTCTGGGTTTTGTTTGTTTGTAATTAGCAGAGACACCAGTAAAAAGTGTAGCTACGGTGCTGAACACAGAGAGCAGCTGTTCATTCTTGGAGATCAAAACATGCCACAAGCACCTCTGGGGTCTTTTAACATTTCTGAAGGTGTGACCGTGCTCAGTACTCAGCAGGGAGGTTCTCTATCATTAATGCTGTATTTATACTGTTAACCAGAATGAGTCCCAATAGACCTTGAAACTATTTACACCCCTTGAGATATTGGACTTGGGAAATGTATTTTTTCTGGGTGTAGGATGAGAACACGAGCAGCTGCCTCGATTGAAGGGCAACACTGGCATGAAGTGAGGTACATATTTGTTCACATCGTGTAAATCCGTTAGGGAATGTGAAGTTTCCACCAGTATTGTTTTCTACTGAGGGGGAGAGAGGGAAAAAAATGGCAAATTACATTTCTACCAGATTTACTGTCTGATGAACTTGGCATTGTAAACAGGGTATTTGTTAGGTTTATATTTCCTCAGATGACAAGCTATTGAAATTTTACACTCTAACATGTTAATCTGACATTGTGCTAACCCAAATCTGTCTGCTCAGATGCTGCCTGGGATATAAAGCAGCCAGACAGCTGGGTTTTGGTTACTGCACTTAACTGGTTAGAGGAGATTTACTTTTTTCTTGCTGGGATTGTTACGAGCTCAAAACCAGACTAAATCAAGCCTTTAAAGGCTTTGAAATGTTGCCACTTAACACT
Source organism: Scyliorhinus canicula (assembly GCF_902713615.1). Taxonomy (NCBI): domain Eukaryota; kingdom Metazoa; phylum Chordata; class Chondrichthyes; order Carcharhiniformes; family Scyliorhinidae; genus Scyliorhinus; species Scyliorhinus canicula. Next base: position 151,864,593 of record NC_052155.1, read on the forward strand.
GTTGGACTAAACATCCATTCAATATATTTTAGTTACGAGGTTTCGAAGAGTAAATAAGAAGATTGATGTTGCTGCTTTTAAACCTAACAATCGCGTGACCCCTTGAAGACATTTGTACTGCAATTGGACACATTTTACCTGGACCAAGTCAATCAAACAATGTGAAATCAGTATGGTATTTATTTAAAGTAAAATGTGGCACTAACCCAATAATTTTTACCTTGTATTAAGTAGCAGTAGCAGTCGAATTTGGAGCAGGATTCTGTTAAATATACAGTGCCAGCAAATAGCCTTAATAGCTCAATGTATGGACCGTTGATTGTGCAGGAAAAGAAAGAAAACACATCGTAAAACACTGACACTGCCCACGAAAGAGGGCTCGGGACAATGTGCCATTTCGTTAGTTTCACTGTTGCTGAGAGGTCTCAACACAGCATCATTGAGAATGCAGAGACATTTTAGAACTGCATGCCTTACTTGCCACACTGAAGTTTAACGATGAGCTTTTAAAAAAAATATATATTTTATTGGAGTTTTTCATTTTTACAAATAACACAAATCCTCAGGATTGGTACAGCACAGGATAAGTGTCACCGACACACGAATACAGAAAAAGACAGGAGAACAATAACACAATTGGTTCAGTTTAATCATTAAACTTGGTGCCTCTGTATGTACCCATGGATAAGGTAAAGAATAAGGGAGAAGATAAAGACATGAAGCCAATGCTCATACAGCCAACAAAAATATAGGATAAGATTTTCGTACTATATTTGAGCCTGCCCAAAAACATATCTTCCCCAGTTACAATCCCACCAGAGGCATCGATAAAACATTTTCATGTCTTTTTCTCGGGTATAAGACCTGTCTAAACCTTTGCAGGAGCCAGTCTATGATTCTTTAACCCCAAAACAATTAAAGAAAAATAGGGGAAAAAAATTGCGAAGACATTATTTCAAAGAGGATATTTTACATATAACCACAAGATCCAGCAAATCCGCAGGATCAAGCACAGTATAGAGCGACCATTCACTCATTTATATGGAGAAGACCAGCAATCAGCATTATTTTTGTTGGCTGTATGAGCATTCGCTTCATGTCTTTATCCTCTCCCTTATTCCCCCCTCACGCTGACAATGACAGGATAAAAAAATACGACCAAGAGCAGAGGATCTCGAGGCAACAGGATGTAACAATGAACGCATGGCCTAATAGCGCACGTCCCTCACCATAAGACAAGAACAGGGGGGAAAGCTGCACATGCGGAACCTGCTAATACATTGGGCACAATTTTCTGGATCATCGGGCCTGATCCAGATTGTGTCGGGCGCAGCAGGTCGGGAGCAACACAATTGGCTCTCATTTTGGGGCTTTCCTGCTATTCACCGGGAATAGCAGGATCGGCGTCGGGCGTAATGCGGTTGGAAAATCACCCAGCCCAAGAAGGAAAGTCCTGAGCAAAGGGGAGCAACTGGATGCCACCTCAATTCAAGATGTTGCTTGGCATTGTACACTCTCATATACTGATGCCAATAAACTGAGTCAGGATTAGCTACACAACGAAACTCACTCCTCTCCAGCCCCATCAAAAGCACCGCTCCCGACCATCACAACTAGAAGATTTGCACTATATTCCACTGAGGAAACCTCATCAACAAGGGGAAGAAGAATTGTCGACACCCACCTACCTCAGGGGGGCAGCCACTGTGGAATTGTCTCGGGGAGCTACAGATCTGTAAAAATAATAAATAAATAGTGACAGAAAATCTATGCAAAGAGTGTCTTGCAGAACAGTCATACACAAACCTTTAAGTCCAAGACACCTTTTTAAATTTAATTTCAGCCCTGATAGTTCATCCCACCCTGTATTGAGGTTGCAGTTAGTCTACCCACGAGCAGACAGACCACATTAAATTGCGTTTAATTGGCTCTTTAATGGCCAAAGTTGCCTGCTTGGTTGTTGGCGGGCACACTTCCGACGTGCGTGCATTTTGGCCGCCAAGCGCTCGTCGAACTCTCATGTGCACCCGCCAACTGAAATATCACACTAGTGTGTGATGTCAGGATGAGTGCCTGATGACTTCTTACACAATTTTGAGCATTTCCGGGTCAAGCGGAAAATTCAGGCTATTAATGCAAAATTTTGTTTGGTGGTCAGTGATCTCAAAATAATTAGAAGGAATGATTTCCAACTGCATCGCCTTTGCGATCCATCGTCAGGAGCAAAATGAACTATTGATGATATCCTTGTTTTCATCCAGATTGGGGGAACATCTCACAATGGATCTGTTAGCCCCTAAAAAGAAGACTTTCTCTATAGTTGTTCACTATTACTCCAGATGGACTGGGGTGAAGCGTCTTATTGGTCCCCACCTTGGAAACTGTCATTAAATTACCTTAAATACGTTTTTGCCACACGTGACATTGAAGACCAATCATTTCAGACAATGGCCCATAGTTTGCCAACACCTATTTTAAACAGTTCACAGATGCTATTGGTTTGTGTACACAATTAGCTCACCCAGATTCCACAAGCTAATGGGAAAGCTGAACAAGGAGTAAGGATTTGCTGAGTAAAGACTTTGCTGAAGAAAAATGACAATATCGAGTATTATTATTACCTTTCCACACAACGTCAGACTGGTCTGGTTTCTTTGGAACTTCTAATGGGAAGATGACTATGGATTCAACTTCTTCCGCAAGTGCTTATGCCATGCCTCAATGCAACAGATATGGAGAGAGTAAGGGAGAAGGAGGCTGGGTATTGTGCGAATCAAGCCAGAAACTATAATCAGTGCCATAAGAGTACACAAATTAACAGGACTCCAGATAGTCAGTATGGATTTGTGATGAAAATCATGAAGGCCAGGTTTGGGAGAAAAATCTAATTCTGTAATCTTGTCTTTTGGAGACTGAGAATGGAATAGTGAAAAGAAACAGAAGTGCAGTCATGTGCATAAGACGACCTTCATTACAATGTACCAGTTATCCAGAAGATCAGGAAGCTGATCTACACTGAGCTGCTATTCTCGGAAAAGAGAGAAAATGGAGAAATTGAATCCTATACAACCTCCAAGAGAGTTCAGAACAAGGTTGGGGAGATTGGTGAAACCACCACAATTGTTACTTCTGTGAACCATGGGATGAAGTCAGAGACTTTGGGAGAGGTGTAACTAATGTATTTAACAGATTCAGAACTTGGAGAGTGATGTAGTAAAGAGGGTCAATGTAAATAGACAGTCAACATCATTAATGATGTGAGATCACAAGACAAGGTATGCTGAGAGATAGTTCGATATGAAGCTTTCTGCTTAGCCTTATCCTGTATTATAGTTGGAACAATGTCCATTAAAAGGTAAAGTTTACCCACCTCGTTGTCTCCAGCAGTCTCTGTTGCTCCCGATCAAGGACAACATAAACTAAGACCCCAATGAAGGTGATAATGTTCTTTAGCTGCAGAATTCCCATCCTCTGACATGCTCTTTTTGGCACAGTATTTGTATGGCTTGCCACGTTGGACTTGATGATGGTAATGCTATTCAGTGTCAAAGTGAAGTGGTTAGACTTACTCTGGTTGGAGATGGTCACTGCCTGTCTGCCACTTGTGGGATACGAATGCAACTTTCTTCATATCAGACCAAGTCAGAATGTTGTCCCAGTCCTGCTGCATTTGGGTGCAGACGTCTTTGAGGAGTTGCGAATGGAAGTTAACACTGCAATCACCAGCCAACATTTTCACTTCCGATCTTATGATGGAAGAAAGGTAATTGGTGAATTATTTGAAGGTGTTTGGACCTTGGGCTCAGTCTGAAGAACTCCGGCAGTGATGTCCTGGGGCTGAGATGATTGGCCCCAACACCTGCAACCATCTCCCTTGTGCTAGATATGACTCAAGCCAGTGGAGTGTCTTGTCCCTGGCACCCATTGATTTTACTCGGGCTCCTTGACGCTCCAGTTGGCTTAATGTAGCCTTTCTGTCAAAGGTAGTCACAATCATCTTGCCCTTCAGTTCTTTCTTCAGTTCTGACCATGTTTGGACCAAGGCTGTAATGAGGTCTGGAACCGAGTGCTCCTGGTAGAACCTAATGTGAACACTGGTGTGCATGTTATTGTTACAAGTGTCACTTGTTTGCAATATTGATGGCTTTCCATTACTTAGCAGATGATTGAGACTAGACTGATGGGGTGGCAATTGGCTGGTTTAACTTTGTGTTATGTTTTTTCCTGATAGGCATAGCAGGTCAATTTTCCACTTTTTCAGGTAAATACCAATGTTGCAGCTGTGGGAGAGCCTGGCTCAAGATACAACTTGAAGAGCATAGGTCTTCAGTATAGTTCTGGTGAATCAAGTAATGAGTATCACAGTTGAGATGTTGCCCATAGCCTTTGCTATCACCAGTGCTTCTTGACAGCATATGGAATGAATTGAATTGGCTGGAAACTGACATCAGTGATACTGTGAACTTCATGAGAATTCCGATAGAGTCATTGACTGCAACATTAACTCTGTTTCTCTGCACATATGCTGCCTGATCTGAGTATTTCAAGCATTTTCTGTTTTTAATTTCCAATTTCCAGTATCTGCAATATTTTCCTGAAAGATATAGTTTGTTGAAATGCCATGGACAGGTACAGCAAATAATCAAAAAAGGCTAATGTAATGCTAGCCTTTATAGCATTCTCTGTTCCAGTACCATGCCCTAAGTGCATCTGCAACTATGGACTCTCCTGTGTTGATCTATGGTTATGCTTGGCAAGGTAATGCAATGGCTTGCTGTTTCTTTCTGCAGATCTTTGCTGACCAGGAGACCCTCCCACTCTTAACATCTCCGTTAGCCATATTGAAAGAATTTGTAGGTTGATGATCAACTGCTTGACCATGTTATGAACACACCTTCCGTGGCCATCAGGCCTGAGTGGAACTTCAACTTGGAACTCATTGCTCAGAGTGCAGGATGCTACTGCTGCACCCCGAAACGTCCATAGTCTTTCGGTCTAGGGGATTAGAATTACAGTGGGATAGAAGTTAAGAAGTTACACCAGATAATCAAAGTCCGAATTAGAGCACATCTTGTGCACTGTGAGCAATTCTGGACATCACACTATGGGAAGAACATATTGGTCTTGGACTGAATTCGGGGTAGTTGTGCGAGACTGACATGTGAACTGCAGGGGTTAAATTTATAATGTATTTTCTCTGGAAATTAGAATGTTTAGGGCATGACTTGATTTAAAGATATTAAGGGGGTGAAGATAGGGTTATTAGAGAAAAACTATTTGAGCTGTCTGGGGAGATTAGAACTCGAGGGCATAGTCTAAGGGTTAGAATCAGTAGTCCTTGAGGAGTGAAGTTAGGAAACATTTATATACACTGAGGATAGCTGAAATTTGAACTCTTTCCACAAACAGCAGTTAATGCAAGATCAGTTAATTTTAACTGAGTTTGATTGATCTTTGCCAACCAAGGGTATTGTGTGATATGGGAAAAGGTAGTTATGTAGAGTTAGGTTATAGATCAGCCATGATCTCATTGAATGGAAGAAAAGGCTCGGGGCCTACTTCTGTTCCTATGGCTTTGCTGGTCTTTATAGCGTTGATCACTTTGGTTGCTCTGTTGAATGAACCTGGCGTTTACCGGTAGTTAAGCCTTGTGGCAAGATTGATGTCCGTTAGGGGGGATTAAGGAAACAAATAACTGGATGGATCAGAAGAGAAGTTTCAATGCTGAACTTTTAGATCCGATAATAGCTGAATGACAGTTTTGTGATCCCATGCTGTTAAATCCCTTGGTAAAAATGCATAGGTTGTGACCCCACAAAAAATATGGCCACAGTAATGCTTCTTGACTTCTTTCTTTCATGAGACGTAGAATGTTGTAGCACTCGAGGGGCCATTTGACCCATTGTGCCCGTGTCAGCTGTTGAAAGAGCAATCCAATTAGTCTCACCCCCCTACTTTATTCCATAGCCCTGCATTCTTTTCCCTTTCAAATATATATCCAATTTCCTTTTGATCGTTGCTTTCACTGCCCTCTCTGGCAGTACAATTCCACATTTGCTAAATGAAATTGTTTTTTCTCACGTGACAATCTCATCATTTGACAATTATCTTAATAAATCGATCTCCTCTCGTTAGCAACTCCTTGGACTTCCGCTTGTGACCATGGAGTGATTGGTCACATAAAGGGCCATTCCTGTTCAAAGTCACTGAAAAGGGCTCTTTTTACCCAGATCTAGGTGGAATTTTGATGAAAAGGTGTAGGTGAATATTAGAGGAGTAGTTTACCCCTGGAATGGTATGTCTTCTGATCACAGGACCTGGCAGAAAATAGTGAGGGGTTTGGCTGGAAAGTTGAAACAGTCTTGTGCTTCACAGACAGTCTCTTCCAGCATGCAGGCGGGGGAGGGGCAAGCTGTAAGGCCCCCAGATACAGGGACTGATGACTTTTATCAAGGAGGAATTCCATAAGCAGAGGAAAGAAATGCATGAGGATCATGCAAAGGCCATTGCAGAAGCTGTGGCACCCCTGAAGAGTACTTTGGAGCGAATGGAGAGGTGTTTGTAGGTGCAGGAGTCACAGATTCAGGAGATTGAAGGAGTGATCTCTGACTACAGTGATCATGTGGTGGCCCTGGAGGCGGAGGTGAGGCTCCTAGGAGACCTTTGTAAAACGCTGAGGGCAAAGGTTGAGGGGCAGGAGAATACCTCGAGAAGACAGAACCTGCGAATAGTGGGCCTGCCTGAAGGAGTGGAAGGTGTGAGTGCCACGAGGTACGTCTCGAGGATGCTGGCGGGACTGGTGGCAGAAGGGGTGCTGGATAAGGCACCTGAAGTGGACCGAGCGCATAGGTCTCTGAGGCAAAAGCCTAGAGCTGGGGAGACGCCGCGGGCGGTGCTCGTGAGACTCCATAAATTTGTGGAGAAAGAGAAAATTCTACGGTGGGCCAGGAAGAAGCGTAGCTGTGACTGAGAGGGAAATAACATCCGGATTTATCAGGACATCGGAGCCGAGTTGGCAAAACGGCGGGCAGATTTCGCCAAGGCGGTGCTGTACCGGCGGCAGATCAGGTTTGGGGTGCTCTACACGGCGAATTTATGGGTGACATTGGGAGGTCGGGAGTATTATTTCGAGACCCCAGAAGTGGCCGAAGACTTCATTAATGAGCATAAACTGGGGGAGAACTGAGTGGACAATGCTTGGGAACCAGGGTGCTGGCAGTATGTTTTGAAGTGGGTGTAGGGATTGGGGATTTTTACCTTTTTTGTGTGGAGCGGGGAGTTTCTGTTCAATGTTGAGATTGTAAGGAGTTGTAGGGGTGAAAGGTTTATGTGGGGATGGATGTTCCCATCCCACCTCCTGTTTTTTATAGAACAGTACAGCACAGAACAGGTCCTTCGGCCCTCGATGTTGTGCCGAGCAATGATCACCCTACTCAAACCCACGTATCCACTCCTTAACCTTACATTTTTTTAGGACACTACGGGCAATTTAGCATGGCCAGTCCACCTAACCCGCACATCTTTTGGACTGTGGGAGGAAACCGGAGCACCCGGAGGAAACCCACGCACACACGGGGAGGACGTGCAGACTCCGCACAGACAGTGACCCAGCCGGGAATCGAACCTGGGACCCTGGAGCTGTGAAGCATTTATGCTAACCACCATGCTACCGTGCTGCCCTCATTTATGGGACTGTTTGTGTTTAACATCTGTTTGCTTTTGGAGAAGGCGACCCGGAGTTCAGGAGAAGTCCTTCTTTGGGTGGGGGAGGGTAAGGCCAGCAGGAGGCCTCCTTCTTTGAGCTGAGGAGTAAGGGGGAGTGGAAAAGAGAGGGGGAGGTCATTAGGATGTGCCTTTGGGCAGGGGCAGCCGCGTTAGAGGGTTATGCTGGTGAACGGAAGTGAGGTGGTGGGGTAGAAGGCCAAGAGGGGTGGCCAGGGGGAGTGGGGGGGGGGGAGAAAGAGTGGAGGTGGGGGGGGGGAAGAGTGGAGGTGGGGGGGGGAAGGGGAAAAATGGGGGGGAAGAAGGGGAAAAATGGGGGGGGGAAGAAGGGGAAAAATGGGGGGGGGTTTCTGCGTGCAGCAGGGGGTGAGAGATGACATGGTTAGGGGCGTAGAAAGGGACCATCAGGGATGGGCGAGGTACAGAGTGGAATTCAAGGAACAGGAGTCAAGTGGGGAAGATGACGGACGGCAGAGGGGATTGGAGGCGCAAGCCTCCAGTAAGGTTGGTAACGTGGAACTTCCGGGGACTGAATGGGCCGGTTAAAAGGTCGTGGGTGTTGGCGCACCTCAGGATCTTGAAAGCGGGGCTTGTCTTTTTGCAGGAGACACACTTCCAAGGACCAGGTTAGGTTAAGGAAGGGGTGGGTCGGGCAGGCTTTTCACTCTGAGTTTGATTTGAAATCGAGGGGTGTGGCGATTTTAATGAGCAAAAAATAGGGATTACTGAGTGCGAAGGAGGTGAGGAATCTGGGTGGGAGATATGTGATTGTGCTTGGGGTATTGGAAGGGGCACCGGTGGTGTTGGTAAATGTGTATGCCCCAAATTGGGACGATGTGGGTATTATGAGGGGGTTGCTGGCAGCAATCCACGTACCAATTGATCATGGGAGGTGATTTTAACTGTGTCCTGGAGCCGAGGGTGGATAGATCGAGCCCCAGGTTGATGGGCAGGGTACAAATGGCAAGGTAGCTGCGGGGGTTTATGGAGAGGATGGTATGGTGGATCCATGGCACTTTCAGAACCCAGGGGGTTCTGTGAAGGGCAGGCAGCTCGCGAGTAATATAAGACGGCTGTTGAATGTGGTGATGAATCCGTCAAGAGCTCTGGTGGTGGTGTCCATGGACGCGGAGAAAGCATTTGATTGGGTGGAGTGGCAATACTCGTTCGAAGTTTTGGGAAAGTTTGGGTTTGGGCCGGGATTTGTGGCATGGGTGCAGTTGCTGTATGTGGCGCCAAAGATGAGGGTGAGGACGAATGATATGAGCTTACAAAGCTTTGACTTACACAGAGGTATGAGGCAGGGGTGCCCGCTGTCGCTGCTACTGTTTGCGCTGGCCATAGAGCCATTGGCGATGGCTCTGAGGGGGTCGGCAGAGTGGCAGGGGATAATGAGGGGACAGAGGAAGCATCTTGTGTCGCTCTATGCCAATGACCTCTTGCTGTATGTTTCGGATCCGATGGAGAGTATGGAAAGGATTATGGGCCGGTTGGGGAGGTTTGGAGGGTTCTCGGGATACAAGCTGAATGTCGGGAAAAACAAGGTATTCCCAGTGAATGAGCTGGCACAGCGGGCTAATTTAGGGGGGGATACCATTTACGATAGCAAGGGATAGGTTTAGGTATTTGGGGATTCCGGTAGCGAGAGAATGGACAGGGCTCCATAAGTGGAACTTAACGAAGCTGGTGGAGGAGGCCAGGGAGGATTTTAAGAGGTGGGATACACTGCACTTAACGTTGGCGGGGAGGGTCCAAGTGGTGAAAATGAATATTGTGCCGATGATCTTGTTTATCTTTCAGGCTCTTCCGATGTTTATACCAAAGGCCCTTTTTCGAAAAGTGGACACGTATCATCTCTGACTTTGTGTGGGCGGGGAAGGTGCCGAGGGTGGGGAGGACCCTGCTGCAGAGGCAGCAGGGAGGGGTAGACGTTGCCAAACTTGCTTCATTATTATTGAGCGGCGAATGTGGACAAGGTGCTGCGGTGGTGGGAAGGAGAAAGTGTAGAGTGGGTTAGGATGGAGGAGGAATCTTGTAAGGGGTCTAGTTTGGGGGTTTCGGTGACGGCAGCATTGCCAATGGCTCTGAGTAGGTATTCGGGGAGTCCAGTGGTACAGTTGGAGGAGTTGAGGAGGAACTTTAGGGTGGAAGGGATGTTTGTGCTAACGTCGCTGTGCGAGAATCATGGGTTTGGGGGGGGGGGGGGGGGGGGGGGATAGCGTATGCAGGAAGTGGAGAGAAGCTGGTCAAGGTGATGGATTTGTATTTGGAGGAAGGGTTCGCCAGTCTGGAGGAGCTAACGGAGAGGGTAGAGCTGCTGAAGGGTAGTGAGTTCAGGTATCTACAGGTTAGGGACTTTGTACGAAAGGTCTGGAAGGGGTTCCCTCGATTGCCGGGATACACCCTGCTGGAGTGACTGCCGCTTCCAGATGTGGAAGGGAGGGAAGAATTGGGAATATATATATAAGTGGCTGGGGGAGCAGAGAGTCGAGTGGGTGGTGAAGATCAAGGAGAAATGGGAAGCGGAGTTGGGACTGGAGATCAATTGGGGAGTATGGAGTCAGACACTGCGAAGGGTAAACGGGACCTCCTCTTGTGCAAGGATGAGCCTGACACAGTTTAAGGTGGTGCACAGGGTGCAAATGACTCGGGCGAGAATGAGTGGTTCTTTCAAGGGGTAGCAGATGAGTGTGGGCGGGGGCCAGCAAATCATGCGCACATCATGGGTTGTGAAAAATTGGGAAGATTCTGGGCTGAAGTGTTCGCGGTCTTACCCAGGATAGTGGAGGAGGGAGCGGACCCGTTGGTGGTGATATTTGGGGTTTCAGAGAAGCCGGAGCCAAGGAGGAAGGCCGATGTCTTGGCTCTGATTGCACGCCGACAGATTTTGCTGGAGTGGCTGTCGGCATCGCCACCGGGAGTAGCAGCATGATTGGGTGACATGTATGAATTCCTGCGGTTAGAGAAGAAGTATGAGTTAAGGGGTTCAGCAGGGAAGTTTGAGAAAAGGTGGGGGATGTTTGTGACCGTGATTGAGGAGCTGTTCGTCACAGGGGTGTGGGGATGGCGTGGGTGATGGGGGGTGAAAAGTCTGTACAAATTGTATACTTGATTGTTGGGAAGAAAGTTTCCAGGGGTTTTTATTTGCTGTAACCTACTTTGATACAAGTTGGAATAAAATGTGTTTTACAAAATACAAAAACAAAAACAGAAACAAGTTATCAATTCCTTGCCAGTCAATTTCGCTTCACCTTCTCTGCTCTATCAAAACCCTTCAAAATTTTGAGCGCCTCTGTTCCATTTTCCTTCAACCATCTCTCCTTGAAGGAGGACAAACTCAACTTCTCCAATCTGTCCACCCAACTGAAGCCCTTCACTGCTGGTGTCTTTCTGATAAATCTCCTCTTCATCCTCTCCCAAGGGTTTGCTGTTCTTCATAGAGTGTAGTGACTGGCATTGTTCCCAGTAGTCTCGCTGAAGCCTAACCAGTGATTTATAAAGCATCGACATACTTTGTGTTTGATTTTATACATGGGTGCATATAACATGAATGACTTGGTGTCTCTCTTCTTAAAAAATATTTTTATGGAGGTTTTTACATATTATTCACTAAACAATCAGTAACTGTGCCGATTACAATGTATGTGTCATTTTCTTCTGTACCAATCTCCCCTCACCCCCTTCATTTGTTGTTTCTAGATCCTTTCTTGGGCCCTTTCTTGGTAGTTAACCGCTATTTACACGTGGGTGACGGCCTCCCCCGTCTCCCTGTCCTATTTTCAGCATTCCTTGGGGGGGGTTCTTTTCTTGTGGTCTTGTTCTGGGCAGCCTGGCCTCTGTGTAGGTTGTTTTCCGGCCTACCCCTCCTTTTCCCCATAGCCTCCCTTCTCCCCCCACCTCCCTTTCGTGTCTGCTCCCTGTGGTCCCATTGGCTCCCGTGCATTTCCCCCCCTCCTCCCCCGCTCTGTTGGCTTCAAACAGATCCGGGAACAAGTTGGTGAATGGCCTCCACGCTTTGTGGAATCCATCCTCTGACCCTGGGATGGTGAACTTGATCTTCTCCAGGCGGAGAAATTCTGATAGGTCTGCCAGCCAGTTTGCAGCTGTGGGTGGTATCGCTGATCGCCAGCCGAACAGGATTCTCCGGCGGGCGATTAGAATCGCAAAGGCAAGAGTGTCGGCCTCTTCCCCATGAACAGTTCCAGATTGTCTCTCTGTTGACTGTGTTCTGCACATCCCAGTATTCACTGGATGCTCAAAGGTAGATATTAAAAAGGATTTTGGACAATCTTCAGTTTGATATTCTTTGGTTTAATTCTTGTAACGTTGCATTTCTCGGCTGTTTGTCATATTCAGCCATGCTGCTTCATTGAGATATGTACATTACCTTTGTGTGTTGGAGATGTTGTTACAATTTCTATCTCTGTAGAGACCAATAACTTTTAAAAAGAGATTAATTTCACAGTGACAGGCGGAAATAACCGAAGGACAGAATTTCAATTTGTATGACTTGTACTGTATCAAAAAAACTAAAATTAACATTACTTAATAGACAACCAACATACCAAACTGAAGAAAAGGTATTTGTGCATTAACTCACTAACACAATCGAGATACATCTTAAACCTCCTTTCACTGTGCACTGCACTTCTGTTAGACAGATAGCATTGCAAGAACAAGTCCACAGTTACTTCTGATTCCCCAGCAGCCTTAGCTGTTGCATCTTTTAATTACTGTTGCCTGTCAAACCAGAAATACTTCATATCTAAGCAGCAATAAAAATTCCAAGAGGCCTTTTTCTACAAACGATAGACTCTGGCTTCAATTAAAAATATGTCATGAATTACTTTGTTACTGTCCAGTATGGAATTTGTATGAAAATCTAGTTGAAACTGCATTTGCTGGGGCAGCACGGTGGCGCAATGGTTAGCATTGCTGCCTCACGCTGCTGAGGTCCCAGGTTTGATCCCGGCTCTGGGTCATTGTCCGTGTGGAGTTTGCACATTCTCCCCATTCTGCCCGTGTTTGCGTGGGTTTCGCCCCCACAACCCAAAGATGTGCAGGGTAGGTGGATTGGCCACGCTAAATTACCCTTAATTGGAAAAAATGAATTGGGTACTATAAATTTAAAAAGAAAGAAACTGCATTTGCTTTGCTGCAGAAATTCAGTTTACCTCAATGAATTCTAATGTAGCTACACCAGTTGACTAGTTTAAAACTAATTTCAAGAAATGTCAGAAGTGGTTTTTGTCTTGAATATTGATGAAGTAACTGGAAATATTTATATCTGTTTGCAGTCAAGAAGTAAGTGGCTAGTTTCTGATAGCAAAGTGTGATTCGATAATTTGAAATTTGAATTGTGTGGTAATTTTATGTCATGATCTGCACTGCATTATGCAGTTAACATAGATCATAGAATTTACAGTGCAGAAGGAGGCCATTCGGCCCATCGAATCTGCACCGGCTCCTGGAAAGAGCACCCTACCCAAGGTCAGCACCTCCACCTTATCCCCATAACCCAGTAACCCCACCCAACACTAAGGGCAATTTTGGACACTAAGGGCAATTTAGCATGGCCAATCCACCTAACCCGCACATCTTTGGACTGTGGGAGGAAACCGGAGCACCCGGTGGAAACCCACGCACACACTGGGAGGATGTGCAGACTCCGCATAGACAGTGACCCAAGCCGGAATCGAACCTGGGACCCTGGAGCTGTGAAGCGATTGTGCTATCCACAATGCTACTGTGCTGCCCTTGTTTGAGTATAGGCAGAACAAACATTTGTATGAAGCTATCCTTCAGCAGAAATGGCTAATAGCAGCTGTATCAGTTACATCTTACTGCGTCATGTTAAGTCGTACAAGTGCAGGATAGACAACCTGCTGTCATCAGTGCAGTACCTCGCCAGTGAATCCTGTCCCTTTGGCTATACTTGCATTTGAACAAACTCACCAGTTTTTGTTGAAAATATTTTTTGAAATATGCAATAAATAGTTAATAGAATTTTAGAGTGGGATTTATGGTGGTGTCTGCGAGCGGAGCGGCCGCGTTTGGAAGAAGCTCCCGCCGGTCTGCGATATCGCGGTCTTTTTCGGGGGTTCACCCCAAAAGTTTTTTTGGGGGAAAATAATAAATAAAACTATCCAGGGTCGGCTCTGCCTCCCTTGTCCTGTGACAGCATCAAAGCTCCGTTTCTCGGAGCGGGTGGATTGAAAAGGCGGGAGGGGAAATACTGGTCCCGGTGGGTTCAGTGGGGGCAGCTGCATGTGGAGGAGGACCGGGGATCGTGACCTCTTCACCCAAGGAGTATCCTGAGAGCTGAAGGCCTCAAAGACCACAAGCAGAAAAGAGAAAGATTATTTTTACTGTTTTTACTCTCCTCTGAAAACTGGAAGGTGGCGGCGGGGGCGGAGCCAAATGGAGGACGAGGCGGCAGGCCCGAAGCCAGGGCGCAATGTAGGTGAGATGTCCCACATTGGATGGCTCCCGCCTAGAATATGGCAAGAAGACTGACCCCGGTCCCAGGGAAATTCTGGACGTATACAAAAAAAAGAAGAGAAAGAAGTTTTCAAGAAATTTGAGATTGAAGAAGGAAGGAAGAGTGAGAAAAAGGAAAAATAATAAGCCAGTAAAGGATGCGAAAAGCGACGTCGAGGAAGGGAGGAAACGCGGGCTCACCGCTGAATGAGAAGATGGGCAAAAGTGCTGACAAGACGGCGGAGGACGGACTGCATGGTGGGGCCGCACAACTTACAGTGGAGAAGATGACCGAGGTGATGGCAGTGGAGCTGGAAAAGCACTTTGTGAGGCACATGGAGGCTTTGAGGAAGGAGATGGCGGTCACATTGAAGTCATTAGTGGAGCAGGCAATCGCCCCGGTGAGAGTAGCTGTGGCAAAGGCATCGGCCGAGGTGAGAGAGCTGGGCGAGAAGATGAAGGAAGTGGAGGAGGCCGCGTTGCAGCACAGCGACCAGCTCACCGCGATGGGGGACGAGCTGCAAAGGGTGGTGGAGGCCACCAGAGGGCTCTGAGCAAAGCTTGAGGACTTGGAGAACCGCTCGAGGCGGCACAATCTAAGAATTGTGGGCTTGCCCGAAGGGACAGAGGGCCCAAGGCCAACAGAGTACTTTGCCAAGAAGTTGGCAGAGCTGATGGGGGAGTAGGAGAACCCCTCTCGACACGAACTGAACCGAGTTCATCAGTCGTTAAGGCCGAAGCCCAAAATGAATGAGCCGCCAAGAGCAGTAATCATCTGCTTCCATAGGTACTGCATGAAGTAGAAGGTGTTAAGCTGGGCGCAGCAGAAGCACGAGGTGCAGTGGGATGGTGCCGGAGTTCAGATCTGCCAGGACTTGACGGTGGAGCTGGCAAAGAGACGAGCGGCGTTCGGGCGAATGAAGGTGGTACTGTACAAATGGGGTGCAATTTGGTATGGTATACCCGGCGAAGCTGAGGGTGACGTATGGTACCAAAGACTTTTATTTCGAGACAGCGGAGGTGGCTGAGGTGTTCTTGAGGGCAGAAGGCTTGGGACAGACGTGAGGAGCTGGAAGAGAGACTGTGGACTGTGATTGGGGGGCTGGAAAATGCACTGTAATTTAATTCTCTTTACATTGTTGCAGAGTTCAAGTTATTAGTTGGGTTGATTGGCATTCTGTGTTGCGACGGTTATATCTTAGTTTAGTGAATTGTATGGGTTGGATTGTTCTGTTTTTTTTCTCTCTCTGGGACTGGGTGGGAGGGGACGGTATAGCGTGGTGAGGGGAGCCACCCGCGCTAGCTAACTAAAGTCGGCTGGTGAACAGAGGTGAGGTGAGAGGAGGGCTGCGGACATTGGAGCCCGGTTAACAGCTTTCAATGGGCCTATGAGGCAAGCAAGGGGGCGGGGGAAGGGATTGATGCTGGGAGATGTTTTTCCGAGAGGAAATGTAGGCGGGCTTTTGGGAGGGGGGGGGGGTTCAATGTTAATAATGGATAGGGGCGGGTCAGGCACATGGGGCAGGATCCGGTGGTATGATGATGGTGGATAAGAAGGGTGGGGGGTGGGGGTGAGAGAGACCCCCAGTTATGATAGTCACGTGGAACATGAGGGAGTTAGGAGGAACGGTCAAGAGATCAAGGGTACTTGCGCATCTTAAAAGTTTGAAAGCCGACGTAGCAATGCTGCAGGAGACTCACTTGAGGGTGAAGGTCCAGGTGAGACTTAAAAAGGGCTGGGTTAGTCAGGTGTTTCACTCTGGACTTGACGGAAGGGCTCGAGGGGTAGCGGTAATGGTCAGCAAAAGAGTACGCTTCCAGATGGAGAAGGTGGTGGCAGATCAGGGGGGGTAGATATGTGATGGTAGATATGTGATTGTGACAGGGGTGCTGGAGGGGAGGCTAGTGGCGCTGTTAAGTGTATATGGCCCCAATTGGGACGATGTGTGATTCGCAAAGAAGGTGTTTGGAGCCATCCCTGACTTGGACACACATGAACTGATAGTGGGAGGGGGGGACTGGAACTTGATGCAGGAGCCAAGGTTGGACAGGTCACAGCTGCGCTCGCTGGCCCCATCGGGGGGGGGGGGGGGGGGGGGGGGGGCAAAGGCGTTAGCTGGGCTAATGGTGGAAATGGGAGGGGTGGACCCTTTGAGGTTCTGCACCCAGAAATCCATAATTTCTAAAGTAGTGCACGTGAAACTGGACCCGGGCTCCCGGAGGCCATTTTCTGGGTGTCGGACCAGCTAGGTTTGGAAACTGGTGGGGAGGCAGATGTTGTAGCCTTCGCCCTGTTGATCGCCCGAAGTCGGATCCTATGGGATGGAGAGCAGCCTCTCCACCCTATGCCCTGGCGTGGCGGGAGGATCTGTTGGAATTCTTGACTCTTGAGAAGGTAAGTTTAAACTGAGGGGAAGGACAGAGGGGTTCGACAATTCATGGGCATTATTCATTATGCACTTTCAAGAACTGGATAACATCGAACATTAGTTGGGGCGTGGGGTGTGGGTGGGGGGTGGGGGGGGGGGGGGGGGAGGGGGGCGATGGGGGATTCCCAATTCCTTTTTGTCAGTTGTTTATGTGAACATGTGGGTGAATGTTTTGGGTTTGGTGGGAGGATGGGATTGTTGTTGTTGATATGGTGATTGACATATGTGTTACTGATTATTGTTTATTGTTGGTGGGTGTAAGTTGGGGAGAAAATGCAAAAAAGGAGAATAAATAAATATTTTAAAAAAAATTAATTTTAGAGTGAACTGTTTCCTTTTACACATTATTCTATCATCTACTCAATAATGTCTTTGACTATTTCTAGAAGGAAAGAAGTTGCATTTAAATCGTGTCTTTTGTGACCTCATGCATTTTCAATATTTTGTTTTTGTTTCCAGTAAGTATTTGAATCCTGTTATAAATAGAATTTCAAAAATACTGCTTCAAATTATGAAAGTAAAGTTTTAAATGTTGGAACTACACCATTTGGCTGCGTGAGAACTTTATGTCACAGAATGATACAGTGCAGAAGAGGCCCTTTGGCCCATCGGGTCTGCACGGACGCAAGAAAAACTGTCTACCTAATCCCATTTTCCAGCACTTGGCCCACAGCCTTGAATGCTATGACATGCCAAGTACTCATCCAGGTACTTAAAAATTTTTTTTTAGACGATTCAATTCTTTCTTTCCAATTAAGGGGCAATTTAGCATGGCCAGTTCACCTACCCTGCAGATCATTTTGGTTTGTGGTGGCGAGACCCATACAGACACAATGTGCAAACTCCACGCTGATAGTGACCCGGGGCTGGGTTTGAACCCGGGTCGGTGCCGTGTGGTAGCAGTGCTAACCACTGCACCACTGTGTCGCCCTGTCATCCAGGTACTTTTTAAAGCCTCTGAGGGAACCCGCCTCTACCATTCTTCCAGGCAGTGCATCCCAAACCATCTCAGCCCTCTGGGTAAAGCAAATTTCCTCAACTCCGCAAACCGCCTCAAATCTCCCCTAAACCTACTGCCCCTCACCTTGAACTTGTGCCCCCTCGTAACTGACCCTTCAACTAAGTGGAACAGCTGCTCCCTATCTACTCTGTCCATGTCCCTCATAATCTTGTATACCTTGATTAGGTCACCCGTCTTCTCTGCTCCAGCAAAATCAACCGAAGCATATCCAACCTTTCTTCGTAACTTAAACATTCCATCCCAGGCAACATCCTGGTGAATCGCCTCTGCACCCCCTCCAGTGCCATCACATCCTTCCGAAAATTCGGCGGCCAGAATTGCACACAATACTCCAGCTGTGGTCTCACCAAGGTTCTGTACAACTCCAACATGAGCTCCCTGCTTTGCTAATCTTTGCCTCAATTGATAAAGGCAAGTGTTCACCAACCTATTAAGCTGCCCGTTTGCCTTCAGAGATCTGTGGACCAACACACCAAGGTCCCTTTGTTCCTCAGAATCTCTCGGTATCGGGCCATTCATTGAGTGTCAAGTTGATACATCTAGCACCTTTTGCAATCTCAGGGTGTCTCAAAACATTTTACAGCCAATGAATGACTCATTGATGTGTTGTCAGAAATGTGACAACTAATTTGCACACAATCAGCACCCAATAAAGCACTTGAATTAACAAGACGATAATAATCTGTTTTAATGATGTTGGTCGGTGATGTTGAAGGCAAGTATTAGCCAGGAGATCAGGAGGGTTTTCTCTGAATAGCACCATGGGATCAGTTATGTTTACCTGAAAATGCAGATGAGGCTGCGGCTCAATATCTCATCTGAAAGGTGGCACTGTCAACTGTACAGTCGTCCCTCAGCAGTGTGTTCACAAGCCTCTGGAGTTGGGTGTGAACCCACAATCCTTTTGACTCAGAGCCAAAATTGATACCATTGAACCAAGGCTTAATAGCTTTGGTTGGATTCTACAAATACCTTTCCTCTGTTGGGCATCTTTATTGATGATGAAGTGTGTCAATTCATACAGAAAGTTGATGCAGCGAAGGAGTCCAGCCAGACAGTCCTATCTGCTCTTTGAAAGAGTAGTTCTGCTGAGTCCCAGACTTGCTGTCATTCTGTCTGTAACCGTGTAAATTCTTTATCCTCCAGAACCAGTTCAACTTCCTTTTTAAATGATGTTTTAATTCAGCTTGTACCATCTCATCAGATTGAGCATTCGAGATCCTGACAACTAAATGTGGGGCGAAGAAAGTACTCCTCGTAACCCAGTTAGATCTTTTTGCCAATGGTTTTAAACTAATGACCTCTATTTATTGACCCATTTGCTACAGGAAATAGTCTTTACCCATGTAGTCTTACAAACTTGTCATCCTTAGGCCACCGTTGTTCTTTCTCTGTTCCAAGGAGAAAAGTCCTAGCTTTTACATCTTTTCATAACTGAAGCCCCTCATCCTTGCTGACATTCTGTTAAATCTCCTGTACTTTTTAAATGAGGTGGCAAAGACAGGAAAATATAAAATTGTAGTTAATGTGATGCTGTATGCCACAGTTGGGCCAACTGACTATAAAACCGTAACCCTACTTTCAGCAAAGTTAAGTAACTCCCTCAAATTAACATTTTATGAAAAAATAGTTGACTTAGCACCAAGTGCTGTCCTGCAGATGAGAAGGTGAGATGCTTTAATCACAGTTCTTTTTTTTAAAAATTCCAATTAAGGGGCAATTTAGTGTGGCCAATCCACCTACTTTGGGGGTGAGACCTACGAAATAATGGGAAGAATGTGCAAGGTCCACATGGACAGTGACCCGGGGCTGAGATTGAACCCGGGTCCTCGGCGCCGTGAGGTAGCAGTGCTAACCAGTAGGCCACCGCGCCGCCCTTTTAATCACAGTTAATTTTGCTTTTTGACTGCCGATACAAATTCAAGTTGAGGGCAGCACAGTAGCATGGTGGTTAGCATAAATGCTTCACAGCTCCAGGGTCCCAGGTTCGATTCCCGGCTGAGTCACTGTCTGTGCGGCGTCTGCACGTCCTCCCCCTGTTTGCGTGAGTTTCCTCCGGGTGCTCGGTTTCCTCCCACAGTCCAAAGATGCGCGGGTTAGGTGGATTGGCCATGCTAAATTGCCCGTAGTGTCCTAAAAAGTAAGGTTAAGGGGTGGGAGGTTGTTGGGTTACGGGTATAGGGTGGATACGTGGGTTTGAGTAGGGTGATCATGGCTCGGCACAACATCGAGGGCTGAAGGGCCTGTTCTGTGCTGTACTGTTCTATGTTCTATGTTCTAAGTTGAAGTGGAGTCATCTGACCTGCATCAGTTCTCTCCTCCCAGTTGCAATAATTTGTTTCTATTGGCACTTTGTGCAGTGACCTGGTGGCAATGAATTTGTTTTGGATATTTTCAAATTCCCACAAAATGCTTTTGAAATGTTGTAATGCAGGATTTATTTAACATAGATTGCAGGTTTAACCCTGAAAATGGTGCAGCTGCTTCTATAAGAATTTGTACAGGAAATCCCTTGAGCACTACTTCAGTTTTGGTCAGTTTGACTCCATCTCTCATCACAGGTGCAGACCTCTGGGTACCATTACTACCCAATCAGATTCTTTAAAGTTAATTCAACAGCACCGAACCTGTGCGGTTGCTGTGAGATTTCAGACACTTCCATTACTTTATTTTTCTGAAGTTTTAGTAAATACTAGTAAACTCTTTACATCATATTACTTGGATTGGATTGGATTTGTTTATTGTCACGTGTACCGAGGTACAGTGAAAAGTATTTTTCTGCACGCAGCTCAACAGATCATTCAGTACATATTGGAAATTAATCTTTAATCCCAGGAATACAATCAACCTTAATGTTTGAAATTTTGTGCTTCCCAGGTTTGGTGGACAAAATTGGGGACTCAGCTGTGGCGGGCTGTAACCTATGGCAACCTTTTGCATCTACTGCTGTGCCTTTCAATGTTGAAAGAGAAAGGAATGAGCAAAATGCTTCATTGAATTTACACAACATTTCAATTCATGCCAAACCCAGCATGTTCAATTCTCCCTCTCGCTCTCTCTCAATGTTCCATGCCGCCTGTCTCATCCAGCTATGCCCCCTCTCTCGCCCTGCTGCGTCTCTCTCACCTCCTGCTCTCCCCTTCCTCTCATGTTCTCTCCCTCCCTCCTGCGTCTCCCTCTCCTTCCCTTCTGCGCCCCCCTCCCATGCACCCCCTCACTTCCGCACGCCCTCTCTCTCCCTTTGGGGCCCCCCTCACTCTCCCTACTGCATCACCCCTCTGTCCCTTCCGCAGCTCTCTCTCCCTTCTACACCCCCTCTGTCTCCCTTCCGCGTCCCCTCGCCCTTCCGTGTCCCCTCGCCCTTCCGTGTCCCCTCGCCCTTCCGCGTCCCCTCGCCCTTCCGCGTCCCCTCGCCCTTCCGCGTCCCCTCGCCCTTCCGCGTCCCCTCGCCCTTCCGCGTCCCCTCGCCCTTCCGCGTCCCCTCGCCCTTCCGCGTCCCCTCGCCCTTCCGCGTCCCCTCGCCCTTCCGCGTCCCCTCGCCCTTCCGCGTCCCCTCGCCCTTCCGCGTCCCCTCGCCCTTCCGCGTCCCCTCGCCCTTCCGCGTCCCCTCGCCCTCCCTTCCGCGTCCCCTCGCCCTCCCTTCCGCGTCCCCTCGCCCTCCCTTCCGCGTCCCCTCGCCCTCCCTTCCGCGTCCCCTCGCCCCTCCCTTCCGCGTCCCCTCGCCCTCCCTTCCGCGTCCCCTCGCCCTCCCTTCCGCGTCCCCTCGCCCTCCCTTCCGCGCCCCCTCGCCCTCCCTTCCGCGCCCCCTCGCCCTCCCTTCCGCGTCCCCTCGCCCTCCCTTCCGCGCCCCCTCGCCCTCCCTTCCGCGCCCCCCCGCTCTCCCTTCCGCGCCCCCCCGCTCTCCCTTCCGCGCCCCCCACTCTCCCTTCCGCACCCCCCACTCTCCCTTCCGCACCCCCCTCACTCTCCCTTCCGCATCCTCTCTCTCTCCCTTCCGTGCCCCCCCCACTCTCCCTTCCGCATCCCCTCACTCTCCCTTCCGCGCCCCCCCTCACTCTCCCTTCCGCGCCCCCCTCACTCTCCCTTCCGCGCCCCCCTCACTCTCCCTTCCGCGCCCCCCTCACTCTCCCTTCCGCGCCCCCCCTCACTCTCCCTTCCGCGCCCCCCTCACTCTCCCTTCCGCGCCCCCCTCACTCTCCCTTCCGCATCCTCTCTCTCTCCCTTCCGCGCCCCCCTCACTCTCCCTTCCGCGCCCCCCTCACTCTCCCTTCCGCATCCTCTCTCTCTCCCTTCCGCGCCCCCCATACTCTCCCTTCCGCGCCCCCATACTCTCCCTTCCGCGCCCCCCTCACTCTCCCTTCCGCGCCCCCCTCACTCTCCCTTCCGCGCCCCCCTCACTCTCCCTTCCGCGCCCCCCTCACTCTCCCTTCCGCGCCCCCCTCACTCTCCCTTCCGCGCCCCCCTCACTCTCCCTTCCGCGCCCCCCCTCACTCTCCCTTCCGCGCCCCCCTCACTCTCCCTTCCGCGCCCCCCTCACTCTCCCTTCCGCGCCCCCCTCACTCTCCCTTCCACGCCCCCCTCACTCTCCCTTCCGCATCCTCTCTCTCTCCTTTCCGCGCCTACCTCACTCTCCCTTCCGCGCCCCCCCCATACTCTCCCTTTCGCGCCCCCCATACTCTCTCTTCCTTCCATGCCCTCCCTCTCTCTCCCTCTCATGCCCGCCCCTCTCTCCCTCCTGCAATGGCAGGAAGCAGAGGGTGATGGTCAAGCGGTGTTTTTCTGTCTAGAAGCCTGTGTCCAGTGGGGTCTGACAAGGATCAGTGTTGGGGCCCTTGCTGTTTGAGCTTTATATAAATTATTTAGATATGAAGGTAGTAGAGTTGATCAGTAAGTTTGCGGATGATACGACAATTGGCGAGGTGGTAAATATTGTGGAGAGTAGCCTTAGATTACAGGAGGATATAGACGGGCTGATTATTGGCAAATGTAATTCAATCCGGGTAAGTGTGAGGTGATGCCCTTGGGCAAGATAAACGAGGTAAGGGAATACATGATAAATGTCAGGACCCTGGGTAGCACGAAGGATCAGAGAGATTTGCATGTACACCGGTCCCTTAAGATGGCAGAGCAGGTGGATAGAGTGGTAAAGAAGGCATATGGTATACTTGCCTTTATTAGCCTAGACATAGAGTTTAAGAGCAGGGAGGTTATTCTGGAACTGGATAAAACGTTGGTTAGGTCACAGCTAGAGTATTGTATGTAGTTCTGGAATCCATATTACAGAAGTGATGTGATAGCACTGGAAAGGGTGCAGAAGATTTTTACCAGGATGTTGCCTGGGCTGGAGAGTGTTAGTTATGAAGAGAGCTTGAGTAGACTTGGATTGTTTTCCTTGGAGCAGAGGAAACATTATTCAAAGAACAAAGAAAATTACAGCACAGGAACAGGCCCTTTGGCCCTCCCAGCCTGCGCCGATCCAGTTCTTTATCTAAACCTGTCTCCTATTTTCCAAGGTCTACTTCCCTCTGTTCCCGCCCATTCATATACCTGTCTAGATGCTTGTTAAATGATGCTATCGTGCCCGCCTCTACCACCTCCGCTGGTAAAGCGTTCCAGGTACCCACCACACTCTGCGTAAAAAACTTTCCACGCACATCTCCCTTAAACTTCCCCCCTCTCACTTTGAAATCGTGACCCCTTGTAACTGACTCTTGGGAAAAGCTTGTTGCTATCCACCCTGTCCATACCTCTCATAATTTTGTAGACCTCAATCAGGTCCCCCCTCAACGTCCGTCTTTTCAACAAAAACAATCCTAATCTATTCAATCTTTCTTCATAGCTAGCACCCTCCATACCAGGCAACATCCTGGTGAACCTCCTCTGAACCCTCTCCAAGGCATCCACATCCTTCTGATAATGTGGTGACCAGAACTGCACGCAGTATTCCAAATGTGGCCGAACCAAAGTCCTATACAACTGTAACATGACCTGCCAACTCTTGTACTCAATACCCCGTCTGATGAAGGCAAGCATGCTGTATGCCTTCTTGACCACTCTATCAACCTGCGTTGCCACCTTCAGGGTACAATGGACCTGAACTCCCAGATCTCTCTGCACATCAATTTTCCCCAAGACCCTTCCATTGACCATGTAGTCCGCTCTTGAATTTGATCTTCTAAAATGCATCACCTCGCATTTGCCTGGATTGAACTCCATCTGCCATTTCTCTGCCCAACTCTCCAATCTATCTATATTTTGTTTTATTCTCTGACAGTCCTCCTCGCTATCTGCAACTCCACCAATCTTAGTATCATAGAACATAGAACAGTGCAGCACAGAACAGGCCCTTCAGCCCTCGATGTTGTGCCGAGCAATGATCACCCTACTCAAACCCACGTATCCACCCTATACCCGTAACCCAACCCTTAACCTTACTTTTTAGGACACTACGGGCAATTTAGCATGGCCAATCCACCTAACCCGCTCATCTTTGGACTGTGGGAGGAAACCGGAGCACCCGGAGGAAACCCACGCACACACGGGGAGGACGTGCAGACTCCACACAGACAGTGACCCAGCCGGGAATCGAACCTGGGACCCTGGAGCTGTGAAGCATTTATGCTAACCACCATGCTACCATGCTGCCGTCATCTGCAAACTTGCTAATCAGACCACCTATACCTTCCTCCAGGTCATTTATGTAGATCACAAACAACAGTGGTCCGAGCACGGATCCCTGTGGAACACCACTAGTCACCCTTCTCCATTTTGAGACACTCCCTTCCACCACTACTCTCTGTCTCCTGTTGCCCAGCCAGTTCTTTATCCATCTAGCTAGTACACCCTGAACCCCATACGACTTCACTTTTTCCATCAACCTGCCATGGGAAACCTTATCAAACGCCTTACTAAAGTCCATGTATACGACATCTACAGCCCTTCCCTCATCAATTAACTTTGTCACTTCCTCAAAGAATTCTATTAAGTTTGTAAGACATGACCTTCCCTACACAAAACCATGCTGCCTATCACTGATAAGTCTATTTTCTTCCAGATGTGAATAGATCCTATCCCTCAGTATCTTCTCCAACAGTTTGCCTACCACTGACATCAAGCTCACAGGTCTATAATTCCCTGGATTATCCCTGCTACCCTTATTAAACAAAGGGACAACATTAGCAATTCTCCAGCCCTCCGGGACCTCACCCGTGCTCAAGGATGCTGCAAAGATATCTGTTAAGGCCCCAGCTATTTCGACCCTTGCTTCCCTCAGTAACCTGGGATAGATCCCATCTGGTCCTGGGGACTTGTCCACCTTAATGTCTTTTAGAATACCCAAAACTTCCCCCTTCCGTATGACAACTTGACCGAGAGTATTTAAACATCCATCCCTAGCCTCAACATCCGTCTTGTCCCTCTTCTTGGTGAATACCGATGCAAAATACTCATTAAGAATCTCATTCATTTCCTCTGATTCCATGCATAAATTCCCTCTTTTGTCTTTAAGTGGGCCAATCCTTTCTCTAGTTACCCTCTTGCTCCTTACAGACGAATAAAATGCTTTGGGATTTTCCTTAACCCTGTTAGTCAAAGATATTTCATGACCCCTTTTAGCCCTCTTTATTGCGCGTTTGAGATTCGTCCTACTTTCCCGATATTCCTCCAAAGCTTCATCAGTTTTCAGTTGCCTCGATCCTATGTATGCTTCCTTTTTCATTTTAGCTAGTCTCACAATTTCACCCGTCATCCATGGTTCCCTAATCTTGCCATTTCTATCTTTCATTTTCACAGGAACATGTCTGTCCTGCACTCTAATCAACCTTTCCTTAAAAGACTTCCACATTTCAAATGTGGATTTACCCTTCAACAGCTGCTCCCAATCCACATTCCCTAGCTCCTGCCGAATTTTGTTATACTCTGCCTTTCCCCAATTTAGCACTCTTCCTTTCGGACCCCTCCTGTCTTTGTCCATGAGTATTCTAAAACTTACGGAATTGTGATCGCTATTCCCAAAGTAATCACCGACTGAAACATCAACCACCTGGCCGGGATCATTCCCCAATACCAGGTCAGGTATGGCCCCTTCCCGAGTTGGACTATTTACATACTGCTCTAAAAAACTGTCCTGGATGCTCCTTACAAACTCTTCTACGCCTCCAACACTACACGAATCCCATTCAATGTTGGGGAAGTTAAAATCTCCCATCACAACCACCCTATTGCGCCTACATTTTTCTATAATCTGTCTGCATATTTGTACCTCTACTTCATGCTCACTTCTGGGAGGCCTGTAGTAAAGTCGCAACAATGTTACTTCACCCTTCCTATTTCTCAGCTCCACCTCAGTGCTCGAATCCACCATCGTGCCCTCCTTAATCACAGCTGTGATATCATCTCTGACGAGTAATGCAACTCCTCCACCCCTTCTACCTCCCTCTCTATCCCTCCTGAAGCATCTATACCCTGGGATATTCAGTTGCCAGTCCTGCCCTTCCCTCAACCAAGTCTCAGTAATACCAATAGCATCATATTCCCAGGTACTGATCCAAGCCCTAAGTTCATCTGCCTTACCTGCTACACTTCTCGCATTAAAACAAATGCACCTCAGACCACCTTTGCGTTCATCATCTCTTCCCTGTCTACTCTTCCCCTTAGTCACATTGAGTTTATTGTCTCGCATCTTACTGGCTTTAGTTGCTGCTTCTTTACTGACCTCTAACTTCCTAATCTGGTTCCCATCCCCCTGCCACATTAGTTTAAAACCTCTCCAACAGTATTAGCAAAAGCACCCCCTAGGACATTGGTTCCAGTCCTGCCCAGGTGTAGACCATCCGGTTTGTAATGGTCCCACCGCCCCCAGAACCGGTTCCAATGTCCTAAAAATCTGAACCCCTCCCTCCTGCACCATCTCTCAAGCCACGTATTCATTCTGACTATTCTTGAATTTCTATTCTGACTGTCCCGTGGCACTGGTAGCAATCCTGAGATTACTGCCTTTGAGGTCCTACTTTTTAAATTATCTCCTAACTCCCTAAATTCTGATTGTAGGACCGCATCCCTTTTTTAACCTATATTGTTGGTGCCTATATGCACCACGACAACTGGCTGTTCACCCTCCCCCTTCAGTATGTCCTGCAGCCGATCGGAGACATCCCTGACCCGAGCACCCGGGAGGCAACATACCATTCAGGAGTCTCGTTTTCGACCACAGAAACGCCTGTCTACTCCCCTTACAATTGAATCCCCTATGACTATAGCCCTGCCAGTCTTTTTCCCGCCCTTCTGTGCAGCAGAGCTAGCCATGGTGCCATGAGCCTGGCTACTACTGCCTTCCCCTGGTGAGTCATCTCCCCCAACAGTATCCAAAACAGTATACCTGTTTCGGAGGGAGATGACCGCAGGGGACACCTGCACTGCCTTCCTGCTCTTTCTCTGCCTTTTGATCACCCATTCCCTGTCTCCGTCACCAATCCTAAACTGCGGTGTGACCAACTCACTGAACGTGCTATCCACGACCTCCTCAGCATCGCGGATGCTCCAAAGTGAGTCCATCCGCAGCTCCAAAGCCATCATGCGGTCTAACAGGAGCTGCAGCTGGACACACTTCCCGCACATGAAGAAGTCAGGGGCATCGGCCGCGTCCCTGAACTCCCACATTGCGCACGAGGAGCATAACACGGGTCTGGGATCTCCTGCCATTTTTACCCTTTACCTTAACTGATTACAAATATAGTATCAAATAATTAATAAGTGAAAGGAATAAAGATTTTACTTCCAATCACAATACTTACCAACACACAAAGAGTTACATTTCTCCCAGCAATTGCTAATTGGAGCACTTTCCTTACCAGCCAATCAGGTCACTGCTTTGCTGTGATGTCACCCTTCAAGGTAAGTTTTTAAAGAGATAAACTTACCTTCCCGACAACCACGGTTGTTTTTTTTGGTTAGAGGAGGGGGTAGGGAGGGAAACACTTAGGAAGTTTTTCGGGTTTAATTGTCACTTGACAACAACCCCTTCACAAACCACCTTCAAATTAGGCTGACCGCACTGCACGTATGCAAATCTCCCCGGAACAGCCAATCAGCAGCTCCGCTCTGCTGCCCTCTGCTGGATGCTTGCTTGCACTCAAACTCCTTGGGTCTCTTTCACAGGTACACCTTCAACTTAGGCTGACCGCACTGCACGTATGCAAATCTCCCCGGTACAGCCAATCAGCAGCTCCACTCTGCTGCCCTCTGCTGGATGTATAAAATTAGAGTAGATGGGAAGATACTTTCCCCCTTGGTGGAGGGTTCAGGGGGCATAGATTTAAGGTCAGGGACATTAGGTTTAGAGGGGATATGAGGAAAAGCCTTTTTAACCAGAGAGTGGTGGGAGTTTGGAATTCACTGCCTGAAAGGATGGTGGAGGCAGAGATCCTAATAATATTTAAGAAATATTTAGATGTTCACCTGCAATCCCGGGGTATACAAAGCTATGGGCGAAGTGCTGGAAAATGGGATTAGAGTAGTTAGGTAGTTTTTAGCTCACTGGGCTAAATCGGTGGCTTTTAAAGCAGACCAAGCACGCCAACAGCACGGTTCGATTCCCGTACCAGCCTCCCCGGACAGGCGCCGGAATGTGGCGGCTAGGGGCTTTTCACAGTAACTTCATTGAAGCCTACTCGTGACAATAAGCGATTTTCATTTCACTTTTGACTGATGCAGATGTGGTGGGCTTGAAGGGCCATTTCTGTGCTGTATGATTTTGAGAAATGTGTCTTTGATGGAATGACACCGAACTTCTTACCACTTGCATATTTCTGATATGTGGATGATACATTTGCAATGTTCAAATCTGCAGCTGCATGTAATAATTTTCTCTCATGTCTTACTGGGCTGTATCCTGTGCTCAAATTCACACTTGAAATGGAGCAGTCAAATTATCTCCTCTTCCATGAGGTATTAGTTGACAAATCTACGCATTGGGATTCTTACAGTTTCGCACATGACAAGATTGGTTGTGTCAGCAACCATGTAAATAGGGCCTGAGCTACTTTCTGACCATGCAATAATGATGCTGAAGTAGGCTACGTCAAAGAAATACTGCAGGATAATGGCTACCTTGATCAGATCATTTCATGTTGTATATTATGCAAACTCATGAACAGACCTCAGGCCATGAAAAGTGTCCAGTCTGTCTCAGATTGTCTCAAAAATTTGAGCAACAGGTGAAGCTCACTGTTTCACGCTGCTACTCCACTAACTGGATGCTGCTGTCATGACAAAAAGACGTTTTGCCTATCGTACAAATGAGTAATGTGGTAAATCAATTTTGGTGCCGGTGTGATATATATGTCGTACCTCACATAGGCTGGCAAATCGGATCAAACCGCATGTTCGCAATAGTCAAGATACAGACCGTACCTGAAAAGCCCATGTTTGTCAAATTCAAACACAATGCCCGACATGAGATGTGATTCCTGGTTTGGACAACATTTGCTAAATAAACCTCAGTGTGCTCAGAATTATGCTGACGACCAATTTAAGATTGTCAGTCGGGTACGCAATGTGACACATTTCTTTTTTTTCCAATTAAGGGGCAATTTAGCATGGCCAATCCACCTAGCCTGCACATCTTTGGGTTGTGGGGGCGAAATCCACGCAAACACGGGGAGAATGTGTAAACACCACACGGACAGTGACCCTGAGCCGGAATCGAATCTGGGACCTTGGCGCTGTGAGGCAGCAATGCTAACCCACTGCGCCACCGTGCTGCCCTTGCAATGTGGCATATTTGCATGAACTGGAAGTTACATATATTAATAAACAGTGTTTTGTTCTTTGCAGACAGAAGTAATATGTACACACATTGTGCATGTTTCAGCTGAACAAAATAAGTGACAGCCATTTGCTGATTCATTCCCCAGGGCAATGCTTTGACTACGTTTCAGCTGGCCTTAATTGGCTGTAAAAGAGGACAATGCGAAGCACATTTTAGGAAACGTTCTCTGAGTGGTCATTCGTTTTTAATGAGGAAACATGATAAATAACTTTGTTTTTAGACGGAAACCAAATGATAAATTCAACTCTCCAGTCTTCTGCCATTGGTTGGGAGTCCAGGTTGGTGATTTGCCATGCTAGCCTTGCGGTCATCTTCTTTGACCTGTGCTCCCGTTGAGCAAGGCATTCTGCTTGGAACACAGAATCACTGAACATGCCTCATTGAATGTCTGGCAGAATGCATTTTCCATTGATCTTGCAGGCAAACTCCACCAGGAGCTGTCAGAAACTGTGTTAGAGCATTGACATTTTTGTCAACCTGTTTTTGATCAGCCTATCTTGAAGATATGCATAAAGGTGCTGGTAACTCTTTGGAGAGCTGTGATTTGGTGGAGCAGTCTTCAGTGATGGTACATGGGGGAAAAAACATACCTTTGAACAGGTCTGCACACCTGGGAACTGGAAGATGACTAAACAAAAAAGAACCACAAACCTCACTTAATCAGTCATTCGTATCTGATGTCTTCTAGTAACTACCATCTTTACCCGAACCCCCTTAGCAGCCCAGGTTGTTGAAATCTAAACTAGCTCAGTAGAAGTCACCTTATTCTTAATAAAACACATTTCAGTTGAATAAAAGTTAATCTTGAGTTGACTGAAAGAAGGGAATGAATCCAAATCAATTGTTGAGCATCGGGGAGTATTACATTACTTGTACTGTTTTAAAACTTTAAAAGCAATGCAGCTTGTTATGACCCTGGAGACCATTAATATTTAAAAATAAATTTAAAATCCCAATTTCTGACTATGAATTAGAAATAAAGCAAGTACTGATTTAACACTGTTTCATAAATGCTTATTCTTTAAGCCCAAAAATCTTCACAGAAACTCCTGTTCTACTTTTATTTCCACCCAACAGTTCCACTTCAGAGTTCCCCAATATGTAATATAATCTTGAGGGTCGTCTCACACTTATGCCAAAATTGTGCCACAGGTTTCAGACATTCACTTTGATTTTTCTCAATGTTTCTGCTGTTTTCCGAGGAATGAGATTTCACGGGGTCCTTCCGCTACCATCCAGCTAAGTGATCCTTCAAGTCACCTGAAGCATCTCATGATTGTGAACATTCTAACTCAAGCGTGGGCCTCACTGCACTCTTGCAGTGAATTCAATACAGAAATACACTTGATTTTTGATAGCCCTTTTGCTCCTGGTCTATAGCATTTGAAAGATTCCTCGGTCTCTGCTTCTGAAAGCTTCTCCCAGGCTGCAACTAACTGTTTTGATGAAAAATCACAGATGTGATGAATGTACACATTTTAGATGTATTGTATTATATTATAGTTATTTGGTGCAGTCAGGGTTAAAGGCCTGGATTAGTGTGTGTGACTGCTGCAGTCATGTTTTTAAAATAATCTTGGTTTGAAAGGTTAGGAACAAGAGGTGCAATTAAAGCATTGTAAAAAGCTTGGGCTAATCAAATTTTGTTTTGATTAATGGGATTCCCTGTGGAGGAAATCAATCTCAGCTTGATACGATGGTGTCATAACTGGCTGGAGCCAAGCTTTTGAGTATTTTGCAGAAAACAGGTCAGTGCAGTCGGAATGAAACTGTGTCCTGAGGTCAAGCAGTTTTGTTCTCACTATGCTTCAGTTAAAAAACATTATCACTCTTTAAAGCAGTGCAGACTTTTCTGAGAACAAGGAGGAGCTGAAACAAGCTGAGAAGCACCTTCTGAAAACATACAGCCAGACTTTCTGCATAGGTCTGACAGAAGTCAGGTTTTTTAAAGCAGTGTCAAGAGGTATCTCTCGAGGAACATCTCTGCAAAGTAAGCATTCCCCTGTGCCATTGGTAATTAAAGTGGATTGAGAGCTGAGATTTTTTTCTTGACGTTTAAGTGGGAATAAAGATAGCAGTTATGGGTATTGGATTCACTGTATTGAATAGTGTTGTTTAAGGTGTGATGTTAAAGATTTTAAGTGTTCGTAAAAAAGTTTGTTTTAAAATACCATATCCTTATTTCTACGTGCAATCGCTCCTGGAGTGAGATATCCTTTCCTCAGTCTTACAAAATTAAAATATCATATATTGGGGTTTCTGTCCAGTATTCTAGTCACTGTTGGGGTCTGGTCTGGGATCATAATACAGATACACCCAAAACAAAATGGTACCTCTCAGCAATCCATCCCCATGGCAATGTGGTAAACCTGGGATATCTCAGATAGATATTTAAATTAATTAACTTATAACTTTAACCTGTCCGTTGATATATATCTTTATATTAATCAGGAAATTAGACATTTTTACATGGTGAAGTACCAAGTTAGTTTGTTTTATGAACTTTTTCAAACTCTTCTATATATCCTGTCAGGTGTGTCAAATTGGCTGTACTTTCTTGCAGAGGTGAATGAAAGCACAACATCAATATTAGACAGACAGCAAGTTTTTCTTTGGGTGTTTCACATGCAGGTGCTTTATGACTTAAGTCTATGCAGCAAAAGTTAAATTCTCCCTTGTTGCTTGTGTATGTTGTTAGCAAATTCCTAAAGGGACAAGTAAATGCATTCTCCTGATCTTATCTTAATGTGTTGACTCATAACTAGTCCTTTGATATGTTAAGAGACCTTTATTCAGAGAATGGTATTCAACCAATTGAATTTTCCTGTATACTCTGATACTGTATTTTTATGCCAGTGTGCATTTTGCTTCTTGTCATGTTCAGACTACTTTTGAATGATTATGCAGCAACATGCAGGGGCAGGATACTGCACAGAATTTACCCGAACCTCTCCAAAAGTGGATTGTTCATTATGTCCTTCAGAACTAAGATTAAATAAACACAGCCAATTCATTAACAGATTTGCCTTTTTTTTCACAGCTTGAATATAATGACAAAATGACATTTATTTCCCCTGGTTAATGTTCGAAACTTTAACAAAGCTTGTCCTTCGGAGGTAATTTTAAACCAAACGAACAATGCAAACATTTTAAAAAAGCAGTTTATAAATAAGTTTCTGCAGAGGTGTTGGCAGGATGGTCTTTAAAATGAACTTGTCCTTCAGAATATTATGTAGCGAATAGAACCCTGTTTATGGGCAGAGAACTGTTTTTATAAGAAATAATTATACTCTCTCCTAATACATTAAAAATGGGTTATTTAATTCAGGAACCGGCAGCAAAAAATGTGTTACTCTTTAGTCATTTGATTTCATTTATTCTTGTGAGTCTTTGTGTATGAAGCACAATTTTTCTTACCTACCTTCTAAGCTTCAAAAAAAAAGGATGAATTCAAGTTGACAAGGTTATAGAACAAAACGCGCAATTCGTAATATCAAAACACTCGACTGAGCGATGCAAGAGAATGACAAAAAAAATTGCTCTCCTTGTAAGTCCTTTAACCTGAAACCAGATGTCATAATTGGCCATTGGGTATACTTGATTAAGGTGGAGGTCAGTGGAGCAGCAGGGTGTTTCCGCTTTAAGGGATGTTTAAAGGAAATTCAGTGGAGAAGGGAAAAAAATTAAAGTAGTATTTCATATATTCGCTCTGCTATCCACAAGAGTCTGAAATGTGAACCAGCGCATCTCCCCACTGAAATACTTTGAAATTAAGGATTGCTGAACTGGTTTTACAATCTGGGAAAATCATTTTTAATCCCAAACGTACCTTGGTTGCTGATGTACAAAATTCTCTTTAGTTTTAAACTTCCGTGCTCCACATTTTTGAAGTGCCATTATTTGATGTTTAACCTTTTTGCTAAATAGGTCTACAGTCATTTACACTCCTGACCAGGGAAATACCCCAATTTTTTACATCCGAATCACACAACACTGAACATGACCTGTTCAATTCATAGATGTCTACATGCGGATCTGAAAATAGTCTATATCGTTGTCTACTCATTGTTAAGTGCACATTTACACATACCATAAATGCTGCTGTACAAGTCGACGGGTGAAGCCTCGGAAAATATCTCCAAAAATGGGGGTTGACTTGTATGCCGAGGATAAAAGTGAACGTGGGTGTGGATGGGTGGTGGCCACCTTTTTGAAATGTCATCAGCATCTGATGTAAAGAGTGGCCGTGCCATACGTCTTCACAATACAAAACTGTCACCTATGTGATCCCTTGCATTCGGTTATCAGTTGCTGACAAATGTAAGTAAACATGCATTTGTAGGTGCAAGGTGAGGCTAACTACAGATGCACATACCGCCTGTCATGGCTGAAAAGGGGAATCGACTTATATGCTGGGCATATGTAAGGATTTGAAGCTGGAAAAGTACGGTCTTTTAGGGCAGGTAACTTATATGCTGTGATTAATGGTAGAATCAAACAGCACAAATGGAGGTAAAGCTCCCTTCATTATTGTGCAAGATATCAGTTGCTTTAAATGTTTTGGCTTGAGATGTAGTGTTCCGAAAGGGTGGTTCTGGGCACTGGTGTCTTCCACGTGGATAAATCTGAAATCGGAAGACCAAGATGAGTTAATACCTGCAACTCTAGCGAACTGCGTTGGGTGGCAAGGTGGTGCAGTGGTTAGCACTGCTGTCTATAGCGATCCCGGCCCCGGGTCACTGTCTGTGTGGAGTTTGCACATTCTCTGCGCGGGTTTCACCCCGACAACCCAAAGATTGGAGGGTAGGTGGATTGGTCACGCTAAATTGCCCCGTAATTGGGAAAAAAATTATTGGTCGCTCTAAATTTAAAAAATATATAAAAATAATTAAAGAAAACTTTAGCTAACTGCAAACTACTACTAACATGGATTTAAAATATCCCTGAGGCTCTACAGTATGCACCTATGTGGCTCACAAGAACTGTGAATGTTGTTTCTTTTGCTACATGGACTGGTCCTTTTGACTCTTTTGCTTGGAGGATGATTTTGCGCATTGCAGATGATTTAGACATCACAGAAGCAAAGTGCAACAATGTTTTACATTATATCAAATTCCAAGCTCAAAGACCGTGGTTTTTGTACCAAAGCACAGGGAAGAATGTTTTTCCAATACCGTTATCGACATACCACTTGGTGAGCTAAATATCACACTCTCTTCTCTCTCTCTCTCTCTCTCTCTCTCTCTCTTTCCCCCCCCCCCCCCCCCCCCCCAAGAAAAACA
Organism: Scyliorhinus canicula; assembly: GCF_902713615.1. NCBI lineage: Eukaryota > Metazoa > Chordata > Chondrichthyes > Carcharhiniformes > Scyliorhinidae > Scyliorhinus > Scyliorhinus canicula. The sequence goes on from NC_052155.1 coordinate 151,899,354, forward strand.
CAACGCTGCCCTGTAATTACTTTCAAACCAGCCTATTGGGAAGTTTAACAGAACTCTCATGCTTTGTTGCGGTGATTTTGAAACATTACAAGGTACTTTGAGTGGTTAGATGAAAGGCTTGTCCAGGTAGTATGTAAGGGAGGGTTAGCTCTTAGTTTCGGTCATAATTGGGTCAAAATACTGGGGCAGCATGGTAGCATAGTGGTTAGCACAATTGCTTCACAGCTCCAGGGTCCCAGGTTTGATTCCCGGCTTGGGTCACTGTCTGTGAGCAGTCTGCACGTTCTCCCCGTGCGTGCGTGTGTTTCCTCCGGGTGCTCCGGTTTCCTCCCACAGTCCAAAGATGTGCAGGTTAGGTGGATTGGCCATGCTAAATTGCCCTTGGTGTCCAAAATTGCCCTTAGTGTTGGGTGGGATTACTGGGTTATGGAGATAGGGTGGGGTTGTGAGCTTGGGAAGGGTGCTCTTTCCAAGAGCCAGTGCAGACTCGATGGGCCGAATGGCCTCCTTCCACACTGTAAATTCTCTGAAAAATGACAAAGAGATGGTTGTGGGGCAGGAGAAATGCTCACATTGATTGCTTCCCTTTTGATTGTGGTGTGGGCTCTGTGGGTAGATTAATGTATATCAAAAGGAGGAGTGTAGATGAAAGCATTTGTGTTGTATGAATGACAGATGTTTGTGAAATACATTCAGACAATGATGTTGGTTAATTTTGGTATTCTTTGAAAATATGTTCAGATTTAGAGTTTTTCCCATTGTTAAGCTTATGCACCTTTAAGCTTGAGCGTGGGACTCATTTTTGGTTATATTCCTCCACACCTCCCATATGTATCTGCAAGAAATTCTAATAGCATTTACATAGTGCCTTTAATGCCAAAAGACATTTCGCATGAGCATAATTAGACATAAATTTACACCAAGCCAAAGATTAAGACAAAATAAGCTGGTTTCAAAGGGTGTCTTAAAGGAGGAGAGAGAGATGGACAGATATAGGGAGGGCTGATGCAGCTGAAGTCATGGCCATCAATAATCAGTTGAAGGAAATGGGGATGTACAAAAGGTCACCATTAAAGGAACGGGGCGTTCTTGGAGGATTGTAAGACTGGCAAAGGTTTAGCAGAGATTTTTCTGATAAATTCCATTTTAGGATGGAGCAAGATTTACAATAACAGTATTGAGGAACAAACTGGTAGTTTCTGCTTTCTTGTAGTCATACTTATTTCACTTGTGTCTGCACTTTTGTTAAAATAAACAGTGGAAAATGTGGATCAGCACTTTTGCTTTTGTGATCTTGCATGTGTGACATTTTGATACTGCTCAAGTATTCAGACATAGTTTACGTTAGAAATTATGGTCCAATGCTTTGCATCTGCCCATCTGATCATTCAGTGCCTCGTAAGACAGATAGATAACTTCACCAGAACCTGTGGAAATTGTTGGAAGCATATTGGCAGGTACAACCAAATGGACATTGATGTCCCTAATCATCCTTGCCTGTCTGGTTTTGTGCAGTACCATTTTCAGCTGTGGTGGGGAGGCTGCTGTTAAACTTTCCAGGATCAGAGTGAGTCAGGCCTTTATATCATATGATGATACCATGCCATGAAGGTGATTTGCTGGCTGGGTCTCCTTTGGAAAGAGCTGGCCTTTTGGCTAAGATGAGCGTGAGGTCAGGTGTAATGCCTGGATCTGGTATGTCTTGTGGGGACCATGAATTGGATTCAATTTGAATTTTTTTTTGGAGCAGTCAAGGAGCTGAATTGGGGGTTTGCCTAATTCACATACCCTGTCCACATTCTGAGCTCTAGCTTTGTAACTCTGATAAAATAATAAAAAAATGAGCTGTCAACATAACATTGGCCAATACGATATTACTCTTGGCAGATGTGGACCTATTACTGAGACTCACTTTATATTCCAGACTTTATTGACTGATTTAAAATTTGACCAGCTGCTGTGGTGAGGTTTGAACCTGTGTCTCAGAGCATTAGCCTGGACCTCTGGATTACTAGTTCAGTGGCATTACTACTACAAAACCATCTTCCCTTGGTGAGCTGAGATGAGGGGAAATTACTTTACTTGAAGGATTGTGAATCTTTGGAATTCTTTACACCAGAGATTTATGGATGATCCATCATTGAATAGATTTAAGAACAAGAATATAGAACATACAGTGCAGAAGGAGGCCATTCGGCCCATCAAATCTGCATCGACGCACTTAAGCCCTCACTTGGGGTGTTCTGTCAGAGGGTGGGTGCAGATTTGATGGCTGAATGGCATCCTTCTACACTGTAAGGATTCTATGATCATGCCTGTGAATCAAAGCAGTCCAGCAGAGGGAATTTTTAACTCACTGACAGCCGCAGCCCATTATCTTTTTAAAGTTTAAAGAACAGGATATTTCAAAGCTTCAGTTCATGGGTAGTTACATCGACTTTTTTCACTCTTAAAGGAATGTTTGTTTATGTTTACTGTATCATTTCTGTACTGCCACATTCATGGATCAGCCAAAATGGTGTCTGTTTGAACTCCACCTTGGAGTTCAGATGGCTTTGCTGAATTTGGGTCTCCAGCCTGTATAAATCACGGCCCACTCCCCTTCCTCTGCATGCAGAAATTGGAACTGGCAGAAATGGGGACAGGGCTGTATCTCGGTCCCTCCTGCCATTTTTAAAAGTCTATGGAGCCTTCTGATTTGCGAAAGTCTGGCTCTTGGTGTTGGTTCTTGTCACAACGTCACTTGATAGAAAAGCATATTTGAAACTTGGACAAGTAGCATCTATTGGTTTTAGAGGGTTGAAAATTGTGTAAGCGTATGAACAGCACTCGTATTGCCAAGATGCACTCCCATTGTCTGTAACTCTACACCAGGAATACAAATTCAGATATATATATATTCCATCTTTTTTTTTACATTGTGTTACGTTATGTGTACAATCCAAAAAATTCCAAAGTGATTTTGGTTCACTTATTTCAAGTTATTCCATTTATGTTACTGCATGTCAGTTTTTACCATTGATAACGGGTCATCACATGTTAGTGCAATATTATACAGTAACAGCAGAAATGAGGCTTTAGGATGCTGAAGATCACAACAACTCTGAAATCTCGGAGAAATCTTAGTGCCTTGAAATTTGTATTTTCGAGTATTGGTGTAAAATGTTGGATGTATTCGCATGATTTCTTTCACCTTTTATCTCGTAGCTGAGACACTAACTAGCAGGTTTGAAGATGCCAAAAGACCTTCATGATGACATTACAAAAAACAATTTCGACATGTACTAAAGGATCCCTCCAGATTTATAACAGTGGGCAGCAGTAGCACTGTTGCTTCACAGCGGCAGGGCCCCGGGTTCGATTCCCGTTTGGGTCAATGCCTGTGCGGAGTCTGCACGTTCTCCCCGTGTCTGCGTGGGGTTCCTCTGCGTGCTCCGGTTTCCTCCGCGTGCTCCGGTTTCCTCCCACAAGTCCCGAAAGATGTGCTTGGTAGATGAATTGGACATTCTGAATTCTCCCTCTGTGTACCTGAACAGGCGCCGGAGTGTGGCGACTCGGGGATTTTCACAGCAACTTCATTGTAGTGTTAATATAAACCTACTTGTGACACCTAATAAAGATTATTATTAGTTCAAATTGTGCAATTCTACAGTGTAAAAGTGGAGCTGAAAATGAAGAAGATAAAATAGTAAGAATAATATATGTATATTTCCTGGACATATATCGCCACCATGCCCCTGGCCAGCCTCAAGCGCACTGCATAAGATACTCTTCCAACACCCAACAATAAATCCCAGGAAACATTCCTGTTCTCTCTCCTCGCACCAACCAATCTACCTTAGTATTTTTGCACTGCCCTCTCCTAGCCCCTCCCAGGTAGTGTATGAAGATTAAAAATTCAAGATATTTAAAATCCAGCTGAATGTTATAGAGGAAGAGTTGGGTATTAGAAGAAGGAATTTTGATTGACAAGATGCCTGTTCTTCTCCTTGACTGTTGCTAATATTATGTGGATTATTTATCCTTAGTCGTTGTTCTTCAACCTCCACTAAAAGTGGGAGTGTATCAAAGTAAAATGGAATTTTTCGAAGTCCTGTTTTTTTTTGATCAACTTGGAGAACTGTGTCAATGCGCTTGTCATCTTTGGCTGCCAAGTTGAAACCATAAGAGCCAACATCTCTGTTCTTACAATTGATCTCTTGGGGGGGGGGGGGGGGGGGGGGGGGGGGGGGGGGGGGGTACCTCTATATGATGGCCCAAGAAGTAGGTACTGTGCAAGTCGGACTTGCTCCAACATTCCTTACCGGTTATGCTTATTATGTCACAGCTAGAGAGCTGTGTAGAGTTCTGATCGCCACCCGATAGGAAGGATGTGGTTGCACTAGAAAGGGTGCAGTGGAGATTCACTAGGACCTTGCCTGGGCTGGAGGATTTCAGCTATGATGAGAAGCTGATTTGGCTGCGGTTGTTTTCCTTGGAGCAGAGAAGGCTTAGGGGAGATCTGATTTGCGGTGTACAAAAATGTGATATTATCATACGTAAAGGTAATGTATAAGGGATGACACTGAGCCTTGTGGGACAGAAGTTTGGAGTAGGTGGTAGGAGCAGGAGCTGGCTCGGAGTACTTAAGATCGTGAGGCAGTAAGAGAGTAAATGAGTTAGATGAGTATAGTTTAATGTGTGTTTAATCAACTGTTAGTTATTAGGGATAAGTGTCGAATTCAAATGTAGTGCTAAATAAATAGTTTTGTTCGTTTACACGACTTGTTGTTCTCTGATCAACACTACACATCAAAGCCATCTGGTTAAAGCAAGGTAGAGAACAAAACAAAATTGTGAACGACGTAAATAGAAAGGGACTCTTCTGCTTAGTAGAGGGCTAAATAACATTGGGGGCACAGACTATAACCTAAGGGGCAGGAGATTCAGAGGGGATTGGAGGAAAAACATTTTCACCCAGAGGGTGTTGGGAATCTGGAACTCACTGCCTGAAAGGGAGGTAGAGGCAGGAACCCTCACAAAGAACAACAAAGAACAAAGAAAAGTACAGCACAGGAACAGGCCCTTCGGCCCTTCAGGCCTGCGCCGACCATGCTGCCCGTCAAAACTAAAATCTTCTACACTTCTGGGGTCCGTATCCCTCTATTCCCATTCTATTCATGTATTTGTCAAGATGCCCCTTAAACGTCACTATTGTCCCTACTTCCACCACCTCCTCCAGCAGCGAGTTCCAGGCACCCACTACCCACTGTGTTTAAAAAAAAAAAACTTGCCTCGCATATCTCCTCTAAACCTTGCCCCTCGCACCTTAAACCTATGCCCTTTAGTAATTGACCCCTCTACCCTGGGGAAAAGTCTCTGACTATCCACTCTGTCTATGCCCCTCATAATTTTGTAGACCTCTATCAGGTTGCCCTTCAACCTCCTTCGTCCCAGTGAGAACAAACCTAGTTTATTCAACCTCTCTTCATAGCTAATGCCCTCCATACCAGGCAGCATCCTGGTAAATCTCTTCTGCACCTTGTCAAGATCCTCCACAACCTTCTGAATGAAATGAAAATGAATGAAAAATGAAATGAAAATTGCTTATTGTCACGAGTAGGCTTCAAAGAAGTCACTGTGAAAAGCTCCTAGTCACCACATTCCGGTGCCTGTTCGGGGAGGCTGGTACGGAAATTGAACCGTGCTGCTGGCCTGCCTTGGTCTGCTTTAAAAGCCAGCGATTTAGCCCAGTGTGCTAAATTAGCCCCTCTCTGGTAGTGTGGCAACCAGAATTGAACACTATACTCCAAGTGTGGCCTAACTAAGGCTCTATACAGGTGCAACACGAATTGCCAATTTTTATACTCAATGCCCCGGCCAATGAAAGCAAGCATGCTGTATGCCTTTTTGACTACCTTCTCCACCTGTGTTGCCCCTTTCAGTGACCTGTGGACCTGTACACCTAGATCTCTCTGACTTTCAATACTCTTGAGGGTTCTATCATTCACTATATTCCCTACCTGCATTAGACCTTCCAAAATGCATTACCTGACATTTGCCCGGATTAAACTCCATCTGCCTTCTCTCCATCCATCTCCAAACTATCTAAATTCTGCTGTATCTTCTCACAGTCCTCATCGCTATCCGCAATTCCACCAACCTTTGTGTCATCTGCAAACTTACTAATCAGATCAGTTACATTTTTCTCCAAATCATTTATATACACTACGAACAGCAATGGCCCCAGCACTGATCCCACTAGTCACAGCCCTCCAATCTGAAAAGCACCCTTCCATTGCTACTCTCTGCCTTCTATGACCTAGCTAGTTCTGTATCCATCTTGCCAGCTCACCTCTGATCCCGTGTGACTTCACCTTTTGTAACAGTCTGCCATGAGGGACCTTGTCAAAGGCCTTACCGAAGTCCATATAGACAGCATCCACTGCCCTACCTGCATCAATCATCTTTGTGACCTCCTCAAAAAACTCTATCAAGTTAGTGGGACACGACCTCCCCTTCACAACAGATGAGAACGCATTTGGAGGAGCACTTGAAATGTCATAACGTACAAGGTTATGGACCAATTGGAGGAAAATGGGATTACAGTAGATAGCTGCTTGATGGCTAGTATGCAGACAATGGGTCAAAGGGCCCTTCCATCAAATGGTCATTGGATAGACATATGGATGATAAGGGAATAGTGTAGATGGGCTTGAGTGGTTTCATTGGTCGGCGCAACATCGAGGGCCGAAGGGTCTGTACTGCGCTGTAATGTTCTATGTTCTGTGCTGTTTGATTCTATAACTCTAATAGAAAAATGGTAGAAAAAAAGTTGAAATGTGCAGGTACACTTTGTCAAAGAAAAAAATGGTGAAGTAGTGGAAGTGTCATTTAGGAATAAGAGGCTATTCAAGTTGAACAAAACACCTGAGACCTATTGCAGAGGATGGGTGATGAAAGAATTGAAAATAAATCCTAGGTTAAAGCTGTATGTCGGCAGTGAGGGAGGGGAAACAAAATCACCTCATCTCTTAAAGAAAACCTATTTGAACGGAAGTTTCCCGAGGGCATATTTTGCTCTGGGTGACAGGAATAGCCAGTTGATTTGAATGTGTGCAGAGAACAATGGTTAATTGGACGGTAAGCAGCCTCCGTCATTTAGTTCTGGAACAGGTGAGAGGGCTTATGTCCTACTTACCAATTATCAACTGGCCCGGATTGGTTCACTTGCTGGCTAGCTGCGGAATGGTTTGTGCACAAAATCCGAGATCCTGCGTTACAAAGTAAACAAAAACAAGATTAAGAAATAAAAAGTAGATTTGATGAAAGCCAACGAAAGAAAGAATAAAAACAGAAAATGTTGGCAATGCTCAGCAGGCAGGGTCGGATCTGTGGAGACAGAAAAAAAGTTAATATTTCAGATCGATGATCTTTCATCATAAAATAAAGAATGTCTACAATGTTACAAGAAGAGATAAAATTGTGAGCTAAAGAAAGGGGAGCTAGTAGCTCATAAGTGGATTTCTGAACATCCTCTGAATTCCCAAGACTATTCAAATTTGAAGTTTCGCCCCAACAGATCACACTTACAGCAATAAATGTTGTGCAATGAGCAGTTTAGAATTGTCTACAGAACTCCAAAGATTTAATAATTGCTTTCAGCTTAAAAACAGTTTGTTCTCTCCCCTTCTCTTTGTTTCTCCATGTCTGTGTCTCACTCATTCTCTGTCTGCCTCTCTCTTGTTTTTTCTCTCTTTCTATTCTGATCGCTGTTTCTCCCTGCTGTTGAATGACTTTTTAAAATAATATAGGGCGGCACGGTAGCTCAGTGTTTAGCACTGTTGCTTCACAGCTCCAGGGTCCCAGGTTCGATTCCCGGCTTGGGTCACTCCCTGTGTGGAGTGTGCACGTTCTCCCCGTGTCTGCGTGGGTTTTCTCTGGGTGCTCCGGTTTCCTCTCACAAGTCCCAAATGACGTGCTGCTAGGTAATTTGGACATTCTGAATTCTCACCTGTGTACCCGAACAGGCGCTGCAGTGTGGCGACCAGCGGATCTTCACAGTAACTTAATGTAAGCCTACTTGTGACAATAAAGATTACTATTATTATTATGTATGGATTTGACGTGCATGTTAAAGTCATGTTAGAGTCTTTCATGCTGAGCTTGTCAAAATGTCCAGGTCTTTTTTCTATCTAACTTCTTTATCTTCTCTCAATATTTCCCCCCTTACTGCAGTGTCTTCTATGACTTTGTAAAGCAGGGTCTATGGGATTCTGTGTACATAGCATTCACAGCCAGAGGTTGCAAGTGATTTTGTCTGACCTCATTGGTAAAATCTCTCTATATAATTGCTAACTAAGCTGTCAGCTAGTCTTCTTTCACTTTCCCAAAGGGGAGGAAACTTCCTTCCACCTGGCATTTGGCTTGGAAGGCTTGACTGAAATAAGATTTGGCGATCACAGGCACAGCTCATAGTCACACTGTGGATTCGTTACAGAGTTGGATTTCGCTCTGCTTTAATTCAAGGATGGTTTATCCAGGTCTGTGTGATAAGGATGTTAATATCTGCTCGACATAACTTCGAGTCATTAATTCATGGTCAGTATGACAAATAGAAACTAGAAATCTACTACTAAGTGTCCTTCCTGTTCCTCCTTGTTTGTTCCCTGTCTGTTCCCTTGTTTGCCCTTTTATTTTACTATTGTCATTACATTGCTGATCCATGGATGATTATGGCCATGTGTCTTTAAGGCAGCCTGCCATTTTAAATCAAGCAGGCGAAAGCGGTGGCTTGTTCCTTGAATTCAAACAGTAGGAGCTGGAAGGTTGTGCTGTTTTGGACTGGTGTTTGGAGATTGGCTGGCCTTGGTGATGACTCAGTTTGATTGATGTGGCAGGTGGACAATGAAGGCTGTGCTTTGCCTGGTAATAGGTGGTGATTGGATATTATCCCTCTGGAATGTTTCTCAGAGTCACGAGGTACCATTTCGGTGACATTTTTGGTTCTGGAAGAGGAGGTGAAATACCCAGCTAAATTCTCCCCATAAAATGGCTGCAAAGCCTCATCAAAAAGAATCCTGTACCTCTTTCTCTCTCTCCCCCATGAGCCCGTGTTGGATTCCTGAAAATAGAATCTGAAGGCAGGCCATGAACTGAAAAACAAGGTCTATGATTCTCAAGCTGTTGTAGAGAAAACCCACAAAGGAATCATCATCTGATGCAAAGACTCTTTCTTTTCTGTTTCATTTACATTTTTTCCCTCCCTCCTCCCCCTCTGTGTTTGTCTGTCTTGTGCGGGTGGGGGAAGAAAGTTACAGTAAGAGTTAGGTACTTACCAATATTTAAGCAACTATCTGCTGCGTATTTCAACAATAATCTTGTTATAAATAAACAATAATTCTGTTTCAACCTTCAAACCTGGTAACTGTAATTATTGGGCAGCCAAGGACCAAAGGCTTTGGCAATCTTGAGAAGAATTATTGGTTAATTCACTTGTGTTGTGACTCTGGGCATGTGGGGATGGATTTGACCGCACACTTGCACAGAGTGGCATAATACTATACAGTTGTCAAGCATTCTGCTTGGAAAGGTTCACCATACAAGTAGCACAACAACCAAAATATATTTTTAAATTATTTTTTCCAATTAAGGGGCAATTTTAACATGGCAAATCCACCTACACTGATTTGATTTATTGTCACATGTATCGAAGTACAGTGAAAAGTATTTTTCTGCGGCCAAGGAAACGTACACAGTATGTACATAGTAGACAAAAAGAATAATGAACAGAGAACATTGACAAATGGTACATCGACAACATTGGACTGCACATCACTGCACACTACGCATCTTTGGGTTGTTGGGGCATGACCCACGCAGACACTGGGAGAATGTGCAAGCTCCACACAGATAGTGACCCGGGGCCGAGATCAAACCAGGGTCCACGGTACCATGAGGAAGCAGTGCTAACCACTGCGCCACCATGCCGCCCCGAACAACTGAAATATTGCATTCAGGGTACATATAGTCCATGAATCAAAGCTTGAAACAGATCATTGATTTTTTTTTTTTGCTGATTAAACTTGCTTTGATTCAACCCTTATTTTAAGTCCTTTTTAAAATAATGATGCATAAATCCTACACTTGCAGATTGTGGATTAGTTATAGGACCCTAGAGAGTAGGCAGTAAAAAATTACACCTTGGATATGCTCATCACTAGTGATTTATTTTTCTATGTGTACCTGTTTCTAGATAATTTGCTTTCTTGCAAGGAAGTCAGGAGGTTATTCAGACAGCTGAGGCACTTGGTAAGCTTAGAGAAGTTGCATTTGGAACTTTGCTGGGATCTAGCATTTCATACTAATCCAATTTCACTGTTTAGGCTGTTTAACCTGCCTGAGAAATATTGTTCCTGAAATCTAAATTCTGTTGGCAGCCTTCACTGTTAGCAACAGAATGAGGAAGTGGCTTTATTGAAGATCTGGATAATGTGTTTGTGTTTATCTGTGCTTTCTTATATCACCTTCTTCATATTCATCAAATTTAATTTCTGTTCACTGACTTGAAAAAAACCAGGTTGCATTGTAAACCAGTCAATATGAGTGATAGTTGTGAGAGGGAGACAGACATGACACAAAGAGTGAGTACTCATGATGATTTGACAGAGGGTGCAAGAGGTTGGGAACTTGTGCAGATGTGCGAGAAGGACGAGAGCATAGAAGAAGAAATAAGAACATAAGAATGCACCCAGACTCATCGGGATCAGCACTACTTTCAGTTGCTCTGCCTCTCCCAAGTGCCTAATAGCTTTTTCCCCCTGATTATTGTTTTGAAATATTATCTACCATCGATGCTAAACTGACTGGCCGGTATTACTAGGAATATCAGACAGGATTACGGAGAATCCCAAAGCATTTTATACGTATGTTAGGAACAAGAGGGTAGCTAGAGAAAGAGTTGGCCCATTCAAGGACAAAGGAGGGAAATTATGTATAGAACCAGAGGAAATAGGTGAAGTCCTTAATGAGTATTTTGCATCGGTATTCACAAAGGAGAGGGACCTGTTGGTTGGTGGTGTCTCAGAGGGATGTGTAAAACACTTTAGAATAAGTTACTACGAGGGAGGAAGTGTTAGGTGTGTTAAAAAACTTTAAGGTAGATAAATCACCAGGGCCAGGTGGCATCTATCCCATATTTCTGAGCAAGCAAGAGATGAAATCGCTGGGTGTCTGACAGAAATCTTTGTGTCCTCATTGGCCACAGATGAGATCCCAGAGGATTGGAGGATAGCCAATGTTGTACCATTATTTAAGAAGGATAATCTGGGTAATTATAGGCCAATGAGTTTGACGTCGGTGATAGTGAAATTGTTAGAAAAGATTCTCAGAGATAGGATCTGTGCACATTTGGAAGTGAATGGTCTTATTAGCGACAGACAGCATGGTTTGTCCGAGGGAGGTCATGTCTCACTAATTTAATTGAATATTTTGAGGAGGTGACAAAAATGATTGACGAGAGAAGGGCTGTGAATGCTGTCTACATGGACTTTAGTAAAGCATTTGATAAAGTCCCCATGGCAGGCTGGTGCAAAAGATTAGATCACATGGGGTCAGGGATGAACTAGCTGGATGGATCCAGAACTGGCTTGGCCGTAGAAGACAGAGGATAGCAGTGGAAGGGTGTTTTTCCGAATGGAGGACTATAACTTGTGGTGTTCTGCCGGGATCAGTTCTGGGACCTCTGCTCTTTGTAATATATATAAATGACTTGGAAGAAAACATAGTGGGTCTGATTAGCAGGTTTACGGATGATATTAAGATTGTAGGAGTGGCGGATAGTGATGAAGATTGTCAGGGAATATAACAGGATATAGATAGGCTGCAAATTGGGCAGAGAAATGGCAGGTGGAATTTAACCCGGACAAATGCGAGGTGATGCATTTGGTACATCCAATTCAGGGGCGAGCTATAAAATAAATGGCATCTGGAGCATAGAGACACAGAGAGATCTGGGCATGCAGGTCCACAGATCCTTAAAAGTGTCAGCACAGGTGGAAATGGTGGTAAAGAAAGCGTATGGCATGCTTGCGTTCATAGTGCATGGAGTATAAAAGCTCGAAAATTATGTTACAATTATATAGAACGTTGGTTAGGCCACATTTGGAATTCTGTGTCCAGTTTTGGTCACCGCACTACCAGAAGGACGTGGAGGTTTTGGAGAGAGTACTGAAAAGGTTTACCAGGATGTTGCCTGGTATGGAGGATATTAGCAATGAGGAGAGAGTGAATAAACTGGGGATTGTTCTCCCTACAGAGACGGAGGCTTGAGGGAGCGACCTGATAGAAGTTTATAAAATTATTAGGGGCATAGTTGGGTGAATTATGCTTTTCCCCAGGGCAGAAATGATAATTACAAGAGGCCACAAGTTCAAGGTGAGGGGGGAAAGGTTAAGTGGCGATGTGCGGGAGAAGTTTTTTTACACAGAGGGTGGTGGTGGCCTGGAATACACTGCCAAGTGAGGTGGTTGAGGCAGATATGTTAGTGACCTTTCAGACCTATCTGGCACATGAACACATGGGGCGTAGAATGATACAGGCGGTTGGTTTAGACAGGACACAAGATCGGCACAGGCTTGGAGGGCAGAAGGGCCTGTTCCTGTGCTGTATTGTTCTTTATTCTCCTATCCCAGGAGAAAAAGGTGCTGATTGGTAAGAAAGTTAACTTTGATTGACTGAGGCATTTATATGGAAAAACAATGGGGCCGAGAGGGTTCCTAAACTTCAGGTAATTCAAAAACAGCACAAGGCTTGAACGTTTTTTTTCCAATTATTTTTATGGGTTGTCGGCTTCGCTAGACATTAAAGCATTTGTTACCAATCCCTAATTGCACTTGAGAAGATGGTGATGAGCTGCTTTCTTGAACCGCTGCAGTCCAAGTGGTGAAGAGACTGCACCCCTGCAACTGAATGTGTATTGCTTCTGGTGAGGGTAAATTAGCCACATTTCGGGTTTGACTGATTGTTTTAAATTAGTTGCTAGAGTAGCTATCAGCACATTCAGGATTGCTCAGCTGCCCAATTGCAGAATCAAATCTAACAGGAAGCACTTGTTACAAATGGGCTTTTTTACGAAGGGGTTGGTTTAGCACAGGGCTAAACCGCTGGCTACCAAGGCAGGCCAGCAGCACGGTTCAATTCACGTACCAGCCTCCCCGAACAGGTGCTGGAATGTGGCGACTATGGGCTTTTCACAGTAACTTAATTTGAAGCCTACTTGTGACAATAAGCGATTTTCATTTCATTTTCATTTCAAATAGCCAAAGAACATGCGCTTTTCAATCAGCCAATCTATCAGTAAGAACTTGTTACAAATAGCCAAAGAACATTCGCTTTTCAATCAGCCAATTATTGGGACAAAACGGCCAATGTACCTGGCACCACACTGATACTGAAATTCATACACAACATTTTTAATTGTGCGGTACAGCAGAACATCTTTTTGGACTGACTGTAGCATCCTGTTAGTGCAAGATTTCACTCGAGTAGCCACTGCATAGTAGCAGCCTGAAACAGCTTGCAGTTAAAAATTTTGAGATGCTATATGTTCCTTTTGCTTTCTTCAACAGCTCAGCCAATCAGAATTGACTTGCCACCCAATCCGCATTCCCACCTCCTGTAGTATATATCTTTGTGATCATTTGGAATTCAACATCCTTGTGTTTGCTCTGATGTGTTCAAGATGAAAAGTCTCTGCTTTTTCTCGCAGACTCTGATCTCTCTTTCTCCCTATTTCACAGTCTATAGAATAGGCCACAGATTATGGGTGCGATTTTCCCAAAAGGGAACAAAGTCCCCTAGTGAGTACGTTTAGCCGTGTGTTTCTTGGCACTCGCAATGCTGAGACATACATGCCTATTGAACGTGACTCATGGTGAATAAAGGGGCCTGAACGGAGAGCGAACAGCCGAGGCCGCACATAGACCCTTTTTAAAAAAAAAATGGAGAACTCTACTCGCTGGAACTCCTCGTTGTAGCGAGAGATTGGAATGCCATTTTGCTTACAGCCTCGTTCTAATATGCAGATATGCCGAAACGTGATCCCGCCCGTTGTGGGGTAGAGGGCATTCACCTCGCAACGTCTTGCGAGATTGGGTCTCTCGGCTTTCAACAGCCACCCTACGCCGCAGCGAGCTGCTTTTCCAGTGCAGCATGCCTGATAGGATCGCACCCAATATCTTCTCAGCTGGATCCTGTCCTTGTCCCCTCAAGAATGTGCTCTCTTTGGGCAGCACAGTGGTTAGCACTGCTGCCTCACAGCGCCGAGGTCCTTGGTTCGATCCTGGCTCTGGGTCACTGTCCGTGTGGAGTTTGCACATTCTCCCCGTGTTTGCGTGCGTTTCACCTCTACAATCCAAAGATGTGCAGGATAGGTGGAATGGCCACGTTAAATTGCCCCTTAATTGGAAAAGGAAATGAATTAGGTACTCTAAATTTATAGAAAAAAAAGAATGCTCTCTTTCCAATACTACACTGACTTCCTTAATCAATACAGACACCCCACCTCCCTTTTTCCCCTTTCCTATATTTTCTGAATACGTTGTCCTTCTGGAAAATGTGGAGAAAACGGCAGCAAAGGTCAAAAGCAGAAACAATCTACTAACCAAATTTGCTGGATCTCTGTGGGCCACTGCTGCCAAAATGCTTCAGACCCAGCCCTCAAGTTCTCCACAGCAGAGTACTGTGTGTCATAATATACACATCAGTATATGATGGTGCAGACACACACACTGGCTGACACACTGCAAGACCAATCAACACACACAACACAGCAGCCAATCACCAGTTAGAGCACGCTCACTATAAAGCCAGAGGGCACTAGTTTTCCCGTTCATTCGGGATGCAGCCTCTGAGAAGGATAGAGCTTACAGCTTGTAGCACAGATCTTCACCATGTGCTAACAGTCTAGACTGGTCAGGATAGGCATAGGTCTTCAGTTTAATCTAACATACTTTCACTAGTTCCTAGCTTAATAAAATAGTGTTGTACTATTTCAAGTGTTGGTAGCCTGTATATGTTACTGCTAAGGTAAACACAGTCTTCACAGATCCAGAGTACCCAACACATAACTGTGTATCTGTCTAATAAAGGTTATCACATATGCATCTTGTTGATTGTTTAATGCAACAATGTGCATAATAACTGGAACCCTCTGCTCAACATGAGTCCCCTGATCTCACAAACATCACTCCCCACATATCCGCTGACTGACTGAAAACTTGTAATCTGGTTGAAACCATCCATATAGATTACATAGATTACATAGAATTTACAGTGCAGAATGAGGCCATTCGGCCCATCGAGTCTGCACCGGCTCCTGGAAAGAGCATCCTACCCAAGGTTAACACCTCCACCCTATCCCCATTACCCAGTAACCTCACCCAACACTAAGGGCAATTTTGGACACTAAGGACAATTTATCATGGCCAATCCACCTAACCTGCACATCTTTGGACTGTGGGAGGAAACCGGAGCACCCGGAGGAAACCCACGCACACACGGGGAGGATGTGCAGACTCCACACAGACAGTGACCCAAGCCGGAATCGAACCTGGGACCCTGGAGCTGTGAAGTGATTGTGCTATCCACAATGCTACCATGCTGCCCCTCTCTTTTTTTCTTATTGTCACGTGTGCCGAGGTACAGTGAAAAGTGTTGTTCTGCGTACAGTTCAGACAGATCATTCCATACATGAAGAAAAAAACAGTCCTATGTAAATACATAGACACAGGCATCAGCTTAAGCATACAGAGTGCAGTACTACTCAATAGAGAAGGTGTGTGGAGAGATCAGATCTCCATAATGACCGTCCAACTCTCCTATTGTCCACCTTCCAGCTCACATACCACATGGAAAAACCTTCCTGAGTAACATCTACCAGAAAACATCCTTAGGATCAAGGAATGGGAAACATGGAAAGTCACTGACATGTTCCTTGTTGCAAACGCGATTTGTTGAATTGTAGACTTTGAACTATCATGGCAGGAGAGTGATCCTGGCTAAACAGTTTTGAGGACAGGCCCAGGACCCTGTGCAACCAACCTCCACCACTGGGTCCTCAGTTTAAAGCCAGAGACAATGCTGCACGTGACCGGGGAGTGTCCCTTCTACAAACTTAGTGGCGGAACAATCAGCTTAAACTCAGCAGATGAGGAGGCTTGGCTTTGGGGATTTGCATTCACTAAATGAAATGAACACTTAATGATAATTGCCCAGTCCAGACCGTTTTAAATCCACATTTTTGTTGTTGTGGCTACATCATATTCCCAAGTGGCTATTGGTACCTGTAGCTCAGCAACTTTATTCACCACATGCATACATTCTAATCCTGTCTTTGTATTTCTCCTAGTTCTTCTTAGTCTGCTTTTCTCTAGTTATAGTTCCACTTTTCCCAACAACTCTCAATTTATGCACCTTATTCCTCTTTTCTACTTACATTGCCCATCACTGTCAATTTAGTATAGAAGTCAGCATCGACTAGCAAATTAATATACAGATGTTTTTTTTTAAAAAGGTACCGAAGAGAAAGTCACTGCACAGACTAGAATATGTTATAGTATAGGATAGAATGGTGCTTCAAAAAGCTGTGAAGTAATACAGGACAGGAAGGAAAGTGTTGAGGGTGAGCACATGTAAAATGGTTACTTTTACGAATTCAAAACAAATAGATCTTCCATTGTGCCTCTCGTGCCTGGTGTGGGCATGGGAGATTGGAGTAGCCAGTTTTCAGACATAAAATGTCTCATTGGATTAGTTTTTATCCAGTGGCATTTCCCGCTGCCACAATTCATGGAAGGACAAACCTATTTGAAATGAACTATTTGTATTTTATTATTACAGCCTTTCAAATGAGGACAGTCACATTTGGTGCCCTTTGATGGGAGTGGGGGTCAGTAGTGGTTTTCATTTCTGTGATCGGCTTCGGCTGCTGAAAAGTAATTTCTGGAAATCTGTTCACTACTTTGTGGCTTCCTGCTTTTCCTAATCGCATACTTCTCAATGTTGGGACTATAGACAGGTTTTTAAAAATTTGTTCATGGGATGTGAACATTGCTGGCAAGGCCATGTGGAGTCGACACACCAACAGTGCTTTTAGGAAGAGTGTTCCAATAAAGGAATACCAACAGTTCCAGGTAAGGGTGTTGTGTAGCTTGAAGGGTACTTGCACCTGCCGTTCTTGTCCTTCTGGGTGGCAGAGATCACAGTTATGGAAAATGCTGTCACAGGAACTTGGATGAATTGCTGCAGTGCATCTTGTTGATTGTACACACTGCTGTCACTGCCAGCGGTGGAGGGAATGAATGTTTAATGCGGCAAATGGGGCATTAATCAAGTGGGCTACTTTATCCTGGTTAATGTTGAACTTGACTCCTTCAGGCAAGTGAAATTATTCCATCACATTCCTGACTTGTATCTTGTAGATGGTGGACGAGCTTTTAGCAGTCAGAAGGTGAGTTACTGTCCACAGAATTCCCAGTGTCTGACCTTCTCTTGTAGTCACAGTATTCATATAATAATTATCTCTTATTGTCACGCGTAGGCTTCAATGAAGTTACCGTGAAAAGCCCCATGTCACCACATTCCGGCGCCTGTTCGGGGAGGCCGGTACAGGAATTGAACCCGTACAAGCCAGCTGTTTAGCCCAATGTGCTAAACCAGCCCCTGTGGCTAGTCAAATTTAAATATTGGTCATTGGTAACACCTAGGATGTTGATGGTGGGTGTTTCAGTGATGATAATGTCATTGAAAACTGAGAGGATATGGTTAGATTCTCTCTTGTTGGAGATGGTCATTGCCTGGTACTTGTGTGGCACGAATGTTACTTGCCACTTTTCAGCCCAAGCCAGAATATTGGACATGGACTGCTTCAGTGCATATAGATGCTTGAGGATCAGGGATCTATCCTGACAAGTAGACAGTAAATGAGCAAGTACAAAACAAATGGTGAAGGTTCTTCAGCAACAATATCCTGGGACTGAATTATTGACTGACAACAACCACAACTATCTTCCTTTGTGCTCTGTATGACTCCAATCAGTGGGGTTTCCCCCCTGATTCCCATTGACTCCAGTGTTACGAGGCTCCTTGATACCCTCCTGCTGTCTTCATTGAACTAGGATTGATCCCCTGGCTTGATGGTAATGGTAGTGTGGGGCTCTGCTGGGCCATGAGGCTACAGATTGTCTTTAAATACAGTTCTGCTGATGGCCTACAGAGCCTCATGGATGTCCAGTTTTGAGTTACTCAATCTGTTTGCAATCTATCCCATTTAGCACTGTTATAATGTCACACAACACTGTGGAGGATATCCTCAATGTGAAGAAGCTACTTTGTCTATGTGATGGTCTCTCAATCTTGCTTCAACCTTGTCTTTTGCACTGATGAGTTGGTTCTGCCATCAGTTAGGATAGGAATTTTTTGGAGTTCCCTTCTCTGGCCAGTGTTTAATCATATACCAACTTTCATGACTTGATGTGGCAGGACTGCAGAACTTTGATCGGATCCATTAGTTATGGGGTTGTTTTGCTCTGTCTGCAGTGAGGTAGAACAGAAGGGGAAAGCTTGAGATCAAGTGAGTACGTTGTTGTGAGAAGCTGGAAGTTGAGCGAAGGCATACAAAGAGGATGCAATTAAAAAGTTGAAGGCGCTCCATGCTGAAAGTCACCTTACTCCAGTTGGCATGTGTCCCAGATTGTTGAGGCAATTGGGTGGAAATTACAAAGGGCCTGGACACAATCTTCCAATCCTTTTTGAACATAAGGGTAATTCAGAAGGACTGGAGTATTACAGATGTGACTACTGCAGGCTAGACACCTAATGTCAGTGGTAAGAATGCTGTTTAATGTGGGACAAATTTAATTGACTTTTTGAAATAATTGATAAATTAAAGTCGGCATGGACTTGTTAAGGTTTTTCACTAACCTGATCGAGTTTTTGATGAAGTAATAGAAAGGGTTGTTGAGAATAGTTCAGTTGATATTTTGTCCATAGACATAGTCCAGAGTGTATATCTACTCAAATCTTTGATAAAATGGATGTTTTTTTTAAGAAAAGTGCAAGGGGCTGGTTTAGCTCACTGGGCTAAATTGCTGGCTTTTAAAGCAGACCAAGCAGGCCAGCCGCACGGTTCGATTCCCGTACCAGCCTCCCCGGACAGGCGCCGGAATGTGGCGACTAGGGGCTTTTCACAGTAACTTCATTGAAGCCTACCCGTGACGATAAGCGATTTTCATTTTCATTCATTTTCATGTGATCCTTTGCTTTATAAGTATCGGAAGAGAGTATCAAAACAAGGAAGTTACACTGAACCTTTATAGTCAGACCACAGCTAGGGTATTACGTTCAATTCGAGGGAACACACTTTTTTGTCAAGATTTTCAATCAGCTGCAGGAGGTTTACTGGATAAGAATCCTTCTGCTTAAATGCTGTTTTTCCTGTGCATTCCCTTTATTTTATTTTCATTTCTTTTGGCCTTTATAATTTTTGTACCCGAACTAATGGGATCTCTGCCTTTTAAGGTGGACGTCGCCATTAAATTACATAAAGGGAGTTTACAGCAGTATGTGCTGCTTTGGTCTGATGTAAGTGATGACTCACCTTGATGGACTTGGCTGTCGGTCAATGAGCTGTTTTATAGCGGGGTCATTATCGGTGCTGCAAGTTCTGGGAAACACCCGCTAAACACACCCAAAACTGGATTCTGTTTCTTTCCTGTTAAATCACGCCCACTGTTTCCAATGACAGAAAAGTCAGTAACCAGTGGGCACAGATTTAAGGCGATTGATAAGAGAACCAGAAACGATATGTGGCATCTTGTATTTTTACACCAAGTTGTTTAGGGGAAGAATGAACTTGAAAATGGGTAATTTACTTGCATCCATTTGGTTTGATGCAGACAACATGCTAATTTAACGGACAGTAGCATGCAACCCAGTGCTGAGACACTGCTGATTGGTTTCATGCTTTGACAGGGGGTGCAATACATGTGCGATGCTAGCATCACAAAAATCCAAACTGCACTACGCAAAACCAGCTACCTCTCTTTTAAAGAGGCCATGTTTTCTGTTTGCAGCAGGTGCTAGAACCCATTGCCGAAGATGGTGTGAGCAAGAAGAGGAACAAAAATGGCGCAAGAGGTCAGAGAATATGAATGTTCTCTGATGCAGCACCCGGGACTTGGTGCAGGTCATAGACAGATGGAGGGTGATCCTCTACCCACAGGGGACCAGGATGCTCTCCGGACAGACAGGGAGGAGGTGGTAGGACCTAATAACCATCACTGTCAGTGATGGCATGAGGATCTAGCTGAAATGCCAAAAGAGGCTCACTGACCTCACACCAATTAATTCATCTTCAAATGCCTATCTTTACAGATGGACCACGAACCTCACACACTGTCCCATTCACCAAACTGTCTTCACAAACCTAGGAACAAAGTCAAGTGCACATTCCTCCTGCATCTCTCAGGTCAGAGGGAACATGATGCGCTCTTCTCCCTGGGCATTAAGCACATTGGTTCTTGATTCTTAAGCAGCAATGGACAGAAATAGAGAAATGTTTAAAAAAGGCACCTACTTCAGCCTGGAAGGATCTCACAGTCTCCTTCAGAGCCACTGGGAGCACTGCTCTTGTCCTACTCTGAGGCTTTCAGGTCTGCTCAAGTGTTGGGGTGGCACGGTGGCTCGGTGCTTAGCACTGCTGCCGAGGAGCCGGGTTCAATCCTGGCCCTGGGTCACTGTCTGTGTGGAGTTTGCACATTATCTCCCTGTGCCTGTGTGGGTTTCACCCCCACAGCCCAAAGATGTGTAGGGTAGGTAGATTGCCACTCTAAATTGCTCCTTAATTGGAAAAAATAATTGGGTATTCTAAATTTATGAAAGAAAAGGTCTGCTCATAAAATGGAGATGTCACACGCACATTTCCTGGTTTAAATTGAGTGAGGAGAAATGCTTCTCAGAGACCCTGCTGAGAGCTCTTCTGCTCCTTCTCGTCCTCCTTCCTCTATGAGAAGATAGTCCTCTTTGGTGTCAACTCTACTCTGCTCTACCTCAGTTGTTGCAGGCCAACGGGGTAACTAGAACGCCCATGACAAGAAGTAAGTGGTCAAACCAAAACCCTTGAAGTAAGTTTCAAGGCCTCCATCAATTGCAGGCCTATTTCGCATTGATTTCATCAGCTTTAAATAGCAGCAGAAAACCCGTAGCACGACAATCTAAATTTCTGAGACTGTATGATTCTCAGACTGATTTTTACTGGTTTTTATCACCAACTAATCTGAAAGTAGATCAGGTCCTTGGGAAGGATCCGTCCTGCAGCTGAATGCATGTTCAGTATGTTCAGCTTGAGGGGACCTTGAGCAGCAAAGTTGAAACTGGCAGCTTTGACTTGTGTAGCACTGATTTTTTTAAAATAAATTTAGAATACCCAATTCATTTTTCCAATTAAGGGGCAATTTAGTGAGGCCAATCCACCTACTCTGTACATCTTTGGGTTGTGGGGGCGAAACCCACGCAAACACGGGGAGAATGTGCAAACTCCACACAGACTGTGACCCAGAGCCGGGATTCGAACCTGGGACCTCGGCGCCGTGAGGCAACAGGGCTAGTGTAGCACTGATTGACATCATGGTCTGCCTAATCTGTATAATTCTGGTGTACACTCCTAACAGCCTCACCAAAATGCCCAGCGTGGATACCTGTTTGGCACCCATAGTGCTGAAACCACAGTAATTACTGATCTGAATCTGGTGGCTGTGATTTGGATGCCTGTCTGAAAGTGTGGTGGAAGTAGACAAAATAATATATTCAAAAGAGAATTGGATAAATTCAGTTATGAAAAATAAAATGACATGGCCACGGAGAAGGGTCAGACTAGTTGGATAGCTCTATCAAAAGAACTGCACAAGTATGATTAATAGAATGACTTTGTGTGCTCTATTGTTCTACGATTTGTTTTATGTAATATTCAGCTAGGTTCAAAGCTGTATTTCCAGGTGAGTCTCTGTCCGGCCTGGAAGATGCACGAGTGTATGATTTCAAGCTGAGGTATTGAGGGTGGGGCTGGAGGCTGCGAGTTGTTGAGGATGGGGATCGAGGTTGTGAGGTGTTGAGGGTGGGGCTAGAGGTTGTGAGGTGTTGAGGGTGGGGCTAGAGGTTGTGAGTTGTTGAGGGTGGGGCTAGAGTTTGTAAGGTGTTGAGGGTGGGGCTAGAGGTTGCAGGTATTGAGGATGGGGCTAGAGGTTGTGAGGTATTGAGGGTGGGGCTAGAGGTGTGAGGCGTTGAGGGTGGGGTGAGAGGTTGTGAGGTATTAAGGGTGGGGCTAGAGGCTGTGAGATGTTGAGGCTGGGGCTTGAGGTTGTGAGGTGTTGAGGGTGGGGTAGAGGTTGTGAGTTGTTGAGGGTGAGGCTAGAGGTTGTGAGTTGTTGAGGGTGGGGCTAGAGTTTGTAAGGTATTGAGGGTGGGGCTAGAGGTGTGAGGCGTTGAGGGTGGGGTGAGAGGTTGTGAGGTATTGAGGGTGGGGCTAGAGGCTGTGAGATGTTTCGGGTGGGGCTAGAGGTTGTGAGGTGTTTAGGGTGGGGCGAGAGATTGCAGGTATTGAGGGTGGGGCTCGAGGTTGTGAGGTGTTTAGGGTGGGGCTAGAGGTTGGGAGGTGTTTAGGGTGGGGTGAGAGGTTGTGAGGTATTGAGGGTGGGGCTAGAGGTTGTGAGATGTTGAGGTTGGGGCTTGAGATTGTGAGGTGTTGAGGGTGGGGCTAGAGGTTGTGAGGTGTTGAGGGTGGAGCTAGTGGTTGGGAGGTATTGAGGATGGAGCTAGAGGTTGTGAGCTATTGAGGGTGGGGCTAGAGGTTGTGAGGTGTTGAGGGTGGAGCTAGAGGTTGGGAGGTGTTTAGGGTGGGGTGAGAGGTTGTGAGGTATTGAGGGTGGGGCTAGAGGTTGTGAGGTGTTGAGGGTGGGGCTAGAGGTTGTGAGCTATTGAGGGTGGGGCTAGTGGTTGGGAGGTATTGAGGGTGGAGCTAGAGGTGAGGTATTGAGGGTGGGGCTAGAGGTGTGAGGTGTTGAGGGTGGGGCTAGAGGTTGTGAGGTGTTGAGGGTGGAGCTAGTGGTTGGGAGGTATTGAGGGTGGAGCTAGAGGTTGTGAGGTATTGAGGGTGGGGCTAGAGGTTACAGGTATTGATGGTGGGGCTAGGGGGGTGTAAGTATTGGTGGTGGGGCTGGAGACCAGGAGGCAGAAAAAAGTTTTGAGGCCTCAACATTACAAGATTATTGCTAAAGTAAAATAAATGGATAGTTTATACTCATTTCCAGTTTCCTTTTGATGACTATGAATTTTAAAAGAAACTCTGATAACTCACTTAGCAATTAAAAATGTGCTTTATTTCATAGCTTGTTTCACACAATTGCTGTTCTATTTGCTACATGATATCCCCAAAGACCCTAGAGCGATATTATTATCCAGAAGCAAGGCGATGAAGGATAGAACTGGAGCCAGTCCTTGCATGCTTTATATAAGCACTTATTTACGGTCATTCACCTCTTTACCCAACAACCATAGTTTCAGTCTGTTCTTATTTCTGGGGGCACAAGTGAATCCCCAATTAATGCCCACCACCTGTATGCAATTATATACAATGAAAAAGGAAGACCTGTAATTAAAGACTAAAGGCTGCCTGGAAGTAAACTTAATCCTGTCTGTTAGTCTGGCTTTCTATGGCTTAATCCTGGCTTTATTTCTTTCTCTGTGGCTGCAGCAGGCATCTCCTGAATACGTTCTAGAAATGAGGCTGCAGGAGGAAGTCTTTATTGCATATTGCAGCAGTGAGTGTGAGATTCCGTCAGGTGTAAGATTTTACCAAGCTTAAAATGATAGCCTTCTAACTATACTTAAAATGTTCACGTTTAAACAGGAGGTCACATATATCAACCAAAAGACTAATAACTGTTTAAAGTCAATTTCAACTGTGCAAGTTTCTAATGGCAGTATTACCAAAAGGATTGTATCCAGACAGCCCCAACTACTACCTTGGCCTACGTGAATGTCATGGCCTACGTGAACAAGTAAGATCTTCAGCCACTGAATATTCAGCTCATTTTCAACTATCGATAGGTACGCAATTATCAATAGTAATGCAAGCCCGTGCTTCCCAGGCAGCTGCCGCAATACATTTTGTGGCAATCCACTTTGCTATTAATACGTGACTCGCAAAAGCAACCTACAGGATGCAGTTGGGTAATCAAACTACTGCAGGCATAGATCAAAATATCTCTTCACTATCTGAGGGCATCAGAACAGCCCTGGCTGAAGGAAATGCATCCTATGAGGGGCTGTTTAGCACACTGGGCTAACTTGCTGGTTTTGAAAGCAGACCAAGCAGGCCAGGAGCACGGTTCGATTCCCGTAACAGCCTCCCCGAACAGGCGCCGGAATGTGGCGACTAGGGGTTTTTCACGGTAACTTCATTGAAGTCTACTCGTGACAATAAGCGATTTTCAATCATCATAGTTATCAGCTGCCTTTTCGAATATCTGGGCGTATTCTTCAAAACGACTTGGTTAAGGTTTCAAGGATTGTGATGGTTTGCTGCAGAACTTCACCCTTCAATAAGGCATCATGAAGGTGCTGGGGGGGGGGGGGGCAGCACCATGGCGCAGTGGTTAGCATTGCTGCTTCACGGTGCTGAGGTCTCAGGTTCGATTCCGGCTCTGGGTCACTGTCCGTGTGGAGTTTGCACATTCTCCCCATGTTTGCGTGGGTTTTGCCCCCACAACCCAAAGATGTGCAGGGTAGGCGGATTGGCCATGCTAAATTGCCCCTTAATTGGAAAAAATGAATTCGGTACTCTAAATTTAAAAAAAAAGTGAAGGGGCTGAGGGATAAGGGTTCTTGTACATTAAGGGGATCTCCACCATGAGCAGACGGGCAGTTTTGAGGGAGTCGAAGAGAATATGTTGCTGGCTATGACAGGCTGTTTTGCCTAATCCTTCCCATCTCTTCATATTTATGGCTTCACTTAAAGTGCATTAAATCTTGGAGGCAGCTCACAAATCTCCAAATCATGGCACCAACTGAAATCTCCTCTCAGGAACTTGCAGAAAGAGGTGTAAATTTAAGTGCAATCAGATCTTTGATGGCCAACATGATGAATGCACATGCCTACTGTTTGCTTCTCTCATGCTTTTCTTTGGTGACTGGGATGTGGAATCTTTTAAAATTATCCTCGCTTGCTATTTAGATGCTACTGCAGTTCCATATCTGAGGTGATTGTTTTCTGTGCAAGAGAGGATCTTGGGATTCACCCTCCTGGTATGTGCAGTAAATGTAAAAACTACAAAGGTTTCCAGGATGCAAGCACTAAGAATCTACAATTGGAAAAAAAAAATGGTTTTGTGTGTCTGTTTTTACTTCAGAAACTGCTAATTAATTATAGCCTAAAAATGACGGGGTATTCAGCTTCTAATAAGCTTTTACAGTTATACCAGTTTTCATCCACTGATAAGCAGCTCAGTGGCAGGCAAATTACTCAATCTTACCAGCTTGGAAACACTCATTTTGGGAGGGTTTTTAATCTTATTTTCAGCCAACTCACTAATCCCTCTGATTTTATGAACCCACGAATGTGCAAAGTTCATAATAGCTACTGTCCATAGATTTCTGTATATGGACTGTTAAACTGTGGAAAATAATTTTTACTCTCTTGGGAGTTTGTTTTAGCTTCTTTGAAGTGGGTAATTAGCTTGCTCAAAGTAAGTGGTGACTAACAGCTTAATAGAAGCTCCATAAAATTCTCTCAAAGTACAATATGCAAATTATTAATCAGGGAAAGCTTTTTGCATGAAATGAGGAGCTTTTCTTCATTTTGAAAAGATGTCCTCCATGGCCACTGTACTCATTTTCACAAGGACCTCTTGAGGATCATCACATTTGGTGAGAAGAACAGCATGTACTTTCTTGGCTCTTGCAAGTTGTCACCACTGTTCTTGACGAAAGTCAGAAGAAATATTGTGGTTTGCTGCCTCAGACCTGTGCAATTAATCCATTCGCTGCTGCAACTAGCAAAATATTAAGCATGTATTCAGCCTCTTGCTTAAGCAGGTTAAAAATTATTGCTTCTGTTCATAAAGGGGACTTGCTTCAAAACAATTAATTTTAATTCTTCAGAGGTTGTGCAATTATGTGCTGTAACTGATTGCCACGGGTATGCAATGTGCCATTGCAGTAAGATGACTCTCTTTCAACATTAAGGTTTTTTTTTCTGGTAAAGATGTCTCTCATCCTTTCATCTTGTCAAGTATTTTAAAAAATGTTCAAGCTGAGGGTAACACTTTCAGCTCAAACGATTAAACTGCGATTGCTGCTCTGAAGTTTAAAACACTGGGAGAAATGTTCTCCTTGATCCATCGAGCAACTGCAGTTTGGATAAGGGCAATATTATTTTCAGCCTGAAGTTTTGAAGCACATTATCTTAACATTGGATTCTGCGTGATGAGATGTCCTTCAGTTGTTTTACACCACACCGGCTCTTTCAAATTCTGCCTTTACCTCACCAAGTGCTGCCTGATTCTAATATTTGGTATGAACCAAATCCAGTTTCACCTTATCTTCACTCACCTAGCTAGCCTATGAGCAGGTAAGTGAACGTTTTACAGTTCATTCTTTAGACTGCTAGACATTCGGTGATGAGCATCAAGATGTGATGATGTTAACCATGTTGATGCAATGTTTCTTTGCAGGGAAGTATGGGATTCTCAATTTTGATCAGAGAAGGGTAGATCCAAGTATTTTTTAAATGGTGGACAGCTGAGAGCAGTGGATGTCCAATCTAGTGACATGGACTGCAGTACTTCCGGGGGTTGCAGATACTGAATTTATTATTCAATTTTTTTTTTAAACAAACATTTTATTGTGGCATTTATAGTTTTATAACAACAGAAAATGTAAACATAATTCAGTGCGCAACACTCTGCCAACATACCTTATACACACAAACCCCAAGTCCCTCCATCACTCGCTGATTCCCCCCCTAAATTGAACTAAACTAAACTAACACCCCCCCCCCCCCCCCCCCCCCCATTGTATCTGCTAACAGTTTAATTTTCCACAAAAAAGTCGATAAACGGCTGTCACCTCCGGATGAACCCTAACACTGATCTTCTCAGGGTGAACCTAATTTTCTCAAGCCTGAGAAACCCAGCCATGTCACTAACCCGTACCCCCGATTTCGGGGGCTCCGAGTCCCTCCACGCCAATAAGATCTGTCTCCGGGCTACCAAGGAGGCAAAGGCCAAAAGTTCAGCCTCTCTCGTCCCCTGGACTCCCGGGTCTTCCAACACTCCAAAGTTCTGGACTCAGTGCCACCCTTGTTTTCATGTAGACATGACATTGGAAAATCCCTGCCAGAATCCCTTAAGTTTCGGACATGCCCAAATCATGTGGACATGATTTGCGGGCACTCCTGCACATCTCACATACCTGCCCTCTACCCCAAAAAACCTGCTCATCCGGGCCACTGCCATGTGTGCCCCGCGACCCACCTTGGTATTAGGCTAAGCCTGGCACATGATGAGGATGTGTTGACTCTATTCAGTGCATCCTCCCACAGACCTGCCTCTAGCTGCTTACCCAGCTTATCTTCCCACTTATGCTTTACCTCCCCTATCTGGGTTCCCTCCCACTCTCATGAGCTCTTATAAATTTCTGAGACCTTCCCTTCCCCCCCCCCCCTCCCGTTTTTGAAACTACATTTTCCTATATCCCCTGTGGCGGTAGAAGCGGAAAGGTTGAAATCTGTCTTCCCACAAAGTTCCTCACCTGCAGATAGCGAAACCCATTCCCACCCGGCAATTCAGACTTCTCCTCTAAATCCTCCAAACAGGGAAAGCTCCCATCAATAAACAAATCTCCCAGTCTCTCAATACCTGCTCTCTGCCACCTCCGAAACCCCCCCATCTAACCTCCCCGGACAAACCGGTGGTTACCACAAATTGGAGCTCACACCGACGCTCCCGCCGCTCCCATATGCTTTCGCCACTGTCCCAAAGCTCTCAGAGCCACCACCACCAATCGTGCTTGTGGAGTATTGCGCTGGTGAGAATGAGTGGTGCCGTTACCAGTGCTCCTAGATTTGTGCCCCTACATGATGCTGCTTCTGCCCCCCCCCCCCCCCCCCCACAGCACTTTCCTCGCTTGCGTGGTTTGTTAAAAATAAACATTTTATTGAGGTATTGTTCGGCATTGTAACAGCAGCAATATAAACAATGTACATGAAAAGATAAACATAGTGCAAATACCACCTCCCTCCCCAACAGGTCCCACCATTAATTAACCCCCTAACCTAACACCCCCCCCACCCCGTCATAATATCCACTCATGTATATTTTGAGATGCAGATAGGCAGTGATTGACACACAGGATAACCAATGAACACAGATGACACAGAACAACCAATCACCAGACAGGACACCACCACTATAAAGCTCAGAGGGCATTAAGGCTCTCTCTCTCTCACAGGACATGGCTAGGGAGATATTCGCAGTGCACAGGCCAATGAACATCATCGCCATGTGATAGAGAGCTAGTCTGGTCAAGCCAGTAGGAGGTTATCAGTTAGGTTAATAGAGTGTCAACCCACAGCAGATTATATACAGCAATCAACAGGTTCAATAAAACAGTGTTGGACCATCTCCTGTGTCGGAAGCCTGCTTCTCGTTTTACTGCATCCAGTTGCAGTCGATGTTAGACCAACACAGATAACATATCACCCCCCCCCCCCCCCCCCCCCCCTGCTGACAATTAATTCTCTGCGAGGAAGTTGATGAATGGTTGCCACCTCCGGGCGAACCCTAACAGTGACCCACTCAAGGCGAACTTAATTTTCTCCAGACAGAGAAAGCTAGCCATGTCCGATAGCCAGGTCTCCGGCTTCGGGGGCCTTGAGTCCCTCCATGCTAGTAATACACTCGCGGGTTTTACCAGCCTATACAAACCCAGAGATCACCGCATTAACCCGCTTAAAAAAGCCCTTTGGTATAAAAATAGGGAGACACTGGAAAACAAACAAAAATCTCGGGAGAACTGTCACCTTTATGGTCTGTACCCTCCCCGCCAGTGACAACGGGAGCATGTTGCATGTTCCACTTCCGAAAGCCCTCCTTTGTTTGCTCAACTAACCGGGCCAGATTTAATTTATGCAACTGCTCCCATTTCCGAGCCACCTAAATTCACAACTCCCTCCCACCACTTTAAACGGCAACTCCCCAGCCTCCTCTTCTGTCCCCTCACCTGGATCACAAAAACCTCGTCCTTACCCATGTTCAATTTGTACCCTGAGAACTGGCCAAATTCCCCTAAGATCCGCATAAACTCTCCCATCCCCCCTAACGGGTCAGAAATATATAGGAGTAGGTCGTCCACATACAACGAGATCCTGTGCTTTACCCCCCCCCCCCCCCCCCCCCCTTCCTGGACTAGCCCCTTCCAGTCCTTTGACGCTCTCCGTGCCAGTGCCAATGGCTCTATAGCCAAGGCAAACAACAGTGGGGAGAATGGCCACCCCTATCTTGACCCCCGGTGTAGTCTAAAATAGTCCAAACTCACCCAGTTCGTCCGCACACTCGGCACCTGGTACAGCAGCCGGACCCAGTCTACAAAGCCCTGCCCAAACCCAAACCGCCCCAGGACCTCCTACAAATACTCCCACTCCACCTGGTTGAAGGCCTTCTCTGCGTCCATCGTGGCCACTACCTTGACCTCCCTCCCCTCAAGAGGACTTCATGATGACATTCAAGAGCCTCCTGACATTGGCTGGTAACTTCCTGCCTTTAACAAATCCCGTCTGGTCCTCCCTTATCACCCCCAGAACACAGTCCTCTATTCTGGAGGCCAGAATCTTGGCCAGCAATTTGGCGTCAACATTTAGAAGGGAGTTTAGTCGGTATGATTGTTCAATTCTTAATTGGAACAAACATAAGGAAGAGAAATAAATATTTGAAGACTAAAATGTCCTAATGAGGTACAAAATAAATCATAACAAAATGGGTAATGGAATATTAGACGTCACATCTAGAGGGCTTGATTGTAAAGAAAATAAAGTTTTACTAGTTATACAAAGTCTGGATTAGATCACATTTGGCATGCCATGTACTTTTTTGGGCACCGCACCTTAGGAAAAGTATCGAAAAGATGTAGTGTAGATTCATCAGAATGTTCCCGGGGTCTAGGAATTAGACTATGAGGAGAAATGGATAACGTAGGCATGCGTTCGCTGGAATATAGAAGGTTAAGGGTTAATATAGTTGTGAATTTTGAAAGGAATTGATAGAGTTAGCACACAATCTGGTTTGATTGCAGGGAAGCCATGGATAATGGGGCATAAACTTAGAGTCAGGCCATTCAGGAGGGAAGTTACGGTTTGTCTATTAAAAGTGTGGCTCTCTCAGAGAAAGAAATAGATGCTAGCTTAATAATTTTAAATCAAAGATTGATAGATGTTTGGTAGTTAAGGGTATCGAGAATTATGGACCCATGGTGGGTGGATGCCGTGCGAATCGAGATCAGCCATGCAAATGACGGAACAGGTTTCGGGGACTGGAAGGCCTACTCCTGTTCTGATGTTTTGAAAACCATTGCATTACTTTTGTGTTTGGACCATGGTGAAAATTACACTCTTATTCTCTATAGTTCCTCCTCCCCAGTGACCAAAACAGCGCCTTTGCAAATTTGACTTTAATCAGTATAAACCTTATTTAATGAGATTTAACAAATGTGTTCACTTGGGTCTTGTTTATCTTGTCATGTAACGCAGATTTATAATATTGCTTGGTTTTGGAGGCCTCTCTGCATCCATGGGACTGAAGAAAATATCTGTTTCCCTAGATTACTAAACCTGCTTTACAGCACATTAATTGATGTGTGCAGATCACTCAAATGGGGTTTTGAAGAACATTTTCTTCCAACACAAAGAAATCAAGGCACTCTAGGGCATTCATAAGTTTCGGGGGCTCTAGCCTCCTGCTCTCGGGGTTCCTCTCCATTCTTAGAGGAGTAGCAGTTGAGGCTGACGCAAAGCTGTTGAGAATTAATGAACTGGTTGATACTGCGAGCTTTCCAAGTGTTCACTGGTGGATTTGGGAAGCTATATTAATGACATGGAGGTGGATTTGAGACAACCTATAGACAGGCATAGAAACATGCTTCCTCAATTGTTAAACCTTGATGTCTGCTCACGTCTGTGAAAAACATATTCTTCAGGCTCTTCAGAACTCTTCTAAGCCGAAACATAGCTGATCAACTTCCTTTTTGTTGGGGGTATCCTCATACTAGAGGGACAAGTACTAACATTGTCAGCACATGTTATGAATTAGTGGGAGTCTTGTGGTATCCTATGCACTGTTGCTGCTAAGTTATGTCATTGACATTAGTCCAATAAATTTAATAGTGATCTGCACCAGTGTTTTTCAAACTACTTTTCCTGGAACCCACTTTTACCAACTGGCCGACCTTCGTGTCCCACACTGGCTGACCTTCATGATCCATATCGGCCGACCTTCGCGACACATCATTATTGCTTACTTTTAATGTGACAGATGAGCCCACTTGGTCCTCACAATCTCACTTGCTTTGTCATTCAATGTTACATTTCTGCTAAGGACTTCAGCTGATGATTTTCTCGCTGCATCCTTTGAAAAAATCACTGTCCTCAAATTAGTCATGCTTAGTCTTCAAATGTCTTTGAGGTTTTGAGGGTTTTAAGCTCATCTGCCAGTACTTCCCTGCATATAACATACATGGGGCAGCACGGTAGCATAGTGGTTAGCACAGTTGCTTCACAGCTCCGGGTCCCAGGTTCTATTCCCGGCTTGGGTCACTGTCTGTGCGGAGTCTGCACGTTCTCCCTGTGTGTGTGTGTGTGGGTTTCCTCTGGGTGCTCTGGTTTCCTCTCACAGTCCAAAGATGTGCAGGTTAGGTGGATTGGCCGTGCTAAATGGCCCTTAGTGTCCAAAATTGCCTTTAGTGTTGGGTGGGGTTACTGGGTTATGAGGATAGGGTGGAGGTGTGGGCTTGGGAAGGGTGCTCTTTCCAAGAGCTGGCGCAGTCTCGATGGGCCGAATGGCCTCCTCCTGCACTGTAAATTCTATGATTCTATGGGCTTTGCATCGTGATTTGCATTGGCAAATTAACAATGTCACCTCAATAAATTATCTTTATACTGCTTTATTTCCAATTACAGTTTCTTCTTTGAGTTGTTCACCAGAGGCCCTGGAGCTCTGGATACAGCTCACACCAGCACTGCTTTGTCCTGCTGCGGACACTCCTGAGAAGCTCTGTCCAGCAGATTTAGTTGTGAGATCCTGGCCTGTTTGTGTCTTTGGTCCTATTTTCTTAATTACAAAATGATCCATCTTCAGTTCTTCACACAGTCCTGTTGCTTGCTTGCTGGCAGCTACAAAATGAAGGAATCTCACCCCTGTGGTTTTGCGTCCAAAACACAGACCTACAAGGCACAAGAATGTACAGTGCAGAAGGAGGCCATTTGGCCCATCGAGTCTGCACCGGCCCATGGAAAGATCACCCCACCCAAGCCCACCACCTCCACCCTATCCCCATAACCCAGTAACCCCACCCAACACTAAGGGCAATTTATCATGGCCAATCCATCTAATCTGCACATCTTTGGACTGTGGGAGGAAACCCGAGCACTCGGAGGAAATCCATGCAGACACGGCGAGAACGTGCAGACTCCGCACAGACAGTGACCCAAGCCGGGAATCGAACTTGGGACCCTGGAGCTGTGAAGCAACTGTGCTAACCACTGCACTACCGTGCTATCAGTGTACGTGCCGGGAATGTGACCTGCTCTTGCTGCCACTTCTGGCGGGAGGACTCGTTTAAAGGCTGGTCGCGGCTGGCATTCTCACCGTAAAAACCAGTTGCGGACGGATTTCTGAAAAGCTAGTCCCGGCCATTCGGCGCTTCTCCTGCGATTGGGAATGCCATGACCGAAGACTCCATGACCCTCCCAACGTCTACCCGCGGCCCACCCATAAGTTTGGAAACCTCTGATCTACACACACTCTTTATGAACAGGTACAAGACTCCTTGTCACATGAGTTAGCTGAATAACACGAGTCTTTGACTGAACAGGATAATGCTGAGAACATTTTGTGATATTTGAAAGATGTCTCGGATCTTATTCATTCTCTTAATGGGTAACAGTGGGTAACAATAACATCTGCAACCAATATGTAGAGTCTTTTGGTGACCACTTCATGTATTACAAAACTCAAAAGAAGAGCTATGCATACAATTCACCATATCCCGCCAAGTACTTTACTAGGTTCATAGAGCCATACAACAGTGAAAGAATGGGAAGATCCCACGCACATATGGGATCCCATGTAAAGCTGCAAAGTAGTTTTCCTTCTCTCACTGGCTGCTTAATATAAATCAACATCTAATCTGGCAGGTGGAGGTGGAAGAACATGTTCCACAATTACTGAAGAAGATCTCCATCACAATGTTCTGCAAGTCTGAATAATTGGATTGTGGTCACTGGGCAATTTGTGTATTGTAGCTAAGTGGTTATAGTACTGAGCCAGAAACTCTGAGGTTACGAGTTCAGATATCAGTATTGGCAGTTGATTCAATTCAATAAATGCAGTAATTTGTGGTATCAGAAAAATAACATAAACTCAACTTGATTGAAGCCTCAATACCACCAAGATGTTCCCCCACTTTCTCAACTTAAAAACCGGTTGCGGACGGAATTCTGAAAAGCTGGTCCCGCCCACTGGGCACTTCTCCTGAGATCGGGAATGTCATGCTTTTCAATATACCTGTGCCAGAAATGCCCACATCCCAACAAATTAAAAATACAGTCATCTTTTCTCTGCCTTTTGCAGGCAAAATCCTAGCATTTGCTCTTCTGCCTTTTGCTGACAATCTGCAAATTTTAT
Source organism: Scyliorhinus canicula (assembly GCF_902713615.1). Taxonomy (NCBI): domain Eukaryota; kingdom Metazoa; phylum Chordata; class Chondrichthyes; order Carcharhiniformes; family Scyliorhinidae; genus Scyliorhinus; species Scyliorhinus canicula. The sequence goes on from NC_052155.1 coordinate 151,933,340, forward strand.
TGCAATATGGGTTTTGCTTGGATTTCTTTTGTGAGGCAGATTCAATGTTGTGAACCTTTGCATGTCCAAGGTTTCCACAACTGCATTGGAGACGTGTTTAGCAACTGCTATTGTCTTATGTCGTTTTATGTCAATAACTGCTATTGATTTATTTTAGTCTTGGCTCTTTGTTTGCACTATTGTTTCTATGTCAGAAAGCTGTTGAGGTTGTCCACTGTTCTGGAGACACGAGCATAAAATCTAGTCTGACACTGCAGTCCTGTACTAAAGGTGTTTTGCACTGTTCTAGGTGCCATCTTTTGGGCAAGTTGTGTCATCTGTTTTCTCAGATTTATGCAAAGGAATTTCATATCACTATTTCAAAGAGCAGGAGAATGCTTCTCAGTGTCCTTGCCAATATTTAAACCTCAACAAATATCACTGAGATATAATTAAGGTCATTAATTGATCCTTCAATAAGATTGTGGTGGATCTGAATGTGGCCTCATCTCCACTGCTGTCTGGTTGGAAGAATTCCACAGATGAGCGACCTACTACTGATGGAACAAAAAAAATCTCCTCATCTCAGACAGCACGGTAGCATTGTGGTTAGGACAATTGCTTCACAGCTCAAGGGTCCCAGGTTCAATTCCCGGCTTGGGTCACTGTTTGTGCGGAGTCTGCACCTTCTCCCCATGTGTGCATGGATTTCCTCCGGGTGCTCCGGATTCCTCCCGCAGTCCAAAAATGTGCAAGTTAGGTGGATTGGCCATGCTAAAATTGTCCTTAGTGTCCAAAATTGCCCTCAGTGTTGGGTGGGGTTACTGAGTTATGGGATAGGGTGGAGGTGTGGACCTTGGATAGGGTGCTCTTTCCAAAAGCCGGTGCAGACTCGATGGGCCAAATGGCCTCCATCTGCACTGTAAATTCTATGTAAAAAATGGGAGACCCTTAATTTTAAATTGCGTCCTCTACTTCCAGATTCCCCCACAAGGGGAAGCATCCTCTCAGCATCCACCCTGTCAAGACCTCTGAGGATCTTTTATGTTTCAACAAGACCGCCTCCCATTCTTCTAAACTCCAATGCCAAACCTGCTCAACCTTTCATCATAAGTTAACCCTTTCACCCCAAGAATCAGTTGAGGGAACCTGTTCTGAACTGCTTCTAATACAACTATGTCATTAAGTAAGAAGACTAAAACTGTACAGATTACTCCAGATGTCATCTAGCTAAGGCCCTGTATAGTTGTGGTAATACTTTGCTACTTTTATACTCCATTCCCCTTGTTATAAATGCCAACATTCCATTTGCCTTCATTATCATTTTCATGTAGATTTTAAATAGTTGAGGTCCCACCTATGATTCTATGGCACTCCACTACTAACAGCTTGCCCCCACCAAAAAAATCCCACTTATCCTTACTCTCTGCTTCCGGTTGGCTCATCATTCCTTTATCTATGCTCCTATGTTATCCCTCCCTCCCCAACACCATGAGCCCTTGTTTTGTGCAGTAACTGTAGATGGAGTAGCACGGTTGCATTGTGGATAGCACAATTGCCTCACAGCTCCAGGGTCCTAGGTTCGATTCCGGCTTGGGTCACTGTCTGTGCGGAGTCTGCACATCCTCCCCGTGTGTACGTGGGTTTCCTCCGGGTGCTCCGGTTTCCTCCCACAGTCCAAAGATGTGCAGGTTAGGTGGATTGGCCATGATAAATTGCCCTTAGTGTCCAAAAATGTCAGGTGGGGTTACAGGTGTAGGGTGGAGGTCTGGGCTTAGGTGGGGTGCTCATTCCAAGGCTGGTGCAGATTCGATGGGCCGAATGGCCTCCTTCTGCACTGTTAATTCTATGACCCTTGGGGGAACAGCACATCCCTCCTGGCCTCCACAGCATCTAGCAGCCTCCGCAGGTCTTCATCCCCGAATCTTGGGGCTGGTCTCCTTGCACCATTGGTGCGAGCTGGCTGGGTTGACTGAGTAAGTGCAGCTTGACCTAGCCAGCAGGGGGCTGACGAGCGCGGTCCCGGTGAATCAACTGGCGAGCTTTCATTTTCAGCGGGAAGCCGGTGATGCCTGTAATGTGGACAAAGTAACGTTGGATTGCGTTGCCGGCCTCGCTGGGCCGAGCGCCGGGAAGCTCGCAGCAATTCCCGCTCACTACCACACTTCGAAATTTGCCTGAAAGTAACTTGGACAGAAAATTGTAGTTAAATGTTAAATACAAACTTGACTAGATTTAAAAAAGAGTTTAAGCCTTAAAAGTAACCCTTAAATTTCCCTCTAAGCAAATTCCCACGCTCACTATGCCTTGAGCTGCATGCAGTCATGAGGCTACCTTCATGCTTGCTTACTTAAAATTGAACTGGTGTATTCACAGTAGAATATTTTTATTCAGCACTTTGAACAAAAGATATGAGAAAGTCTCAATCTAATATGATGCCTTTGTATCGATAGATAACTTTTGTTTCAGGTACATTCTTTTCCTTTGCACTATGTTCTGACTGCAGAGTTAGCTGGTCTACCATATCCTTTTCTACAGAGTTTACAATCAGTTAGCCTACCTTCTGGTATGCTAACTCCAAGCAGTTCAATTTAAATACCTTTACACTGGTTACTGTGTTTTTCTTTTCATAACTGACAGATTCAAAATAATTGGCTGTCATGCGTTTAACTGAACATGTCACACTTTGTTCAAAGAAGCTTGGCTCCTCCCTTCAACTCCATTTGACACTCAGTTTAGACCAATTTTGCACCAAAGGTATAAAAATAAGCTGGGCACAGATATCTAATCTGCGCTTGTAACTTCTAAACTGCATATGTCCAGTGACTGGATTTAAGTGGAGTGTGGCTAACTAAAACTAGACAAAAATGTTCAATTCACATTACAGCCACCCTTTGCATCAAAGTGATTTTGGTTTCTTTTCCCACACCAGCGATCCTTGGGATCTCTGCTATTTTAGGCAGTTTGGTGTTTAGGGACCGTATCCACTCGGTACTGGATTAAGTCTGCACCAACAGTTTAAAGCAGGGCCCTTGCAGCCAGCAGTGAAAGGAGGCATTAAGTTGGGCTGAATTCAAACTCTGGGTCCAGTGGCGAAAGGACCCTGCTAAATTCCTGGGTGCAGAATCGGTGAACTAAAATCATCATCTCTGCACATTTGAATTTAAAGTGAAGAATCCAAGTTTGTTTGGACTTTGTTCAAGACTGACTTCACTTGACTATAAGAACCAGCTTTGTACCTTTTCTATCTGCATCACATCTGGGATTTGAGTGTATCTCTGGTGTCTAACTCATTAAAAGTGGACCCAGTACTCAAGGTATTGTCTAACTGGAGCACTATACAGTTTTAGAATGACATTGCCTAACATACTGCTTTAGTAATGTTAGCATTTAATTTTCTTGTGATCAGTGTGCACCCTAAATACTGAATTTGCTAATGCCTTTATATCTCCTTGAATTTCCTCTTCGCTATGTCGGCAACATTTGTTGCAGTTACTTATATTACCTGTATTTTCTTCCAAAGTATAGTACTACCCACTTATTCGCACTGAATGTTATCTGCCATTGCTCTGCCACTTAAGATCCTATCCAGTTCATTGGATATATCTTCGGCTGTGATGTTAAAATTCAATTGCTCCTCCCCCCAGTTTAATTCCATCTGTTAATTTGACCAGTTTGTGTTTAGTTTCTGATGCTTATTAGAAATAGCAGTGGCTCTGACAAACATCAATCCCTGGAGCACTACACCCAGTATTACACTTCCTCCCTGCCACCATCACTGCCTGATGACACCCCAATGAGTGCTTGCTGTTTCCTTCCTAGCCAATTTACTGCCCAAACCTTGAACTCCCACCAGTTTGAAGTCTTTTGTCAAAGGCGTTCTTGAAGTCTGGATACACACAAAGCAGCATGGTGGCACAATGATTAGCACTGCTGCCTCAACTCCAGGGACCGGGTTTAATTCCTGCCTCGGTGACTGTCTATGTGGAGTTTGCACTTTCTCCCCATGTCTGCGTGGGTTTCCTCCCACAGTCCAAAGATGTGTGGTTAGGTGGATAGGACATGGTAAATTTCCCCTTAGTGTCTAAAAGGTTAGGTGGGGTTACTGGCTTACAGGGATAGGGTGGAGGTGTGGACTTAAGTAGGGTGCTCTTTCCAAGGGCTGGTGCAGACTCGATGGGCCGAATGACCTCCTTCTGCGCTGTAGGGATTCTATAATAAGACTGTTCACACTGTGCTTAGAATGTCTGTTCCTTGCAGCAGCCAAGACTACTCCAGCACTCTGTGGCACGCCGAGTATTATGATGTTTTGTAGGTGGATGTTATTATGTGGTATATTATAGGCAAGCCAGACCCAAGGAACCATAGAATCATAGAATTCTGACAGTGCAGAAGAGGGCCATTCGGCTCATACTGACCCTCTGAAAGAGCACTCTACCTCGGCCCACTCCCCACCCTACCTCTGAAACCCCATAACCCCACCTAACCGGCACATTTTAGGACACGAAGGGACAATTTATTTTAGCACGGCCAATCCACCTAACCTTCACAACTTTGGATTGTGGGAGGAAACCCACGCAGACACGGAGAGAATGTGCAGACACCACCCAGGCGGTAATTCAGGGCTGGAATTGAACCAGGGTCCCTGATGCTGTGAGGAAGCAGTGCTAACCACTGTGCTACTGCACCACTTTTAGAAGGAGCTGCGTTGAAGAACTCTGATTAATGATTGGTCATGTCTTAAGAAAACTAGGTCTCGACAACACCAACACCAGACCCATTCGAGTATTGCCCTCTGTAATTGTTTCTCCGGCACCCAATTGTATATCTACCTCCACAGTCTCCTCCCCCCCCCCCCAACCCCCCCACAAACAGATGCCTACTTCCTACTTGTGTGTTGTAAATAATTTTGCCAATTGCACAGAGTTGCTCCTGTTGAGCTGGTGCATAATACCTACAGTTAGAACATAGAACAGCACAGAACAGGCCCTTCGGCCCTCGATGTTGTGCCGAGCAATGATCACCCTACTCAAACCCACTTATCCACCCTATACCCGCAACCTAACAACCCCCCCCACCCCTCCCCCTCTTCTCCCCCCCCCCCCCCCCCCCCCCCCCCCCCACACCTTATATTTTTTTAGGACGCTACGGGCAATTTAGCTTGGCCAATCCACCTAACCTTCACATCTTTGGACTGTGGGAGGAAACCGGAGCACCCGGAGGAAACCCACGCACACAGGGGGAGGACGTGCAGACACCGCACAGACAGTGACCCAGCCGGGAACCGAACCTGGGACCCTGGAGCTGTGAAGTATTTATGCTAACCACCATGCTACCGTGCTGCCCCTCAAGTTACTTTATTTAATTTTTTTTTGTTACTTTTTTTTGATATGTTTGTGTGTGCCCTATATATGTGTGTACATAACGGTAAATATACTTTGTTCAAAAACCCAATAAAAATATTTTATTAAAAAAAAGAAATCTAGGTCTCCAGCTCTGATTTGGAATTTTAAACTGATTCCACAGGAACAAAGTTATTTTGCGTTGACCAACATCCTACGGTCATAATGTCTCATGTCCAATGCATTTATAGAGGAGTAAATCGTTAGTTCTGACACAATCACCAATCAATGTTTTATTTTGATTTGTATTTGGGAAGGTTACATTAGCCTTTGTCTAGTCACTTATAAAGACATATTCTCTGTCCTCCCAAAATAGAATTTATAAAATAAAATAATTTGTGGTTTCTGGAGATGACATATGGAGAAGACTGTGCTCTTCTTCAGGTGTAGTCCTATAATTCTCATCTTTCTCGGAAAACTCTACTCCGAGTTCAGGCTGTAAGCACTTTGTATGTTACAAAAGTTGTGTGGAAAAAGGTAAAATCATTGGGAACTGTTATTATAATTGCTATAATTTGGTTGAAATCGAGGCTGAAAAAAACAAAAAAAGTTCATCGAGGAACTCCTGATTTAACCTTTTGCTACATGAAGTAGTATGTTTTAGAAACACAATCATAAACAGCTAAATAATTTTTTGAGAAAATGTTTTTTATGGAAACCTTGTTCCAGCCACTGATTTGCAAATTGAATTGGCTCTTTCAGAACAAAATTGGGTATGACCACTGGAATTTTCACATTACATATTGTAGACCAGAAATATGTTCATTGACCAGGTAACAAACAGAAGTTAGAAGGAGAGTTTGTTTCCCCCACCTTGCCCCAAAGAGTGGCAGTGGTCCTCTGCAGGCTGACCAATGTCCTATGTTTTAATTATAGTCACTATAATAAATTCTGTTTTAAATGAAATAATCAAACAGTATTTTTAAACAAATAGTGAAACTAAAGCCCAGAGCACAAACATATCTGTGCTTATGCTGCTGGCCCTTCAACTGTAACTGCTTACTCCAATATCATTTCTACATTTTGACAAGTATGAAGCAGTTCTATGGTTCATGCCTGTGATTTGAAGGGACAGAGATTAAATAGTTCTGTGTTTGTCACACCTGTATTTCTTACCTTTTAAATATTTATCCAGTTGTTTTTCACCTGACAGTTTTTACTCTAAGAGCCACTTGTGGTAAAGTATTATATGACATAATAAATTGCGTGGAGAAAATTTTTTCTAACTTCCCCTTTCATTCTTCACATGATAATCCCCGTGTTACTGAATCATTTACGGTGATTATTTTCGTCAACTCCAATCTTTTAACTGTTTTTCAGGTTTCACTTAACGTTTTTAGTGGGGTGATGAAACCTTGAGGCTCTCGTCACTGGGGCTTTGAAACTGAAAATTATGTATGCATTTACTGTAGCTTTAATTGGTGGTCCATTTCCTTTACTATAATACAGCCTCTCAATCAAAAACGCAGTTTCATTGCTCCCAAAAAGGAGAAATTTATATGTGTCAACTATGGTAAAATCAGGGCAGCACGGTGGCCTAGTGGTTAGCACAACCGCCTCATGGCGCTGAGGTCCCAGGTTCGATCCCGGCTCTGGGTCACTGTCCGTGTGGAGTTTGCACATTCTCCCCGTGTTTGCGTGGGTTTCGCCCCCACAACCCAAAGATGTGCAGGGGAGGTGGATTGGCCACGCAAAATTGCCCCTTAATTGGAAAAAATAATTGGCTAATCTAAATTTATTAAAAAAAAACTATGGTAAAATCTTCGTTATATGTCTTTGACCTCTTCCTTGAGTTGAATGATACCTCACTAAACCAGTTCTATCCGGATGTAAGGATGAAGATCTTTTCAGTGAAGGTAGGATCCTGAGGTGCTTGTGCCATGTATAGCATCCATGCCAAATTCACCTTTTTTTTGTTGCCTTTTGTAAGTTTTAGAGGTTTCACAGAAACAAGCAAAAGCACTTCTGGGAAAGTATTTGATCATTGCGCTCAATTCATTTTCTTGTATTTGCTTTTCAAATTTGGCTCATGAATAGTTTTTTTTGCAATTGCTAACCTACACTCCAAACACATAAAAGGCATTTAGAGCAACAATTGTTCATTTAATTAGTAATTGGACAGTGCAGGATGCATATGGCATTGAGAAACGTGCACTATTATGGGGAGACGAACAGTGAAATACCAGAAATAGAACGTAAGCTCTGATCAGGGAGGCTGTGAGCACAATTACTTTTTCTCAAATCCTTCTGTGACACTGCAGGGGAGAAAGGACTTTGAAACTTGAAAGGCTAGGGTTTGCTTTCAACCTCAAAAGCTAGGAGGAAAGGGCTCTGAAATTTGCTCAGTACTCCCAATTCACCATTAGCCTGTTTCTTCCTTTAGCCTCAAGGCATTCTCCACTATTTGAAAAGACGTTAAGAAATTCAATCACAATAGCAGGCCCAGTTTTGAACATGTTTCAGTTGGCGCATAGAGGTTTGGTCTTCGGTCTTTGTGTGGGGTGAATTGAACTGAGCAACCATTGGAAAGAGGCAAAAAAGGTGAATGAGCAGCCTATGTGCAGACGCAAATCCCGACAGAGCAAAGACTGCTCTTCCTTGATCTTTGCATGTGCAGCATATGGGGGCCTGCTTGTGGCAGAGTGTGAAGCACAGCCCATACTAAAGTCAATACGGAGCACTTGGTTTATCGCAAGACTCTTGTTGAGTTTGTTTTGTAATTGAAGCTGCTGTTGACCCTGTCTTAGGGACCATTTTGTAAAACCATTATTCTGCATAAACTAAAATAATAAACCTTCTTTCTGTTAGGCTGATTGTGATGGTGTGACACTAGTTTGATTTAATGATTACCCACCTGACCCCCTGAGCTCCAGAGAACTGTTTAAATAGAGAATAAGTTCACTAGGAGGCACACCGGTAGAATACTAATGAGGTGGTTAAACTTTGCATGGCACCAATCAGTTTTTTTCCCCCTGAATTACTCTAATGGGAGAGGCTTTGTATGTGAGAGAGATTACAGAGGATTGCCCTCATGGCCGGATATTTTCAGATGAGACTGTGACTTGCTCAGAGCGAGTGAGCTGCAGATTTTTATGAACTGAGTTGTTGGCAGTGTTGAAGTTTCTAGTCTGTCTCCAGCACCTAGCTGGTGTGTGTATGTGCAGAACTGTTGCAAACCAATACCATTGTTTTATTTTGTGAAATTCAAAGGAGCTTGCTGCCAAAGTACAAGTATACTCGCCCTTAGACGTGTAAGTTCCAGGAATATATATTTTATCCTCCAAGTTTGATTTTCGAGGGTGTTTTCTTAATGTTACTTGATTAATGGCAAATTGCTAATCCATGTTAAAATTTTCGAGGTTTTAAGTAACTTGTCTTTTTTTAAATAAATTCCTATGTCCTCTTAACCTAAAAAGTATTTCCTTCATCTCAGGAGTTGTTGTTCACTGTTTGTATATTTAAGTCAGATGTCAGATGTTGCTGGTGGTGCGGCTTATATTTCTGCAAAAGAATCACTTGTTGCTGTCCCATGTGGTTTATTTCTCTGACAAAGTTGGTTTGGTGCAGACTGCCAATATTTATTTCTAAATGTGTTGAACATTGTGGCTCAACAGAATAGTGTGAATGATGCACCTGTGCTCTGTTGTTAAACACTGCATGGTGTACATTTTTGTGGCAAAGGATATTTGAGTACTGCGCAAGATTATTCAATGGCTACGTTAACAAAGTAAATGTTACTTCAGTCAATCGTTTGGCTGTAAAGCTTAGTTTATGCGGCGGGGGTGAAGCCTCAAGGCACTGGACAAAGAATTACTTTGTGATTTTAATTTATTTTTGGAAGGTGAGAACTGCCTGATTATCAAGTGAAGTGCTATCCATAAAGGGGAAAATGGATTTTAGAGAAGGCCAGCACCTTAATACGAGCGATTATTGCAGCAGGAAATGGCATTGACATATGGTTGGACTAGGCTTTTGGTTCTAATCAAATTTCCTCTCCCAATTGCTTTGCCTCTTCCACTTGTTACCCCCTAATGATAAAAGTGATTTATTTTTATCCTCCCTCTGTCTTTTGTTTTCTCTATCCCTTCTCTTCCACCTCTCAACTTCCTCTTCCCTGTTTTATCACCCGAAAAAGAGAGTTGTAAGACCTTGTTCCTGGTGAGTTACTGTTGAAGTAGAGCAGACATGCTCCTCACAAAGCCAGTGTCACTCATTACGTCTGGGCACCTGACTCCTCAACTAGGACAGAAATGATCAATTTTAGTGGTATTCCTAATCATTCGATGCTAAACTTGGTGCCCTTAACTGGATGTGTGCATTGTGCTTAATCAAAAATAACCAAGAAATTGGAACAGAATGCTTCACTATGACGTTAATATAATGAATTGTCAGGATACGTTCCAGTGCAAAAAATCATTTATCCAAACTAGTTGAAACAGTTCAACATTATTTCATCATAATTTGCACATTCTCTCCTGCACAGTTAAAGCTAGCACAGGAGTGAGAGAACCTTATAGTGATGCAAAGCGGTCTTAATTTTAACAGTTGTTGTCATTATCCTTTTTATGATGTTCTGAGCAAAATCTAATTGCAAATTGATGTAACACAGACATATCTCCTCCCCTTTCCCGCCCCCAACCTGCCACACTAAATGATGTTCAAGTGTATGGCGACACACAAATATGCTGGTTGATGGACCTGCAGAAATGCAGATGCATGTTCATAAAATCAAACAAACAGATACGCATGCATACACAGCCAGGAGTTTGCACACATACACGGTTAGCACTGCTAGGGGCAACACGGTGGCACAGTGATTAGCGCTGTTGCCTCACAGCTCCAGGGTCCCGGGTTCAATTCCAGCCTCAGGTAACAGTCTGTGTGGAATTTGCACATTGTCCCCGTGTCTGTGTGGGTTTCCACCGGGTGCTCCAGTTTCCCCTCTGTGAAAATCTCATGGTGTCTGCATGGGTTTCCTCCGGGTGCTCCAGTTTCCCCTCTCATTCCAAAGATGTACAGGTTCGGTGGATTGCCCATGCTAAATTGCCCCTTAGTGTCTAGGAATGTGCATGTTAGGTTAAGGGGTTATAGGGCTAAGGGGCAGGGAGGTAGACTTGGGTGGAGTGCTCTGTCAGTGGGTGGGTGCAGGCTCGATGGGCTGAATGGCCTCCTTCTGCACTTAGGGATTCTATGTGTGCGCATGCATCGTCAGATGAGCACATGTAAACAGGCACATTCAAGCGCACACAGATATACACAGGCGCACATAATTAAACATGCAACTATTAACACACGCATGCAGCCATGTGCAGGCATTCATGCACAGATGCACAATAATCAGTTGTAATGAGAAATCCGGGTTTATGATTCTTTGTGACATATTTTAAATTTGACAAGAGAACTGTTCAAATCTAATGAAAATGATCCTGAAATAGTGATCTGACCACTTGCTGAAATAGTTTAATTTTGTCTTGAGAGAAGTAAAACAATTTATGAAAGAATTGGTTCAATCATTGCTTCAGTTTCGACTTGGTCCGAGTACAGTGAAACATAAACAGGAGGTTCTCTTTCCTTGCTCCCATTGACTGTCAGCTGGGACTTGGCCAGTGGCACACTTGCCTCTGAAGGTTTCAGGTTCAAGATCTACTCCAGGGCTTGAGCACAAAAATCAACATACCATCCCAGTGCAGTACCGAGGGAGTGTTGCACTGTTGGAAGAGTCATCTTTCAGATGAGATGGTTAAACCGGGTCCCCATCTGTTGCTCCAATGGATGTAAAAAAAATAAAAATAAATCCAATGGCAATATTTTGAAGAAGAGGAGGGGAGTTATCCCTGGTGTTCTGGCCAATATTTATCCCTCAGTCAACATCACAAAAAACAGATTATCTAGTCATATCATATTGCAATTCATGGGAGTTAGCTGAGGGCAAATTAGCTGCCCCAATTCCAAAATTACAATAGTAACTATGCTTCAAAAAAGACTTCTTCAGCTATAAAGTGTTTTGAGATGCCCAGTGGTTGTGAAAAACTGTATATAAATATGAGCCTTTTAAAAAATATTAATTTGAAGGGAAGATGGTGGCATAGTGGTGATGTTACTTATTGAACTAATAATCCAAAGGCCCAAGGTAATGCCCTGGTAACATTGGTTCAAATCCTAATCTGGCAGCTAGTGGAACTTAAATTCAATGAATAAATCTGGAATTGAAAGCTAGTGTCAGTAATTATAGATATAGAACAGTACAGCACAGAACAGGCCCTTCGGCCCTCGATGTTGTGCCGAGCAATGATCACCCAACAACCCCCCCCCCCCCCCCCCCCCCCCCAAACCTTACTTTTTAGGACACTACGGGCAATTTAGCATGGCCAATCCACCTAACCCGCACATCTTTGGACTGTGGGAGGAAACCGGAGCACCCGGAGGAAACCCAGGCACACACGGGGAGGACGTGCAGACTCCGCACAGACAGTGACCCAGCCGGGGATCGAACCTGGGACCCTGGAGCTGTGAAGCATTTATGCTAACCACCATGCTACCGTGCTGCCCAATTGAAACCAAGAAACTAGTACCTATTGTTGTAAAAACCCATCTGGTTCACTGATGTCCTTCAGGGAAGGAAATCTGCCGCCTTTATCCAATCTGGCCTACATGTGACTCCAGACCCACAGCAATATATTTGACTCTTAACTGTCCTTTCTATTTTTTTCTTTTAAATTTAGAGTACCCAATTATTTTTTTGTTTCCAATTAAGGGGCAATTTAGTGTGGCCAATCCACCTAACCTGCAGTTCTTTGGGTTGTGGGGGGTGAAACACACACACACATGGGGAGAATGTGCAAACTCCATATGGACAGTGACCCAGGGCTGGGATTCGAACCCGGGTCCTCAGCGCCGCAGTCCCAGTGCTATCCACTGCGCCACGTGCTGCCCTTTAACTGCCCTTTCAAAGGTAATTAGTGAAGGGCAACAAATGCTTGCCCTGCCACATCCCATGAAAAAAAAAGTTAAGAATATGCTGATGTTGCTTCATCAACACTGGGTCAGTAACAATAAAATCAGTTTTTGCTTCAGTAATACAGTGGTATCTGCTTTGATGCTGTTTCTGATTTTGAGTCTGTTTCCTTCTTTTAGAGGATGAAATTCCTCGCACCTATCACAGAGAGAGAAGAAACGCAATTGCAATGCAGCCGCACACTGGTGGGCAAAACCTGAGCAAAATTGGTGAAGAACCATCAACATCCAGTGAAGATAGAGCTTCTCTAATAAAGAAGGAGATCCATGGATCATTGTCACATATACCTGAACCTTCCATCCCCTACCGTGGGGCACTTTTTGCTATGGATCCAAGAAATGGCTACATGGACCCACATTATCGTAAGTACTGGTTCAATTCACTTAGTTTTAAAGAACAAAAAACATGTAGATGCCCTCGATGATTTTTGCTCTGAATCTATCTCATGGATATTTCTAACTGCTAAGTCAGTCCATTTGGATTGATCCAGACTAGCCAAAATAGATTAGAAAATTCTGGCAAACCTGCCTAATTCACAAACGCGGCTCCATTAGCTTGAGCTTTTTTTTAGAATCAAGATCAATGTATGCTGGATGGGGCTTGCACCAATTCCACCATCTTTCTTTTTAATGCCCGAATCTTGTCTCTATGTCCAGGAGATCTGGGGGAATGTGATCAAAGGAGGTTCCTACAGTCCTGCAGAAATTTTAGATTGCTTATTTCTTTTCCTCTCAGTGAGTTTTTGAATATGTTTCTAAATTAAATTTAGTGAAATGAAGCCAGCTGAATGCATGTTGAGGGAGTGTTTCATTTAAGTGACAGCCCAGTGACATGCTTACGTCCACTTGTTAATTTGTTTAAATCGCAAGCAACTTTGGTTTTGCTCCAAGTAACTAAGTATCTTTGGAGTTGAAATTGACACATTAGATTTCTGCATAGAATTGTATAAAGCTGAAATCATACTGGTTGCAATTTAAGTATGAAATGAATATATAACCCTTCTGTGACAACAAAAATCGATCTGAAGTTGGGTTGGGCAGAAGATTCTTCCTGCTATTTTAAGATGAATATAGTTAAGCAAATATTCCAGGTAAGTGAATGCAGATTTTAAAGCAGAGAGGCCATTCATTTAATAAGAATTCTCACTAGCTGTAAATGCACGCGGGAGCGGGAGGGCATCAATATGATTTGCTGAGATTTAAATGTTAACACTTCAGAATTGATGTGTAGGTAGCCTGTGATGGACATGTTGTTAATTCAGTTGTGAGCAAGGAAGAATTCTGATGTTTGACACAGTAACAAGATGTTTTTCAGCTTGTAATGAGGCATATGATATACAGGTTCTAATAATGTGCAGTTTATAAAGATGTCACATCAGATTCAATCGCATTTTGGTCAATTGTCATACCTTTTAAATGCTGGCATGGAGTAGTTGGTGCAGTCAAATTCAATTTAATTTGAAACTGTCACAATACTTTGCTCTTCTACACTAAATGCAGCTTAAATGATCATCTTATGCATTGTGAAAATGTGCACAAGCAGTGACAAATGTCTCTTTCCTCCCCCCACCCCCCTGCTTTTTTTCTCTTCCTGGTCGTATCTTTTTATGCAAGATACATGGTACTGTGGATTTATAAACCCAAACTAAACCATTACAGTTATGGCAAGTGGTACCTAGCCTAAATTAGGTTACATTTTCTGTAAGGGAAAAGTAGAAACTTGGAACTGCAAGTGTAACACTTTCTTTCATATGTGTGCTTTGAGGCAGACTACCAATAATGTTATTATGGGAATTCTGGCTTGATGCCTATACTTCACGTGAACGTTTCAAAAGACAGCTAGATGGTAAACGTGTGTACAACCCAGATCTTCAGGTTAATCCTTTAATGGTGCTGCTGATCGGAGAATCTGAAATTACAGATCATCGAATTAGCCTATAGGCCATATAGGTTTACAGTTCAGAAGGACGCCATTCAGCCCAGCCTGATTGTGCCAGTTTCTTTTCTTGTGTCATGTAAAGGGATCTGCGAGGTTAATGGATGAGAAGGTGATGTAAGGTCCAATGCTATAAATTAGTTTACCTTGAGTGGGTGAGATAGTATCACTTCTGGTTGTCTGGTTTGGACCTGCATGAAGATAATTGTAATGAAGTACTTTCTACATCTTGTAAGTTAAATCACTTGACTTCAGACTTTTGATGTGAAAGTTGAATGCGAGGCAAGCATGCTTTTAAGTCTGTCCAGACTGTGTTTCTAATCAACACGTTGAGCCTCACAGAGGGGTCTGATCTGGTGCTTTCTATATTAGCCAGAAGGTTTAGTATCTTGGGTTGAAAGGTCATTGGGCAGATGACTGATTAGCAAAGACGGCTGATTAGTGCAGGTTTGAGTATTAGAAATGCCAGGGATGAAAGCAGGTTTGATTGTCTTATTAGCTTAGCAGCAGAGGGGAATGTACACTTTATAGAACTTGATCAAAGAGATTCTAAATGTCAAGTCTGGACATTGGTTTTGTAGGTCTAGGTACTAAGATTAAGATGTAGGGCCGTTTTATTCTCTTATTGACCCATTATGTGTTCCTGATGCTCGTGAAGCTATTATCCTGCAGCGGAATTTTATGACTGAGATTCCAGTAAATTAGAAGATGTTCTAAGTGGGCTTTCACAAATAAATGATTGGGAGTACAGATGCAAAAAAGATCTTTTTTAGAACAGTTAATACTCTCAATAGTTCAAGAATATTGTGGTCAGTCTTATGTTTTAATGCTGCAGATACAGAGTTTAATTTTAAGTAATGGAAAAAACAGTGGCATGTGCTGACCTTCCATGCCTGACTGCCTATGTGTTCCTATCCAGTGAAGCTTCTTGCCTGATAGTAAACAAAAATGTTGCTTTTGTTTAGAAAAAAACAGGATTTATTTTCCCTCCTGAAAGTGGTGTTCTTTTTGGTACAGATTCACTGTGCCAGCACCTTGCCCAAGGGCAGTGCCCTATATTGGAGCCAAATCGGTGAATGGTTGCAGGCTCTTTGGCAACAGCTCACGTCGCTGCCCATTTCAAGGTTGACACATTTCACAATCCAGCAGAGACCCATGGAATTCGCAGCAGAGGTTCAGTGACTTCTCTTATTTCCTAGCCTAGGGATATGGATGTAATTCTCATGCTTTGTTCCCATCTTTCCTCCTACCATCTTATCAAAGATACAGAAGCTCTGGCCAGATGAATTATACTTGTGACCTGAGTGGGATGAATGGGTCAGCAGCAGTGGGCCACTATATGGACCAAGCCTTTTTCAAAAGAAAAGTGTCAGAGTTCTTTCTCCAGATGAACTAACTGCGCCTCCCTCTGTGTGGGGTTGACCACATCCATAGTGACTTTAATTCCTGTTTCCAGCAGAATATATTTATAGTCAGAGCAGGGCGAACCTTAGTGAGGTGAATTCCCAAATGACAACAATTTCACAATTTGTGCTAAGTAGTAATGAGGTTAGGCTGAACTTCAATCTACTTGACTCAGTTGCAGGAGCAGCAATGATAGTGACTGCTGTGCCTACTCTTGTCTGGCCATACCAGGACCAAACAATTGGTGTGAGGAAATATGCACAGATAGCACTTGTATATCTATGCTTGTCGTTTTAATGGTGGTATTTGTGTTTATAAAGTGTGCTTATCGAGGTGTTGTTTGTGTATTTACCCATGCCCATTTTAAGATGCCATTTGTGTATCCTCATGTATACTTGAAGATGCATTGTATCTTGCTCTTTTAAAGAGGTTATTTGTGTATCAATGTCTCTGCTCTTTTTAAGTTGACAAGTAAAAAAGAAGCATTGCCAGCCTACACATGGAAAACTCAATAATTGTTTTATTGTAACTTTGATCCTGGTGCTTATTCCAAACAATGAAAATGCAGTAATAATCTAACTTGTGCAAAAGAAAAAGCAGATGGAAATGTTGTTATTTTCCCTTGCTCCAATGTAGGTTCCGAATAAAGTCCCATTCCCAAAGGGTTGGGGCTGTATTTCATTGGCTTCTGTGCATTTTGGAGAGAGAAATAGATGCTTCTGTTTTGCAAAGAAAAATATCCCAATTTCAACAGATTAAAAAGGGACACTTTATGTCATGCAGATTCTCTGCGTTATGACATGTTTGATAAATTAGCAGCTGTTTTATTGCTTTCTGATATCAGTCATAGTATATTGCCCGTTGGCATTGATTAGTGGGTATTAGTGAAGGCCTTTCTCACATGTGACTGGTCTTAAGCCATTCATGTGTAGCAAAGGATAGAATGCAGTGTTCACTCTTGTTCAAACAGGCCAACATATTTTGTGGATTAGGTTTAGTAAAATAACTCTTGAGCAGGCAGCATCTCACATAAGGGTTTGGTTTCACGCCTGTCGACCTCAGTGCTGTTTATAAAGAGAGTGAGAGTGTGAAAGATCAGAAGAGGAAGGGCGACATTTTGAATGACAAATGCATGGGTGACCTTAACTTTTTGCAATATCTCTTAAATATGTCACATGTGTGTATTATGCTATCCAGACAATAGTGCACTATTTGCAAAGAATATTCTCATACTCGGTTATGGAGGGTGATCCCCCCCCCCCCCCCCCCCCCACTCCTCCCTCTTATATAGTCAGTGTTTGTAACTAATATGCTAGCACCTGCAGGTATAACCACCTGGCTGTCAGTCCCCTGATGTAGTACTATTTAGAAGTCTGTTGTGCAGAATTTTGTTGCCAGCTACAATAAAAATAAATATGAAAGTAAAGGCATTTTTATATATAACTTGGAATCCCTCAGGAGCTGTGCTCAAATGGAGACCCACAGCCTCCATGTTCCCTGTTCTAAATCGAGGCACAGATTGATGGCTAAGAAGGAGGACCTTTGAGTGGAGATCCAATGACAGCTCATAAGACCAAAAATACTCTTGATTTCTGTTATCTTCACTCTGGAGTCCAGTTTATTTTCAAAAGTGTAATCAATGTGGGGACCAATATATACACTAGCTGCCAACAACACACTTTCTCTATAAAATGCCTTAAGTGCACCATTTAATGAGCTCACTCTGCAGATCCTGGGGCAAGCTTACGGCAAAGGGCATTTTGGTGCTGATTTACAAAACTGTCTCTTCACAGCTGCTTCTAATTGTTGCATGCAGCATAACTAGGCCCACACAAACAATAGTTTTTCAACACCGGTAACCTTTTCATTTCTTGCAACTGATGGTCACAGCTATACAGTCTTTTTGTTTCATTTTAGTATGTTATCTTATTTCGTCCATGGAATCTCTCTTGATTTCCCTATTTTTGAAGTTTTAAAAGTAAGAGAAAGTCTTGATTGAAACTGGTCAAATTCCCAGTGACCCACTGGAGGAGGTCAAATTCCCAGTGACGCACTGGAGGGGGGCACACAGTGTGACCCTTGGGACTAAGTGAAACCAGCAGTTTTTGCTGTAAAGTTGCAATTAAGTAGGAGTCGAGGCTGCTTCGAAAATAGACAAGCCTGTTCAAAAATGCAGCTTCAATGGAGAGTTTAAATGCTGACAAAAAGGCATGGGCTGCTATATTTTTAATTGTTGATGCATTTATATATTAGCAAAGTTTTTAAAACAATGTCTCAGTATGACCTTTCTGCAGTAGACTTCATTGAAATGTTTTAGGTGTTTGCGTATTGGAAATGTAATCGTAAAGGATTTTTGGTGGTTCCTGACAAGTGGAAGAATTGTTACTCGTCCAGATGAAAGGTCAACTTGGTTTATGGCCAGGAGTGCTGCTTGAAAAACTGGTATCAACTATCCAAATGAATTTCAACAGACTTTACTGCATGGATACATGATTTTAATGCAAATTCAAGATAGTTTATGCATGGTTGGTTGCTTTTAATGGACTTAATAAAAAAACTCCATCCCTCTCTCTTGGGTTTGTCATAGACGTTACAGTACAGAAGGAGGCCATTCAGCCCATCGAGTCTGCACCGGCTCTTGGAAAGAGCACCCTACCAAAGCCCACACCTCCACCCTATCCCCATAACCCAGTAACCCCACCCAACACTAAGGGCAATTTTGGATACCAAGGGCAATTTAGCATGGCCAATCCACCTAACCTGCACATCTTTGGACTGTGGGAGGAAACCGGAGCACCCGGAGGAAACCCACGCACACAAGGGGAGAACATGCAGACTCTGTTGTTGAATACTTTTAAGGTGTCTCGCCTATATGGCTGAAAATTCCAACTTTTATTTTGTGTTCATTTCATATTGAACATTCAGGTTCTTTCTGATTTCATGTTTCTAAGGAGCACAGTGCTATGCCCAACAATCAGTGGTGGCAATATTGTGGAAGATGGAGTAATGAATGGGTTTTCTATATGTTGCACAAACACTTGTTTATTTTGTAATTCCTGGACAGAACCACCAGTGAAAAAAAATTATGTGATTCATTCACAGCATAATTGTGTCATGTTTACATCAAAATCCAGTGTGTAACCTGATCTCTCTATTTGTTATGCTGGTTACAGATTCATTTGTAGTTACGTGGTAGACCATCAGTTGGGCAGCTCTGCATGCTGCTGGGTAAGGTACCACAATCTGCAATCACATACAGAACAGACCTGTGCTGTGTATTTGTGGGTATGCACAGTGTCTTTTGTTTATTACCTTTATTAGTGTCACCAATAAGCTTGCATTAACACTGCAATGTAGTTACTGTGAAAATCCCCTAGTCGCCACGCTCTGGGTGCACTGAAGGAGAATTCAGAATGTCCAATTCACCTAACAGGCATATCTTTCGGGACTTTTGTGGGAGGAAACTGGAGAACCTGGAGGAAACCCACACAGGTACAGGGAGAACATGCAGACTCCGCATAGACAGTGATCCAAGCCAGGAATCGAACCCAGGTCCCTGGTGCTGTGAAGCAACAGTGCTAACCACCGTGCTACCATGGTGCTCATCCAGGTGGCACTGCCAGGCTGGAGGTGCTCATGGTACCCTTCTGCCAAAAGGACATGCACCTGAGAGCCTCTGATCCCCTAGGAGATCCCCACGAATGTCATTCCGCCTGGTCCCCGTTTGTGGTCTCTGAGGTTGACAACAAGAATGCCGGTGGAAGCTGAGTAATCGGGTAGAAATCCATGCTCTGATTTTCATTTGAGATCATTACATTGTTGCTCCTTTTGGATTGGATTGGATCGGATTGGATTTGTTTATTGTCACGTTTTCCCACGACCTTCTCTGTTCCACTGCCGCTGGTGAGTTACTCTTCGACAAGGATATGGCATACCATATCTTTGTGGATGTGGCCATCTTGCTCAAGCCAGCAAAGCCGCCTTTGCTTGATTTGCGCCAGCATGCTTGGCATATTTGCCCTAGAAAGGGCTGCTTCATTGGTGACTTTGTCTTTCTATGTGATGTCGAGGATGCATCGTAGAAACTGGAAATGGAAGTTGATGAGCCTTGTTCTTAATAGGAGTAGGGTGTTCAGACATTTCAGCCCTCCAGCAATATGCTGAAAGTACAGGGCTTGTAGATAAGTATCTTGCCACTGTGGTTCAGTTTGTTGTTTCTCCATGCTCGTCTCGTTCGTCGGCAAAAAGTTGATGACTGCTTTGGCAATGTGTGTGTTGAGCTCTCCATCAAGAGACAGGTTGGCTGCTACCGTAGATTCAAGGTAGCAGAATTTGCTAACTGTGTGGTGTTGAATCTGATCACAGTTTTTGGGACACTCTGTCCCACATCTACAGTTCTTTTGACACTAATGTTGAGGGAGTACATGACGCAAGCATGGGAATGATTATCTATGAGCCATAGAATCCCTGCAGTGCAGAAAGAAAGAGGCCATTCAGCCATAGAGTCTGCACTGACCCTCCAAAAGAGTACTCGACTCAGGTCCACTTCCCCGTACACTCCCTGCTATCCCTGTAACTTAACACGCACATCCCTGGACACTAAGGGGCAATTTGGCATGACCAATCCACCTAACCTGCACATCTTTGGACTTTGGGAGGAAAGCAGAGGACCTGGAGGAAACCCACGCAGACACGGGGGGAATATGTAAACTCCACACAGACAGTGGCCCAAGGCTAGAATTGAATCTGGGTGCCTGATGCTGCGAGGCAGCTGTGCTAGCCACTATGCCGCCCTTTAGAACTGATCTTCTATCTGGACAACTAGTGCAGTATCATCAACATGCTGAAGTTCTCTGAGCAGGACATGCCGCACGTCTGTCCCCTGTCCTGTGTGTAGAGGTACACTCTTCATGGCAGCAGGGAAAACATAGGCCAGGAAAACAACAAAATATACCAAACCCAACTGGGTTTAAGATGCAGCCCTGCTTCATCCCATTATTGATTTCAAAACTGTCAAGGGTTGTGAGGGGAGCGGGGGGAAGCTGAAGAGCAGAATGGTGCCTTGCATGTTACCATGGGAAGCACATATGAGATTGCAAAGCTGATAGAGGCCTGTTTCAAATGCTTTTGTGAGATCCACAAAATACACGCAGTGTGAGTGGCGTTTGTACTGATGTAGGGAGAAAGTAATGAATTTCCTTCCTCCTGAAGTGACGTTGTGATTTGTATCTATTCTGTTGGCTCATCGATGGAGTCTAGTTAGAATGACTGACAAAAGGCTTTCCAGTGATGCTGAAGAGTGAGATGTCCCAGCAGTGATCGCGTTTGTTCTTGCATAATGTGTTAAGCCCCCCCTAGGCAAGTATGCAGTCAATTCCAACCCCACATGCCCTGGAGTCACAGCACAAGTGAATTAACTAATAGTTCTTCCAAAAATTTGCATTATCTTTGGCCCTTGGCTGGCTAATAATTACAGTCACCAGGTTTGTAATTTGTAATTTGAAACATAATTACAGTTTATTTATACCAAGATTAATGGTGAAATACAAATATACAGTTGGTTAAATACCAGTAAATACCTAACTTCTACTGAAACTTGCCTCCCCCATGCTCTAAATACACACAAAAGATAGACAAACGCCGGGGAAGGGATGTAAATGAAAAATAAATGAGTCTTTGCTTCAGATGGTCCTTGCAGGTTTTCTCCACAGTAAGCTTGAGAACCACAGTCAATATAATAATCTTTATTATTGTCACAAGTCAGCTTACATAAACACTGCAATGAAGTTACTGTGAAAATCCCCTAGTTGCCACACTTCAGCGCCTATTCGGCTACACTGCCACTTGATATGTGATCAACTTCTTTCAACATTTCCTTCACTTACTGCCCAATGTGTTTTCCCAATTCCTACATGTCCTACCGTTGGCATCGCATGTGCTACCTGCAGTACTTCCCTCAGACTCTGTGATAAGTGCAACTGTGAAAGATGCTTGCCAGATCCTGTCTTATGATTACCAGATCAAGTTAGTGCCAGTGGCTAGATCCCTAATGATGCCACACCATTTTGTGCTGATATCTGCCTTGAAAGAAGGTGTTGATCATTAAAAGTCCACCCCATGTGCAAAGATCCTGTGGCCGCTGCCCATTTTTGTTCACTTTGTCAAGGCCATGATGACTGAGACATGCTTGCCAAGAATCGTGTTTGGTTCAACTCTTGTGGATAAGTCCTCCCAGGCGAAATAACTTTTCTTAATGTGGCAGATGCTCCAGAATATTGTCTAGAGCAGGCTTATTCAGCCTCTTCACTGCGATTCACCCTCCCTTGCCATGCTGATTTATGCATGGCGGGGAGCTGCCGGGATCCCGTTCCGAATCCCGTTATTGGGCTGCCATTTTGATTGGGCGGCCCACTATCGAGATCTGACAGTTGCCCCACAATGCAAAATCTAACCCCCTCTGTCCGCTGACAAGAAGGGGAAATTTCTCTCCTCCCAGCCACCTCCCTTGCCACCATGAGAATTGCTGGCTCACAACCTCCCTTCACTGCACCTGGCTGTCTGGAAACTATTACCCTGTCAATTACAGCCGACTGAAAGCCATTTTTCTTTAAAAGTGAATAGAAGCCTTGCAGATCGAAGGATTTGAGGGGGTTTAAAGCCTGGTGATGTGTTTTGGCTTTCTATGAAGTAACAGCTACTGCTTTCTACACATCTTTCTGAGGCAGCAAATTACCAATTTGCATCCTTCTGTCGGAGCAGGACATGTAGCTTGCTGCCGCCCCCGGTGGGGACCTGAACGGACACTGACTGTCCAGAAGCCGGATTGTTGGTCTGAGGGTGGGCTGGATAAGAGGTTAGGGTGGGCAACTGGGGGAGTAGTGGGGAGGATGTGGATGCAGAGACGGGCTGAGCAGAAGGCCTGTCTGAGCTCTGGCATTGTGTCCAAAGTTTAAAAATAAACCTTTAACCCCTTCAGCTCTGGGATTAACCTAGTGAATCTCCTCTGCACACCCCCCAGCGCCAGTACGTCCTTTCTCAAGTAAGGAGACCAAAACTGAACACAATACTCCAGGTGTGGCCTCACTAACACCTTATACAATTGCAACATAACCTCCCTAGTCTTAAACTCCATGCCTCTAGCAATGAAGGACAAAATTCCATTTGCCTTCTTAATCACCTGTTGCACCTGTAAACCAACCTTCTGTGACTCATGCACTAGCACACCCAAGTCTCTGCACAGCGGCATGCTTTAATATTTTATCGTTTAAATAATAATCCCGTTTGCTGTTATTCCTACCAAAATGGATAACCTCACATTTGTCATGCTCTGGCTCTCTGGATTATTAGTCTAGCGACAATACCACTGCACCACACCCCTCCCCTGCCTTCTCCCCGTAGGTAAACTGTCTTCCTTACATGGGGCGAAAAAACCTTGATCATGAAAACCATATTAACTACATTTACATTCCATCAACTAAATAAAGCTGTATGAGAAACATTCATTCAAGTGCATAACCTCTCGTAACAAGGAGTTTTGAAATTCATAGTCCCACATCAAAGAGTCTATAACCACTTGTAGATGTCAATCAAACAATTAAACAGTGGGCACCTTACTATTATATAATGGATGGTTGTGAAATCAGTCATGCAGTACAAATCCAGTAATGATATCCCTCAGGTTTATGTCAACAGTGGGAGTGAAGTCGTAATTTTTTTTAACATTCCAGACATTTCTTTAAGACTTCATAGGGTTTTTAAGTGCTTGACAGCTCCCTTGGGTGGTGATTATGACCGTTTTCTCAGGTCCATTTGACAGTTCCCTTTGACAACTGACAAGCAGATGCTATCTCCCTGGCTCTCCAATCAACACTCGATCACCTCAACAACAAGGACACCTACGTGAGACTGCTCTTCATAGACTACAGCTCCGCCTTCAACACTATTGTCATAACTTATAACTCTGCAATCTTGGACTTGACTTATCCCTGTGCAGTTGGATCCTTGACTTCCTCACCAAAAGACTGCAATCTG
Source organism: Scyliorhinus canicula (assembly GCF_902713615.1). NCBI lineage: Eukaryota > Metazoa > Chordata > Chondrichthyes > Carcharhiniformes > Scyliorhinidae > Scyliorhinus > Scyliorhinus canicula. The sequence goes on from NC_052155.1 coordinate 151,957,106, forward strand.
TCAGGATAGGCAACAACACCTCTTCCACAATAGTCCTCAACACTGGGGCCCCGCATGGATGTGTGCTCAGTCCTCTACTGTACTCCCTATACACAGTTAACTGTGTGGCAAGATTTAACTCCAACTCAATCTATAAGTTTACGGATGATACGACTGTGGTGGGTCATGTCTCAAACAACGATGAATCAGACTACAGATGGGAGATTGATCATTGGTTGCATGGTGTACCAAATACAATCACGCTCCAAATGTTGGAAAGACCAAGGAACTGATGATCGACTTCAGCAAGCGTAGCACGACACACACTCCCGTCTGCATCAATGGGTTCAAAGTGGAGGTGGTCGATAGCTTTAAGTTCCTGGGGATCGCCTCACCAACAGTCTGTCCTGGTCCACTCATGTTGATGCAGCAGTCAAGAAAGCCCAACAACGTCTCTACTTCTGACGGAAGCTAAAGAAATTTGACATGTCTGCATCGACTCTCACAAACTTCTACAGACGTGGCACAGAGAGCATCCTATCCGGCTCCATCACTTCTTGGTATGGCAACTGCTTGGTCCAAGATCGCAAGAAACTGCAGAGTGTGGTGAACTCAGCCCAACGCACCACACAAGCTTGCCACCCCACATTGATTCTGCATCCACCTCCCGCTGGAAGGCAGACAGTATTATCGGAGATCCCTCCCACCCATGCTTTGCCCTCTTCCAGACCCTTCCATCAGGCAGAAGATACAGATGTCTGAAGACCCTCACAACCAGACATAGGAACAGCTTCTGCCCCACAGCTACTAGACTCCTCAACGACTCTCCCTCGGACTGATCTGTTCCCTGTAAGAACACTATTCACTGCGCCCTATGCTGCTCTTGTTCATGTATTTACTTTGTTTGGCCCCTTGCTCCGCACTGTAACCAATCACTGTTTGTTGATGTACCATTTGTCACTGTACTCTGTCGATTATTCTTTTGTCTACTATGTACGTACTATGTACGTTCCCTTGGCCGCAGAAAAATATTTTTCAGTCTACTTCAGTACATGTGACAATAAATCAAATCAAGGGCTTCTGACTGTTTTGACTGTACATTTTAACAGATTTTATGACCGTTCCAATGAGTTTTACTGTAATAACTTTATGCACTTTTTAACACACATTTATGCCTAATGTTAACAAATCCAAAGGGCACCAAACCTCCCCCAGAGGTGCACAGGGCCAGATCCAAAGGGATGCCCTGGCTACCAACACACATCCACAAAGTTCAGACTTGTTCTTACTTGGTTTAATGTGAACAGTTGAGGTTTCACACTCCTGGTTTAGCAAAATCCTGTATCATTAGAGGCGGCTGATGATTTAAATGGCTAGATGCCTCCATAAGCCGTGTTTGCACGAAATGCGCCTTGTCTTCACTCCTACCTCGACAAAAATGGGAAGTGCCATGTTAAGGCGTACGGACTCAGATTGCCGGCCAATTCTGCCATTTTCCCCACGATGGAGAGACGCTACCTCATGGCAAAAATATGGGCCAAGATGTTCAGGAAAGATGGGAAAGGAAGACAATAGGAAGGGCTAGATGCATAAATCAAGGAAAGCATTGCAGTGCTGGGGACAGAGGATGTCTCGGAGGGATGAAGGACAGAATCTGTTTGTCGAGAGCTAAGGAATTAAAATGTGCAAATACATTCCTTGGTGTGGTCTACAGACTGTCAACTGGTGAGAAGGATGGAGAGAAACAAATTTCCAAGGAAATTACAGAGAGGTGCATTAATTATAGTTATAATGGAGTACTTTAACTATCTAATTATAGACTGGGGTGGGGATAGTGCAAAGAGCATAGAGGGGAAAGAGTTCCTAGAGTGTGTTCAGGAAAATATTCAGCAACAGGATGTTTCCAGTTCAGTGAGAAAGGAGGCACTGCTAGATCTGGTTCTTGGGAATGAGGTGGGCCAAGTGGATCAAATGTCAGAAGCAGAACGTTTATCTGACAGTGATTGTTGTATCTTAAGGTTTAGGTAGTCTTTGCAAAAGGAAAAAGAACAATCCACAGTAATAATAATTAATTAGAGGAGAGCAACTTGAGTGAGGTAAGAATGAATCTGGACCAAACAAATTGGAATCGAGGGTTGGCAGGAAACATGGAAGCTGAACAATGGAGGCTGACCAATACTTTCAAAGAAATGATAGTTCAGGTAGAGTCGAGATATATTCCCATTAAGGAGAAAGATGGGATTAAAAAATCCAGAGCTCTCTGGATGATAAAGGGAATCCGAATTAAGATGAAGAAGGAAATGTATGCTTATGACAGATGTCGGGTGATATGATAGAGAACCAGGCTGAATATAGAAAGTTCAGAGGGGACGTGAATAAGCAAAGAGGGAATATGACAAGAGACTGGCAGCTAAGATAAAAAGGAATCCCAAAGTTTTCTATAGGCATATAAATAGTAAAAAGAGAAGCAGGGTTACTTAGAGATGAAAAAGGGGACTAATGCATGGAGGCTAAGGACATAACTGAGTTATTAAATGAATACTTTGCACCTGGCTTTATCAAGGAAGAAGATGCTACCCAGACCACAGTGAAAAGGAGGTGATTAATACATGAGAAGGATGTAAATTTGATAAGGAAGAGGTATTGAATAAGCTGCCTGTACTTAAAAGTTGATATGGCCCCTCGACTGGATGAGATGCATCCAAGGAAACTGAGGGTAGTGAAACTTGAAACTGTGGAGGCCACTGGCCATCATTTTCCAGTCTTTCTTGGACTCAAAAATGTTGCCAGAGGACAGGAGAATTGCACACATCGCACCCTTGTTCGAAAAAGGTGTAATGATGACCCCAGCAACAAGAGGCCACTAAGTTTAACTTCAAGGGTGGCAAATGGTGGGAAGCAATAATTTGGGACAAATGCAGTTTAATTAAGTAAATCCAGCACAGATTTGTGAAGGCAAAACCATGTTTAACTGACTTGTTGGAGTTTTTTAACAGAGGGTTGACGAGGGTGATGTGGTTGATGTGGTGTGCATGAACTTCAAAAAAGCATTTGAACAGTGCAGCATAAGTTATAGTTATAACTTGAGCAAAGTTATATTTCATGGAATAAAAGGGACAGTAACAACAAGTGTAGAAAATTGGCTGAATGACACGAGACAGGGAGAAGTTATTTATGAATGTTTCAGACCAGAGGACGTTTAATTGTGGAGTTCTCCAGGGTGAGTAGTGGGACCCTTGCTCTTTCTGATATTTAGTAATGAATTGACATTGGTGTACAGGGCACAGTTTCAAAATCTGCGGATGATGTGGAACTTAGAAGCATTGTTCACTGTGAGAAGTATAAACAAGTTGATGGAATGGGCAGTCATGTCGCAGGTGAAGTTCAATGTGGAGAAATTTGATTCATTTTGGTTGGAAGTACATGGAGGACAAAATAACATGAAGGGTGCAACAAGGGTGGTACAGGAGCAGAGGGATCTGGGGGTGTATGTGTGTAAGTCCTTATAGATGGCAGAACAGGTTTGAAGAGCAGTTAATGAAGCATACAGAATCCTAGGCATTATTAATAGGGGCATAGAGTACAAGAACAAGAAGGTTAAGTTCATAGATCATTTCTTATAAGGCACTTGTTTGGCCTCAGCTGCATCCAGTTCTGGGCACTCCACTTTGGAAAACATGTGATGATAATGGAGAGTGTGCAGATTCAATGAAGAATAGTTTCAGGGATGAGGAACTGTAGCTATGAAGATAGTTTGGAATATTTTCCTTGGCTGAGAGAAAATGTGTACATCCTCCTGAGATGGAAGACTATCCTCACCACTGTTGACTACCCCACCATTTTTCATATCACCCGCAAGGTTATTAATCAAGCCTCTGATATTCAAGTCCAAGTCATTTATATAAACCACAAACAGCAAGGGCTTCAACGCTGATCCCTGCAGGACCCCCTGAAAACAGACTTCCAGTCAGAAAAACACCATTTGGCCATTAGCCACTGCTTCCTGACGCTCATCCAGCTCTGGATCCAATTTTCCAAATTTCCTTGGATCCCATAGGGCCCTACCTTCGCTATCAATCCCCCATGTGGGACCTCATCAAAAGCCTTGCAGAAGTCCAAGTAGAATACATCAAATGCATTGCTCTCATCTACAAAATGGTGAGGGGTCTGGACAGAGTAGATATGGAGAGACTTATGAAACAATAAAAAACGAGAGGGCACAAATTTAAATTAATTGGCAAAGGAAGAAAATGCTTCATGACGAAAAGTGTTTTCACTCAGCGCGTGGTTATGGTCTGGTAAGTGCAGAATTACTAAAAGCATCTTCCGGATATCTGTGTGTATCTGTGGGCTCCAGTCAGTTTCAGTGGAGAACACTGACAGTTTTGTCATTCATTACCACCACACAATCAGGGCCCTTGCATTTGCACACTCTCTCTTTACAAACAGGTTATTAGACTTTGTGTCAACTTATTTCCTTTCAATTTCCCTTCTGCAATTTCCACAATCAGTGTTTTTGATGAACTAATCAAATCAAAAGACCATAAGATATAGAAGCAGAATTAGACCATTTGGCTCATCGAGTCTGCTCCGCCATTCGATTATGGCTGATAGGTTTCTCATCCCCATTCTCCTGTCTTCTCACATAACCCCTGATCCCCTTGTTAATCAGTCTACCAGTCTTAAACACACTCAGTGACTTGGCCTCCACAGCCTTCTACAGCAATGAGTTCCACAGATTCACCACCCTCTGGCTGAAGAATTCCTCATCTCGGTTTTAAAGGATCGTCCCTTCAGTCTGAGGATGTGCAATCGGGTTCTAGTTTCTCCTCCTAGGGGAAACATCTTCTCCACGTCGACTCTAACTCTGTGTTTCCCTCGCCTCTCCCCTGCCCTCGCCTCCCTCTCCCCTGCCCTCGCCTCTCCCCTGCCCGGCCCTCGCCTCTCCCCTGCCCTCGCCTCTCCCCTGCCCTCGCCTCTCCCCTGCCTGAGCCCTTGCCTCTCCCCTGCCTGAGCCCTCGCCTCTCCCCTGCCTGAGCCCTCGCCTCTCCCCTGCCCTGCCCTCGCCTCTCCCCTGCCCGGCCCTCGCCTCTCCCCTGCCCGGCCCTCGCCTCTCCCCTGCCCGGCCCTCGCATCTCTCCTGCCCGGCCCTCTCCTCTCCCCTGCCCGGCCCTCTCCTCTCCCCTGCCCGGCCCTCGCCTCTCCCCTGCCTGAGCCCTCGCCTCACCTCTCCCCTGCCTGAGCCCTCGCCTCTCCCCTCCCCCGCCCTCGCCTCGCCTCTCCCCTGCCCTCGCCTTGCCTCTCCCCTGCCCTCGCCTTGCCTCTCCCCTGCCCTCGCCTCTCCCCTGCCCTCGCCTCTCCCCTGCCCTCGCCTCTTCCCTGCCCGGCCCTCGCCTCTCCCCTGCCCGGACCTCGCCTCTCCCCTGCCTGAGCCCTCGCCTCTCCCCTGCCTGAGCCCTCGCCTCTCCCCTGCCTGAGCCCTTGCCTCTCCCCTGCCTGAGCCCTCGCCTCTCCTCTGCCTGAGCCCTTGCCTCTCCCCTGCCTGAGCCCTTGCCTCTCCCCTGCCTGAGCCCTTGCCTCTCCCCTGCCTGAGCCCTCGCCTCTCCCCTGCCTGAGCCCTCGCCTCTCCCCTGCCTGAGCCCTCGCCTCTCCCCTGCCTGAGCCCTCGCCTCTCCCCTGCCTGGCCCTCTCCTCTCCCCTGCCCGGCCCTCGCCTTTCCCCTGCCCTCGCGTCGCCTATCCCCTGCCTGAGCCCTCGCCTCTCTTCTCCCTCGCCTCGCCTCTCCCCTGCCCTCGCCTCTCCCCTCCCCTGCCCTCGCCTCTCCCCTCCCCTGCCCTCGCCTCTCTTCTCCCCTGCCCTCGCCTCTCCCCTGTCCTCGCCTCTTCCCTGCCCGGCCCTCGCCTCTCCCCTGCCCGGCCCTCGCCTCTCCCCTGCCTGAGCCCTCGCCTCTCCCCTGCCTGAGCCCTCGCCTCTCCCCTGCCTGGCCCTCTCCTCTCCCCTGCCCGGCCCTCGCCTCTCCCCTGCCCGGCCCTCGCCTCTCCCTGCCCGGCCCTCGCCTCTCCCCTGCCCGGCCCTCGCCTCTCCCCTGCCCTGAGCCCTCGCCTCTCCCTCTGCCTGGCCCTCGCCTCTCCCCTGCCTGGCCCTCGACTCTCCCCTGCCTGGCCCTCGACCTCTCCCCTGCCTGCCCCTCGCCTCTCCCCTGCCCTGGCCCTCGCCTCTCCCCTGCCTGAGCCCTCGCCTCTCCCCTGCCTGAGCCCTCGCCTCTCCCCTGCCTGAGCCCTCGCCTCTCCCCTGCCTGAGCCCTCGCCTCTCCCCTGCCTGAGCCCTCGCCTCTCCCCTGCCTGAGCCCTCGCCTCTCCCCTGCCTGAGCCCTCGCCTCTCCCCTGCCCTGAGCCCTCGCCCTCTCTCTCCCTCCCTGCCCGGCCCTCGCTTCTCCCTCTCCCCTGCCTGGCCCTCGCCTCTCCCCTGCCTGAGCCCTCGCCTCTCCCCTGCCTGGCCCTCTCCTCTCCCCTGCCCGCCCTCGCCTCTCCCCTGCCCGGCCCTCGCCTCTCCCCTGCCCTGAGCCCTCGCTTCTCCCTCTGCCTGAGCCCTCGCCTCTCCCCTGCCTGGCCCTCGCCTCTCCCCTGCCTGGCCCTCGCCTCTCCCCTGCCTGGCCCTCGCCTCTCCCCTGCCCGGCCCTCGCCTCTCCCCTGCCCGGCCCTCGCCTCTCCCCTGCCCTGGCCCTCGCCTCTCCCCTGCCTGAGCCCTCGCCTCTCCCTGCCTGGCCCTCGCCTCTCCCCTGCCCGGCCCTCGCCTCTCCCCTGCCCGCCCTCGCCTCTCCTCTGCCCGTCCCTCGCCTCTCCCCTGCCCTCGCCTCTCCCCTGCCCTCGCCTCTTCCCTGCCCGGCCCTCGCCTCTCCCCTGCCCGGCCCTCGCCTCTCCCCTGCCTGAGCCCTCGCCTCTCCCCTGCCTGAGCCCTCGCCTCTCCCCTGCCTGAGCCCTCGCCTCTCCCCTGCCTGAGCCCTCGCCTCTCCCCTGCCCGGCCCTCGCCTCTCCCCTGCCCGGCCCTCGCCTCTCCCCTGCCCGGCCCTCGCCTCTCCCCTGCCCGGCCCTCGCATCTCTCCTGCCCGGCCCTCTCCTCTCCCCTGCCCGGCCCTCTCCTCTCCCCTGCCCGGCCCTCGCCTCTCCCCTGCCTGAGCCCTCGCCTCACCTCTCCCCTGCCTGAGCCCTCGCCTCTCCTCTCCCCCGCCCTCGCCTCGCCTCTCCCCTGCCCTCGCCTTGCCTCTCCCCTGCCCTCGCCTTGCCTCTCCCCTGCCCTCGCCTCTCCCCTGCCCTCGCCTCTTCCCTGCCCGGCCCTCGCCTCTCCCCTGCCCGGACCTCGCCTCTCCCCTGCCTGAGCCCTCGCCTCTCCCCTGCCTGAGCCCTCGCCTCTCCCCTGCCTGAGCCCTTGCCTTTCCCCTGCCTGAGCCCTCACCTCTCCTCTGCCTGAGCCCTTGCCTCTCCCCTGCCTGAGCCCTTGCCTCTCCCCTGCCTGAGCCCTCGCATCTCCCCTGCCTGAGCCCTCGCCTCTCCCCTGCCTGAGCCCTCGCCTCTCCCCTGCCTGAGCCCTCGCCTCTCCCCTGCCTGAGCCCTCGCCTCTCCCCTGCCTGAGCCCTCGCCTCTCCCCTGCCTGAGCCCTCGCCTCTCCCCTGCCTGGCCCTCTCCTCTCCCCTGCCCGGCCCTCGCCTTTCCCCTGCCCTCGCCTCGCCTATCCCCTGCCTGAGCCCTCGCCTCTCTTCTCCCTCGCCTCGCCTCTCCCCTGCCCTCGCCTCTCCCCTCCCCTGCCCTCGCCTCTCCCCTCCCCTGCCCTCGCCTCTCTTCTCCCCTGCCCTCGCCTCTCCCCTGTCCTCGCCTCTTCCCTGCCCGGCCCTCGCCTCTCCCCTGCCCGGCCCTCGCCTCTCCCCTGCCTGAGCCCTCGCCTCTCCCCTGCCTGAGCCCTCGCCTCTCCTCTCCCCTGCCCGGCCCTCGCCTCTCCCCTGCCCGGCCCTCGCCTCTCCCCTGCCCTGGCCCTCGCCTCTCCCCTGCCCGGCCCTCGCCTCTCCCCTGCCCGGCCCTCGCCTCTCCCCTGCCCGGCCCTCGCTTCTCCTCTGCCTGGCCCTCGCCTCTCCCCTGCCTGGCCCTCGACTCTCCCCTGCCTGGCCCTCGACTCTCCCCTGCCTGGCCCTCGACTCTCCCCTGCCTGGCCCTCGCCTCTCACCTGCCCGGCCCTCGCCTCTCCCCTGCCTGAGCCCTCGCCTCTCCCCTGCCTGAGCCCTCGCCTCTCCCCTGCCTGAGCCCTCGCCTCTCCCCTGCCTGAGCCCTCGCCTCTCCCCTGCCTGAGCCCTCGCCTCTCCCCTGCCCTGCCCTCGCCTCTCCCCTGCCCGGCCCTCGCTTCTCCTCTGCCCGGCCCTCGCCTCTCCCCTGCCTGGCCCTCGCCTCTCCCCTGCCTGAGCCCTCGCCTCTCCCCTGCCTGAGCCCTCGCCTCTCCCCTGCCTGGCCCTCTCCTCTCCCCTGCCCGGCCCTCGCCTTTCCCCTGCCCTCGCCTCGCCTCTCCCCTGCCTGAGCCCTCGCCTCTCTTCTCCCCTGCCCGGCCCTCGCCTTTCCCCTGCCCTCGCCTCGCCTCTCCCCTGCCCTCGCCTCTCCCCTGCCCGGCCCTCGCCTCTCTTCTCCCTCGCCTCGCCTCTCCCCTGCCCTCGCCTCTCCCCTCCCCTGCCCTCGCCTCTCTTCTCCCCTGCCCTCTCCTCTCCCCTGCCCTCGCCTCTCCCCTGCCCGGCCCTCGCCTCTCCCCTGCCCGGCCCTCGCCTCTCCCCTGCCCGGCCCTCGCCTCTCCCCTGCCCGGCCCTCGCCTCTCCCCTGCCTGAGCCCTCGCCTCTCCCCTGCCTGGCCCTCTCCTCTCCCCTGCCTGGCCCTCTCCTCTCCCCTGCCTGAGCCCTCGCCTCTCCCCTGCCTGAGCCCTCGCCTCTCCCCTGCCCGGCCCTCGCCTCTCCCCTGCCCGGCCCTCGCCTCTCCCCTGCCTGAGCCCTCGCCTCTCCCCTGCCTGAGCCCTCGCCTCTCCCCTGCCTGGCCCTCTCCTCTCCCCTGCCTGGCCCTCTCCTCTCCCCTGCCTGAGCCCTCGCCTCTCCCCTGCCTGAGCCCTCGCCTCTCCCCTGCCCGGCCCTCGCCTCTCCCCTGCCCGGCCCTCGCCTCTCCCCTGCCCGGCCCTCGCCTCTCCCCTGCCTGAGCCCTCGCCTCTCCCCTGCCTGGCCCTCGCCTCTCCCCTGCCCGGCCCTCGCCTCTCCCCTGCCTGGCCCTCTCCTCTCCCCTGCCCGGCCCTCGCCTCTCCCCTGCCCGGCCCTCGCCTCTCCCCTGCCCGGCCCTCGCCTCTCCCCTGCCCGGCCCTCGCCTCTCCCCTGCCCGGCCCTCGCTTCTCCTCTGCCTGGCCCTCGCCTCTCCCCTGCCTGGCCCTCGACTCTCTCCTGCCTGGCCCTCGACTCTCCCCTGCCTGGTCCTCGCCTCTCACCTGCCCGGCCCTCCCCTCTCCCCTGCCTGAGCCCTCGCCTCTCCCCTGCCTGAGCCCTCGCCTCTCCCTTGCCTGAGCCCTCGCCTCTCCCCTGCCTGAGCCCTCGCCTCTCCCCTGCCTGAGCCCTCGCTTCTCCCCTGCCTGAGCCCTCGCCTCTCCCCTGCCTGAGCCCTCGCCTCTCCCCTGCCTGAGCCCTCGCCTCTCCCCTGCCTGAGCCCTCGCCTCTCCCCTGCCTGAGCCCTCGCCTCTCCCCTGCCTGAGCCCTCGCCTCTCCCCTGCCTGAGCCCTCGCCTCTCCCCTGCCTGAGCCCTCGCCTCTCCCCTGCCTGAGCCCTCGCCTCTCCCCTGCCTGAGCCCTCGCCTCTCCCCTGCCTGAGCCCTCGCCTCTCCCCTGCCTGAGCCCTCGCCTCTCCCCTGCCTGAGCCCTCGCCTCTCCCCTGCCTGAGCCCTCGCCTCTCCCCTGCCTGAGCCCTCGCCTCTCCCCTGCCTGAGCCCTCGCCTCTCCCCTGCCTGAGCCCTCGCCTCTCCCCTGCCTGAGCCCTCGCCTCTCCCCTGCCTGAGCCCTCGCCTCTCCCCTGCCTGAGCCCTCGCCTCTCCCCTGCCTGAGCCCTCGCCTCTCCCCTGCCTGAGCCCTCGCCTCTCCCCTGCCTGAGCCCTCGCCTCTCCCCTGCCTGAGCCCTCTCTTCTCCCCTGCCTGGCCTTCGCCTCTCCCCTGCCCGGCCCTCGCCTCTCCCCTACCCTCGCCTCTCACCTACCCTCGCCTCTCCCCTGCCTGAGCCCTCGCCTCTCCCCTACCCTCGCCTCTCCCCTACCCTCGCCTCTCCCCTACCCTCGCCTCTCCCCTACCCTCGCCTCTCCCCTACCCTCGCCTCTCCCCTGCTTGGCCCTCGCCTCTCCCCGGCCCTCGTCTCTCCCCTACCTGGCCCTCGCCTCTCCCCTGCCTGGCCCTTGCCTCTCCCCTGCCCTAGCCTCTCCCCTGCCCTAGCCTCTCCCCTGCCTGAGCCTCTCCCCTGCCTGAGCCCTTGCTCACAGCAAAATGAAATGTGTTGCAGTTTGAAATCAAATATTGCCAATGTCCAGGATCCCAGCTCAGTTCTGCCAAAGCCAGGAACATTCCCCAGGGCTCTGCCCCGTATAGTAAAAAGCTTTAACCCTCAGTATTACAAAGTTTTAATGGATGCCTATGTCAAATGTAACACCTTACAAACCCTCTTGCTATGTATCCTCAGTTTTTAAGGTGGAAAGAAATAATTAATTACGTGAATGAACAGTCAAGTATTTGAGACTGGGTTCAGGAGAGAGAAGGTGACGAGTGAGAGAGTCGGGCAGGGAAGCTGCAAAAGAGAGAGTTGGTGAGAGAGAGAGTGAGTTGACCTGTGTGGGAGGTGGCGAGTGGGGTGGAAGTTGGAAGAATTAGGAGATTTTGCCAAAAGTTGGGCATTGACTTGCACACAGATTGACTATTGCTCGAGTATATATGTTGCACCCAATTTGTGAAACTGCCGATTTGATGAACTGGCCAGTCAAGTAGCCCATTTCTTTAAATCAGCACAGTAAGAAGTCTTACAACACCAGGTTAAAGTCCAACAGGTTTGTTTCAAACACGAGCTTTCGGAGCACAGCTCCTTCCTCAGGTCAGGAGCACTGCTCCGAAAGCTCATGTTTGAAACAAAACTGTTGGACTTTAACCTGGTGTTGTAAGACTTCTTACTGTGCTCACCCCAGTCCAACGCCGGCATCTCCACATCATTTAAATCAGCAGTCTACCCTGCACAGTTCATGAAACAAGTTGTTTGCCTGTCCAGTTCATGAAATGAGCATGGAACACTTGCCTAGTCTGTGAAATGGCCAACTTTTATGAATGAAAAATAAAATTTCATTCACGAATGTGTAATCTGCTTAATTCTTTTTACTGTCCTCTTGTGTTTCATCCAGTATTATGTCCAAACCATTCAGATAAGCTTATATCTATCAACGATTACAATGCAGCAAAAACAAAGAAACAATTCATACATGCATAACCTGCCTTTATTTAATGTACATTTCAGATTCATTGTGACATCCAAATGTTTCAAATTCACTGATTTATGTTCTATTATGTTTCATTCAGAATTACATCCAAACCTTCAGACAGTTTATACATCAATGTTACCAAAAACAGCATAAATACATTTCATTTGTACTTAATATGCCAACACTGGTCAATGTTGTCACAGGATTTGTGGCTGGTGGTGGGCACTGTTCCAGCTGAGACCTGTTTTCAGGCTGTGACAATCCTCCAGTGACATCCCTGGAACCCTTGCCCATCATAAATGCTTTGAACATGTACAATCTCATGAAGGCTGAGTTCCTGCAAGATGTCTTCTGCACTCAGTCCACTGTTTTGCAACAGCTCAAACTGATTCCTGGCAAGTTTGCCTGTCATAATTCCCTTAGCTGTTCCAAACGTTTAGCCAACCCCAGCTGCTGCCAGCTTCAAATCTATAACATTCAGTGGGTCACCTTTGCTGCGGTCAGATGTTGACACTGGAACAGTGTCTCCAACACCAACAGCCCAAAGTGACTTGTGCTGCCCGCCGTCATCTGCATGGCTTGTTGTGTAAGGCCCTGGTGTACCACCTTCCTTGTACATCTGGCAGGATGAGGTTCTTCGTTAGATTTAGGGTAATCTGTAGTGAATGATCCAGAGGCCTGCTAGGGTCATTTATGGAAGATGGTCCCGGGATGTCCTAGGATCGTCTGTGTTAAATGATCTGGGTCTGGCTTAGGATTCTCCATGTTGGGCCGTCCAGGGACCAACTTCGGGTCATTTACGGTGGATGGTTCTGAGGCTTGCTCAGCATCTTCCGTGTTGGATGGTCCAGGGGATGCCTTCGAGTTGTCTGTGGTGGATGGTACTGAGGTCAGCTCAGGATTGTTTATGAAGGATGGTCCAGGGACCAGTGAATATTCTGTGGAGGAACTCATCTGGCAACTTGGATCTGAGGCCCCACAGTGGCTTGTTTTGAGTGAGTACTTGGTAAGGAGTCTCATGGTAACTGCTGTTGATTGCCCACTGAACAGAACAAACACCGAGGGCGTGATTCTCCGCACCCGTGAAAAATCACGAAGTTGCCGTCAAAAACGGCCGCGTTTTACGACGGTCGGGAAGGGTCCATTTCCCGACGTATTCACGTCCGGGAAATGGGCTAGGAACGCGGCCGCGTCAATCACGTGCGCGATGATGACGGAACGCGGCGACGATACGATCACGCCCACGTGACGCCGCCCGACGCCGTAAAAAGGCGCGGGCGAGCACAGAATCTGTAGGCCATGATGTCGGAGCCCAGGAGAGCTGCACCTCGTTTTGTTGAAGCAGATGTGGATACGCTGCTTGATGCTGTCGAGCAGAGGAGGGGCATCATCTGCCCGCGGAAAGGGCATCGCCAACCTGCCAGCGCGGTACGCCAGGCCTGGCGTGAGGTGGGTGCTGCCGTCAGTGCTGTGGGGCAGAACCCTCACTCTGCAGAGCAGTGCCGGAAAAAGCTACACGACCTCACCAGGGCTGCCAGGGTAAGTGCCAAGAAGGTGCCCCCTGGTCACAACCATCCCTCCCCCTTAACTTAATCACCCACCTCCCCCCCCCTGGCATGGGGGGTGGAGGGGGATTGGGGCAGAGTTAGTTGAGGGTGGTTAACAAAGTTGTCACAGACCCAGCGCTCTGGCCCCCGTGGAGAGATGCAATCGTCTTATGACAACTTGACCCCCAAACTGTGCCGGTATCTGAACAGCCTGCTGATACCTGCCGTATTGTAATGATCTACCTATGTACCCTCCCCCAACAGGCCAAGTCCGCTCACAACACCCGTGAGCGGCACCAGACTGGAGGGGGTTCGCCCAACCTGCACCCCCTCACCACCTTTGAGCAGAGGGCACTGGACCTTGTTGGGGGGTCTGGCACCCGGGATGTCGTGCTATGCGAGGTTGGCGGAGCTGCAACAAGTGAGACAACCCTCCTTGACAAACACCCACTCCTCCCCCATCCTCTGTCCCTTCACACACCCTGCCCACTTGGATACCTCCCCATCCTCTGTCCCATCACACACCCTGCCCACTGGGATACCTCCCCCATCCTCTGTCCCTTCACACGCTGCCCACTGGGACTGTCCAGCGGCCTGCCGAGCAAATCTAAATAACCCGTCTCATTCTCTTCCCTAGGACGTGATGCCGAACGACCAAGGCTGTCTGGCTGCAGACGGACACAGGCATCTGCCCCCACCTCACCCGGGGCCGCACGACAGAGGGTGCCCGATCAGCGGGGAGTCCCATCCTCCCCAACCCAATCTGCGGAGCAGGACGCCCAGAGGGTGGCGATACCACAAGCCACGGAAATGGCCAGCGATAACCCTCCGGACTCTGAGCGGCCCCACACCATAGAGGAGGCGCTAAATTGCGACAACATCGGGCTTGCGGCACTGCTATCTCCCACACCATCCACCATCCCAGAGACACTCACCCTGGTTGGGCTAATTAGTGATGAGGCTCCTGTGTCAAGTCTGGTTCGCACATCACAGCTGAGCAGGTACAGCAGGTGGAGGTCGGAGCAACCGAGGGCCCGGACTCGCGGAGGCTAGGCCAGGCCCAGCATGCAGCTGGCTCCCGGACATTTTCCGAGTTCCTGGACTTTCTCAACCCACCCGCACAGCCGATGCATCAAGAAACCCAGGGAAACAATGACGGGATGAGGGCTGTCTTCCAGACTCTGCAGACGCTGTTAGAGGAGTTGAACCGCGTCCACGAGCAGGGAGTGGTGCCGCTCATGGCAGAGACCCAGGCCGACACCGCACGGGTGGCATCCGCGGTGGAGGCAATGGGTGAAACGGTTTCTGTGATGGGTCAGGTTATGCAAGGCGTTGGGGTTAATGTGTACGAGTCATCCTCGGCCCTGGACAGGGTTGCCCTCTCACAGGCAGCAATGTGCCAGAGGCAAAACGACATTGCCGGCGCCCTGCAGGCCTTGGCCCAGTCTCACCAGGTCATGGCCCAGTCGCAGCAGTCAGTCGCCGAGAGCATCAACCGCCTGACACATGTGCTGGATGGCGTCGTGCACACACAGGTTGAGGTCGCACAGTCCCTGGCGGGAATGTCTAACTCCCTGGACTCCGTGTTTGCAAACCTTCGGATCCTGGTGGATACCGTTGCAGGCCTCCAGGACTGGCATCGCCAGGTGTCGGCGGCACGACGGGGCACCTCCCCGCTCGCACCTCTGTCCCAAAGTGAGGCCCGGGGGCCACCGGGCTCCCCGAGGGAGGAGGAGGTTTCGGGGCCCGTCCCATTAAGTCCATCACGGGACGTCCCGGAATTCTCGGCCTCCCCCCGTCCCATCCCTGGTGCATCGGGCGGGCAGCAGGCAGAGCAGGGTGGCACAATGTCACCCGAGACGCCCGCAGAGCAGCCTGGCCCATCAAGGCCGGGTCGCCCCAGGAAACGCTTGGCCAAGGAGAAACGAGTCGAGGGGGGCGATTCGCAGCAGTCCTCCTCCACTCCTGCTGTATCATCTGGGGAATCACTTAGACGTAGTGGTAGGGCCCGTAAGGCAACTAAGATAGACACTGAGTAAGTTGGCACGGGTGAAGGGCACAGTTTAGTTGTAGGGGCTAGGGCACCTGTAAATAATTGTTAACATTAAATGCACTGTTCCACCTTACTTGTAATACCTTGTGATTGTTCCACAGCCACAGGAATCGTGATGGTGACCGAGTGTCGCTGGGGTTGACGAATGGTGAAACTTCGGTGCCGGGTGTGCAGTCCCTGCCCCTCCCCCCACCCCCTCCTACAGCTAGCCCACGCGGGCACGTGATAGAGTGTCCGTGACGATCTCAGCGGCCACCAAGATGGATGGTTCAGCTATTGCCATGGGTCAGACTCTCTCTCACGATTCTGAGCTCACAGCTCTTCGCAGAGCGGGCTGTCATCATTCCACATGGCACTGATCACACACGCCGACACAGCCATCAATGTTGTGCCATACCGTCTGGACCCAGTGGTAAGGGTGATGTCGAAGTGGAGCAGTGTACACTGAGAGGGTGTTGGGGGGGGGTTGTGGTGGTGGCAGTTGTGTGTTGACCCTCTGCATGACTAGCGATGCAGGTGGTGGTTTGGTGTTCAGCGGGGACGTCACATGCGATGCGAGAACCATGCTGCCACCAAGGCGTTGCGTGCCCGCCGTCCTCGCCGGGTCCGTCGTGCCGCCTCCTGGACATCACCAGCACCTGGGTCATGTCTGCGTGCTGCGCCTGCCACTCCGCCAGCCTCCACATCCTCCTCCTCCTCCCTCTCCTCCTCCTCCTCCTCCTCTGTGCTGGCACCACTGCTACTGGCTTCTCCCTCCGCCTCCTGCAGCAGGGCATCTCCCATCTGCATCGCGATGTTGTGCAGCGCACAGCAGACCACAACAATGCGAGCGACCCTGTCGGCCTTGTACTGCAGGGCCCCTCCGGAGCGGTCCAGGCACCTGAATCTCATCTTCAGGAGGCCAAGGCAGCGCTCCACCACACCCCTGGTTGCTGCATGGGCCTCGTTGTATCGTGTTTCCGCATTGGTCTGAGGCCTCCGTATAGGCGTCATCAGCCAAGACCTCAGCGGATAACCCCTGTCGCCTAGCAACCAGCCCCTCAGCCGGGGGGGGGCGTCCCTCAAACATCGCAGGGATGAATGACTGCGCCAGTATGTAGGAGTCATGCACACTCCCTGGGAACCTTGCACAGACATTCATGATCCTCATGTGGGGGTCGCATACCACCTGGATATTCATGGAGTATGTCCCCATTCTGTTTGTGAACACATCCCTGTCCCCTGCAGGCGGGCGCATGGGGACGTAAACACAATCGATTGCCCCCTGCACCCTCGGTATCCCGGCCACTCTGGCAAATCCACGGGCTCGTGAGTCTTGACTTGCTTGGTCCTCGGGAAAGGTGATGTAGCGGTCCGCGATGGCATAGAGGGCGTCGGTCACATCCCGGATGCACCTGTGCACCGATGACTGGGAGATCCCGGAGACGTCCCCGCTCGGAGACTGGAAGGAGCCGGTAGCATAGAAGTTAAGAGCGACCGTCACCTTGATGGGAACCGGGATCGCGTGTCCTCCCCCCGTTCCACGTGGGGCGAGGTGCGCCACGAGGTGACAGATATGTATCACAGGCCGCCTACACAGCCGGAGTCTCCTCCTGCAGGTGATGTCCGTCATTGTTAGGAAAGAGACCCGGACACGGTACACCCTCGGCCTTGGTCGTCGCCTCTGGCGCCGTGGCTGCACCCTCACTCTCTCCTCTTCCCCCTCCTCCTCCTCCTCCTCCCCATGCTGCTCGACGACTGGCAACTCCTCGGCCCTTCCCTCTGCTGCTGCAGCTGGCCCTGCATCCACTGCGGGTTGTGGCTGTGGATGCTGCTGCATCTCCAAATGCAGTGCAGCGGCCCCAACCACTGCGCAGAACATAGCCGTTCCGTTCACAGACATTGTGCCAACCTACAGAAGGGTGGTGGGGGCAGAGAAACGGGACATGTTAGACGGAGGTTAGTCGACAACTCGGCAGCCGCCAGCCACGGGATACCTGTGTGTCCCGGTGGCCTGGACGCGCTGCTGACACGCGGGCAGCCTAACCCCTGGTCACTTTCTGCATCCAACGGCCAGTAAACTATGTCCTCCTCACGGGTGCGTCAGTGGCCTGTGGCCGTAAGCCACAGGGCAAACAGCGGCCTTGTCCTTGTGACCGGCACACCATGGCATGGTGGCAGACATTTTGTTACGTGGTTGGACGGCTCACTCGCTCACTCTCTCCCTAACACACCCCCCCCCACTCCCCCCTCCGTCTCCCCCACTCCCCCCCTCCATCTCCCCCACTCCCCCCTCCATCTCCCCCAATTCCCCCTCCGTCTCCCCCACTGCCCTCTCCATCTCCCCCACTCCCCCCCCCTCCGTCTCCCCCCATCCATCTCCCCCACTCCCCCACTCCCCCCCTCCGAATGGTTGACGAACTTAAAAAGCAGATGTGTTGGACGCCGTGTAAACAGTGCGCGATGACGTCGGGACTTCGGCCCATCCGGGCCGGTGAATAGCGGGGTGGGGGGGGGGGGGGGCAATTAATAGCGATTCTGATCGTGTCGGGAGCGTAATAGTGGCGTTTGGCGGGAATGGCGACTCGGAGATTTTGCGGGGTTCGGAGAATAGCGGGAGGGCGTCGGACCAGCGTCGCCGTAAAAATTTGCGCCGCCCGCTATTCTCCGCCCCGTCGTGAGTGCGGAGAATCGCGCCCCATAGCTCCGCTGAGCACAGTTGTTGTCACACATCCGGGCCAATAACTTCAGCTTCATATCACCATTACTGTGTTCCACAGAGCCTTGACTCTAAGGATTTCTCGGACACCCGTCAACAAACACCAGTTTTTCACAGCATGTTGCCAGTTCATGGATGATCTGTGTTTTGAATTCCCTTGCATTTTCTGACTGAAGAATATGTGGATCCCTGATGTCTAGAAATACGAGAAGCAACTCATAGGCAACCTTGGCTGCTGATTGGATTTCAGAAGACAAACGACATGGAACTTGGCCAGGTACTGCATGTAGCGCAGTATTAAATGATGACTTCTATCCTTCATAGTCTGCATGTCAACGAGGTGTACTTGTCCACATTCACTCAAGTCATTGACAGAAACAAGGTCTCAGAGCCACTCCTGTTGCTGTCTCCTGCCTGTGACACTTTTCTATGCATCTCGCATAGTGACTGATGTACTGTTCAAGAAGAGACCGTGAGATGTTTGCATACTTTTCAGAAAATGTCTGCCAATCTTCCTTTCACCACCATGGCCAGTTTTAATGTGGGCTTGTCACATGATGGCTAGGGCTGCTTCCTTGGTAGCCATGTACTCACCATTGTTCTTGATAACCTTGTCCACACATCCTTGAGATGTAAGAAAGCTTTCAGGATGTGATCATCATTTCTCTGGGAGATTCTGTCAAGTTTTCCATACTTGAGGACAGCAATAACCTTCTGTTTATATTCAAAACAACACGGTCTTTGTTATAGCCATCAATATTCTGTGTTTGCAGGGGTTGTGCTAGTTACTATACATTTTGCAGTGTTGAAGGGAAAGTATCCTGCAGAGTCCGCCGAAGGTGCCAGTCTAGATGTCGTGCTCATCATGGATACCACGGAGAAAGAGCAATATGGACATCCTGCAGGAAGTGCTCAGGGGGTTTTCCCAAGTAGGTTTCTGGCTAAAGAGGAGCAAGTATGTGTTCGGCGCAAGAGCAGTGACTTATTTAGGATACAGGATGGACAGAGATGGTCTACACCTGGCGGAGATCAAGGATCGGGCCACAAATGGGGCACTGACCCTGAAGAACATCATTTCTAGGCCTGCTAAATTATTGTGGGAAGTTCATTGACAATCTGGCCACCATACTGGCTCCACTCCACACACTGTTGAAGAAGGACCAGAAGTGGTTCTGGTGTGCCTCACAAGATGAGGCATTCGCCGGGGTAAATGAGCATTTCTCGTCCGAACAGCTCCTCACTCTATGATCCAGCTCAGCCGCTAGCAGATGAAAATTATTCTGGGGGGTCTGGAGTAGAGAGGCACCTTGAGTGCATTATTAATGCCCAAAGCTGGCCAGTGCACATGTCTGGAAACGGGCAGAAGTTTGCCTACCTGAAAGAGGCATAAGGCAGCTTAAATATGCAAAGCAGGATTCCATACCATTGGTAAGATCCTCCTTGCAAAATTCAGATGCAAATGGACATAACTGTGCATCTTCCATGCTCTTGTACATTTTCACCAGACATCGAGTGTCTCAATAAGAAGCCTTGAACGTCCTCTCAATGTGGGGCTAATGTCATTTTTCACCTGTACAAATGGGTGGGTAGAACTGTTCCTCCACTGATTTTATACCCATTTGGGGAATGATTCAAATTTTGTGATCAGGATTTTCGTCCAGAGCTGTAAGTGTAGCTGAAGGCACGTACTGCAATTTGAACGTGAGCAATGAGTGCATTTCTCGGGGAGTATCAACAGCATTTTGCTGGACCAAAAAGAATAATGTTTCTTTTAGCCTCAAAATATCTGATCAATTTTATCAAAACAATTTGAAGTCTCGAAGGCAGATATCAGAAGTTTTATATTCAGTAACAGTTATATTGTGTATTTTTAAATGGGAAAAGTTGTGAAGTGTGTGGTAGCTGAAATCAACCTCAACTCAACAATCATTAATGGTTACACACCTTTGGCAGATTTTGTCTATATTTGAATTACAAATTCACTTTTCCCCACCGAGAATATTCTACCAACAGTTATTCAATTTGTGTGTTTGTTAAAATGATTTGAGCAGAAAGTGAATGATGAAACAAATCTTTTAAACAGGGGCTGTTCACATTTTTACTTCAGAATATGTGGTAAGCTGAGACAAGGGAGGGGGAGCAAGAGAGACAGAAACACAATGGCAGCTCCTGGAGAAACAGCGCAGATTCGCTCATTGGATTGGAACATGTGTTTCCATTTTTGCTTGTAATCTTTGAAGGCTCATTTCTGAGAATTTTGTTCTTATAAGGCAAACAATTTAATTTGGAATTATTTTTAGGTTAGTTACGTAACTTCTGCTTCTGCTTAGTTTTTATTTGAGAACCTAATTTACATCACATATGTAAACAGTCTAATTAATGACAGCTGTGCTGTTTAAAAACTACAGTCAGCAAATATAGCGTTAATGTGATTGTGGTGCTTGAAGCTGGGTTCCTAGACTGGGTACTGGGCAGGCAGTCTCGGAAGCTGAATCAGGGGCACTGGATAACCCAAAACACCCACATAAACCCTCCTTTCCCTCAACTTTGCCAGATCTTAGCCGCCTCTTTAATGTGGCCAGACCCCGAATAACTTCCCTGATTCCTGATCCTGGATCTTAAGTCATCTGCTCTATTAGTGCTCACCGATACCATATTGTGGATCCTAGAAAGACCTTCAGAGTTGCCCCAGAGTTTGAAATCTCCTTCGCAGAGCCCAAGAGTTCCAAATGCAGTGTTTTTGGAGCTTGTATGCCTTCTCCCATCTCGCAGACCTTTCCTTCTCCCCGTATAAACATACTG
Organism: Scyliorhinus canicula; assembly: GCF_902713615.1. Classification (NCBI taxonomy): domain Eukaryota; kingdom Metazoa; phylum Chordata; class Chondrichthyes; order Carcharhiniformes; family Scyliorhinidae; genus Scyliorhinus; species Scyliorhinus canicula. The sequence continues at coordinate 151,977,692 of NC_052155.1, forward strand.
GCTCCTTCAGTCAGGCCCCACTGCCGCCATTATTGCCAGACTCACAACTGCAGTGCCTAAGTCAACGACCTGTGGATTGTTCACACTCTCCACACCCTGTGACCAACATGAGTGGATTATGTGTGTATTTGTATATATTTATAGTTCTATAGTTTTATAGATTTGTGTATACACATGTCTGCATAAAAAATATATCGTATAAATGTGTGTGTGTGTGTATGTATATCAATATATAGATTCCATGTGAATTTGATTTACGCCAATTTTAACATCTAACTGATACCACCAACAAATAGGAATTTTGCTGATGCCATTTCTTGAACTTGTGCAATTGATTTCACAATAATTTATTGTGTGGCTAGTATAGCTTTACCGTTGATGTCCTATTTTTATATGCTGCCAGAAAATTTAGCGACTTTAAGCACATCCAGTGGCCTGGAAGCTATATTCAAAATTTAAAAAACCCACTTTTGAATCATGATTATAACAATATTGCTTTATTGTACAAAACAACTATTAAGTTAGATGATACCAGAAGTTCTATGGAATGTTTACCCTGTTTTGGAACAGCTGTTATCAGATGTAATTTCAATATTTTAAATGGACAGGAGTCCACTTGCAATTTCTAGGTCAGTAAACAAATTTTAAAAAACATTTCTTGTCGGTGCATTTTTTTCGCTTCTGCCGCTGAGACTAAATTCTGTGATTTAGTGACACTTTTGGATTATAATATGAATTGCAAAATTCCCAGTGGCTGGAGAGAGAGACAATGCAGCCAGTCGGTTATCTGGCTTCCTGCTGCTAATGCAAGCTTCATTGCAGACAGACTAGGGATATTTACAGGGGTTCTCGCTGTTCTCCAGCTGGCCTTTCTGGTCAGATCTCCAATGGACAATTCCAACAATTTCCCTGATGCCACTTGTATTTTTAAAACAGTTTGATTCATTTTCAGCATTGCATGTTTTAAGCTGAATGTTTTTCACTCTTTGATTGTGCTGTGCTGGGAAATGCTTTTGATGAAAACGCATGTGAGAACCTGGCTTTCATGGCAAGTGATTGGCCATGATTTCTGTCCCAAACACCTCCTGGCAGCAGAAGTAGTTACTGCACAAGCAGTGATAAAACTGGTGCAGTGTGACTTTCTCCAGTTGTACTGCACTTTCGGTGCTCACCTGTCTTCAGACTTGGGCAAAATCCAATACTAAATATGCAACCAATGGCTGTTGGACTACACAGTATCAGAACAAACAAAAACACCAGTGTCCAAGTGCTCTGAGCAGAATAGCAGAAGCTGATTGTTGCCAGTGTGTGTGTACAGTGTACAGTGCGTGTGTGGTATGTGGTAATATTTGGAGATTGTGGTATATACCTGCATGAAATTACTTTGTTATATCTCTATTGCCAGATCCTCCTGTCTCAGTTCATCTCTTGGTGTTTACTGCAACCACTGCTGTACAACTGAATACTGACGAGCAGGCTGATCAGAAAGTTACTTTATAGCACACCATTTTTGTCAGCCAGAGGCTGAGGCATTCCTGGTTATTTCATTAGGAATTGCTATTGTGAACACTGGTTCAGTTTCATTTATGCAAACACCGTACATTTGTACAGTGCCTTTCGTGTTACAGGTTTTAAGGTGGGCAGTTCACAGGAAGTAAGAAAAAAAAACTTGCATTTATATAGCACTTTTCATAACGTTAGGATGCCCCGTTGCACTTTACACCCAATTAAGTACTTTTCAAATGTTAGCTACTGTGGTAAAACAGGAAAGTTTGTAAACGACAAGCATCAACAAATAATAATGTCATAATGACCAGGGTTTGCTTCAAAAAAAATCTTGCTCAAAGGATAAATATTAACCAAGACATTGCAAAGAACTATACTGCAGTTCTTAAAATCGTGTTATGGGATCTTTTATATTCACCTAAGAAGGTAAATAGAACCCTGGTTTAATATCTCATCCAAACGAAGACATCTCCAACATTATTGCATCCCTTCAAGATTCTTAGCCTCTGACCTGCTCTTGTAGCCGCTGTGGCTACGATAGCAGGTCAGAAGCTAGGAATCCTGTAACGAATAACACACCACCTCACTCCCCAAAGTCTGTTCACCATCTACAAGGGACAAGTCAGGAGTGTGATGGAATACTGTCCACTTGCTTGGATGAGTGTGCAGCTCTAACAACACTCTGGAAGCTCGACACCATTCAGGAAAAAGCAGCCTGCTTGATTGGCACCCCTTCCGCAAACATTCACTTATCCACCATTGACACACACTAGCAGCAGGAACTCATCAATGCGTCTTTGGCAGCACCTTTCAAACCCATGACCGCTGCCACCTAGAAGGACAAGGGCAGCAGACAAATGGGAACACAACCACCTGGAGGTTCCCCTCCAAGGTAGTCCCCATACTGACTTGGAAATATATCGCTATGCCTTCACTGTCACTGGGTCAATACTCCGGAACTCCATCCCTAACAGAACTGTGGGTGCACCTACACCACATGAACTGCAGCAGTTCAAAAGGAAATCGGGGACGGCAATAAATGCTGACATGGCAGTGACGCCCACGTCCTATAAATTAATAAAGAAAAAATATTGCCCAGAAGCGTTGACCTAGATTTTGTGCTCAAGTCTCTGTAGGATGGCATAAACCCATGATTTCTTTTTATTCATTCATGGAATGTGGAGTGGCAGCGCAGGAAAGGACAGCACTTCTCTCCTTACAAAGTCTCACGCCTGCAGGTACACAAAACTGTTGCCCCTAGGCAACTCGTACTCTTCCTCCACGTTCTCCAACTTTACAAATTTACCCCATGTGAACAGATCACCAAATCAGTCAATCCCTGCCTGCCAGTAATCTTGCCAACCTGTTTTTCACAGATTTGTGCCCACACCGAGGCTCCCTCCAGTCCCACATGCTGCCTCCACTGCACCCTCACCTTTAGGGCCGACACCACCACTGGACTCAGTATCAGGCGGCGAGAAAGGCCGAGGTGCCGACAAGAATAATAATAATAGCTTATTGTCACAAATGGGCTTCAATTAAGTTACTGTGAAAAGCCCCTAGTCGCCACATTCCAGCGCCTGTTTGGGGAGGCCAGTACGGGAATTGAACCCGCGCTGCTGGCATTATTCTGCATTACAAGCCAGCTGTTTAGCCCACTGTGCTAAACCAGCCCCATAAACCCTTTCCCTACACGATGCCAACTCCATCTGACCCCACGTCGACCTCTCCCCATGACCCATTTCCTAACCATAGCAATATTCGCCACCCTGTAGTAATGCTTAATGTTCACAGCATCAGCACACCCATGCTTCAGGAATGCCCTCCTAACCCACGGGGTCTTCCACACCCACACAAAGCCAGAGATCAGCATTTTGACCCTCTTGAAAATGACAAAGATTGGGAGGTTCTGAAACACGAACTGAAACCTTGACAGCACCGTCATTTATCCTGCCTGCGCCTGCCCCGTCTGAGACACCAGCAGCACATTCCACCTCTTGAAATCCACTTTCATCTGCTCCACCAGCCGAACCAGGTTTGCCTTTGCGCCCAGCCCCTTTTCACCTGGATACCAAGTATCTAAAGCTCGCCCCCACCACTCTAAACGACAACTCCCTGACCCGCCTTTCCTGCCCTCTAGTCTCAATCGGGAACACCTCGCTCTTCTCCATAACTTTATCCCAAAAAACGGCCAAATTGCTCTAAATGTATTGCCCAATGGGCCTGAAATATATAATAATAGGTCGTTCTCACACAATGAGAACCTGTGTTTTACGCCCCCTGCTCAATCTCTCCCCAGTCCCTCGACTCCCTAAGCACCATTACCAGCGGCTCTTATCGCCAAGACGAAGAGCAAGGGAGTTGCGGGCACCCACCTTATCCCCGATGCAGACTGGAATACCCCGAACTTACTCGGTTCGTCCGCACACTCGCGACTGCCGCCTTATATAGCAATCGACAACCCCTGACCGAACCACCCCTACACCCCCAGTAGATACTCCCGTTCCACCAGATCAAACTCCTTCTCCGTGTCCATCGCCGCCACTACCTCCACCCCCTTCCCCTTCGAAGGCATCATTATTACATTGAGTATCATCCTGACATTCGCTGTCAACTGCCTCCCCTTCACAAAACTCGTTTGATCTTCGCCCATCGTCCCCCGGGACGCAGTACTCTATTTGTGAGGCCAACACCTTCGCCAGCAGTTTGGCGTCTATGTTCAGTAGTGATATTGGGCGGTACGCCCCACACTGCTCCAGGTCCTTATCCTTCTTTAAAATCAGGAAGACTGAAGTCTGCAACAATGTAGGGGGTAGATTCCTCCTCTCCCTTGCTGCATTAAATACCCTCACCAGCAGTGGCCTCCATTCGCCCAAAACCTTTTATAAAACTCCACTGGGAACCCGTCCAGCCCCGAGGCTTTCCCTGCCTGCATCGTCCCCATTCTATCCATCACCTCCCTCACCCACGCCCGCTCTCGGATGTCCACTGTCATCGATCCCTTTCCAAATGCGCTACACCAACCACACTCTTGTTAGCAACCTTCCTCCCCTGCCCACCCCACCCTCAAACAAACAACCAACCCAATCCCCCCCCCCCCCCCCTGCGCCTGCCTCCTGGCTTACCCCCCCCCCCCCCCCCCAGAATCCACCCGACCATACAGCGCTAGAGTAACAAAATGTGCACTCACCATCGTAGTTCCCCATGAAAAAACTTTCCCTCTTAAAAACCCACCATCAAAAGCTTTAAAGAACACACAGAACTCCTCCAAAGTTCAATGTCCTCACACTCCTCCCAGTCCAATGTCCCTCAGAGACTCTGTCGCCTCCTCTGGCTGGCCAAAATAATTTTCTTTGCTTTTGGAAAGTCACCCACAAGGGGGCCGGATACAATACTCCAAACTTCACCCCCTTTTTAAAGAGGGCAGCCTTAATCCGACTGAAGCCGGCCCTCCTCTTTGCCAGTTCAGCTCCCAGGTCCTGGTACACCCACAGCTCATTCCCTTCCCAGGTACATTTACTGGCCTGTCTCACCCACTGAAGATCTCCTCCTTGTCCAGAAAGCGGTGCAACTTCGCCCTCGGCAGCTCGCCCGCCTGTGGCCTCCTCATCAGCGGCCTGTGCGGTCCATCAACCTCCAGGGAGCAATCAAAGACCCCCTCCCCCACCAATTTCTCCAGCATCTTTGCCATGTACGCCCTGGCCTCCGTACCTTCAATGCCTTCAGGCATCCAGATAATCTGAGGTTTTGCCTCCTGGAACGATTCTCCAAATCCTCCACCTTCTCCCCCGCCTCTTCTGGCTCTCCCGTATCACTCCCATCTCAGCCACCAATGAGGCGAACTGCTCTTCGTGCTCCCCCACCGCCTCAATCACCAGGCCCTGGGACTCCAGCCTCTGCTCCACTGGCTCAATCCCCGGTTTAAGTGGTTCCATCACCACGTCTTCCAGGGCATCTTTCCTCTGCTGCCAAAGCTTATCGTTGAGGGACTCTATTAACTGCTCCGTTGACCACTGAGTTGGCAGAGCAGCCCCGATGTCCTCTGCCATCTTTTCCTATGGCACACCACGAACTCTCCCTTGCTCCAGCAACTCTTTCCTTCTTGCCCCACTCCTAGTCCGTGGATCCAACAGCCACAGAGGAGTAACACCTATCCCAGGCACTCCTGCACCGCTTGCTCTCAAATACTTCACCCGACGGGCAGGGAAACGACCGAAAAAATGCGCCTTAAGTAGGAGCCACCAAATGTGTGACCGCTCACTCTATGGTCACCAGAAAGCAGCAATGATGTTTTCAAGGACAGGAAGAAGGAATTTGCATTCATATAGCTTCAGAACATTCAAAAGCATTTTCTTATTTTTTAAATTTGGAGTGCCAGATTTTTTTTTCAATTAAGGGGTAATTTATCACGGCCAATCCACATACCCTGCACAACTTTTGGATTGTGGGAGTGAGACCCTCACAAACAAGGGGAGAATGTGCACACTCCACACGGCTAGTTACCCGGGGCCGGGATCAAACCCGGGTCCTCAGCGCCGCGAGGCAGCAGCGCTAATCACAGTGCCACCGTGCTGCCGTCAAAAGTACTTTCTTTTTTTTATAAATTTAGATTACCCAATTATTTTTTCCAATTAAGGGGCAATTTAGCGTGGCCAATCCACCTACTCTGCACATTTTTGGGTTGTGGGGGCGAAACCCACACAAACACGGGGAGAATGTGCAAACTCCCAAAAGTACTTTCTAAGGTGATTTTTATGTTATAATGTAGGAAACATGGAAGCTTCCCCCTTCTTTGTAGTAAAACAGTAGGATCATTTACATTCACCTGAGAGAGTGGACAGAATCTCCGTTTACACGTCATCTGTTACTCCACCCTGGGCAAGTGCACGGTCAATTTCAGCCCACATACACAACAGTCACAACAAAAGTGAATTAACCAATAATTATTTTTAAAAGTACCCAGTCTACAAATAATTACAGTCACCAGGTTTGTAGGTTTAAACACAATTACTGTTTACTTATAACTTGAACAAATATGAACTATGTAGTGAATACAGTTGGTTAAATGCCCTTTAACACCTGATCTCCCTCAACTGCCCCACCATCTACTCACATGAGGCAGCCAAATACAAGAGGGTAAGGAAAGGGTAAAAAAATAAGGATAAAAGTCAAAGGATAAGAGTCTTTGCTTTATATGGTAGATTCTTCAGTAGCTTTGCTTCAATTCTGGCCTTCAGTTCAAGAACCCGTGGATTCATTCAGGTACCTGTGGTTTCAGAGATAAACACAAGTCTCTAGGAAAAAAAGTAAAACCTTGTCTTTGTCTACAGCCCATGATGACTTTTCTGTAGATCACTTCAGTCAGATTTTCTATGGTGTCAAGAATGCTGTATTCACCACTTTCATCAACTTCCTGGAGAGGGTTATATTAGGCTCCTGTCTCTGCTCTGCCAGACTCCAAGCTGAAAGCATAACCAGCATTGTGACTCTGATAAACATCTCCATGGGATCAGATCTAATCACCACCTGTTTCTGGGCAGAGTGTCGCTTTTTATGCCCATTCATTGGCCACCAGCCAAATCAATCAGTCTGGGACATCACTGATGTCAGTCTAAAACAACACAGCCTTCTGGATCTTCCTGTTCGAATTAAAGGTGCAGGCTGTTTTGTCTTAAAGTCACAGGTCCATTAAACATCCATGGATCAAAAAAGTAACAGCAGAAATAAAGGAAACGGGAAATAAAAGAATAAACAGGAAGGATCCTTACACATTGAAAAGATGACACTCCCAGGCAGTGCAGCGCTCTTTTAGCACTCCTTTTGTAATCCCTTGGTACACAAGTATCTGGAGTGGGACTTTAGCCCATACACGTCTGACTCAGAGGCAATAATCCTGCTGCTGAGTCAAGGTTGATACTCTTGAGAAGAATGTGCAAGGAGGAGAATGTTAACAATGAAAGATAGTTTGAGTGGACTGAGGTCAAGGGGAGGCAGAAAGGTGATGATGTCAAAAGTAGAGGGTGAAATGTGAAAAGGGAGACATTTAAAGAGTCTGAATTAACCAGGAAGGGTCAGTGGCAGTTGGATACTAGGAGGGGCTAAAGAAATACTTTGTGAATTTCATGGAGTTAAGGAATCTGCTGAGCACTAATGGCAGGGTTGAGTTGAGTCACAAATTACAAAGTGTGGGTTGGGCAGCTGGGAGCATTGGGGTCTCAGGCCCCTGAGGCAGAGGTAGACGGGGGGGTTTGTCTCACATTTGCAAACAATCCTATAGGTTCTTCAACATCTGATGGCAGAGATGAAGATTAGAGGATATGAGAGAGAGAGTGATGGGAAGTAGTTTGGAAAAAAAATGAAACTGCCACTTCATCAAGTGCCCTTCGAAAGATCTACATTTTAAAGTGCATTTATATTAATCTTTCAGATTGGGGGGGGGTGATCAAAACTTATATTTTCACCTTTGAATGGGCCACAAAACACATTTGGTTGTGTCCACAAGTGTGGCCTCTGAGCTTCGGGTTGTCTGTCATTTAATTTTCCACCCACTTCCACTCCGACCTCTCTGTTCTCGACCTTTTATGCTGTCCCAATGAAGTTCAAGGAACAGTACCTCACCTTTTGAGCAGAAGCTTTACAGCCTTCCATAATACTGAGTGCTGACACAACACTGTGTTCAACACGGTCTGTGTGGGGTTTGCATGTTCTCCCCATGTCTGCGTGGGTTTCCTCCGGCTGCTCCAGCTTGCTCCCGTAGTCCAATGATGTGCGGGTTAGATGGATTGACCATGCTAAATTGCCCCTTACTGTCCAGGGATGTACAGGTTGGGTTATGGGAAGGCCGGGGGAGTGGACAGGGGTAGAGTGCTCTTTCAAAGGGTTGGTGCATTCTTGATGGGCCAAATGCCCTCCTTCTGCACTGTAGGGATTTCTGTGAACAATTTCAGATCTTTATCATTGCCCCTATTTTTTGGACAACAGTTGCTATTGCCGTTTACAACTCCTCTAGACCTATATTTTGTTTCTTTATTTGTCCCTGTTACTATGTTGTTTTGCCTTTTCTCATCATCTCTTTTCTCACTTGATCCCTCTTGCTTTCAGCCCTCTCCCAGCTCTTCATCCCGTACCCACTTTTTCTGTCTCCATAGTTGTTTATATCTGTTATATCACTAACTTTTTCCACTTCCGATGGAAGGTCATTGACTTGAATTGGTAATTGATATGACCATGTGCCATCAATTTCAGCCCCACTTGACCCGGAGTCGCGAAACAATTGAAATTAATAAATTCTTAGAAAACACCTGATGTCTTCGGCCCTTGGCTGCTCAATATCTACAGGCATCTGGTTTGTAAAATTTAAACACAATTAACTTTATTAATAACACAAACTTATTCATAACCTGAACTATGATTAAATATGCAGCAGATACAACAGGTTAACAATTAACTAATCCTTAACCCCCCCTTTAACTCGCCCACATCCTCTATACACACGCGCACACACAAGACAGACAAACAAACATGAGGGAAAGGAGGGGTGTAAAATAATAATGGAAGTAAAAAGATATGAGTATTTGTTTCAGATTGTTTCGAGCACACCTTTCTTCAATCTAGCCTTTCAATTTGAGGTTTTCGCTGTAGATTCATGCAGATTCTGTGTACAGCTATACAGCTTTTATGGAGAAAACATGTGGGGAAGAGAGAGCAGTTTCTTTCCTCTGAGTGGCCAGGACTCCAACTGTCCTTCCCCTGGCACTCTGAAAATCATCCCACTCAGCAGGAGGTCATAGTCATCACAGGCTTAGCGTTTACTTCAACGATGCCTGGTGTATCCTGGGACAACTGGCAGAGCAAGACAACCAGAGGAAAAGTATCCACTATCACCGAGATAAGAGATTCCTGCAGAATTCTGTTATCCAGCCCCAGTTCACTTTGATGGAGCAGGATCGAATCACCACTTGTTACCAAGCAGAATACAGCCTTTTGGCCAATTCATTGGCCGCCAGCCAACCAATCACATTGACTCCCACCGATCCCTCGGGTGCCGAATGTCTGATTCTTTTCAAAAGTCAGCACAGTGTACTCTTTTGTAACTTTTGATTTCCTTTCTTCCTCTACTCAACTGAAAGGTATATATTCATTAAGCATCCATGGATCAAAATGATAATAGCAAAAATACAAAAGGGAATTAAGGGAATCAGCCGGAAAGGCCCTCATATAATGCTGATTCTCTCTCCAGATATTTCGCCTGATCTAAATGCTCCCAGCATTTTAAGTTTTTATTATTTAAGTACACCATATTTTGTTCTGAGAAAGGAAAATTATACTTTTCAGGAAAATAAAATCATTTTCTGATATTTTTGGACTTTATTCCCCATGGCGAATGTAGCAATTTCATATATATTGTATTATAGGTATTTTGTGCATAAGGGTTAAAAGCCTGGGTTAGAGTGTGTTTGACTGCTGAAATCGTGTTTTAAAAGATTCTTGGGTTGAAAGACAACAAAACATTTGGGAGCCAGATGTGCAATTAACCATCGGAAAAGGTTTTTGGCTAATGCAATTTTGTTTTGATTAAGGGGATTCCCTGGGGACCTAATTAGTTTTCAGCTCGGTGGAGCTAAGGCACGGACATTTTGAGAAAGCATATTCAGTTCAGTTCTGTTCTGGATAAAGCTGGGACCACAGTTCAACTAAAAAGAGATGAACAGTCTTTAAAGCGATGTAGACTTGTCCGAGGGCAAGGGGAAGCTGAAACTAGCCAGTTGATACATCTTTTGAAGACATAAATCCAGAATGGCTGCATTACAGGAGTCAGATCTTTCCTGTCAAGCAATGTCAAGAGATCTCATTCTCAAAGAATAACTGTACAGCAAGTATTCCTCCTTGCCATTGGTATTTAAGGTGGATGAGAGCTGAGATGGTTTATTTTCTTGTTGCTTAAGTGGGAATAAAGATAGCTATGAAGGATACTATATTTACTGTAAAGAATAATATTATTTGAGGGGTAATTGTAAGCTATTTTCTGGTGCGATGCTAAAGTTCTTAATGCGGTGTTAAGTTTGTTTTAATATACCATATCCCTATTTCTTTGTGCAAAGACTCCTGGAGCAAGGTATCCTTTCCTCACAATCTTACAAAATACAAATGAAATATTGGGGTTTCTGTCAAGTATCCGAGCCACTGTTGGGATCTGGTCTGTGATCGTAACATTCCTGATGTCCCAAAGGGGGTAAATCCCGTTAGGTTACAGTCCTGTGACTGCACCCTGTGTCCTTGCTGGAATGGCCACCATGCATAAGTCTTGATGGTGAGTGCTGGTGGGCCTTCCTACTTCAATCCCAAACTCACCCCTTAGTTGCAATCCACCCGTGTGCACTTAGCAACAGGCGACAGCAAAGAAACCGGGCAGACTTTTCCATTCTTGGGTTTGGGATACTGAGGCCAATAGTAGCACTTTGCATCAACACCCTGGCAGAGAGCAGGGATGGAACCAGAAACTTGAGTCTTGTATGTGGTCTAGTATGCACTGGCCACCTGGGTAATTTCATCATTTTTTAAATGAGGAGGAGAAATGATTTTGAAAACTTATACAAAAAGAAATCGTGTTGAAACATAACAAAAATATTATAGTTATCTTAATATTCATACAACTGCCGCATGAAGTATATTGAATGCTACTTGTTAGGATGCAGCCATACTGAAAATCTCCTTGAACCTGCTCTCTAGTTTCTTGGATTTCTAGCCAGGGATTCTGGATTTGAGCAGATGTTGTAAGGATTCTCTCTCTGCTCCCTGCAATGACAGTACAGATAGAAGATGTAACAAACCAAGAAACAAAGAAAGACATAAAAGAATCAAAGCCCAAGGAGGTCAGATCCATCACAGGCTTAGCGTTTGCTTCAAAGATGCCTGGTGTAGCCTGGGACAGCTGGCAGTGCAAGACAATCAGAGGCAAAGCATCCGCTAACACTGAGATAAGAGATTCCTGCAGAATTCTGGTATCTAGTCCCAGTTCACTTTGATGTAGCTCAGCAAGAGAAGGCTTTTGGGGACAGACTGCTGCATCCTTAATCATAGACTGCTGTTGTTCTGCCTTTTAAGGTCTCATTACGGTGGTCCTTGAGGATTAATCCTCTTTAAGGTTTACATGGCAGGGTTTTTGTCTTTTGGGGGGGAGGGGGGGCAGCCAGGGAACTTGGTACCACCTGTAAAAAGCACAGGCACATGTTTCTCATTCTGCTTCTCCGAAGTTCATTTTTAATGGATTCTGGCAGAAAACTGAAACTTTCCTGCTTCTGACTGTCACAGTATTTTTGTTAAGTGCTGCTTGAATACTGAAAAGCAGGCTTTGGACCGTTAACACTAAATTGCCCTTTTCCGGTGATTCTACTTATCCAGCTATTCTTGGCTGTTAACTCTGGGCTGGGTTGGTCAGAACGTGATCCTAAAACGGTTCTAATCCATGTACATGTGCGCATATAGCATTTCCTGATGGGTGCAAAATATTTATTGCAACCCAAGGTCAAAAATGAATTGAAGAAAAATGGGGTGCTTGCCAGCTCTTGGAGTAGAAACACATGTATGAAAAAAATTGAGATTTATCTTTCAAAGTACATCCTCATATGCTGACGTCTACCTCAGTTTGGTGTGGTGCAGAATTATTGCAGCCACTTTATTTTAAATTTGGATCACTTAATTTAATTAAATTTTTTCATTTGTATATACCTTGGTTAGTTTTCCACCTGTGAGCCTACTGGACACCAGGCATTCCTTGGTCAAGTGAGGCAGCAAGTACACTAATTTTGGGAGAAATATCCTCCTTGCACTCGCGCAATGCACTCACTTGTTACAAGCAACCATCACCGTTAGTGAGTATAGCACTCAGCAACAATCAAAAAACATTTACACACTTTGCTTTTCATCTTATTGCTTTATCAGCAAATGTACAAAATGGTTAATGCTCACATGCATTTGCCATTTGAATATGAGTGTGGAGATAATTGGACAGATTTGGCTCCTGAGACAGATAGCACAAATATGGAAAATTTCCAGATTTGCCAGGCACACCACAGTAAAACGTACCTCAAAACTGCATGATGTTTGCTCTAGGGTCAAGTACGCAATAGAGTCAGACCAGCTGACACAGAAACAGAGCAGTGGTGGCCTCTGGGATGGCTGAGTGCCGAGGCGGCTGGCTAGAAGGCTCACCTTGTTTCTCTGGGGCTTTGTCCCAGTTGGTTTAGAGGTTATTGGACTCTCTGGTCCTGCCCCCCCCCCCCCCCCGCCCTCCTCATATTCCCACAAATAGCGAGGCACTCGACCAGTGTCTAACATGGGCCGCCCCCAGGAACCAATGTGAAATTTGACAGCTCTCATTTGATGCATTTGATAGTGCAAAAAAAAAAAAAAATGCTTTTGTAAAACCCTTGCAAATCCTTCACATTTCCTCAAATTGTTAATCTCTTCTCGAAAAGACTTCTGTTCAGATCCCACAAAAACAGTTAAACATTTTAAAAATAAATTTAGAGTACCTAATTTTTTTTTTCTCCAATTTTAGCGTGGCCAACCCACCTACCCTGCACATCTTTGGGTTGTGGGGGTGAAACCCACGCAGACACGGGGAGAATGTGCAAACTCCACATGGACAGTGACCCAGGCCTGGGATTCGAACCTGGGTCCTCAGCGCCATAGCCCCAGTGCTAACCACTGCACCACCATGCTGAACAGTTAACCTTTTAAGAACTCTTTAAGTCATCGATCAATCAGTGAACGTAGAACCTCCAATAAGATAATTGTAGCTGTTGAAATTCAGCCAAACATTCATAATGACATATTGATGGTCCTTGGGGAAATGTTAACTAAGTGGTCTATTTTTTTTTACCAAATATCTATTTCACGGTTCATGTGCTTTAAAATATAACTTCCTTATTAAGAATCTAACTTTAGGTTGCAGGCTAAAAAGGTAAGAATAGAACAGAGTGAGCTATAAACCACAGGCAGGATTACTTAGCTAGAAAGCTAAAGACATGAGACAGGATTCTCCATAGCACCTGATTTATGCTCACTCTGGGAATGCAAATTAGGAAGTGATTTCCAATCCTTTGGCATGCAAATTTTAAATTGAGCAGGTGGCCTGATAGCAAGATCCCGTGGCTGTCCCATCCAGGGCCACGATTATCTGGGTCCCTCCCCCATACCCAGCTGTTTGCATTGTTCCATTCATCTGGCTTCATGTTTGAGTGATTTTGAAGTAGTCAGCTGTGAACCTAACCTCAATGTTTAGAAATATCCAGCTTTGATTGACAGTTACTGGACCACATCAAAGAGAGTATAGTGCTTTCTGTTAGTTTCACAGCTGACTACTTCAAAGTCACTTGAGGGTGAAGGGAGATCAATGGAACAAGGCAGACAGCTGAGTGTGTGTGGGGGCTGTCAATCACAGCATAGTAAAATAAATATCGAAGACAAATGCAATAATGGCTCGCAGATCAAAGATCTTATGGGTTTAAACCCAGCTGACTGGCTTTCTTTTTCTAGGAATTGACGAGTGCTGATTCTTCTGCCTGAGCCAACAGGCGTATTGCATAGGTGAGTTTTAAAGCAATGATTTTTTTTCACTGCCTCTGTTTGGACTGCCCTCTAACTTCCAGACAGGGTGGTCTCTTCTTGGGGGGAGGGGGGGCTGCTTCCAGACAGGGGTCTCTCCTAGGGGTGGGGGGGTGGGGCTTCCATATAGGGTTGTCTCTTCTGGGGAGGGGGGATCTCTGGTGTTGGGGATCTCTTTAATTAGGAGGTGGGGAGGGTGACGAAGGATGGCGCTTCCATGGTCTTTGGGCGCAACTCCTTTAAAGAGTTACTCCCTTGGCCCATTGTAAGGTCCGCCATGTCAAATACATGTTGTCAGGACCAGCACCAATTCTCGCCCATGTGATTTATGACCCGGAGGACCAGAGAATCATGTGGACCCAGGGAAGATAATGCCCGGACAATGGGTCAAAATTATTTGTTTGCAACCCCCTGCTGGCACAGGGTGCAAACCTTAATCCTGACGCCAGAGCAACGGAATGGGATTTGTTTTCCTGCCGCTGATTTCTCGCTGCCCGTCGCCGCTGCCCACCAGTAGCAGAGTTCCCGGTGTGGCAGAGAATCTTGCCCGTGATGTCTGTACTGCTTGGCAGTCCTGAGATATTTTAGGAGTTTTAGGAGTAAGAGTAAAACGCATATAGTTCATTAGGTTTAAAAATTGTAAATGTGGGCTAATTAACTTTTAAGGATAGCCCGGTGCAGGCTATATCAGCAAGGAGTTAGGTGGAGTTCAGGAAGACTTTCGGGTTTCAGTTTATCTGGGTATTTGCTGGGAAAAGTTTTTAATTGAGGTTTGACACCATGTGGTTTGCAGTTGTTATGGGCCAGGGTTTAGAGAACCCTGAAGTATATCATGGAGTTCACCTGACCCATAACTCTGAATAGATTGTGGTCATGGGGAGCACACGGGCCTACTTTGCAGGTGTGATGCAACAGAGATCTAGAGTTCTTTTAAATTAAAACACTGTTTATTTATGAAACGAGTTAACACTTTATAAACCCACAGTACACATCTTAACAACCATCAACACCAATAAATCCCTCAAAGTACCTAGTTCTCTATAAGTAACTCTTAATCTTTCCTTGCAACATCCATAAGACAAAAATAAACTTTTACTGAAAGCCATCAAGTTTAACTTCTCTACAGAAACAGGTATTAGTTTTAAATCACTAAAGGATCTGTAGACAGTCCTTAGATTGCAGAGAGAGAGATTAATACACCTTCTTGCTGTGACTGCAGCTATCCAGCTCTCAAAAACGAAACTAACACACCCTGTAGCTGCCAGCCCAAAGCAAAGGTAAAAGCAGACATATAACCCAGCTCCACCCACTTTCTGACAGCACTGATAAACATCGATTTCTTAAAGGTTCATCCACTTCTTAAAGGTACATCCACTACAGCTATTTTATAAACACCCATTTCTTAAAGGTACGCTCACATGACACAGTACACTAAGAGAAGATAGTCAAAATAAATGACCGATCTACAAGGTAAGCAGAGTAATTCTTCACCATTGACTGTGTGGAAAGTGGGTGAGGCTGAGCTCAGTTTGAATCCTGTCAGAAACAGAACCTGAAGATTTCATAGCTTGAAGCTAATGGGATAGTCTGCAGTGGCTCTCACAATGTTGTATTGCAAGAGAAAGCAGCAGCAAATAAGCTCAGAAGCTTACAAGGATCTGAGGCCTCCACAGACAAGACAGTGTAAATTAAAGAGTTACCTCTTTAGAAACGGTGGAAGGCTGGGGAGGTCAAGTCACTGAACATATTTAAGAAGCAAATAGATTTCTAGACTCGAAAGGTGTCTAGAGGTATGGGAAGAGCGCATGATTATGGTGTTGAGACAGAGGATCAGCCATGTTTATACTGAAGGTGGAGTGGGTTCGAAGTTCCAAATGGCCTAGTCTTGCTCCTATTTTCTAATATCGGGAGCGGAGCAGAATACTCCAGAGAACCATGGCAGACTTATGATGATTTGGGGCGCAAGTGGTGGGACGGGCAGTGGGTGATGGGGGGAGGGAGCGCAGTGACCTCCAACACAGTAAATGACTTTAAGATTGATGCGTCTTCTGAGAAATCCTTGGGGGAAGTCAGAAGTAAACCTAAGTACATGACATATATAGTTAGAAACCATGTTAAGTCAATAATGCTTGTTTCATATAACTATTTTATATGTAAGACTTTTTTAAAAATCTATTCATGGGATATGGGCATCACTGGCTAGGCCAGCATTTATTGTCCAACCCTTATTGCTATTGGGAAGGTGGTGGTGAGCTGCCTTCTTGAACCCTGCAGTCCATGTGGTGTAAGTACACCCACAGTGCTGTTTGGGAGGGAGTTTTAGCGGCTGTGAAGGAAAGACGATATATCCAAGTCAGGATGGTGAGTGACTTGGAGGGCAACGTCCAGGTGATGGTGTTCCCATGTATCTGTTGTCCTTGACCTTCTAGAGATGAGTGGTCATGGTTTTGGAAGGTACATTTTGGGTTTTTTTTAAAGTGAAATCTTATGGTGTAGTTCTATTGATTACAACAAGGTATTTGGATGTCTTTTTAAATGTTAAGTCCCCTAAGTGGAAATTTATCTGCTGTTTTAAGATGAAGTTGCTCACGAATGTTATTATTGCTGTCTTTGTTCTGGGTTTCACTGACATGGACTGATATTACTTTGGAATAAAGGGCAAATCATTTCTAATGCCAAGGTTATCAGTTTGTTTGTATTCCAGTATTTATTTCAAGAGTTTTGGGATGACTCAATTTAGAGGTGCAACCCATTTGCTGGTTTGAAAACGACTTTCTTGGCTGTAAAGTGCTTTAGGATTTGCTGAAATTGTGAAAGGTGCATTATAAATGTAGGGCTATCTGTCTGTTCTGATGTCTGTCCCTCCCTCCCTCCTTCCATTCTTTTTGAGAGAAAGGAACTCCTTTATCATCAGTACACATGCACATGTGGAAGAGCAAAACTATAAACTAAATCTTCAGAAAAGGATGGTTAGGTGAGTGTTAATATAATGCTTTTTCAGCCACCTTTTGTTTTCCATCAGCTGGTACCTGATATGCATGGAAGTCTGTCATACTGTTCAAGAGTCTCAATTTCAAGCTACTGGCAAAGAATATGATAGGTACCTGCCTTCTGTGCAATTGAAGGACCAATATTGAGCAACTTTTAAAAATTTGTTCATGGGACATGTGCATCACAGGCTATGCCAGCTTTTATTGCCCATCCCTAATTGCCCTTGAGGGGACATTTAAGTGTTAACCACATTGCTGTGGGTCTGGTGTCACGTGTAGGCCAGACCAGGTAAGGATGGCAGATTTCCTAAAGGACATTAGTGAACCAGATGGGATTTTAAGACGACGACAATGGTTTCGTGGTCATCATTAAAATTTTAATTACTGTTTTTTTAATTGAATTCAAATGTCACCATCTGCACTAACGGGATTTTAACCTTGGTCCTCAGAACATTACTCTGGGTTTCTGGTTTACTAGTCCAGTGACAATACCACAATGCCACCACCTCCCTCTCCGCTTCTATCTGCCAACCACCTTGACATTCTGGATGTTCAAATTGATTGCCAAGTACCAGGCTTTCTCATCAACAGCTTCCTCCAGCTCCTTGTGTCTGAAGGACTTTGACCAAGGGACAATCTGTTTTTATTCATAGAATTTACATCGAATTTACAGTGCAGAAGGAGGCCATTCGGCCCATCGAGTATGCACCGGCCCTTGGAAAGTGCACATTTAAGCCCACGCCTCCAACCCATCCCAGTAACCCCACCTAACCTTTGTGGACATTAAGGGCAATTTAGCTTGGCCAATTCACCTAATCTTCACATCTTTGGACTGTGGGAGGAAACTGGAGCACCCGGAGGAAACCCACACAGACACACGGAGAACATGCAGATGCTGCACAGGCAGTGACCCAAGCTGGGAATCGAACCTGGGACCCTGGAGCTGTGATGCAACTGTGCTAACCACTGTGCTACCGTGAGGCTGACACCTCCTTAAAATCCTGATGATTCCCTTATTTTGGTTTTTGTTGTTGTTTTTGCCGTTGTCGTTATGATCTAGGGATGCTTAATGGACATGCATCTTTAAGTCAAGCAACAGAGAGTATGAGGAATTCAAAAAGTTGCAACGTTGTATATGGTGCTAATTTTCAAACAATAGAACTTGGACTCTGTAGCACCTGAGCGATGGGGTAGGACGCGGTTCGATTGGTTGGCTGGTGGATAATAAATTGTTCAGAAGGCTGTACTGTGCCCGGCAACAGGTGATGATTGCATCCTGCCTGTGTGGGATGATTTCCAGAGACTTGAGGAAAGTAGAGTTGAGACCTGGGCAGACACAGCCAAGAAGCTTCTCTTATCTCCTGACACGCTGTATAGCTGAACATAGATTCCGCATGTGTATCATTTTGTAGCCCTCTCCCCTATGTGTTTTCCTATCTTGTGTGTGTATAGAGGGTAAGGCAAGTTTGAGTGGGGGGGGGGATGTGAGGAATTAGATAATTAACCAGTTGTCTTTTCTGCATATTTAATTATACTTCTCGTAATAAATAAAACGTAATTGTGTTTAAATTTACAAACCCAGTGACTGTAATTATTAGGCCGCCAAAGACTTTGGGTATTTTTCCAAGAATTATTGGTTAATTCAATTTTGTTGCGACTCTGGATCACGGGGGATAGACCGTGCCCTGCCCAGGGTGCTGGAACACGAGGTGGCATAATTCAGAACTCACCTACCCGCAGTTGCTTCAACTTTTCGTTATTAATGTACCTCACAGTTTCTGCCTGGTTTCAAATATGAGCTTGAGGTAGTCCTTACATTGCATCATTGGAAATTTTGCACAATGAAGGAGATTAATTTGAATATGTGGGCTATATTATTCAGTACCGCATCATTTACGCAGCTGGAGACTGAGGGCACAGAATTTTTAATTTGAATTTTTAAAAATGCCATTTCATGTCTATTGTTAAAAATTGTAGTGAACATACCAGAAAAAACTGTTATGAAACAGAATTGTTCTTGTAGCAGATGTCAGAAATCATAATGCAAAACTAAGTGAACATCTGATGTTTGAATTTGTAACCTAAGCCAAAGTCTCCTGACCTATGAGTTGACAGGCATGGCTCTCTGGTCCTCCTCTTGTCTCGGAGTCAAAAGTTGAGTGTTCCAATACTTCTTGAGTACATATTCCAGCCAATCGCTTCAGTGCAATGTTGAGGGAGTGCTGTATTGAAGGAGGTCTTGTCTTTCAGGTGGGATTTTTAACTGTCTGCCCTCCTAGATGGATGTTAAAGATGCCAATGCACAATTGAAGAAGAGCCAAGGGTGTTCTCCTAGTGTCACAATCCGTATTCATCCCTCAACCAGCGTATGAAAAAACAGATTATTTGGTCATTTAGAATCATCAGATGATTGATTACAACGCAGAAGGAGGCCACTTGGCCTGTCGTGTGTGTGCTGGCCTTCTGAAGGAACAATTCATCTACCGCCAACCCCCTGCCTTTTCACCATAGTCCTCTAAGTCTTTCCTTTTCAGACAATGATCCATTTCCTTTTGAAAGCCTCAGCTTAATCTGTCTCTGCCACACCCACCTACTGCATGAAAACAAATCATGTCACCTTTTCTTCTTTTGGCAGAAATCTGTACTGTCTGGCTCTCGATCGTTCCACCAATTGGTACAGTCTCTCCCTATCCACTCTGCCCACACTCCTTCATGATTTTGAACACCTCCATCGAATCTCCTCGCAACCTCTTCTTCTCCTAAGGAGGACAGTCCCAATGTCTCCAATTGAACTACAGAATTTAATCCTCATCCCTCATACATTCTCATGAATCTCTTCTGCACCTTCTTGAATGTCTTCATGCCCTTCCTAAAGTGCGGTGACCAAAACTGTTACAGTATTCCAGTTGAGGTTCAACCAGTGTTTTATACAGGTTCAATGTAACTTCCTTGCTTTTGTGGCTCTTGCATTCCTCCATATCCTCTTTGTGTTCTTTCTACCAAAATGAATCCCTTCACACTGCTCTGCATTAAATTTCATCTGCTACCGTCCACTCATTCCACCACACTATCCTCTTCATGGTTTATAATACTTCCAAGTTTCGTATCATCTGTAAATTTTGAAATTCTGCCCTCTACACCAAGGTCTGGGTCATTAATATAGATCAGGGGTTCCCAAACCAATCACGAGGAACTCCATTATAAACCTTCCTCCAGTCCACAAAGCAACCATTGACCACCACACACACTCCCTCTCTCACCTTTCTGCTAATTGGTGGCCTAAAGTATACATTATGCTCCCCTACTTTGCTTTAATACTATCTGTGATTAGTTTATCACCCCCTCCCTGCCTCTCTTCTTTTTGTTTCTCTGTCCTTCCTGAAAACGTGATAGTCAGAAATAGTCGGCTTTCAAATTCCATTTGTATTTTGTTTGATCTTGCTGTGTGCATTTTGTCTGTCAAGTAACTATAACAATGACTGTACTCCAGAAGAATATAATTGACTGTAGACTACTTTGGGATGTCCCCAGGTGATAAGTAGTACTGTATGCATGCAAGTTATGTCTATGCTTGCTTGCAACACTGTACTTAAGAGGTAGTATATTGAACTATCCTCCTTAACTGGAAAGTTCCTGGCACCAGAAGGAAAGCAAGAAGATGAAATAGATATGCCAAATATAATCATAAGAAAATTATGTGCACAAGATTTACTTGGCAGAACAGATATTTTCAATTTAACTAATTTGCCTTCTGTTGCCTTACATATTTTCTGAATAATACAAAGGATGAGCAATGGGGATGCGGGAGTCCAGGTTGGTTAGCACATTTGACACATTTTGACCGTGGTACTGATGCAATCAGGAAGCCTGCTACTTTGCAGGAAAATACAGTAACAATGCAGCAATTTTCATGCATACCTGAGAAAACTTTTCATTTCTAGTGTAGCTGAAAATATACTTTTATCCCCCAACCCCTTTCTGCAATGATCGAGGGTACAATTGTTTCATGGTTTGCTTCACACACACTTGATTGACGCATGTTACACATTGAAACTAACTGCAGTTTTTCAAATGGACTGATTTTGTTGCATCCGAAACAATCAGGACCGACAATTGCAAAAGAAAGAACTTTAGAACGTGGTAAAACACCTTTGCGCAAATTGTGTGGTGTGGTCTTACTTTTAGAAGTAGAGGAGGATGGAGACCGAGCAGCTCCTAGTCCATGGAAGATTAGGAGACTCACGAGTGCCATAGCTAAAACACATATTTTCCGAAGAGTGGTGTTATCGGACATTTCAAGGCCTTTTCAGCATCTTTGTTACTTTATGTTAAATTCTAATAGTCTGCCAGCAAGTCACATGACTGGCACTAAGTGTAGAAATTCTCAATTAGTTATGGAATCTTGTGCCATACCTTAGCTATAATGGCCCATAACCTCCTGGTTCACCAGCATCACATTTAGGGGGTGCCTCAACGATATGCTGATGAAGCTTTTTCAGAAGTTCCCATGTAAGGGTTTACCTGTCAATTGTCCAGAAGCACTAATTTCCTCTGACATTGCACCGGGCTGGGAACCATTCAACAGAAGCGATATAAATCACTAACTTCGGATGGTTCTGCCAGTTTTACCCTGTTAGTTATTCTGAAATAGTTGGAGGAAAAGAAATCATAACTTCAGAGTAACTGTTTTTAAAAAAAACCCAGACCCAGCCTCTTATGGGACCGCTTCCACACATGCGCATACACGGCACTTCCTAAGATCTCTGGGCCTACGTTAATCCACGACAATGCAGCTGGGGGCACGCTTCACGGCTCCTCTCTCGCCCAGCCTGAGCGAGGAAGGTTGAGCGAGACGGGCTTTGGAATCCCAGTGTGGCTAAGTCTGCTGTGAGTGGCAAACCGCCGGAGATTGCCACTCTGAGGAAGTTATGGGCTAATATGTTTACACTGACACACCCCCCAAATTCTTTCATGCAGGTGTTAGACCTTTGGTTTTCTTTTTTTTAAATTTAGTGTACCAATTCATTTTTCCAATTAAGGGGCAATTTAGCGTGGCCAATCCACCTACCCTGCATATCTTTCTGGAAAAGTATTTCACTATTGCTCTGGAAGTTACTTAAGAAAGGATAAAATTACTAACCCCATACACATGCAAGGATTAATTACAAATAAAGATAAAAGAATTCTCACAAAAATCAATCAGTTTAGTCCATGTTCTGTGCAAGCTGGAGATTTCTTTTTTTTAATATAAATTTAGAGTATCCAATTCATTTTTTCCAATAAAGGGGCAATTTAGCGTGGCCAATCCACCTACCCTGCACATCTTTGAGTTGTAGGGGCAAAACCCACGCAAACACAGGGAGATTGTGCAAACTCCACACGGACAGTGACCCAGAGCCGGGATCGAACCTGGGACCTCGGCGCCGTGAGGCAGCAAAGCTAACCACTGCGCCACTGTGCTGCCCCCAGACCTGTGGTTTTCTGATGCTTGTGTCATTCAAGGGCTGGTAAATGTACCTGACGCTGTATGTAAACGAGCTCTCCAGGTTTGAATCGGGGGGTTTTGCAGCAGAATATGGATTTCCATATTCTGTGTGGATTCTGGAGAAGGTTACTCTACTGATCCATTTTAAATTTGACACCATTTGACTTGAATTACATTCTGGCACTGAGTGAGTAGGCAAGGCCATCTTGAAGACTGAGCAGTCCAGAAATATACAAAGCCCTCTTTCATTAGACAGTCTGCACAGTCGGATTTCCTGACTGTTTTTCAGGAAGCTGCATATTGAATACAAAGACCGCAGCAGAATAAATGTTGATGGGTTTGTGCCACTGCTTTACCGTTCACCCAATTCTCTTCCAGTCATTCGTGGATATAGAAACTGGATGAGGAGCAGACTTTGCTCTAGCTTTTTGGCTTTTGTGGTTTATTGGGCGTAGTGCAGGCAGGCTAATTAAAAGGTAAATGTAAAGTCACCACAGTCCCAGATGACCAGAGACTGTTTTCCCCTTTGAGGGAGAGAGCTGACTGGTGTGGTTTAACCTGAGGATCATCACACCTCATGCAAGTTGAGGTGGCGGGCCTTCATGAATAACCTCAGCCGGTGCGGGAATTGAACCCGCGCTACTGGCATTGTGTTCTGCATCACAAACCAACTGTCTCGCCAATTGAGCTAAACCGGCCCCCAGCAGGAAATTTAGAGGGGGAATATCACACCGTCTGTCTGATGATCATTTCTGTTGGATTTTTCTCTGTGCTGTGGTCAAGCAGAAAAAAGATGAGTCTTCTAGACTGAGCTGCTGCATTCGACTGTCTAATAGCAGTTCATAAAATAGATTGTTATGCCAACCCTGTAGTGAAGAAACAAGTCCATTGTTAACAAAAATCTAATCTAAGCAACATGTCTTTGCCTGAATTTCACTGTGCAGAACAGTGAAGCATTTATAAAATAAACTTCCAAAGGTGATGATAATTTTAACTTTGTCATCTGGGTGGTTACATGCTGTAGTCCCTTTGGATTTAGAACCCAGGAACTCTGGTTCATTTGGATGGAATGAAAATCAGCCATGTTCTGCAGTGGTCCACTCTGCTACCTTATTACCCAGGCAGGAAAATTGAAAGTAATCACCCTTGTAGTCCAGAAAGGATTGATTTAATTATTTTGAATGTTCTTGATCGTAACTCATTCTTTACAATCAGAATGACTCCTTGGAGTTTGAAAATGTATTCTCTTGCTAAGCTGAGGTTCCTCTTTTTAAAAAAAATTTAGAGCACCCAAATCATTTGTTTCCAATTAAAGGGCAATTTTAGCGCGGCCAATCCACGTAACCTGCACATCTTTGGGTTGTGGGGGTAAAACCCATGCAGACACGGGGAGAATGTTCAAACTCCACACGGACAGTGCCCCAGGGCTGTGGTCGAACCCGTATGCAGCAGTGCTAACCACTGCGCCACTGTGCCACCCTAGCAGAAGTTGCTGTACTGTGCTGTACTGTTCTATGTTCTAAGTTCATCTCTGATTGGCATTCACATTTCAAATCGGAAAATCAGCTATAGTTTGCAGTCTAGCCTGAGACTGTGGAATCATTGAATTTTAGGGAAACTGTTGACCCCACAATGCTGGCTCA
Organism: Scyliorhinus canicula; assembly: GCF_902713615.1. Classification (NCBI taxonomy): domain Eukaryota; kingdom Metazoa; phylum Chordata; class Chondrichthyes; order Carcharhiniformes; family Scyliorhinidae; genus Scyliorhinus; species Scyliorhinus canicula. Next base: position 152,001,925 of record NC_052155.1, read on the forward strand.
GTGAAAGATACAGGACAGAATTGTCCCTTGCCCCCGACTGGCAGATTCAACGTGGAGGGGTAATTCAGCAGCAGGCATAAGAATCGGTTTGTTCTGCCGTGATTTTCCTGCAGAATCTTCCACTGATGTTCTCCACAGCAGAAAACATTCCCCATTCCCGCCACAGAGACTAGTCCCAGATGGGAGAATTCCACCCGTAGTCGTCTTATTGCCTTTGCTTCATGTCATTTAAATTTTATTTTTCTCCGCATAATGTCACAGAATTGTTTATTCAGTGACATTGATTGGGAGAAGATACTGGTTAGGATACCAGGGATAAGTTCTCTATCCTTTGAATAATTCCGTGGAATTTTTCACATCATCTGAGAGGGTAGACTGATAGAAATCCGACTGTGCAGCCGGAGTGTTGTACTGTCAGGGGTGTTGTCCAATGGGTAATGAATGGAACTCTATAAATGCATATTTTCATTATTTTTCCTGTGTAATGGAAACATAATTTTTTACAGCAGTATCCCAGCAGTGTAACTGTTGTCATGTGGCCAGCATTCATACGATGCACACGCCCAGGCATGTCTAACCTGAGCCCAGGTATGTGCAAGATTGGATCAAGACTCAGTAATTACATCACTTTGTCCAGAAATTATATTTATTAATTTGAGCAAATATTGACGCCTCTGTACTGCTTAAACAGGCACAGCTTTACTTATTCAGACAATATTTCCACACACTCAATTGCAGGGAAGCCGATCATTTTATGACCCCTTTTTAAATTTTCCTAGCTTTAGTTTTAATGTGAAGAATGCACACAATTACTCGTCAATTTGCAAGTGCTTTGCAGGTCTGAATGTCTGGCCAGCTGGGAAGGAATTCTCAGCACTCTGGAAGCAGAGCCTGGTCCTCAAGCTTCAGCATTGCCCGGTCTGGGATAAATCAGAAATGTATTAGATTGCTGCTCCCAAAAGACATGGTGAAACAACCTTCGCTCCCAGCCTTTGGGAAATGAGCAGTCACATTCCGTTCAGCTTTCTCTGTTAAACAAAAACCTAAGTGTGCACAAAGTGGTGTGTGTCATGATATGCAAACATGCAACCAATGAACACTCGGAATAGGACACAACCAATGGGCAGTCAGGACACTCAGAGGTGGCATCACCACAAGGGGGCATGACATAAACACTATAAACGGGATGAGGCACTCACACCCTGCCTCTTTCCACAGACAGACATCTAGAGAGTTAGACAGGGTTGATCAGCAGCATCACATCCCAGCACGTGGCTTAGAGCAAGCTGGTAGAGTTAGACTGAGTTGCTACAGTTAGATTAGCAGAGAATCAAACTCATTTGAGAACTGTGCTAATTTCAATAAACACGATGAACTCATTTCAGAGTCTGGAGAATCCTTTAGTTAAGACTGCATCAAGTAGCAGCCAGTGTTATCTGAAGCAGCATAACACAACAGTGTGGAATGCAATTTATAAAGATACTACCTCAGACATTTCTGGCAGTGCAGAGCTGTTAAACTATATTAGCTCATAAGGCTCATTCCAGTTTACATAGTCAGTGTTTCACCGTCCTCTGTAATGACACCTTTTCAAAGGCAGAGCATTTATGTTCATAGCCTAAAACTGTCAAAAAATAGAGCTCAGTTGATCTGGAGTCAATTAAATTAGCACAACCTATCAGTAATCTGCAGTCCTGTACCTTCTGGACTGTATTAGTTACTGATGCATGTGTTGTAAAATAAAAAAAGGTTAAAAAAATTTGGACGTGTTTGGATTTGTTCCTTGTGTTTGTGTGGTCAGGTTGCCAATTGTCCAAATCAGCACCACACCAAGCTTGTTAGTCTCTGACTCTTTCCCTCCAGCCAGCTCCCTCCACTCCTTCCGACGAAAGGATAAATCTGTCAATCTTAAACTCCCAGCCCAGACTGCACATAAAAGAAAATCTGGGCCAGGAGCAGTTGAAACCAATTCTCCAATCTGAATTTGCTCCAAGTGTGGCTTCCTACTGTGAGCATGGAATTGGTGAACTGTCTTCAGCCGCTTCATCCAATGACCTTCACTGCATCATGAGGTCAGAAGTGGGAATGTCTCTGATGACTGCACAGTGTTCAGTTCCATTTGCAACTCCGATAATGAAGCAGTCCGTGTCCATCTTCAACATTCAACAGCTAAATTCACTCGGCATCAAAATCTTGGGTCGACCAGAAACGTAACTGGATCAGCCATTTAAATGCTGTTACTACAAGAGCAGGTCAGAGCTGCAAGTAATTCACCTCCTGACTCCCAATGTCATTTCATCATCTACAATACACAAATCAGGATGATGGAATGCTCTTCACTTTCCAACTCCAACAACAGTAAAGAAGCTCATCACCATCCAAGATAAAGCAGCCCAGCGGTCTACTTGTTTGGTTCCCCTTCATCACCTTAAACTCCACTCTCCCCACTATAATAATCTTCATTAGTGTCACAAGTAGGCTTGCATTAACACGGCAATTAAGTTACTGTTAGGAAAATCCCCGAGTCGCCACATTCTGGCACATGTTCGGGTGCACTGAGGGAGAATTCAGAATGTCCAAATCACCTAACAAGCACATCTTTCGGCAGTTGTGGGAGGAAACCGGAGCACCCGGAGGAAACCCACGCAGACACGGGGAAGAACATACAGACTCCACACGGACAGTGACCCAAACTGGAATCGAACCCAGGACCCTGGTGCTGTGAAGCAACAGTGCTAACCACTGTGCTACCGTGCTGCCCCAATCGATGCACATTGACAGTACAATTTTCCAGCTACAGGGTGAGCACCTCTTACTCGAAATTCGGAAAGCTCTGAAATCCGCGCTTTCTTTTGCGCGCCAAATTTCTAGTTTAAAAAAATAACATGATATTCAACCGAGATCCATTAGCTATGCGATGTTTCACAAATTTGAGTCTGTTTCGGATGTTCCTAGCTCTGTGTCCGATCCTGTGGCCAAACACATTTTCTCTGGCAATGAAGGGCACACACGGTTCACGTGCGCGTGTGTGTATTCTTCCAATTGACTGCAGCATTTGGTGCACTGAAAGGGTTAAACCCAGTACCTGATTCCCTGTCGTGTACCCCCCATCAGATACAGCATCGACAGGCGACTCCGAGCAGTGTCCGAGGGTCTTTGCAGTTTGGTACTCCAAAATTCAAAAAAAATTCCAGAATCTGAGACACACTCGGCCCCAAGTACAGTATTGAGATAAGGGATACACAACCTGTATACGATATACTGAAGCAACTCACCAAAACTTCTTTGACAGCAACACGACCCCCCCATCCCCCTCACAACTGAAACCTCTGTGCTTAGAAGAACAAGGGACATAGACATAGACATAGAATTTACAGTGCAGAAGGAAGCCATTCGGCCAATCAAGTCTGCACCGGCCCTTGGAAAGAGCACACCCTACCTAAACCTACATCTCCACCCTATCCCAGTAACCCCACCTAACCTTTTTGGACACTAAGGGCAATTTAGCATGGCCAATCCACCTAACCACATCTTTGGACTGTGGGAGGAAACCGCAGCACCCGGAGGAAACCCACGCAGACACGGAATACGTGCAGACTCTGCACAGACAGTGACCCAAGCCTGGAATTGGACCTGGGACCTTGGAGCTGTGAAGCAACTGCACTAACCACTGTGCTACTGTGCTGCCCCATACAGAAAATGCTACCTGCAAGTTTCTTGCAAGTCACACGACATTGTGACTTGGAAATATGTCACCATACCTTAATTGTCACTGGGCCAAAATCCAGCAACTCTACCTAGTAGCTCTATCGGAGTATCTTCATCACATGGATTACAATGGTTCAAGAAGGCAGCACAGCACTGTTTTCTGGTGCGTAATTAGGATTGGGCAAAACATGGATGTCTTGCTAGCAATGCTCCCATCCTGTGAATGATTTCAAAAGCTTAACTTGTGCTGTTTATAGTCAATATTGCCATTGCAACAAATTGTATTATTTATTCCCAATGTAATGGACTTATAAGTAATGACTATTATTTAAATTGTTACTCCAAACCCTTCCCTCATGTCAGAATCATTGGAACTTCCAGTGGCCTGTGTATTTCTTCAAATTTCCACTCCAAGCTTCTTATACATATTTTGGAGTTTGTGCTTTTTCATCATTTTGTAGGAGGAGAGCAATCCAGTGAGGAAAGAACACCTTGTATTTATCTCATCTCACCATTCAAACGTTTCACAATATATTACATACAAGATTTTCCAATCCCGAAATCTGGTATGGTGGTCAGAACGAAACATGTGCTGGGTTGTTGCCATGGGCAAGGCGCAGTCGGCTGGAAATTATCTGGCCAGATCTTGAAACTTAACTGCAGAGTTTGAATTTTTGGCAGACATTGAATGCAAACATAGAATGACCTCTCCCTAAAGGGGAGGAATATCTTCCCTTTGGCAACACATTTACTTTTCAGAATACCCAATAAACCAGCTCAAATTAACTCCCCTTTTTAAGTGACATGGAAAGTATGTTTTTTAATGTCAGCCACCCCTGTTATATTGGCAAGAGTGAGAGCCATTTTACACATGGGAATATTCCACAAAGAATTCTCCAATGGGGCTATGTCCCCATGCTGGCGTTTCACGCCAGTCTTTCCTTAAACAATTTACAGCTATTCACCTACCTTCAAGGGGCATTAAGGGCCCCGGAGTGTTTCTCACAGCTTCAGCTGCGGATATGGCCCCCTGCACATCTGGTTGCGAGTCCGTGCATGCACACAGCGGCGGCCTGCAACAGCCATACCGAACGCAATGGCGGACTCAGCCGGTGGACCTGAACCAACAAAGAAGGTCCCAACGATGGTCCCCATGCTGCTCGATCTACCCTGCCCCATTGCCGCACAGGCCACCGATAAGGCCCCCCCAGGTACTTGACCCCCTCGCCTACCTACCAGGACAGCCGCGGACTGCGTTCGCAGCTGCCGCGCGAGAGTCTTGACCGCCTGAGTTCCCTACGGCATGGTTCTAAGGACTTCAGCTGATGATTGAAGTTCTTGCTGCATCCTTTGAACTTGCCATGCTTAGCCTTCAAATGCCTTTGAAGCTTTGAGGGTTTTATGATCTCATTTGCCAGTACTTCCCTGCATATGACACACATGGGATTTGCATCCTGATTTGCATTGGCACCATTAACAAAGCCGTACCTCAAGAAATCATCTTTATCCTGCTTTGTTCCCAGTTCCACTTTTCCCTTTGTTGGCTGTTCATCAGAGTCTCTGAGTTCTGTATAGAGCCAATATTAGCACTGCTCTGTCCTGCTGTGGACTTTCTGGTGCAGCTCTTTCCAGCAGATTCAGTTCCTACCCTGGAGTACACTGTCTGTGTTTCTGGCCCTCTTTTCCTTATAACAAAGCAATCTATTCTTCACAATCCTGTTGCCTTGCTTGCTTGCAGCTAGAAAATGGAGGAATCTCTTCTCCATGATTTCGCACTAAAAGCATGGACGTACAGGGCACGTGACTCAGTGTACCAGCAGGGCACGTGACCTGCTTTCTGCCGCCACTTTGTTCCATTTAAAATCCGATCGCGGCTGATATTCTCAATTTAAATGCTGGTCGCGGTTCTTGGGTGCTTCTCCCGCGATCGGGAATGCCGCGACTGATCGCTCCAGGATTCTTCTAACACGTGTCCGTAATCCATCTGTGGGTCACGACCCGCACTTTAAGATAACCTGTCTTAAGCCACACATTGATCCTTCCTATCTGAAATGAAATGAAAAATGAAATGAAAAATGAAACTCGCTTATCGTCACGAGTAGGCTTCAATGAAGTTACTGTGAAAAGCCCCTAGTCGCCACATTCTGGTGCCTGTTCAGGGAGGCTGGTACGGGAATTGAACCGTGCTGCCAGCCTGCCTTGGTCTGCTTTAAAAGCCAGCGATTTAGCCCAGTGTGCTAAACCAGCCCCTGGTTTGTCCTTCGTATTTCTACTCTCGTTACTGCATGGCACTGGGAGTAAGCCAGAGATTATTATCTACTTTTTAATTTCCTCCCTAGCTCCTGAAAATCTGACGGTACTGCCTCAATACCTGCCCTGTTTTTCATTGATACTAAAATGTAATTCAATTTCTGGCTCACTGCAAAATGGTCTGCATCTAGAGAGCAATTGAAAATGGGCAATAAATGGTGGTCTTGCCAGTGGCGCCCATTCCATGAAGATATAGAAAAAATCCCAGGTGAAGGTCAAGGATTTTCAAGATTGCACTGAATGTCAACTGAGGGTATGTTATCATCTCCTGAGGAAAGATGAGTTCACAACCTTCTGAGTCAAACTGATGCCCCGTAGCAGTTTACATTTTGAATAATATTTGACAGTATGACTGCAGCAATACAAAAGGCTGATGGTGTGATTGGACAGCAGTAATATTTCCGTCCATTTGGGTTATTAGACCGATTCTAGATCTTAGAAGCTTTCTAACTGGACAAAATGTAAAACTGTACTTTTTCAGTTGACCATTTGCAAGTGATAGATTATGATCCAGTGGTTAGGTGCGAGGTTCCCAGCCATGTGACTTCACCCACAAAGTTACTACACAATTAACCCTCTTGAGCAAGAGGTTTGTCATTCCGAAGTGGTATCAAAACTGTATTTAGCAATACTGAACAGGCAAAAGAAATGATCGACCTGTCTGTGCTAATTACATGCTTCTGTTCCTGGGCCAATGAAAGAAAGATGTGCTGATTTGGTTTGGCTGACCTTTTACGGAGGACTGACTGCAAGATAAACATTGAGATTTTGCCCATTACTCACTGGAACTTATTATTCTTGTTAGTTCCATATTTATGTTTAACAATGCACAGATTCTTGTATTTTTGAAATCCGTTGAGTGAATGAGCTTTAGACAGTGATCATTGCTGACTTAGTTTTTCTGTCTCCAGTTAGTGGAATTGTTTTTGTCCCAAGAAGTCTTGCACAAGATGACTCAATAAAAAATGCATGAATTTCCAATATATTGACGAGATCAGAATGCTACATAATGGTTTAGATGAAGAGTAAATCTAATTGTGGATGATGTATGTGTAAATTATCTCATCCAGCAATAATTTTATTTCTTCTCCTGCAACATCCAATTGTCTTTACATAGTATAAAGGCAAATTACTGCAGGGCAGCACGGTGGCACAGTGGGTTAGCCCTGCTGCCTCATGGCACCGAGGTCCCAGGTTTGATCCCGGCTCTGGGTCACTGTGTAGAGCAGGGGTGGGCAAACTACGGCCCGCGGGCCGCATGCGGCCCGCCAAAGGTATTTCTGCGGCCCACCAAGTCATTAAAAAAAAAAAAAAAATTTTTTTTAAAAAATTTTTTTTTTTTTTTTAAATTTTTTTTTAAGGTTAATGGGGGGGGGGGCTGTTGGGTTACTTACTGGTATAGGGTGGATACGTTGACTTGAGTAGGGTGATCATTGCTCGGCACAACGTCGAGGGCCGAAGGGCCTGTTCTGTGTTGTACTGTTCTATGTTCTATATGAGGCGCCCAGAATCATAACCGGGTGAAGTAATTATTTTACTTAATATACTATGCGGCCCTTTGTGAATTGTGAATTTCTGAATGTGGCCCTTGCACGGAAAAGTTTGCCCACCCCTGGTGTAGAGTTTGCACATTCTCTTCGTGTTTGCGTGGGTTTCGCCCCCACAACCCAAAGATGTGCATTGGCCACGTTAAATTGCCCCTTAATTGGAAAAAAAGAATTGGGTATTCTAAAATTTAAAAAAATGAAGGCAAATTACGGCGGATGCTGGAATCTGAAACCAAAGAGAAAACGCTGGTAAACCTCAGCAGGTCTGGCAACATCTGTAGGGCGAGAAAAGAGCTAATGTTTCAAGTCCAGGTGACCTTTTGTCAAATGCCATTATATAGTACCTTGAACATAGAAAGTTCAATGTTTCATAGGAGCGTTCTGAGGCACAAATCAATGCCAAGCCAAAGAAGGAGATCTAACTACAAGTAATGATACGCTTCATCAAAAAGGTGAATTCTAATGAGAGTCTCAAGTCAGAAGAACTGGAGGGGTATATGAAGAGAGTTCCAGAAATAAACAAAGTTTTGTTGTAAAGTATAATATATAAGTTGCAATGTAAAGTGTGATTTACCCAACTAATATGCATAATTTGCATAATTCTGATAATTAACTTTGAGGTAAATTAGTAAATCTGTGCAGCTATCCACTCCTGAAATTAGAATCCAACCCAGCTGTGATTAAATGCTTTCCAGGAGGTTTCATCATATAATTTGCGCCCTTTCTCCAGCCACTAGTCATCCAACAGGTCCATCCTTGTGAAGCGCTGCCTTTCTCAGCCAATTGGAAAGCAAACAGATCCATTGTCCATGCTTGACTGTCATCCACACAGACCTTTTTGTTCCATTTTCAATATTTTTATATCTGGTAAAAAGAAAAGCTTAAAGAAAATGGCAAAAAAAAGTATTTTTTAATATCTCGATAATTTTTCTCCACGATTGCATGTAGCAATGGCCTGGAGATTGATTTTTTAACTCTGGAGACTCCAGGTCGTTCCTGGTGGACTGGAAACCCTTGGACCCACTGAAGCTTTTCCTGCAGAGCTTTTCTGCTTTTTCTACTGTACTCCTGTTAAGACTTATTTGTCCTGCCAGATTAGACAGGAGGAACGTCTTTTGTTCCCTTCCTCTGTTACACATTCTGAGTATGGACAAAGTGCTTGATGTCTCACGCACAGTGAGAAAATTCTGAGTCCTTGGGAAGGAATCCAAGAAATCTGATACATCTGGCAGAAAAATAAACTCCCAAGACAGGCGAATCTTGGGAAGTACCCCACTTCATGTGCCCTCCTTTTATTTATCTGCTCCTGCCTTACCGATCAACCTTTGAGGGAGTTGGTGTTGCAAAAGAAAATGAACAAAAAATGATTGTCTCCCCAGAAATTAGCCTCAAAGGGTACCTCAGCAGCAAAAGACATTGGGGGAATTTTAATAGCAAAGGGCTTGTCTGCTGGCATTCGGGAGGATTTTAAAATCAGCAAAAATAGCAGTGTGTCTGGAAGTCCGCTGCAACATACTGACCTCTAGGTTTATTTTGCATGTGTTTGTTTGCATTCTTGTAACCCTCTGTGCGATAACTGCTTATATTAAAAAGTCATTTTTGAGGGGATTTTTGCTGGCATTTAAGTTTAACATTGCCTGAATGGGCCACATCGATTAATACTCAATGCTTTATTTCTACCCATTCAGAAAGGGTTTGTTGAGAGCACTGGTGTTGGGAGGATAATTTATGGAATCTGGTGGTACTGAGACTCTCAAAATCGGACCAGGAGCAAAATGTCAATCAGCAGCAGCAGCAGCAAAGAGGTTAATGTTGCAGAGTACTACCCACGTAACAGGATGTACAGATAGGGCCTCAATTTCCTTGGCCTCTTGGAAGGGCAGTATTTCCAGAGCCTGACAAATCTGTAGCGTCTTTTAAAAAATAGCCTCACACCTGGTGGCCATGCTGAACCACAGGCTGTTAGCGTAACCTCTGCCCTCTAACCTTTTGCACTGGGTCCTTAAAGACTGTTTCTTGAGTTGTATCCAGGACATTCCAATTGGCTGTGCATAAGTGTTTAAGGCTGATGGATTGTTTGCTACGACTGACAATTATGTCAGTTTTGCCTGTGATGGCAGTAGTCAGTGGGCGACTGACTACTGGATTAACGGGGAATTGCTTTGTCCTGTGGCAGTCCAAGCTCCCCAACCTCTTTCGACCTCCAACAAACCATCTGGAGGTGCTCTTTGGTACACCTCAGCGACACTCTCTAAAATTATCCTAGTGTACTCGGGACAAAAATGTGCAGCAGCAAGGATTGGAACTGTAGGAGGAACAAGGGGCGGGATTCTTCCGTAATCGGCGGGTCGGGCAACTCCGGCGGGATGGAGTGGCATGAACCACTCCGGCGTCGAGCCACCCCAAAGGTGCGGAATCCTCTGCACATTCAGGGGCTAGGCTCGCCCCGGAGTGGTTTGCGCCCAGCTGGCCGGCGGGGGAAGGGGCATGGCACCACGCCAACTGGTGCCGAAGGGCCTTGGCCGACCACGCATGTTGGCGCATGCGTGAGAGTGCCAGGGCGTCTTCCCCGCGCATGCGCAGGGGGCTTCGTTTCCGCACCAGCGTGGCGGACTGCTACAGCCACCGGTGCGGAACAGTAGAGTGCTCCCATGGAACAGACCCGCCCGCAGATCGGTGGGCCCCGATTGCGGGGCCAGGCTACCGTGGGGGAAACGCCCGGGGCCAGATCCCCCCCCCCGAGAACCCCGGAGGCCGCCCACGGAGCTGGGTCCCGGCGGTAGGGTCCTAACTTGATTTACACCGGCGGGACCCTCGTTAAACGGGCAGGACTTCAGCCCATCACGTCCCGGAGAATTCGGGTGGCCTTGGGGCCCATTGAGTCGCGCTGGTCCCCGCCATTCTCCGAGGTGGGCGGCGCGATTCACGCTGCGGCGTTTTTGGGGGGCGGAAAATTCAGAGGATGGTGGGGGCGGGATTCACGCCGACCGCTGGCGATTCTCCGACCCGTTTGGGGGGGGCTTTCCTGCTTGGGGTCACCCCGAGCATAAAGAAAGATAGTTGCATTTGTTGGAGATCTATCATCTCGGTCCTGGGACTTTGCTGCAACAGTTGTTCAGAGTTATGCCCCAGGCTGAACCATCTTCAGCTGCTTCATCAATGACGCTCCCTCCATCATAAGGTCAGAAGTTGGAAAATTTGCTGATGATTATACAATGTTCAATACCATTTGCGGCTTCACGGATACTGAAGCAGTCTGTGTCCATATGCAGCAACACCTGGACAACAGTCGGGCATGGGAAGGTAAATGGCAGGTAACATTCCCGCCACACTCGGAGCCAAGCAATGTCTGTCTCCAACAAGACAGTATTTAAACATCTCTCCATGACATCCGATGGCATTACCATTAACCTGAAACCTAACTGGACTAGCCATCTAAAGACTGTGGCTACAAGAACAACTCAGATGCTGGAAGTTTTATGGTGTGTATCACTTCTCCTGACTCCCTAAAGCCTGCCCAACACATGCAAGGCACAATGCAGGAATGAAGAGCAGCAAACCGGTGGAGATACCACCACATACAAATTCCTCTACAAGTCACACACCATCCTGACTTGGAACTAGATCACACTTTCTTCACTATCACTGGGTCAAAATCCTGGAATTGTTGTCCTAACAAGACCCCCCCCCAACCTTACTTTTTAGGACACTACGGGCAATTTAGCATGGCCAATCCACCTAACCCGCACATCTTTGGACTGTGGGAGGAAACCAGAGCACCCGGAGGAAACCCACGCACACACGGGGAGGACGTGCAGACTCCGCACAGGCAGTGACCCAGCCGGGAATCGAACCTGGGACCCTGGAGCTGTGAAGCATTTATGCTAACCACCATGCTACCGTGCTGCCCTTATGAATTGCAATGGTTCAAGAAGGCAGCTTACTTCAAGGGAAATTAGGGATGGACAACAAGTGTCCATGCCAACAACACTCACATCCTGTGAAGGAATAAAATAAAGGTATGTGTTCACCCAAAGAACGGAGTGCACTTGATGAGGGTGACTGGTTCATGTTGACCTGAACTCCTGAACTATGTCACAATGTGGGCTATCCCGGTTTTCTGACCTGGTTTGGTCATTAAAGTGTTTCCTGTACTGCCCCCTATGCCAAACCACTGCTGATGACTCCATCAACCAAATCCAGCCAGCAGCCTTTGTAGCAGCAGCAATTATTTTCTTCATCTTGTTGCTGGGTTTGAGTATCTCTCTCCCTTACTCTTTGCTGCTGCCTTGGATTACCCCTTGAAATGCTTCAGCTGTGAGTGGGTAATGTGAATCCTTCCAATACCCGTTGAACCATGCATTTCTTTCAGACATGAAAGCAAAATGCTGCAGATGCAGAAGCCCTGAAATAAAAATAGAAAGTGCTAAGTTGTGACATTAATCGGAATTCTGAAAAAAGAGTCATGTTGGACTCCAAAATTAACTTTGTTTCTCTCTCCCCAGATCCTGCCAGACCTGCTGAGTCTTTCCAGAATTGTCTGTTTTTGTTTCAAGTTTCTTTTGTGTTTTGTTCTCGACGAAGCACTGCCCAGCTCCAAATATGGCTGAAGCGACATTATAAGCCTATTGTAGCAATACAAGTTATTTTTCCTTTCTATAAAATGTCAGAAATATTGAGAGAATTTTGTAATAAAAATACAATGCTAACAAAGAAAAAAACCCTGTAACTGTTGTGACCGAAATAATTCTGAAACCTGTTTGGTTTCCACTGCAAATGGAAACATGTTTGCTTGGACCAGTATTAAAGGATTCCCGATCGAGGCTTTGCAGGGGAGGTCGTTAGTTCTCGGGTGCCGCGAGAATCTGGGGCGTGCATATTTAAGTGAACCCATTTGCTGATCGGGATCTTGCCCAGTGAGTTTCGGTTGAACCTTGCGAGATGGCTCTCGCAAGAGAGGCTGGGCAATCATACCCCAAGTCCTTCATTGCGATTTTACGTCATTTCTTTTTTGATTCGCATATCTTACCTTGAACAGAAAATTAACCCTGATGACATTATGAGCTAGTACTCTGTTACAGACGTAGGCATACCAAGTGATTTTAACATATCGCATTCATCTCAAAAGGCCAACTTAAGTAGACAACATATCCTCAGCATGTTGTCTACCTAGTAAATCTTTCCAGTGAATTTTGGTATTGGATCAGTGTAAACTTTGAACTCTGTCATTTATTGTGGAAGTTGCAATTTAAGAGAACTATGATTTAACTGGTTAAAGGGAGGTAAGCGTGTGGGGAAAGGGAATTTCTTTCAACAGGGCCCTTCGAAAAGGTTTTTGTTAAAAAAATTGCAAAGTAGAATTCTTTGCAAGAGTTTTTTGTCCTTAGAGACTTTCCACTTCACCTCTCTGAAGGGACCCATTCCACTGACATCAACAATGGGGTATCTGTAAGCAGCTGGAATTCATGGATTGGAGCTTTTTTTAGTTCTGACTTGTAATCACGAGGCATCTAAGCTTAAAAAATCTGTGTTCAGTACTCTGGGGAATGCTTAACTATGCTGATGCTGCCATTGATGCTGAAAACAGGCAAGAAGTATTAAACTCTCTAACCTGATTGTAAAGGAATAAACTGTTAAATTTTTTGGTGCAACAATCACTTTGAAGTGCTTCTCTTCTCCTAATGATCATTTGCTCTGATTATGATGGGGCATATTATCAAATTTTATCCTACAAGAAAAACTGTGAATGATGTCCTCTGTTGGTCTCTCAGAGGTTACAAATTAGCATCTCAAAACATTTCTACAGATTTGTTTTGTCTACATTGGCTGGAGAAAACAGGAGTGCTTGTGGAATGGACATGACACATTTAAAGATTGAGGTATGTTTTCTTTTTGGAAGCCGGGCTTTAGCATTGTTGTGGTGCAGTTCTTCACGTCCAGGTTTCTATCTGTACTGTTTCCACTCTTGTTAGTAGGGAGTAATTAAGTATTTGATTTTCCCAGTGAAGTTCCTCTTCATCTTGAACATTTAAAAAAATGTTTTGTTTGAAGCACCAGTCTCAGGCATGGCAGAAAGAAGACAGATCAAATTCCACACTGTCAACAACGTAATTACCTTGATAGGAGTCTCCTTTTTAACTGTGTAATAAGAGATTGGTATGATAAAACAATGTGGCAGCACTGGAAATTATAATTCCCAAATATGCTTTGTTGCAAATGCGTGTTTATTGCTTTTTGTAACATTTTCAGTTGTTTCTCTGTATTTTCTGTTCACAAAGGTTTCCCAGAAGATGACTTTTTTAGTGTTAGCTTAAACTAGGGATAACATTGACATGTCGATGAGCATACGGTGCTGCCCAAAGTTACCTTTCCAGATTCCTGCCACATTCAGGTGAAGGTTAAGTAGCTTTGTTGTGCAAGCTTTGTGGTTTTGTTTCCTGTCAGTAACCTTCATAATAAATGGAGTAGATGATACAAAAAGAGAATAAGGATCTTCAGCAGAGATGCAGCTGTATATTTGCCCCTGGGAAATACTATATTTATTTCTGGGCTAGTAGTTTTTGTCCCCTGGTGCAGATTGTGAAATTATCACTTTGTTGCTCTCTTATTTTGTTTTTATTTAATCCAAACATGTTTCTAGTAGGTCAATGTCAACACCTTATCTGGTACTTAGCCAGGAAAGTACCAGTTTTGCATTGAGTCAGCTGTGGGACAAGTAACAGCTTGACGTGGAGTAGGCAAGTGAAGAGGAAGTCCACATTCCTGTTCCTGATACTTGACCAGTTATTCCCGCTGGAAAGTATAGGTCTGGACCTGATTGATGCAAGATCTGCTAAACTGTGTTTCTCCCCTTATCACCCAAACAAGCCTGTTAGCAACCTAACATTGTCTAGGTTGACACAAGACCTGGGCAGCTAGACAGGTTTGCTGGAGAGTTGTTAGTGTCATTGGAGCAATATTTCAGTATGGCACTCTGCCTGCTTGAGAACAGTGAAGAAATTGTGAGGGACTCATTGACATTTGCATGTATTTGAATTCATCTTTCTATTTTTCTTTGTAAAAAAGAAAACTTTCTTCTAAAAAATGCTTTCTTAAAATATCTTCAAGCAAAATACATAATTTTGAAATTTATGGCCATGCAGTGTAAGCATTTTTAGATAATTAGCTTTCTGACTTTTTTGTAGTTTCCAGTTAATTGTCACTGTTATCGTAGAACTCTAATGGAGCTAGGCTGATGGATATCGTACCATCTAATAAGCCTGCCTCTGTTTTATAATAGGAGCCCACAGCAATTACGTTGCCTCAGAATTACTTTTGGCTTTGCTAATGATGTTACACTCACATCATAGCAAGAGTGAGGAAGACTTCACTTAACGTGAAACGTATAAAATTCTTGGAGGCCTTGATAGGATAAATACGAAGAGGTTGTTTCCCCTGGCTGGGGAATTCAGGATTATAGTCTCAGAAAAAAGGGTTGGGCATTTAGGACCGAATTAGGAAGAAATTTCTTCGCACGGAAGATTGTGAATCTCTGGAAGTTTCTACCTCAGAGGATTGTGTCTGCTCGGGAATTAAGTATATTAAAGATGGCGATTGATAAATCTTTGAATAGGAAGGGAATTGAGGGATATTAGGATAGGATGGAAAAATGGAGCTTGAGGTGAAAGACCAGCCATGATTTTATTGAATGACCAAGCTGACACAAGGGAGGGAGTGTACAACTGACTCTTGTTCCTAATTGTTATGTTCTTATCACTCAGTGACTCTTGCTCCTAATTATTACACTCCTACCACTTAGTGACTTTGGAATTCGAACAATTTCAAATGTCTTTCTCTTTTATCCCCTCTGCCTACTACTCATTTGCCACCCTCAGCTCCTCATCTCTACATGACATTTTTCAGCTGTGTGGGTGACTTGAATAGCCTTAATACTTCTACAATATTTTAGGCCAAAACCAGTTATGTTTCTTTTCTATTTTCCTCTCTTAAAGCCATAATAATATGAAACAATTGTGCAACATGAAGTTCTTCATCTACTCAGCTCTGGAAGCTTGTTTCTCCAAATACCAGGACACCCTAACAAATTCTAGATTGATTAGAGTGACAGAAAACTCTACTTATTTAGTAACTCCGAGGAAACTGACGGTAGATGAACATAGTTTCGTTTAACTATTTACAAAGTTTTGCTCAAAGCAGCATATCACTCCCAGCACTGGGAACTAACCACACCAGGCCCTGCTTTTATCTTAGTTGATAACAAGCCCCAGCTGGGTGGCTTCCATCCCCTATCTGAGAAGCTCCACGTGTCCCACAGGGAGATCAATGGTGGTTTCCCCTTGGTCCTCGTGGGGGGTTAGGACAACTTAAATCTGAAAATGGATCATCAAAACATTGGATTAGGAGTGGACCATTTGATTCCCTGAGGCTGTTCTGCCAGTCAGTTAGATAATGGCTGTTTGGTATTTCAGATCAATTGATGTATCTTTGACCAATATGTCTTGACAACCTTAACCAAGAATGATCTATCAGTCATGGTTGTTGTGTATTTCACTGAGAGAAGATTAACATGTGGACTCACAGCAGACAACCATTATTGAATTAACTTTATTTATACCTCGCCAACAGAGAGGGCAGCAGGGAGGGCAATTTAACAAAATGTCCAGAATCTGCATCTACAATACTCCCTCCCCATTAAAAAATATCTTGCACATTAAAATGTGAAATGGTACCTGTACCATTTCCAAGGATAAAATATGACTAGACCAACATCAAAGTACCTGAAATTTAACAGGTTGGATTCATATTTGTTTTTACTGTAAGTACAACTAAATCATATATGACCGATACGGAGTAATTTACATGTTTAAAAAAAAAACCAGTATGCATTTAACAAAAATACCATCATTTGATGAGAAATAATGAAAAGAGCAACTTATTTCTTCCTATATATTTTCAATTAACCTATATGACTTTTTTCTCTTTCTCCTCCTCTTTCTATTAGCTTGACTCTGCTCTTTCAACAGCTCTGATTGTGTCAAACTTTGACTACCAGTTCCACTTAACGGTAGCGGACTGTGATATTGATTGATTTGTCTTAATCAAAGACCCTAACTCATTTTGTTCTGGATTCTGTAACACAAACTGTCAGTTTCTTTTTTACTTTCTTCCTGACTTTCACTTTGGGCTGGAAGAGGAAATCGGTCTATTGGAAGTTTCTCATGCTCTCCCGTTGTCAGATTTTCTCTTTCAAGCAAATTATCTACGTATCTATGTACATACACTTAATCTCTTTACAACAGCTCCAGTCACATACTCCTTATCACCTTGGTGGTTTCTCATCATGACCAACACTGAATTCCATCATGTAATTCATCTTCAATTCATCTTGCTTTTCTCTTACTTTGCTATTGATGTCAGAATTCAGCAAACTAAATCTTGACCCAGGAGGATGTTGAAGCACTAACTCGTAAGATGTACAGCTTGTTGCAGACTATCGGGTTATCCGTAATAGAACAGAATATTGCCCTGCTGGTGTCAAAGAAAAACATGGAAATTACTGCCTAACTTGTCACCAAGCAAATATTTTTTGAAGACCTCTTTCAAATCTGTACCCTGCTTCCACAGCACGATTCGATGCTGGGTGAGAAATGGCATTCAAGTGTGTTTGACTCCATTTTTTACTCAAAAATATTTCAAACTCTTCTGACATAGGCTGTGGACTATTGTCTGAGATTAACATTTCTAAACCCATAAATTGCAAATTTCTCAAACCCTCATTAAATACATGAATAGGATGGGAATAGAGGGATACGGACCCAGGAAGTGTAGAAAATTGTAGTTTAGTCGGGCAACATGGTCGACATGGACTTGGAAGGCCGAAGGGCCTGTTCCTGTGCTGTACTTTTCTTTGCTCTTTGTTCTTGTTTGTTCTATTGGCATTTGTGGTATTGGGCATAGACTCACTTGCTATAGCTATTGACCGAAGCAAGCTACTTAATGAAATCAATATGTACTTGTTCCTACAGTTTTCTTTTGATTGGCCACAGAATGAAAGGAACCTTAATTGGATGATTTCTCATGCTAAGTCACATTTTACAACTTTTCACCCACTCTTAAATATATCTATCTACCCTTGGATATGAAAAATAGCTTCTTGCTACTGCCTTAATAGCGATGATCCTAGTTCTTGATGAAGTTGCTCAAACAATCTGTCTCCAAACCTGAGTGGAATAGTGACTCTTCCAAAGGAGAAAGCCTTGATTTACACTCATGTTAATTTCTACATGTGAAATACTCCTGCAATTTCTTCTTATCGCACTTTTACGCCAGCCATTCATTACATTGAGCACTTTACCAAGCACCACACCCATGTGAATTCCTTTACTAATTTCTCGGCAGTCACTGGTGCATAATTTGTGTATGTGAAGTAATTCCCAGGTGACTCAGTCACTAGAAATTAATCCGTCTTCAAGGGAAATTTCAAAAGCATATCTGCGTTTGCATGATCTATTGATAAGTGATATTTGATGTTGCACTGACGGCTAATTTTATCATTTGGTCCTCCTTGCTCAAAAACCACTTTGTATATTACACCCTTGGCAAACGCACGGTCTATTCCAGCCCACATGCCCCGGAGACACAACACAAGTGAATTAACCAATAATTCTTATAAACATTCCTGAAATCTCTGGCCCTTGGCTGCCCAATAATTACAGTCACCAGGTTTGTAAGTTGAAACACAATTACCGTTGGATAATGATGAAATATACAGTAAATGCAACTGAATAATAAGCTACCTACTACCCCTTTAACTGCCCACCTCTACCCACACACAAGATAGGCAAACACGGGGGAGGGGTGAAAATAATGAGGGTGAAAGTCTTTGCTTCAAATGATGGTTTGCAGCAAGCTCTCCTCACAGCACCCTGGTTGATTAAAGCTTCCGATTTACAGCTGGTGATGGTCTTCCTTGCAGAGTCATTCATTCAGTTCTCACAAGCAGCAGACTTTCTTCTGGAGAGACACTTAGTGTTTATAACTGAGCCCTCAACTCGAAGGTTCACATTCAGGCTTATTTCATTCATGAGGCACGTTGTCTCACATCAAGTCCTGCTTCCAGCTCATGGTTTGACTTCAGGCATTTTCAGTCTCAAGAGAATGACACCCAGTCTTGCTGGAGAGAGAATCAACCCTCACAATGGCCTTATGGAGAGAGTTCAGCTGGACCTTTTAGGAGAGAATTAGTTGAAATCCTCCACCCAGACTGCAGAACCAAAAGGAAAACTAAAATAGAACCTCATGGCTCTGAAAAGCATTTTTAGAAGGATAATATCCCATCACCACCTATTGCTGGGCAGATCACAGCCTTTTGGCCAATCCATTGGTCATCAGCCACATCAATCTGACTGAATAATCACTGGGGCCTGCCCGTCTCTAATCACCAGTCTAAAACAACACAGCCTTCTGGAATCTGCTTGTTTGAATTAAAAGCTGCTTCTGGGCTGCTTTGCCTTAAAGTCACAAGTCCATTAAACACCCATACATCAAAAATGTAACAGCAAAATAAAAGAAAGGGGAAATAAGGGAATAAACCAGAACAAACAGGAAGGGTCCATTGATTAGCACTTCCTGAATGTCAGACATACTTTTACTGATCCCGACTGGAAATAACTCAGCCCAATTTAGCCTTATCTATTTAAGCCATTCCTTCCCATCAGGGAGACTTTGATCCTTCCTGCTACTACGAATGGGAAGTATTAGGATGCCTAATCGTATTCCGCCCTAACACTAACCTCATTTAACACTCAAATACGGTCATTGAAACAAGTCAGTTTCACAGCAGTTTTGTGTGAGAGAATGTGACTTCGAGACTTGATATACTTCTGAAATAATAGATATGGCTGCAGCTGCGCCTATGATAAAAGTAAGTTGTGAATCTCTGACTTTCATTTCTACTATAAGCACTGGAATTATACCTTCAGCATTATTACTCTCATCTTCCATTTGCCGTTTTAAAAATTTCTCTCTCTCAACCTTCCTGTTCGGTAACATCAACTTCTGTGTCCACATCCATACTATGCAAATTTGAGGATTTTCAAACTCCTGAACCACCTCTAGATGCAATATGACCTCAACCTGGTGCATCGCTGTAATCTGGTGCTTTCCTGTGAGCTCGGGCATTGCTATTTCCTCTCTTCTATGCCATCGAGATATTACTTTCCCATGGGAATAGCACTTTGGTTGGAAATTGGGACATTTAAATGAGTAATTACCATGGCAAAAGTAGCATCTAAATTCTTATGAACTTGGCTGTCGTGGCCTGGAAGCCACTGAGATCTGGTCAACCTCCCCTGCCGGCTCAGGAAAAGAACTCCCTAGTAATTTGCAACTACCTCATTCTGCCATGTCCATTAAGCATGACCTTTTTGCTGGCCTCATTCCACATTAGCTTACTCTCTTTACTCAAAAGCTTTGCCTAGACTTTAATGTTCTTTAGGCCTCCTACAAATATATCTCCAAGGCTGATTTCTAAGTTTTATACCTTAACTCGCTGTAATGAGAAGATTTATTTAATTTGAGGCTGCAACACTTGGCAACTGTTTCATTTTGCAGAATGCAGCCTTCAGTGCAATCTCATTTTTAGGCATGTCATAATGTGAATCCAGAATCTCATTCATTTCAGTCTTGCCCATATTACTGGAATCTTTCCGGCAACTTTGGTCAGACATCATTTCAAAAGCATCAGGCCCAAACATCGTGAAAAATATTTTTTTCCCCCATCTCCTATTTCATTCACTTTTAGCCAAACGTGTAACCTTTGTCATAACTACACTAGTCCTCTGGGTTGAATTCTCCCATTGTCCCCATATATGCCTTACAGTGCCATATTTTCAATTACTATCACATTGATTCACTATGCACCTGAATATGATGTTCACATGGAGCAATCTGCTCAAAATTATGAGTTCCAAAATGTGACACAATGTTCTTCAATCCTTAATTTCTCAAATTAAATGTAAAAAAATTCTATCCCAGCCTCTTCATCATCTGCGTATTTTTGCTCGAGAGAAATCCCCTCACAGCAGGCAGCCATGGTTAAACTAACTTTATTTGCACCTCCCCAACAGAGAGGGCAGCAGGGAGAGGCAATTTAGCAAAATGTTCAGATCTTGCAAAATACTGCATTAATCTCGATCATTTTAATTGATCCATGCACGGCCTTTTAGAGAATGAAAGTTCAAGATTTCCATGATCTATTATAAGGTAAATCCGTTAACAGATTTCACTCCTGAATGGTCTAACCCTAATTTTCAGAGTGCGTCTCCTTGTTTCTCCACCAGAGAGAATAGTTTTGTTGTGTGTTCTTTGAATCTCTCTGCCATTTTAAAGAGTTCCGTTACATTTCTTCAACTTCATTAAGCTACAGCTGTTTGAAGAATGTCCCAAATGACCACATATATATCGACCAGTATTATTTCGGAATTATATTTAATTTATGAGGCTCCTGCCAGATGCAGGTTAATAAATAAGCTAGTAGAATTGGGACCACAAGGGTGATTGTTTGTCTTTAGTACTTAGAAACGAGGACAATATAGTCAGTCAAATTAATGTTGTTTGTGCTGTGACAAATAATCGGTTTGAATTTGTTGGCTTATTTTTTGTGTACCAGATCTGCTATGTCACTTTGCCACGAATGAAAAAGTGGGGATACATGGAATAGAATTGAAACCATATATTTTGATCAATCATATGAAATTGGGCATCTTCATTTCAGTAACGTCAGTTGTTCCATCGAATGGCGCCCTTAAAGAAGTCAAAACAATTTTTCACTAATCATTTCCTTGCTTTCCAAGGATCCTGTTACCATTACTGATGACTCACTGACATGGCTTATATTACAGAGCATATATTTGCTACAGTTTACAATTTTCTGCTTAATAGCAATTTTGTAAAGTTTCAGTACTGAGGCACAAGCAGTTCTGAGAGTGCACCTGCTTATATTCAAGGTGCAAAATTCAGGCTGTGTGGCCTGCAAGCTCTGGGAATCCAGCCCTTGAAATCTTGGGACATGAATCTTAATTTTACTTATATTTCTCATTAGTTTTTCCTGTTTGAAATGTTGTGGACCTAGAGCTACTGAAAGAGCTGTTCTGCTGTTGCCTCATTTGTGGGAAGAGTACTGAATCAGAGCATCAGGGACAGTTAGCAGCTTCAGATAACTGTAGATTAATGTTTTTACTGGAAGGGAAAGTAAGGGACACAAAGATGTCAGTTTTCTGACCATGGGAACATGCATTCTATAGGCACCTATTCAGCCACCGAGGAAAAGTTGAGACATCCCAGATTGATGTGAAATCTTTCTTTGATCGAGTTTATTGAAGAGGGTTAGTCTAAATGTGCAGTGTTCACCTAAATTGGACCTGTAACTCTCCTTTAGCTACCGGAGTTATGTACGTTCCCTCATTGTGGTCGAGGTGTCTCCAGTGCAAACATTTTTGAGGTCCAGCGCTGAACTTGAGGTGAAGAACTGATAAATCTCAACTTGGAAAGCTTACTGTACTGCAACTTAAGGTATATTTCCAGCGGTTAGGATGCAGTTGTGTCAGAATTAGTATAGGATTCTTGTTTTTACTGGGAAGGAATGAATGGAGGCCACAGTGACTTCAAAGATGTAGGCCTTTTTATTTTACTTATGTTGGTATATGGATTAGGCTATGATTATGTGTTGTGCATGAGTTTAAAGCCCCTCGTTCATTTTCCAATGAGCAGGTAATTTTGTCTTTATTGCAGCACTATGTATCCAGCCTGTAACGTTGTCTGCAAACATATATAAAAATACCTCTTTCAGGAAACTAAATGTGGACTATTTAAAACAGAAGGAACAAGTCAAGGAACATGTGTACCGCACAGGATTGGGATGGTCTCTGTGTCAGACATGTGTCTAGACTCGGAACTGTTGTAGGATTTTTTTAAGACGGCACTTGATTGCAAGGTGTGTTTTATATTATAGTTGGTGGCTGATATATTGGAATTTCCTGTTTCAAACTTCATTTCCTCCTCTAAATCATTAGGAGACCAATAAAATCTACACAGTTATTTGTATGTATCACAGGCAGCCTGGCTGTTTTCTAGGTTGGTACTAATTTAATTAGCTTCTAAAACTCGGTGCTTGCTTAATTGAAACTAATGGTGCTAGTTAAAACAGCAATTTGGCAGTGTTTAATTATTTTAACATTAACATATTTTCATGCAGTGTTGTTGAAATTGTTTTTTAGAACAGCGGCTGAAGGTATTAATTTGGCAATTTGCCATTTGAAATGAATAAATGTGGAAGAAATGTTCTTTATCCCGTGTTTTTTCAGAAATTTGTTTAATATTGGTGAGTTTGCATTCTGAAGAAATTGATTTAATTGCAGTGTTGAGTTGTGGGTATAGCAGATTAATCTACCATCTTGTATTCAGTGTTGCAGCCAATTGTGTTGGAATGGATTTGCTACAGGTGTAGAAATATTAATGGCTGTTTGGTACAATGCCATTTACTCACTAGTTGTAGAATGTTCTAAAAGATTCAAGTGAGCTTTTGTGGACCTCTCTACATAACAGCTGAAACATTCCAGTTAGTAGGAGTCTCGCCTCTTGTTCCATGTGATTCCAGTTAAATATAACTGTTTTGGTAATGCGAAGTTGTCTCAAAATATAACCAGTTCCTCCAGTCTTTACCAAGACTGCATTAAACTGTGTGGGGCTGATAATGTACCTGTCACCAGTAACGACGATATGCTTTGACCATAATGGACCTGTGTGATAAGGCCAGAGGCTGTACACCCACCTTGAAGGGTATGCATCAGGGCTCCTCAGCAACAGAGTGCCCTGGAGTAGACAGTTGCAAACTGTTGAGTGCATTGTTTTCGGAGGAGATGTTACATGAAGGTCCCATCTGTCTGCTCAGATGAATGAAACAACCCCATGGCACCATTTTGTGCAAGAGAAGGGGAGCTATCCAGCCCAATATTTATCCTTCAATCAACATCACAAAGAACAGATTCTTTGGTCATTATCACCCTATTTGTAGAGTTTGTTAAATGCATATTGGCTGCCGTGTTTGTTACTTTATAATATTACTATACTTCAAAAAGTACTTCATTGGCTGTAAAGCATTTTGAAATGTTCAGTTGTCGTGAAGATTGCTATTTAAATGCAAGTCTTTCCCTCCTTAATTACTTCCTTCCTCCCCATGTCCCAACCTCCTTTCTTTCACTTTCATTCCTTCCTTTATTTTTTCTTCTTTTATTATTCTTGAATATATACCCAATGAGAGTGGATATATATCCAATAAGAGTGACTAAGTATCCAATGAGAGTGAATATATCCAATGAGAGCGAATAGATATCCAATGAGAGGGAATCCTTATCCAATGAGAGCAAATAGATATCCAATGAGATCGAATCCTTATCCAATGAGAGCGAATAGATATCCAATGAGAGGGAATCCTTATCCAATGAGAGCGAATAGATATCCAATGAGAGCGAATAGATATCCAATGAGAGCGAATCCTTATCCAATGAGAGCGAATAGATATCCAATGAGAGGGAATCCTTATCCAATGAGAGCGAATAGATATCCAATGAGAGGGAATCCTTATCCAATGAGAGGGAATCCTTATCCAATGAGAGCGAATAGATATCCAATGAGAGCGAATAGATATCCAATGAGAGCGAATAGATATCCAATGAGAGCGAATAGATATCCAATGAGAGGGAATCCTTATCCAATGAGAGCGAATCCTTATCCGATGAGAGGGAATCCTTATCCAGTGAGAGGGAATCCTTATCCAATGAGAGGGAATCCTTATCCAATGAGAGGGAATCCTTATCCAATGAGAGCGAATCCTTATCCAATGAGAGCGAATAGATAACCAATGAGAGCGAATAGATAACCAATGAGAGCGAATAGATATCCAATGAGAGCGAATAGATATCCAATGAGAGCGAATCCTTATCCAATGAGAGCGAATCCTTATCCGATGAGAGGGAATCCTTATCCAGTGAGAGGGAATCCTTATCCAATGAGAGGGAATCCTTATCCAATGAGAGGGAATCCTTATCCAATGAGAGCGAATAGATATCCAATGAGAGCGAATAGATATCCAATGAGAGCAAATCCTTATCCAACGAGACCAATTCTATATCCAATGGAGTGAATTTATACCCAACGAGACTGAATCTATATCCACTGAGGGTGCATCAATATCCCACGAGAGTGAATCTATATCATAAGTTCATAAGGGATAGGAGCAGAATTAGGCCATTCGGCCCATCGAGTCTACTCCGCCATTCTATCATGGCTGATATGTGCCTCATCTGTTACCTACAATGCTTGCGACCAAGAGTTGGATTGTAAAATCAGCCAGAACATCTCCTCCCTAAAACACATGACCTAGGAGCAGGAGTAGGCAATTTAGCCTCCCGAGCCTAAACACCCTTAATGTGATAATGGCTGATCCCATCATGGCCTCAACTCCACAGTCCTGCCCGTTCTCCATAACCCTTCAATCCATTATCAATTAAAAATCTAACTCCTCAAATTTACTCACTGCCCCGGAATACCAACGCACTCTGGGGTTGCAAATTCCACAGATTCACAGCCCTTTGGGAGAAGTAGTTTTTCCTCAAATCTGTTTGAAATTTGAGACCTCTTATTCTAAGATATGACCTCTCATTTTAGAATGCCCCACAAGAGGAAGCATCTGCTCCATGTCTGCTTTATCCATACCTTTTAGCATCTTGTATACCTCAATTTAATCTCCCTCATTCTTCTAAACTCTAGAGAATATAGGTCTAAACTGTTCAGTGTCTCCTCATACAACAAATCGCTCATCTTGGAATCAATCTAGTGAATCTCCTCTGAACTGCCTCCAATGCCACTACATCTTTCTTCAAATAAGGGGGCCAAAACTGCACAATACTCCAGGTGCGGTCTTAACAATGTCTTGAACAGTTGCAACAACACCTCCTTACCTTTATACTCAATTCTTTTTGCTATAAATGCCAACATTCCATTTGCTTTCCTTATTATCTGAAGCACCTGCATGCTCATTTTCTGTGACTCATGCAGGAGGGCATCCAGATCCCTCTGCACAGGAGCACCCCGAAGTCTCTCCCCATTTAGATAATAAGTTGCCTTTCCATTTTTTTGACCAAAATGCATGACGTCACACTTATCCACGTTAAACTCCACCTGCCACATTTTGGCCCACTCTCCTATCCTATCTATATCCATTTGTAAGATTCTTATTTCCTCATTGCAACTTACTGTCCCACCCACCACCTTGTGTCATCTGCGAATTTGGCTGTAGAACCTTCTATCCTTTTATCCAAGTCGTTAATATAGCCCAAGGACCAAACCCTGTGGCACCCTACTAGTTACACCTCATCATCCAGAAAAAGACCCATATATCCCGACTCTCTCTCCTTCCCATCAGCAAGTCTTCTATCCAAGCTAGTAAGTTACCACGAATTCCCATGTGACCTCACCTTGTGAATTAACCTTCTGTACGGCACCTCTTTAAATGTCTTCCGGAAATCCAGATGTACTACATCTACAGGATCCCTATTATCCACTTTGCTTGTTACATCTTCAAAGAACTCAAGCAAATTAGTCAAACATGATTTACTCTTCATAAAACCATGCTGTCTCTGATGGATAGCGCTTTGGCTTTCCAAGTGTCCTGATATTACGTCCTTGCTAATTGATTCTAAGAATTTTCCAACAACAGATGTTAAACTAACTGATCTGTAATTTCCCACATTCCCTCCCTTTTCGAATAAGGGTTTTAGCATTTTTCCAATCCACTGGAACCTTTCCCATGTCCAGGGAATTTTGGAATATTATAACCAAAGGATCCACTATCTCTGCTGCCACTTCATTTAAGACCCTAGCATGTAGGCCATCAGACCCTGGGGACTTATCTGCCTTCAATCCCAAGAGTTTGTTGAGTACCATTTCCCTATTGATGTTGATTGTTCCAAGTTCCAGCCTTTCTATTACCTCTGAATTGCCCATTCCTTTAGGAATGGCACTAATGTCCTCTGCCGTGAAAACTGAGGCAAAGTATCGATTTAGCATCTTTGCCATTTCTGTGTTCCCCACTGTCAACTCACTGGTTTCATCTTCCAAGGGGCCAACAATCACCTTAGTGACTCTCTTCCCTTTAATGGACCTGTAGAAGCTTTTGCAACCCTAAGGTAAATTGTGAAAGGTTTTAACAGAGGAGGCATGCTGAGAATGTTTGCACTTGAAGGGAAGAAAAAAACTAGAAGCCATAAAAACAAGGTAGTCAACAAAGAAATCAAATGTGGGAATTCAGGAGAATGGTGAGAAAGTGGAACCCACTATCACAAGGGCTGGTTGAGATGGATAGTGTAGATGCATTTACAGGAAAACTAGATACGCGTATGCAGGAGAAGGAAAGACGGGAGTTTTCTGAAAGAGTTGCACAAGGAAGAATGGGTGGAGGCTTGTGCCGAGCATAGATGCCAGCATGAACTGGTTGGCCTGTTTCTATGCTGTAGATTTATATAATTCTATGCTTTCCAATTCGTATTTTAGAAACTGTATATAAACGCAGGAACCCTTGTAGCTGTAATTAAATTTATATTGGAAATTGATATTGGACTTTGTTTCTACGTTGTCATCAGTTGTTGGTCAGCAAAAACCAAAACCGTGGTCGCACCACTTCCATGCTGTCACTGAAATTCTTGGTGCAGCTTAACCAGAAAGGACTGAACACACAGCATCAAATTCAACAGCTGCACATGAAATGACCAAAGACAGATTTAATACCTGGCTGCTGATCCTTCCTGCTAATAGGAATTCTGACACTGACAAATGCCCTTGACAGTTGCACATTTTGCAAAAGAATACGGCAAGTATCCTGTTGCAATAATAATCATGCATTTGTCCCTTTTGATTCTAAACAAAATTCATTATTACGAAGAATTTGAGATAATTTGTTTTGCTTGCAGGAATTTCCTTCCAAAACCTTTCATCCTTCAGGCCTGTAGAAGTTGTGGTCACAGTTCTAGTAATCCCTGTACATTTGAAAACTTCAAATTCCCAGTATAAATCATGATATAAATAGCAACTCTATGGATGCTTCTCCTCCCCTCCCTCCCCCCCACAAATATACATAATTCATTGCTCCTGCTACAATGTGGGGTCAGAACAGAAATTCTCAACCTCAGTATCCTGTCTGAAAATGGTAAATGCTGCATTGTTTTCCACTGATGCGCTCCTCTTGTACATCCCCAATTTTATCATTCAAACATTGGCAGTTGTATCTTCACATTAAGAGACAAGTAACCAAAACACAGTCAAAGAAGTAGAAGAATGACTTAAGACAGACTTGCGTTGTATAACACCTAAAATGATCACTGGACTGTTTAGGTCCAAAGTTCTGGAATTCCTTCATGCCCCTCGACTTCCCTCTCGTCCTTTAAAGCACTCCTTAAAACCTATTTTTCCAGAACCTTTAAACTGAGGCCCTCTCTGTCCCCTCAGGCAGACTGATGCTACAATATTGTCTTGGAAAAAAGAGCAGTAGAGTTATCCCCAGCGTCCTGGTCAATATTTATCCCTCAGTCACAAAAGCGGATTATGTGATCATTATCACATTATTGTTTGTAGGCTCTTGTTGTGTGCAAATTGACCGTTACATTTTTCAGCAATCTTCTTCAGCGATCGCTCGCTAATTAGTGTGATTAGTCCACCTAAGGAGTTCTGCGTTATTGGTCATGGACTCTGTGGGTCCTTGCATGGCTGATGAGCCCGTCCTAGAGCTGCATGTTTCACTGTACACTAGACCGGTGTTTCTGGGAGATGGGATGGGTCCTTAGACTCTAGATCGCTGGTATTCCTTTCCTGGACCTCCTCTTGCCGTCAGATATCCTCGAAGAATTGTGTCCCTTCAATCAAGAGCAATATTATTTAATTGGATGTAGATATTTTGAGACATCCAGTGGTCATTTTAGGTGCTATATAAATGCAAACCTGTCTGAAGTCATTCATTTACTTCTTTGATTAAGTTTTCGGTTACTTGTCTTTTAATATCTATTTCAGTGACTTGGTGTTCATTGCCGTGTTAATGTAATAATAATAATCTTTATTGTCACAAATAGGCTTACATTAACACTGCAATGAAGTTACTGTGAAAAGCCCCTCGTCGCCACATTCCGGCACTGTTCGGGTACACAGGGAGAATTCAGTATGTCGAAATTGCCTAACAGCACGTCTTTCGGGCCTTGTGGGAGGAAACCGGAGCACCCGGAGGAAACCCACTCAGACACAGGGAGAACGAGCAGACTCCGACCCAGGCCAGGAGTTGAACCTGGGACCCTGGCGCTGTGAAGCAACAGTTTTGCTACAATGCTGCCCCTACTAAGCCTACTAACGAAGATTATTATTTTATGCATCTGTAAGCACCTTGGAATATTTTACTCTGTTAAATGTGCAATGTATGTGCAACTTCTTGATGAGCATTTCAGAGGAGCAGACTGGTCTCGGGGCTGAAAAGAAATATAGGCATGTGAATGTAGTTCAAGTGAAAACTGGGATTCAATTTGCTGAGGGACATGCATTCACTGTAACAGATTGTACTGGCATGCCAAATGGCTGAAGTGTTTGCCAACTTTTTATTAACCTGGAGGAAATATTCCCAAACTGTAGTTTTTATTTTACCTAAAATAAAAAGATTGCAGAGTTGGATTGTGGCTATTGGTTACTTTTACTGATATCTGTTAAGAAATCCAAAACAAACTTGTAACCTACACGGGGCCAGGCCGATTAGGCTCCCAGTGAGTCTCGTGGAGTATGGGCTTTCCCACTGAGGGGTGGAGCCCCCTTATCAGCAGGAGAGGAAACAAGAATATAAAAACCTGGCACGGCTGTGCGCCAGGCATGGAACCTTCTGGGACTATGTATGTAGTATTTTCGTACCTCTGCAAATGAACCTTTCATTCCCTTCGCTACTGTGAACTCAACATAAAGAAGAATAAACCCATATTTGATACCTGGCTAAATACTGGATGGTTTCATTTTTGGAACATTAGTTTCCAAACCTTGCATTCATTTTTCCTGTTCTATACTTTGCAAATTGAAAAATAGTTTGAGGTGCTGAACCTATTATTACTCGAAGGAACTAACTGAGCAGGAAAAGTTCCAATCTCTTCAAAACGGTATCAAGATTTAATATATCTTTGAATGCCGCAAAATATTTTAATTTGTTTTGGCAATGACCATAAAATGCTGTTATAATTGTACCTCACCACCACTAGCTTAAATAAGTAAAAAGCATTTGAAAGCTTTGCTGGGATTTGTTTCTATGTGGGAATTTACCTTGCTAAGCAGTGATTCCTTGTTGGAACTACCTCTATGCTAGCTACTTATTGTACTGGCAGTTTCTGACTCATTACTCCCAGCAGAGCACTGGCTGCCCACACCATTACATGGGCTGGAGGGCGTCAGGTTCCTTTTAAGAAGCCTCAAGTGCCCGAGGAGAGGCTGACGTCTTAGCTTCCTGCACTGTCAATGTAATTTCTATTGATTTACAACAGCTGCCTATCCCTTCAGCTCTTTCCAATCAGAAGAAAATTGAACAGCAATGTAGAAGAATCTACATTTGAATAAGGGGTCAACGGTGTGTTTGCTGTATCTAGATTGCAGAAATCAGTCTAGGTTGCAATAGGGCTTTGAAAGTGTCAAAAGGAGAATGGTGACACTAACTCTAAAAGCGGGGGTGGCCGACACACTGGCACTCAACCATATCTCCGTCTAATGGTGATATGCCCTATACTGTCACTTAGCTCAACAATGTCATTGTGTCTTGAGGTGAAGTGAGCAAGCAGAGCTCATATTTCAGTAGTGCAGCTCTGATACTTATTGCAACAGATAGTTGGACTGGGTTCCAGCCCAGTCACTTACATGCAAGCATGTAAATGAGGCTTTTGTTTTGCTGACAGAAAATGCATTATTTTCCTTTCATCCCCTGAGTGTTTTGTAGTGAGATTCTGTGAAAGTGAATATTTGCATTGAATGACTGAGATAATCATCTCCCCAACTTCTGAGCTATGCAGATTAGCTCTGGAGGGTAACACAATACACACCAGTAGCTGTGTAGCATGTCCAAGTGAAGACTTTTGAAGTGTTCCACTGTAGCTGCTTTGTGTGTGGAGTACAACCTTTTCTTTGTGCTCCATATCTTTCTTTTCAAGTGGTTGCACTTTGCTACCACATTGTTAGTCCTTCTGATTAAGTGAACCATTTGTTTAAATAAAAAAGTGGCAGAATGTATTTAAACAGCAGCTAAAGTAAACTGGATTGTTCAAATATGCCTTAGTTATCAAGTCAGTAAACCTACAAAGAACTGTTCGGTTTAAATGCCCCTTGGGGACAACATAACATAAGAAATAGGAGCAGGGCTAGATATTCGGCCCATTAAGCCTGTTCTGCCATTCAGTACAATCATGGCTGATTTCTGGTTACAACTCCGTTTTCCTACTGCTCCATATATCCTTGAAATTCCCTGAAAGACCAAAAGTCTGTCTATCCTAGCCTTAAATATACCCAATGATAGAGCACCAACAACCCTCGGGTGGATAACTCCGAAGATTCACAACCTTTTGAGTGAAGAAATGTCCCCTCTTGTCAGTCCTAAATAATCGACCCTGTATCTTGACCACTGGGTCCTGATATTTTAGATTCCCTGACTCGATGGAAACAATATCTCAGCATCCACCCTGTCAAACACCTCCAGAACTTTATAGGTTTCAATTAGATCTCCGCTCATATAAGCTCAATTTATTCAGCCTCTCGTCATAGGACAACTCCCAACCATCCTATGGATCGATTTAGTGAACCTTTGCTGTCGGCCTGTAATGCACACCAAAACTGTACATGGTATTCCAGATGTGTTCTTACCAAAACCCTGTACGATTGTAGCAAGAGTTACTTATTCATTACTCCAATCCCTGTGCAGTAAGACCAACATGCCATTTACCTTTCTAACTGCATGCTACCTTTATACATTTCTTATACAAGCACACCCAAATCTCTTTGAACATCAATTCTTTCAAGTTTCTCAACTTTAAAAAAAATTCTGATTGTTTTATTCTTGCTACCAAAGTGAATAACTTCACATTTCCATAAAGTATACCTCACCTGCCATCTTGTTGCCCACTTGCATAACCTGCCTATGCCTCTTTGCAGCCTCCCTCTGTCCTTCACGCAGCTTACCTTTCCACCGTGTTTGGTATCATCAATAAACTTGGATGCATCACTCTCTGCCTCTTCATCTAAGTCATTAGCATAGATGGTAAATATCTGAGGCCCCCCCCCCCCCCCCCCCGCACTGATCCTTGCGGCACTCCACTATTCACTGCCTGCTGTTACAGATAGGAGGGGGATTAATTTAAACAGCGCCGATTTCTCCTTTCACTAGCCCTCCATAAACAGAAAGGTGTTGTTGATCTTTGATTTCCCACATTATAAGTGGTGGTGTATTTCCCACAACACTTGGAATGATTTAATCCTCTATTAATAACCCCACAACAAAATTGCGATAAGGTAAAATCAGAGGATTGGTTTATTTTGCGCACACAAAGCACGGGAAGGAATTTCACAACATGCACCCCTTTTGCACTCATACAATAAAACATTAATGAGAGGACGAAAAGGGGCACAGGGCAACAACGCAATAAAAATAAGAGTCATTGTTTCATGTGAACCCGGAATCAAAAGTCCAATGGTGTATTCTTTCAGAGGTGATATAGTTGCAGAGTGATCCTTCTTTCCAGAAGCAAGGACTTCCACTATGGAGATTAATTAGTTTTGGACACTGATACAGTTCTTTTTTTTAAAATTTAAAGTACCCAATTCATGTTTTCCAATTAAGGGGTAATTTAGCGTGGCCAATCCACCTACCCTGCACATTTTTGGGTTGTGGGGGTGAAACCTACGCAAACACGGGGAGAATGTGCAAACTCCACACGGACAGTAACCCAGAGCCGGATCGATGTTTCCAGTAGTACACAATGTAGATGAGAGCCAGGCAAATTAGCTGGATAGACCTCTTTCTCTGGCTATCCGTTGGGTGGTAAAATGGTAGACTACCCAAATTTCGTTCTATAAGGCAATATTGCAGGTGCAAAAAAACTTGGGGAAGATCATGTGACAGACCTCAGTCCTCATGGGTTTTGGACAAAGTGAACGGGATTCTCTCAGCCTGGGGCCGGGCTGGAGAATCCCCACGACCGGCAGGAATCGCGTCACGCCGCCTCAACGCCAGCACGTGATTCCCAGAAAATCGGCACCATTGGCGCCGGCGTGATTGGCGCGGCGCGGTAGGGGGGATGCTCTATGTGGCCGGCCCGCCTATTCTTGGCCCGCGATGGGCCGAGTGGCCTTCGTAAAAACGCCGCGTCCCGCCGGCGCTGTCCACACCTGCTCTCAGCCAGTGGGACCTCGGTGTGGAAGGGTCGGGGGGCGGCCTATAGGGGGAGAGGGGTGTCCGTGGCCGAAGGGGGGGGGCTCCGATGTGGCCTGGCCCGCGATCGGGGCCCACCAATCGGCGGGCCAGCTTCTCTGGCTGGTGGCCTCCTTTCCTCCTCTGTAGTTCTGTGCCATGTTGTGTCGGGGCCGGCATGTTGAAGGGAGCCACTGCGCATCCGTGCGTTGGCGCCGATGCCACTGCGCATGTGTGCTTTGGCGCAAGTGCCACTGCGCATGCTCGGATCCCGCGGCGCCTAGTTCACACCGGGATCAGCAGCTGGAATGGCGTGAACCGCTCCAGTGCCGTGCTGGCCCCTTTTGCCGGCCATAACTAGTCGTCGGGTCGGCCCGTTTGCGCCGTCGTAAAACACAACGGCGTTTATGACGGCGTGGACACTCTGCCGCGGGATTAGAGAATCCCGCCCTGAATGTATTTTCCCAGATCTGGAATCTTGAGAGTTTTGAGAGAGGAAACCAAAAAAAGGTTGCGAATGTACCCCAATCCATCACGCAAACCAGCCTTCCTTCCATTGACTCTGTCTACAATTCCCGCTGCCTCAGAAAGGCAACCAGCATAATTAAGGACCCCACGCAACCCTGACATACTCTCTTCCACCTTCTTCCATCAGGAAAAAGATACAAAAGTTTGAGGTTGCGTACCAACTGACTCAAGAACAGCTTCTTCCCTGCTGCCATCAGACTTTTGAATGGACCTACCTCATGTTAAGTTGATCTTTTCTCTACACCCTAGCTATAACATTATATTCTGCAGTCTCTCCTTCTTTGCCTATGTAGGGTATGTGTTGTCTGTATAGCATGCAAGAAACAATACATTTCACTGTATACATGTGACAATAATAAATCAAATCAAAATCAAAGAGGAGTCAGGCCCCTTTTCTCCTTGCAGACACATCAGACTCTGCCGTTGAAATGTGAAGGATGTTAGTACATTTTTTTGAAATTTGATTTTCTGCAGTCACGGGGCATTAAT
Organism: Scyliorhinus canicula; assembly: GCF_902713615.1. Lineage (NCBI taxonomy): Eukaryota > Metazoa > Chordata > Chondrichthyes > Carcharhiniformes > Scyliorhinidae > Scyliorhinus > Scyliorhinus canicula. The sequence continues at coordinate 152,036,023 of NC_052155.1, forward strand.
GCCTCTTTAAAGATAACAAAATCTATGATGGTTTCTGAAAGTTGGAAATCCTTGTGGTTTGAGTCATGGCTAGTAAAGCATGTCAGAGTGAAGCCTTTGTCCATTTTTAAAATAAAATATTAATTTTATAAAGTCGGCATGTTGACGGAGATATATATTTTCCTTCTAGTCTTCTAAACAGGCCACGACCAACTTGAAAAAGTCTCATTTATGCCCATCACTGTTTTATACCTGTTAACCAATCCTCTAACCATGCTAATATCGTCTTAACTCCATGAGCCCTTCTTTGGCCTATTAACCTTTTGTGTAGTACTTTATCAAACGCCATTAGGAAATCTAGGTATACTACATTTACTGATTCCTTTTTATCTCCGTGTTGTTACTTTATCAAAAAACTCGAATAAATTTGTCAAACAGGATTCCCCTTTAGTGAAACCATGTTGATTTATTCTGATCATATGATGTTTTTCAAAGTACATTGCTAAGACTTCCAAAGTAGATTCCAGCATTTTTTGCACAACTGATGTTAGGCTAACTGACCTGTAGTTCGCAGCTTCTTCTTCTCCCTTCTTTCTTGAAAAACAGTGTAACATTTGCCAATTTCCTATATATTGGGACCATTCCGTAATCTGAGGAATTTTCGGAAAATTATAGCAAGACCTTTCATTATCTCTGTAGCTATCTCTTTTAGAACCCAAGGGAATAGGTCATCAGGTTCCGAGGACATGTCTGATTTTAGCCCCTGAGGGTTCTTCAATATAGTCGCTGCTGGTATTAATTTCCGTAATTTTTGCACACTTTTTAGATGCATAGCCAATGTTGTTCCTTTGTTTAAGAAGGGTAGCAAGGATAAACCAGAGAACTACAGGCTGGTGAGCCTTACGTCAGTGGAAGGAAAATTCGAGACAGGGTCTACTCCCATTTGGAAGCAAATGGACGTATTAGCGAGAGGCAGCACGGTTTTGTGAAGGGAGGTCGTGTCTCACTAACTTGATAGAAATTTTTGAGGAGGTCACAAAGATGATTAATGCAGGTAGGGCAGTGGATGTTGTCTAGATGGACTTCAGTAAGGCCTTTGACAAGGTCCCTCATGGCAGACTGGTACGAAAGGTGAAGTCACATGGGATTGGGGTGAGCTGGCAAGATGGATACAGAACTGGCTAGGTCATAGAAGACAGAGAGTAGCAATGGAAGGGTGCTTTTCTGATTGGAGGGCTGTGACTAGTGGTGTTCCGCAGGAATCAGTGCTGGGACCATTGCTGTTCGTAGTATATATAAATGATGTAGAGGAAAATGTAACTGGTAAGTTTTCAGACGACACAAAGGTTGGTGGAATTGCGGATAGTGATGAGGACTGTCAGAGGATACAGCAGGATTTAGATCGTTTGGAGACTTGGGCGGAGAGATGGCAGATGGTGTTTAATTCGTACAAATGTGAGGTAATGCATTTTGGAAGGTCTAATGCAGGTAGGGAATAGACAGTGCATTGTAGAACCCTCAAGATTGACAGTCAGAGAGATTGAGGTGTACAGGTCCACAGGTCACTGAAAGGGGCAACACAGGTGTAGAAGGTAGTCAAGAAGGCATACGGCATGCTTGCTTTCATTGGCCGGGGCATTGAGTATAAAAATTGGCAAGTCATGTTGCAGCTGTATCGAACCTTAGTTAGGCCACACTTGGAGTATAGTGTTCAATTCTGGTTGCCACACAACCAGAAGGATGTGGAGGCTTTAGAGAGGATGCAGAAGAGATTTACCAGGATGTTGCCTGGTATGGAGGGCATTAGCTATGAGGAGAGGTTGAATAAGCTCGGTTTGTTCTCACTGGAATGACGGAGGTTGGGAGGCGACCTGATAGAGGTCTACAAAATTATGAGGGGCATAGACAGAGTGGATAGTCAGTGGCTTTTTCCCAGGGTAGAGGGGTCAATTACTAGGGGGCACAGGTTTAAGGTGTGAGGGGCAAGGTTTAGAGGAGATGTACGAGGCAAGTCTTTTACACAGAGGGTAGTGGGTGCCTGGAACTCACTGCTGGAGGAAATGGTGGAAGCAGGGGCGATAGTGATGTTTAACGGGCATCTTGACAAATACATGAATAGGATGGGAATAGAGGGATACGGACCCTGGAAGTGCACAAGATTTTAGTTTAGACGGGCAGCATGGTCGGCACAGGCTTGGAGGGCCGAAGGGCCTGTTCCTGTGCTGTATTTTTCTTTGTTCTTTGTTCTTTGAAAGGCGACTTAAACCTCCGTCGTTCCAGTGAGTACGATCTCCCCTTCACAAAAATGTGCTGCCTCTCGCTAATACGTCCATTTGCTTCCAAATGGGAGTAGATCCTGTCTCGAAGAAGTCTCTCCAGTAATTTCCGTACCACTGACATAAGGCTCACCGGCCTGTAGTTCCCTGGATTATCCTTGCTACCCTTCTTAAACAAAGGATCAACATTGGCTATTCTCCAGTCCTCCAGGCCATCACCTGAAGACAGTGAGGATACAAAGATTTCTGTCAAGGCCTCATCAGTTTCCTCTCCAGCCTCCTTCAGTATTCTGAGGTAGATCTCATCAGGCCCTGGGGACTTATCTACTTAATATTTTTTAAGATGCCCAACACGTCGTCTTTTTGGATCTCATTGTGACCCAGACTATCTACACACCCTTCTCCAGACTCAACATCCACCAATTCCTTCTCTTTGGTGAATACTGATGCAAAGTATTCATTTAATACCTCGCCCATTTCCTCTGGCTGCACACATAGATTCCCTTGCCTGTCCTTCAATGGGCCAATCCTTTCCCTGGCTACCCTCTTGCTTTTTATATACGTGTAAAAAGCCTTGGGATTTTCCGTAACCCTATTTGCCAATGATTTTTTTGTGACCCCTTTTAGCCCTTATGACTCCTTGTTTAAGTTCCTTCCTACTTTCCTTATATTCCACACGGCTTTGTCTGTTCCAGCCTTCTAGCCCTAACAAATGCCTCCTTTTTCTTTTTGACGAGGCCTACAATATCTCGTCATCCAAGGTTCCTGAAATTTGCCGTGTTTATCCTTCTTCGCACAGGAACATGCCGGTCCTGAATTACTTTCAACTGACATTTGAAGGCCTCCCACATGTCAAATGTTGGTTTACCCTCAAACGTCCGCCCCCAATCTAGGTTCTTCAGTTCCGCCTAAATTGTTATAAGTAGCCTTCCCCCAATTTAGCACATTCACCCTCGGACCACTCTTATCCTTGTTCACCAGCACTTTAAAACTTACTGAATTGTGGACACTGTTCCCGAAATGCTCCCCCTACACCAGCTGTTTAGCCGCTCTATCTTCCTATTTCTAGCCTCACTGGCACGTGGCACAGGGAGTAATCCAGAGATTACAACCTAGAGATCCTGTCCTTTAACTTTCTGCCTACCTCCCTGAATTCGTGCTGCAGGACCTCATGTCCCTTCCTGCCTATGTTGTTAGTACCAATATGTACAACAACATCTGCCTGTTTGCCCTCCCCCTTCAGGATGCCCGCTACCCGTTCTGAGACATCCTGTACCCTGGCACCAGGGAGGCAACATAGCATCCTGGAGTCTCTTTCACGTCCACAGAAGCGCCTATCTGTGCCCCGACTGTAGAGTCCCCTATGACTATTGTTCTTCTGCGCTTTGACTCTCCGTGCTGAACATCAGAGCCAACCATGGTGCCACTGCTCTGGCTGCTGCTTCTTTCCCCTGATAGGCTACTCCCCCCAACAGTATCCGAAGCGGTATATCTGTTTGTGAGGGGGACAACCTCAGGGGATTCCTGCACTGACTTCCTCCCCCTTCTGGTGGTCACCCATCTCTCTCCCTCACCTTGGATGTGACCACACCTCTATAACTCCTATCTATGATGCTTTCCGCCAACTGCATGCTCCAAGTACATCCAATTGCTGCTCCAACCGAACCATGCGGTGTGTGAGGAGATGCCACTGGTTACACTTGCTGCAGATGTAGTCGACCGGAACGTTGGAAGAGTCATAGATCTGCCACATCTCACAGTTGGAGCTCTGCACCCCGCTGAGTGACATTTAAGCACTGATTAATTAATTTAAAATAAACACTTGAATTATTGAAAATGAAAATCGCTTATTGTCACGAGTAGGCTTCAATGAAGTTACTGTGAAAAGCCCCTAGTCGCCACATTCCGGCGCCTGTCCAGGGAGGCTGGTACGGGAATCGAACCGTGCTGCTGGCCTGCTTGGTCTGCTTTAAAAGCCAGCGATTTAGCAGAGTGAGCTAAACCAGCCCAAATATTGTTACATTGAGTTACAATTAACTATATGGCCCTGACGCTAGATGATTTTTTTGTGTTAAATTAAATGCTAAATACCAATCTCTGTCCTCGGGTTTAGTTACTCCACTATCTAGTGAATCAATTTGATTTTTTTTGCAATATTATTTTTTTTCAAATTTAACAGATTCCCAACCAGCCACCAGAATCCTCCCTCGGCCCCACCCGTGTTAATTTAATGGCCTGTCCACAGCTTTAGTTATGCAACTGGCCAGAACAATGCTCCTGTCCACAGTTCTAGTTATATGATTACCCAGGAGAGTGATCTCATACCAGTCCAAGTGGAGCCCATTCCAAAGGAATAGCTTACTATTCCCTGAGTTCTGATGTCTGTGCTGTCTATGATGAAATGAAATGAAAATCGCTTATTGTCACAAGTAGGCTTCAAATGAAGTTACACTTCTCTTGCACTTTCTTACTGTTAATGGCTCCACTCCTCTTGCACTCTCATTGCTAATGCCTCCTTTCCTCTCACGATCTCGCTCTTTGGAGGCTCAATCCCTTTGCACTGTATCACTTTTAGGGGCTTCACTGCTCTCATCTCACTTCTGTTAATAGCCCCACTGCTTCTCTCTCACTCTCACTGTAATGGCCCCACTGCTCCTCGTTCATTCTCTCCAAATTGATGATAGTTTCATGGTCACCATTTCCGAGACTAGCTTTTAATTCCAGCTTTTATTAATTTAATTTAATTCCCCAGCTGCCAGGTACACAGAGAATTAACATAGGTCGGTCTCATTTCTGTCCAATGACATCACCACTGAACTACCATATTCCAAGGATTCAAGGAACAGTGTAAATAGGTCAGAGTTGGGCAGCACGGTGGCACAGTGGTTAGCATTGCTGCCTACGGCGCTGAGGACCCGGGTTCGAATCCCGGCCGTGGGTCACTGTCTGTGTGGAGTTTGCACATTCTCCCCGTGTCTGCGTGGGTTTCACCCCCACAACCCAAAAGATGTGCAGGGTAGGTGGATTGGCCGCGCTAAATTGCCCCTTAATTGGAAAAAATTGGGCACTCTAAATTTATTAAAAAAAAAAAAAAAAAATAGGTCAGAGTTTTCTCATTGATAATAATTTTGAGCATTTTGCAAAAGGATGCTGCATGACCAGGATGTAAACAGAGCTAACCAGTGACATGCACAACATTCTTTTTTTTCAAAGTCCTTACCTGTTTCTGTAAAAGTGGAATGACTGGGTGACCGCCATCTTGATTTACATGTTAAAAATATTGCACTGTCAATCTAAAATTAGTTTTTTGACGAAGCGACTGGCTGTACCAGCAGAAATGTACAGAGGTTAACTTGTAAATTAACTGATAGATGTTGTGCTTTGGACCAATGTTACTGAACCCCTGATGGGAAGCCTTGTCACCACTATCTTATCAATCCACTGATTGCAGTGCTGTGCCATATGTAATTTGGTTGTCAATGACTTTGCATCGATTGCATTACTTACATGGTGATTTTTCCGTAAGCTTTTATACTGAAGGTCCTGCAGCTTTTAGCTGAAAAACAGAGCCTCAGTTTTTTTTCTGAAACTTCCATCAACTCAGCCATTGCAATTTATCAGAGTTGTGGTTTGTGGTAATTTTGACTTTCTCAGCAAACTGTGGGAAAGTATGGTTTGATTTATGGAATGGGTGTGGTGGAGAAAAATTCATGCTGCATTAATGAGGCCTGGAACATGATGATGTATAGTGAATGCCTCTGTCAATTCACATCCTTTACATAGGGAAACGTGTCCTTTCCTCGACATGTAGGTACACTTAAGTTGGTTGTCTTGCTACATCATAGCTCGGAGGTTGGTAAATTGGAATACGAAGAGGAAGATTCTCATAGAATTAGCCACAGGTGACAAGCTGAAATAAAAAGGATAGTAATCATCTTAAACCCCCTTCACATGAAGAGAGGAGACCGCACCCACTATTCCCCAAATATCCTGACTATAATTTTGGCTTGGGGTAATTGTCAGTTTAAACGAGAAGACATAGTAATATACCTCGGATTACAATTTTGGCTCGAAATTTGAGATTAAGGAAGAAAAAGAAGCACAATTTCACCAGAATATTATGGTGATCTTTGTTGTTGAGACTTTTGCATTTTACAAGTTTGACTTCGGTTGAAATTCACCTCTACTCCTCACCTTTCTCTACTCCTCACCCCTACTCCTCCCCTTCTCCTTTTTTTCCTTCTCGCTTTTTAAAAATTCATGTACTGTTTATAAAATGGTAATCCTTAAGTCAGTGGGTGACTTTATTGGGAAGTGTTTTTTGCACTTAAAACCAATACTCTATTTGAGGAATACAAGAAATTTTCATTTTTATATTTTTTGCAGTAATGTTATTAATATCTGGGTTAAGATGCAGGTAGGTTTTTGTTCCTTTTTCAGTGTCTTTCTGTTTTCCTCTAATCCTTCTTTGGGAAGGTGGTAAAATACATCATCCTTTACATGTGCAGGCAAGAATCCGAGGATTCATAGGGTAGTCCTTCAAAGAGACAGAGTTGGGGAACAGGTGACGGCTTTTCTCCTGTTATCGCCTAATACTTTTCTAATCCCATGCTGGTTTCCACTCTAAAGATATGAGGCAATTCAGACAACATTTTAAACTTGGGTCAGTGTCGAAGCTGGCCCACATCTGTGCTAACCATCTGTTTGAGGCAGCAAGATTGGACGCCACGTTTTGTTGGTCGTTCTGGGTGAGTGTGCTTAACACTCAATTTGGCTCTGTTTCTGTTCTAAGCTCTGGAGTCGCCAGGTGCCGTCAAGACACCGCCACAAGGGCGGCACGGTGGTACAGTGGTTAGCATTGCTGCCTACGGCGCTGAGGACCCGGGTTCGAATCCTGGCCCTGGGTCACTGTCCGGGAGGAGTTTGCACATTCTCCCCGTGTCTGCGTGGGTTTCACCCCCACAACCCAAAGATGTGCAGGATAGGTGGATTGGCTACGCTAAATTTCCCCTTAATTGGAAAAAATAATTGGGTACTCTAAATTTGAAAAAAAAGACACCGCCACAAGCTTCAAGGTGAAGTTCAAAGCAATAAAACCGTACACCAATTAGTAAGTCCAAACAACTGAGTTTATTATAATACAATTATAATAACTACCCATGCACACGCTAAAAGGATTAAACTTATTCCTACCGCTAAATAACTAATACTTATCTCGAAGGAACTGCTGGGTCAGGGAACAAGGCCTCTTGCTCTGCTCTGGTCTGCAGACTTCAGGTTGGTATCAATTAAAAAGGGGGTCAGGAGTGCCTATCTCTGGTAGCGGTCGTTGGGAGACACTTACTTGTTGGTGGCTGCTGTCCGAAGGCTGGATCAGGAGACTGAACCATGTGTGGGACCTGCCTTTTATAGGTCCCAGGGGATCCGCGCCCCTTTGGGCGGACTCCTTTACCTTCTTGGAATCGATTGGGTCTCTTCCCAATCGATTATGTTTGAACCCCCCAATCATGGGGCAGTTCCTCGGTCGCTGGGGCGGTTCTTGGGACTTATTGTTTTGGGCTTCTCTGGCGCCGAAGGGTCTGGCCTTCCATTGAATTTATCGATCTGTGTTTAACTTGTTTCCATTGTATCTGGGGATCGCCCGGTATCGCCTCATTAGTATGTTAACTGGTTTCACAGTGCTGTCTGGTTTCTGCAACAGTCAAAACTGGTTTCTGCAGTCGTCCCAATATACAATCGCTTTGCAAGCTGCTTGCTTTACAACATGTCCATTTTCCCTGCATTCCTTGCAATCTTCCATTTTGTGTTGGGCAGTGGCCACCCCAGGTGGCTACAGTTTGCGGTGGGCTGGAGAGATTGGGCCACCTGTTTCTGGAGGGGCAGTTTGCCAGTCCAGAGGAATTGACAGTCACGTTTGGGCTCTCGAGCTCTGACTAATTCAGGTACCTCCAGGTTCAGAATCTAATACATGGATAGTCCCGACATTTCCTGTGGCGCTGCCAATATCTCTGATGGAAAGGATCCTTTCGCTCGCAGAGTCAGAGAAGGGCAGCATACTCGCCTTTATGGTAGGATTCTGGCAGAAGATTCAGCTTCAGTGCAAGTGGTAAAAGCTAGGTGCAGGAGAATCTGAGGCCCATAATAGATGATGAGGTATGGAGTGAGGTCCTTCGCAGCATGAACTCCAAGTCTTCATGCGTGAGGCTGAGTTTGATCCATCTTAAAGTGGTGTTTAGGGTGCACCTGACCCCAGTCTAGAATGAGTCGCTTCTTTTTGGAGATAGACAACAGATATGAGCAGAGCACTCTTCCAGGGGTCAGGCCAACCATGCAGACATGTTCTGGTCTTGTCCCAAGCTTGTGAGCTTTCAGGTCTTCTTTAGCACCATGTCCACAATTTAAAAAAAAAATTAAATTTAGAATGCCCAATTATTTTTTTCCAATTAAGGACAATTTAGTGCGGCCAATCCACCTAACCTACACATCTTTGGGTTGTGGGGGTGAGACCCACGCAGACATGGGGAGAATGTGCAACCTCCACATAGACAAGTGACCTGGGGCCGGGATATATCAGGTCCTCAACGCCGTCGGCAGCAGTGCTAACCGCTGTGCCACTGTTTGCCCCACGATTCCCACAATTTTAATTATTGAACTAGAGCCCTCCCCATTAATTGCCATGTTTGGAGTGTTGTACTCACTGGGGCTGCATACAGACCGGTGCGGGGATGAATGTTTTGCCAATTAGCAATGTTAATTGCCTGGATGTGGGTTCTGCTGGGGTGGAAATCTGCATCACCATCCAGCGCTTCAGTGATGGTTGGGAGACTTGATGGAGATTTTGTACCTAGAGAAGGTCAGGTACACCGTGAGGGGTTCGGTTGAGGGATTCTAATGGAGGTGGCAACCTTTATGGTTTACTTTAAGGAACTGGTCATCATCAGTTGTTGGAGGGGCAGGGGGGGGGGGGGGGTGTTGTGAAGAGGGCTGTGTTACTGTTAATATAATTTTGTGTAAATTATACTTGGTTTGTTAGTATAGATTTTTCTATTTTGTAATTTATAAAACAGAAAACTCCAGTTAAAACATTTAAAAAGATGCATGCAGGCAGTTTAACTGCTGGAACGATGAATAAGGTGTCATAAAAGTGAGATCATCATTGATTGGCAGTTGTAGTGTTCTGCTGATAGATGTTGAGAACTATTTACTTGTTTACAGATAGCTAGCTAATGGAATTTTGTTCAGGTTTGAAGGAACCCTGGGGTGTAGATGATTTATGAAGGTTATTGTGTTTGGCCCTGGCTAAACAAGTCACGGGGCATCCTGTAAGACGAGACAAAAGAATGCCTTGTGGTTTAGGTAAAGATGATCTAGTTAATGGGAGGAGGCAAGCTTTTTAGAAAGTCACAGAAAAGAACTCTAATCTATACAGGGGTGTTTCAGTTTGGTCCTGAAAGGTGTTCTCTCCAAAGATTCTGTCCATAAACAGGCAAGTAAAACCTTGGTTGTTAGCTTTGTTTATGAGTGGTAATTCAAGGTTTGCTTAATTGGAATATAATGGTAGGTTTAGGAAATAAGTTAAGGTTCCTTCTTTTAGTTAAGAATTCTTAACTGTAAAACTATTTCTTTATTGCTAATGTGGTTAATTCTGTGATTAAAGTAAAGTTTGTTTCAACATAAAATATACCTATTGGTCAGTGTTATCACTTCTGTTGCCTGACAGTTTTACAGATTGAAAATAGGTGAGTGAAGAGGAAATCAAGATGGTGCATTTGATTGGAATCTGCCACAAGTCTGGGTACGGCTGGTAACTCCAGGAACTTTTAAGATTTCACATGGAAACTCAGATTGTCCTTTGGGCTATGTTAATTTATTTATTGTGGAATGAACTTGAGATTAGTGTTTTAAGTGTTAAGCAAGGTGTATCTAAGTGTAGTCCAGTGCTGGGAGGAGACCATTTCAACAACATTGTGCAGCTGGAAACTGCCTGCAGGGCAACTGTATGAAGGTAGCCCATCAGCTTAATTTGTGTTAGTTGAGGTGTTGGATGGAGGAAATTCCCCTTCATTATAGATGTTGATATTAGTAGTTGCAGAGAATTTATGTAATGGTGGAGATGGGTAAGCTTCTGACTTCGTTTTTGGGTTACATTGATTTTGACCTGTTTGAATTCAGCTGAAATGAACCAAACCACAAAATTCTGGTTTTATTTACCCTACTTAAAAACCATTTGACTGACCTTTCTCATCTTAGTTTTTAACTGATTTGAAAAGTTGGACTTCCTGCATCCACTTCCACATTCTACTCCAGTTGGACGACAATTTATGTTACAATGGATCCTTTCTGACTGTGTTGTAACTTTTTGGTTCATGGTTTACAGCATTAACTTCTCTTGCCTGAAATAAAATAGTCCATGCCAGCCTTTCTGTTCCATTGAGTTTAGCATGCCTGATTGTAGAATATGTATTGTCTGTGAAAGTTATATTATGCTGAAAGGTAAGGTATGTATTAAAACGAACTGGACTTTAGCACTCTCAATAGCTTGTGCTTTTAAAGCGTGTTGCATTATTTGTAGGATAAAGGCATAATCACCTTTAAACTCAAAGTGCTGGCCTCATTCAGGGCAGTAATGAATAACCACTTCCAAGTTATATAGGCAAGTGGCACTTTATTTCCGGTTCAAGTTAGTTACAGGTTGCAGTTAGTATTGGAAGAATATTTAGCGAACCGTTTGCTACTTGAGTATGACTTGAATGGTTAGCAGCGTTGTTTCACAGCGCCAGGGTCCCAGGTTCGATTCCTAGCTTGGTCACTGTCTGTGCGTTCTTCCCATGTCTGCGTGGGTCTCTTCCGGGTGCTCCGGTTTCCTCCCACAAGTCCCGAAAGACGTGCTTATTAGGTGAGTTGGACATTCTGAATTCTCCCTCAGTGTATCCGAACAGGCGCTGGAATGTGGCGACTGGGGGATTTCACAGTAACTTCATTGCAGTGTTAATGTAAGCCTACTTGTGACAATATTAAAGATTATTATTATTATTACTTTATTTCTTCCAACTTGTTCAAATTAATTTTCCACTTGTCAAAAATCCTCCCTTCTTGAATGAAGCTGCACAAAATTAAACACAGCTAATAGGAGTAGAATGTACCATCTGAAGTGAATGAGGAGCTTTTTAACAGGAGAAAGATGAACTGGGGGCCGCTGAGGAGCATATACAATAAGAAGTGACAGAAACCAGCGTAGCACCCGCTGTCTGTTACAAGAAAATGAGCATCACAAAATTCCCTGTAATTCTCTAAGTTAAATGGAGATTTGAACCTTACAGCTGTGTTCCTTGGAAGGGAAGGGGATCTTGTCAAGATGCACTCATTGCTGATGCTGGTACTATAGCAAAGTAGGAAAGCTGTCTTTCTTGATTACTTGATATGTTTCACTTCTATTCCCAAATAAGACTAAAGAGCTAATATTGTTCCGTTGTTTGGACTGTGAATATGTTATTCAAATTGCAGCGAACGTGCAGGCTGTGGTTCATCACCAGTGTGTTAGAAACCAGCATGGACCAGGGATCCATGGCAAGAATTGTATAAATTGGTGCTCAGAATTTCAGCCACTTGCCCCATGCAGCACTCAAAGATGTAGTTCATTGTTTGATCAATGTGTTTAGTCATGGAAGCTCGCAGGAGGGAAACGTGTCACCCATCATTCAATAGTAGCACCCCTGCTGCTGAATCAGAACATTGTGCATTGAAATTCCACTCCAAATAAGTACGTAATCTAGGTTGACACTTCAATGCTATACTGAGAGAGTACTCTGAATACTATTGTCAAAAGTATTGTCTTTCGAATGACATCTTAAATCAAGGAGCTTTTCCCCCTCTAAAATCAGTCAATCTTCAGTCATTGAGCCCACGTATGCAGATGATGCCTGTGTGTGCACTCATTCAAAAACTGAGCTCCAGGTCATTGTTGACACCTCCTCCAAAGCAGATGAGAAAATGGTCCTGTCACTAAAACCCGGTGAACTAAAGTCCTTTTCCAACCAGCTCTCAAAGCACAATGCTTCAGTTTATCAATTAAGAACAACAGCAGTATCTTGGGAGCCTCCCCTTAATGAAGACAGACTTGGATAACAAAACTTATCATTGCCTCCAATGTGCCAGCTCAGCATTCAGCCGCCTGAATAAAAGTAGACTTTGATAAGTTTAGGATCTCAAGACTGAGAATAGGATCACTACTTACTGAGCAGCAGTGACCCTTACACTCTGATAAGCTCCAGAGACTTGGATGACCTCACAGCACTGGAGAAATAGCATCAGCGATGCCTTCACATGATGCTCCAAATCTGATGACAAGAAAGGCAGTCCAGGAAGAAAGAAAGAAAGGACGCACTCTCCCAAGCTAACACGACCAAGGTGTTAATCACTCCTCCTGGGCAGGGCATGTCATTTGTAAGCCTGACATCAAATTCCCAAAGCAACTGTTCTACTCTGAACTCTGTCATATAGGAGACCCCCAGAAGGACAGCGGGATCACCTTAGAGATGTCCTCAAAGTATTCCTGAAGATGTCAAACAACTCTGCTGAATTATGGGAATGCATAGAATTTTACAGAATTTACAGTACAGAAGGAGGCCATTCAGCCCATCGAGTCTGCACCAGCCCTTGGAAAGAGCACCCTCCCCAAGCCCATACCTCTACCCTATCCCCGTAACCCAGCAACGCCACCCAACCTTTTTGAACACTCAGGGCAATTTAGCATAGCCAATCCACCTAACCTGCACTTCTTTGGACTGTGGGAGGAAACCAGAGCACCCGGAGGAATCCCATGCAGACATGGGGCTAACGTGCAGACTCTGCACAGACAGTGACCCAAGCCGGGAATCGAACCTGGGACCCTGGAGCTGTGAAGCAACTGTGCTAACCACAATGCTACCGTGCTGCCCACTGGCCAATCGCCAACCAAAATGGACCAGGTTCATTTGGGATGGCACCGAACATGATGAGAGAGTTCTTTGAGACCGCACAGAGGCAAAGTCAAGTCATTGGAGAGAGTGCACAAACTTCCAAACAACTCATCCACCCAAGTCTTCAAACACTATTTATCCTGCATGCAGATCACACAATGGACATATCAGCCACCTCAGAGCCCATTGGACCAGCATGGAAGCAAGTCATTCTCAACCCTGAGGGACTGATTAAGAAGTTGCAACACTTAGGTGGAAGCAGAAAAATCCTATGACATTCTTCAAAGAAGAACAATGGTGCTTTTCCAAGTGTCCTGGACAACATTTATCCCTCACCCAACACCAAAAACAGGTGATTACCTTGTTGCTGTTTATGGGACCATCCTATGCACAAATTATCTACCGTGCTTTCTACTTCACAAAAGTGATTATACTTCAAAAGTACTTAATTGACTGTGACGTGTTTGGGGCATCATGAGGCCATTAAAGGTACTTTTTGAATGCTTATTCATCCTTTGCAATGTGTAGGTTCTGGTCCTGGTTGTGCCGCACTTGTGGATGCCAGCTGGCTCTGAGATTCCAGTTCTTTGTATACATGAGTTCCTCTCCATATCACCCTGGTATATGAATGGCCAGGGTGCTGTCCCACCAGCATATAGAACAGTACAGCACAGAACAGGCCCTTCGGCCCTCAGTATTGTGCTGAGCAATGATCACCCTACTCAAACCCACGTATCCACCCTATACCCGTAACCCAACAACCCCCCCCTTAACCTTACTTTTTATGACACTACGGGCAATTTAGCATAGCCAATCCACATAACCCGCACATCTTTGGACTGTGGGAGGAAACCGGAGCACCCGGAGGAAACCCACACACACACACGGGGAGGACGTGCAGACTCCGCACAGACTGTGACCCAGCCGGGAATCGAACCTGGGACCCTGGAGCTGTGAAGCATTTATGCTAACCACCATGCTACCGTGCTGCCCCTAAGTTGGTAGAAAATCTGAACCTCAGCACAAGTCCACAGTACTAGAATATTTTGCTTCAATGGAAGCACTGACCCAAGGCAGTAACATTCTTGCTGTTATTTTCAATGGAACCTACTGCTGTCTTTTGCTTTAGGAGAATGCCTCACCCTTTTGAGACGAGGGTTTATTTATTCAGTATTCTTCCAAATTGCCAACCCATCTCTAGCCTCCCTTTCCACTGAAATGTCTGTGAACATGATGCTCCCCTCAAATCCATACTAATCTATCCCACAACTGTTTAAATCCTTCTAATCCGATTTTTCACCCCACCACAGTGCTGAAGTTCAGGTCTTACAAGGCCAATAGTGCTGGCTGAATTCCTGTATTGGCCAAGGTTATCCATGAAGGCCTGCCTTGTTAACCTTGTCGCTCAATTGAGGTGTGGTGATCCTCGGATTAGATCACTACCAGTCTGCTCTCCCCTTCAAAGGGGAAATTAGCCTATGGTCATCTGGGACGACGGTGACTTTAGTTTTACTATAAAAATTACAAATAACATCCTATGTCACTGACTGTTGTAAACAGTTACTGCTTGTCCTTCTTGAATTTTCTGCAGTCTTTGACAGAACTGACCACATCATTCTCCTCCAGTATATTTTAGTTTTTCAGCTGAGTGGTATTGCCCTTATCTGATGCTATTTCTGTTTATCTAATCATACCCAGAGACTCACTTTTATTATTCATTCATGGGATGTGGGCATTACTGTCTAGATCAGCATTTATTATCTATCACTAATTGCCCTTGAAAAGGTGGTGATGAGCTGCCTTCATGAACTGCTGATGTACCCACAGATCTGTTGAGGAGGGAGTTTCAGGATTATGGACCAATGACGTGGAAGGAATGGCAATATATTTTCAAGGCAGGATGATGTGGTTTGGAGGGGAAATTCCAGGTGGTGGTCTTCTAGGGCATCTTCTACATTTGTCCTTCTAGATAGTAGCAGTCGTGAGCTAGGAAAGTGCTGGTGAAGGAGCCTTGGTGAGTTCCTATACAGTGCATCTTGTAGATCGTACATACTGCTACCACTGTGCATCGGTGGTTGAGGGAATGAATATTTGTGGATGGGATGCCAATCAAGTGGGTTGCTTTGTCCTGAATGGTGTTGAGCTTCTTGAGTGGTGAGCATTCCATCACACTTCTGATTTGTGGCTTGTCGATGGTAGACTGGCTTGCAGGGGGTTGGCGGGGCGGGGGGGGGGGGGGGGGGGGGGGGGGGCGGTGGTCGAGAGATGAGTAACTTGTTGCAGGATTTCTAGTCTTTGACCTGCTTTTGGAACCATGATATTTATATGGCTAGTCCAGTCAGTTTCTGGTCAACACCAAGAACGTTGATAGTAGGGGATTCATGCGATGGTAATGTCAGTGAATGTCAAGGGACAATGGCACAATTCTCTCTTGTTGGAGATGGTCATTGTCTGGCACTTGTGTGGCGTAAATGTTACTTGCCACTTGTCAGCCGAAACCTGGATGTTGGTCAGGTCTTGCTGCATTTGGATGTAGACTGCTTCAGTATGTGGGGAATGAGAAAAGATGCTGAATATTGTGCAAACATCCCCACTTGTGATACGGACAGTCATTGATGAAGCAGTTGAAGATGGGTAGGCCTTGGAGGAGTTCCAGCAGTGTTGGCCTAGAACGAAGGTGATTGACCTCCAACAACCACAACCATCTTCCTTTGTGCTAGGTATGACTCAAACAAGCAGAGTTTTCCCCCTAATTCCCATTGATTTCAGTTTTGCTAGGGCTCCTTGATGCCATACTCTGTTGAATGTTGCCTTACTGTCGAGGGCTGGAGGTCCAGCTCTTTTTCCAGGTTTGAACTAAGACTGTAAAGAGGTCAGGACCTGAGTGATCCTGACTGAACCCAAACACCGTCAATTAGCAGGTTATTGCTAAGAAAGTGCTGTTTGATGGCACTGAAGGATCCATTCCATCACTTTACTGATGGGTCGAGAGTAGATTATTGGGGTGGTAATTGGCTGGGTTGGACTTGTCCTGCTTTTTGTGTACAGGACAGATCTGGACAATTTTCCACATTGATGATTCCACTTGAAGTGACTTCTCTTCCTCTTGCACCGTTCTCACTGGAGACCCCCAAGGATTTATCTTTGGCTTCTTTCTTTTTCTCATCTACAAGTTGCCGCTCAACAATATATTCCAAAAGTATCATGTCAGGTTCTGTCCTTAAATTCGCCCATACAGCTCCTCCACCATTTGTAGCACAGTGGGTAGCACTGTTGCTTCTCAGCTCCAGGGTCCCAGGTTCGATTCCTGGCTTGGGTCACTGTCTGTGTGGAGTCTGCATGTTAATTAATCTTTAATAATCTTTATTGTCACAAGTAGGCTCACATTAACACTGCAATGAAGTTACTGTGAAAAGCCTCTAGTCGCCACATTCCGGCGCCTGTTCGGGTACACTGAGGGAAAATTCAGAATGTTCAAATTACCTAACAGTACGTCTTTCAGGACTCGTGCGAGGAAACCGGAGCACCTGGAGGAAACCCACGCGAACACGGCCTATCAACTTGACTATTCCGATGACTTCCTGGCTGGCTTCCGACCAACGGTCTGCTGCCTGTATCCCAACTTGAATCAAGTCATGTTCACCCATCACTCTTTTGCTCAGTAACCACATTGGTGCCTGTTACAACCTCATTTTTAAAATTTTCATCCTTGCTTTCAAATCTTGCCCTTCCCTGTAAACCCCTCCAGATCTACAGCCCTCCTAGACTACTGTGCCCCACCAATTCTGGCCTCCTATGCAGCCCCAATTTGTACCACTCCACCATTCACAGTTAATCCCTAGGATTCCTTCCCTAATCTCTCTGCCTGCTGACCTATCTGTCCTCCGTCTTAAAACCTATATCTTTGAACACATCTCTGGCCATCTGCTCTGATTTGTATGCTGTGTCAAAAACTATTGCTTGATAACACACCTGCCGAGTAGCTTGGGGCTCCTGTCAAAGGCGCTTTACAAAGGTAAATTGTCAAAATTATTTCCTTTCCTATTATCTTAACCATACATGGCTGTCAAATATTTGGCATTATTCGGTGAGTAATAAGATGTAAAGATGTTTATCTTGGGGTAAAATACTATAAACTTCCTGCTTTCAAAAGTGCGCTCTTAATGTCTCAAAATATTTGGATGGATTTGGCTATTTCATGAACACTCCATGTAAAATAACCTTTTTTTTAAATACTGAAAACTGACCAGTGAGACGGTCTCTTTCCCAATGGGGAGATAGGAAAGTCTATTTGAGAAAAGGATGATGCTTTTCCTGTTCGTGTGATCGTTTATTTTTTAACTCCGTTCATTTTCTTCCTAAAATAAACACATTGGTAAGATTTTCACAAAGCAAAAAATTGAGCCCAAGGCAGGGGAGCTAGCGGAGAGGAGATGTGCATTAGGCGTATCTGGCATTCTGGTTTTGCCATGAAAAATACTTTGGGCTCGAATTTTTGATGGGGATTAAAACATTGTTTCCAATCTCAATAAAGAAAGAATTTGCAACCATTTTGTAATTTAGCATTCTTCAGGACGTCCAAAGGCTTTTCACAACCAATTAATCATTTATGAGTGCTCCTATTATGAAGGTAACTGCACACTTCCGGTGGCGGCCATGCATCGGTAGGTCACGTTTTTGGCAGCTCCCGCCGCTAACGGGCCCTTTTAAGGAGCTTTGACGGCCCCTTTTCGGCACAAATCAGCAGGCAAACGGCGCTAGAAGGCTCCCCACAGCAGTTGATGGAGGGGACCAGGAGCAGGACGGCCAAACAAACGACCAGCGAGAAGCAGCAGGAACGGGCGCGGGAACAGAAAATGGCGGCCGGCTTGGATCAGGCAGTGTGGGCCCAGTGGTCACGGGAACAGCAGGAGTTCCTTAGAAGCTGCTTTCCTGATCTGAAAACGGAGATGCTGGCTCCAATGAAGGCCTCAATGGAGAAAATGGTAGAGACGCAGATAATGCAGGAGAAGGCGATCAAGGAGATTGAGAAAAAGGTCTCGGATAATGAAGACGAGATACTAGGCCTGGCCGTCAGCGTGGAGGCACACGACGCCCTACATAAGAAGTGGCAGGAGAGGCTGGAAGACCTTGAAAACAGGTCCAGGAGGCAAAACCTGCACATTCTGGGCCTACCTGAGGGTACGGAGGGGTCGGATGCGAGCGCATTCGTGACCACGTTACTGAGGACCCTGATGGGGTCAGGAGCATTCCCTTGGCCTTTGGAACTGGATGGGGGCGCACCGAGTCTTTGCAAGGAAGCCCAAAACGAATGAACCGCCGAGGGCCATGGTGGTACGGTTCCACCGCTTCTCAGATAAGGAACAAGTCCTGCAATGGGCTAAAAAGGAGCGGAACAGCAGGTGGGAGAACAGCGTAATCTGCGTTTACCAGGATAGGAGCAGAACTGGCCAAGAGGCACGCTGGATTCAACCGGGCTAAGGTGGCCCACCACAGCAAAGGGGGTGAAGTTGGGGCTGCTGCATCCGGCGAGGCTGTGGGTCACATATCAAGATCGCCACCATTACTTTGATACACTGGATGAGGCGTGGAATTTTATCAAGCAAGAAAAGTTGGACTCGACCTAAAGGACAGCCGCACTGGGACGATATGCTCTGGTGGGGATGGTAATTGGCGAATAGCCGGAGGCAGCGACGTTATGTTGTTTCCTCTTATTTTTGTTTGTTCCCTGTTTCTTTGGCCATGTTTTCGGCTTTTGCAGAGCTCGGCTGCAGAGGGAGGAGAGGGCCCTACACTTAGGGCTGCTCTCCTGGGAGCTGGAGCCGTTTATTTTGTGGGGCCGGGTTTGCGCCCGGGGTTTGCTGTTTATGTCGTTGGGGGAGGGGGGCGGAAAATGTTGTTTGGGGGCCGTCGCAGCAGATAAGTTGGGCTTTCTGCAGGGAGAGAGGGGCCCAAAAAATGAGGCATCTGAATATTCGGAGACAAAGATGGGAGCAGCTGGGGTCAGCATGGGTCAGCTGACTCACCGAAGCATAATGGGGGGAGAGCCAGTGTCACGCGGGTGCTTGACTTGGGGGTTCGGGATCACAGGGCTGCTACATAATGGTCATGGGAAACTGCAGGGGACTCAGGTGGTGCTTGTGAACATTTATGTCCCGAACTGGGACGACATCCAATTTATGAAATGCACGCTGGGTAAAATTCTGGACTTAGACTCGCACAATCTGGTTATGGGGGG
This sequence comes from Scyliorhinus canicula, assembly GCF_902713615.1. Taxonomy (NCBI): domain Eukaryota; kingdom Metazoa; phylum Chordata; class Chondrichthyes; order Carcharhiniformes; family Scyliorhinidae; genus Scyliorhinus; species Scyliorhinus canicula. The sequence continues at coordinate 152,055,474 of NC_052155.1, forward strand.
TGACTTTAACACACTTATAGACCCTGTATTGGACCGTTCAAACCCCAGGTCGGGGAAGCGACCAGCGGGCGGCTAAAGAACTGAGGGGACTCGTGGAATAGGTGGGAGGCGTAGACCCGTGGACATTCGCCCGACTGAGGGCGAAGGAAACTGGGGAAGTACGGGATAAGGAGGGCAACACGGTCATAGACCCAGAGGGGGTGAACAGAATCTTTAGGGCGTTCTACGGTAAAATGTATGAGTCGGAGCCGCCGCTGGGAGGGGAGGGGATGAAGCAATTCATGGACCAGCTGGGGATTCCAAAAGTGAAAGAGGATCTGGTGGAGGGACTGGGGGCCCCGACAGAGTTGGAGGAGATGTTAAAGGGTCTAGGGAACATGCAGTCGGGCAAGGCCCGGGGCCGGATGGCTATCCTGTAGAATTCTACAAGAAATTTTCGGAGCTGCTGAGCCCACTCCTGCTAAGGTCCTTTAATGAGGCCAAAGAGAGAGGGACCCTCCCCCCAAAAATGTCACAGGCTTCAATTTCACTCATCCTCAAATGAGAGAAAGATCCGCTACAGTGTGGATGTTCTAGACCGATATCGCTCCTGAAGGTAGACGCCAAACTGCTGGCCAAGATCTTGGCTGCTAGGATTGAGGACTGTGTCCCTGGAGTGATAGGGGAGGATGAGACAGGCTTTGTCAAGGGCAGGCAATTGAACTCCAATGTACGGAGGCTCCTAAACATCATCATGATGCCCTCAGAGGGAGGGGAGGCAGAAGTAGTGGCGGCGATGGACGCAAAGAAAGCCTTTGACCGGGTGGAATGGGAGTACCTGTAGGAAGCGCTAAGAAGGTTCGGAGTCGATGAGGGGTTCATAGGTTGGGTCCAGCTACTCTACCAGGCCCCCATGGCAAGTGTGTGCACGAACAGGGTGAGGTCGGAATACTTTAGGCTCCACCGGGGGACGAGGCAGGGGTGCCCCCTCTCCCCGTTATTATTTGTCCTTGCGATACAGCTGCTGGCTATAGCGCTGCGGACTTCAAAGAACTGGCAGGGGTTGATTTGGGGGCAAGGAACATCGGGTCTTGCTTTACGCGGATGATCTGCTCCTGTACATCTCGGACCCACTAGAGGGGATGGGGGAGGTCCTGCAGATTCTGAGGGACTTTGGAAATTTCTCGGGGTACAAGCTAAACGAGAAGAAAAGTGAGATGTTTGTGATCCAAGCTAAGGGGCAGGAAAAGAGACTGGGAGAGCTCCAGCTGAAGATGGTTGAGAAGAGATTTCGGTACCTCGGGATACAAGTGGCTCCAAAGTGAGATGCCCTCCACAAGCTTAATCTATCTCGGCTGGTAGAGCAGATGGAGGGGGACTTCAAAAGGTGGGACATCTCCCGCTTTCTTTAGTGGGGAGGGTGCAGACCGTTACCAGATTCTTGTTCGTCTTCTGTGCCTTCCCATCATCACCCCTAAGTCCTTTAAGCGGGTGAACAAGATCACTTCGGGATTCATATGGGCAAATAAGACCCCGCAAGTAAAGAGACTGTACCTGGAGCGCAGTCGGGGGGGGGGGGGGGGCTGGTGCTGCCGAACTTTTGCAGCTACTACTGGGCGGCTGACATAGCCATGATTAGGAAATGGGTATTAGGGGAGGGGTCGGCGTGGGTGTGGTTAGAGATGGCCTCATGCAAACGTACCAGCCTGGGGGCACTTCTAACGGCACCTCTGCCGTTCTCGCCGGCGCACTACTCCTCCAGTCCGGTGGTGGTGGTGGCATTAAAGATTTGGGGTCAGTGGAGAAGGCACAGGGGAGCGGAGGGAGCCTCAGTTTGTACCCCGATACGCAACAATCACAGATTTGTCCCGGGCAAGATAGACGGAGGGTTTCAAAGCTGGCATAGGGCAGGTATTAAAAGGATGGGGGACATGTTCACAGACGGGACCTTTCCCAGCCTGAAAGCCTGGAGGAGAAATTCAGTTTGCCCCCTGGAAATGCTTTCAGATACCTTCAGGTACGCGCCTTTCTCAAAAAACAGGTGGTGTCATTTCCGCTGCTACCCCTATGCAGGATACAGGATAGGGTGGTCTCCGGCACCTGGGTAGGGGAGGGGAAGGTGTTGGACATCTACCAGGAACTTCGGGAGGCGGGTGAAGCCACAGTGGAGGAACTTAAGGGCAAATGGAAGGAGGAGCTAGGCGGGGAGTTGGATGCGGGCATGTGGGAGGATGCCCTAAACAGGGTCAATTCCTCTTCATCATGTGCCAGGCTTAGCTTACTCCAGTTTAAGGTGGTCCACCGGGCACACATGACGGCAACCAGGATGAGCAAGCTCTTTGGGGTTGAGGATAAATGTGCGAGGTGTGCGGGAAGCCCTGCAGATCATGTCCATATGTTCTGGGCATTCCCGGCTCTTAAGGGATTGTGGCAGGGATTACTAGGTAATGTCCAAGATCTTGGACACGCGGGTGGTGCCAAATCCAGAGATAGCGATCTATGGTGTGTCGGAAGAGCCGGGAGTTCAGGGAGCGAAAGATGCCGATGTTTTGGCCTTTGCCTCCCTGGTCGCCCGGAGACGGATCCATTTACTGTGGAGGGACTCAAAGCCCCTGAGTGCAGAGACTTGGGTTAGTGACATGGCTGGGTTTCTCAGTCTCGAGAAAATAAAGTTTGCCTTGAGAGGGTCCATGACTGGTTTCTCTCGGAGGTGGCAGCCGTTCCTCGACTTTCTGGTAGAGCAGTAAAGGTCAGTAGCAGCAGCATCCCGGGTTGTGGGGGGGGGGGGGATTGTTACGTAGTATTGTTCTTTTCTCTGTATATATGGTTAACATTTATTTTGTTATGTTAATTGCTGAGAACGGTTAATCAAAAAAAAAATGTTTTTGACAAAAGTTTTAATAAAAATAATTTTCTAAAAAAAATGAAGGCAACTGCAAACACCAATTCTAAATAGTGAGGTCCCGCAAACAGCAACTGAGATAAATTATTAGTTAATAGGTTGTCTTTTTTGTGGTTTTGGTTGAGAGATTAATGTTTGGCCAGGATGCATAAAGCTTCCTGTTCCTCTTCAGCAGTGCCATTGGATCTTTAACATATACCTGAACAAACTAATGGGGCCTTGATATAACCCTCGGATTCAAAGGCAATGCGGCACTCACACTGACTGCTGCACTGAAGTGTCAGCTTAATTTATGTGTTGAAATCCTGCATTGCCAAATAGAACCAAGCAGGTTCACGCCAATCAGAAAGGTTGAAATAATGTGCTGCTGGACAAAGGGTGATCCTAACGCAAATAAGGATCTGAGCCAGCATCCTGCTTTTCCTTAGTAAATATTGTTTGTTCATGGTTCTTATTCAGAAGAGTAGATGCACACCGCTCCAAATTTGGAATATCTAGGGGTACAGGTTCACAGCTCCCTGAAGATGGAGTCGCAGGTGGTCAGGGTGGTGAAGACAGCATTCAGCATGCTAGGTTTTATTGGTCAGAATATTAAATACAGGAGTTGGGATGTCTTGTTGAAGTTGCACAAGACATCAGTAAGACCACACACGGAATACTGTGTTCAGTTCTGGTCACCCTATTGTAGGAAGGATATTGTTAAACTAGACAGTGCACAGAAGAGATTTACGAGGCTGCTACCAGGACTTGATGGTCTCAGCTATAAGGAGAGGCTGGATAGGCTGGGACTTTTTTTCCTGGAGCATAGGAGGTGTAGGAGTGATCTTATAGAGGTCTATAAAATAATGAGGAGCATAGATAAGGTAGATAGTCAACATCTTTTCCCAAAGGTAGAGGAGTCTAGGACTAGAAGGCATAGGTTTAAGGTGAGAGGGGAGATATACAAAAAGAGACCAGAGGGGAAATTCTTCATACAGAGGGGGATGAGCATCTGGATCGAGCTGCCAGAGGCAGTGATAGAGGCTGGTACAATTTTATCCTTTAAAAAACAGTTAAACAGTTACATGGGCAGGGTGGGTATAGAGGGATATGGGCCAAATGTGGGCAAGTGGGACTAGCATAGTGATAGAAACTGGGCGGCATGGACAAGGTGGGCCAAAGGCACTGTTTCCATGCTATAAACGTCGATGAGTCTAAATTTTTGATAAAATTCTGCACACTTTTCTATCGACCCGACCTACCAGTCTAATTCATCAAAAAAAGCACTTGCACTTATAGAGCAACTTTCATGACCTCAGGAAGTTCCAAAGCACCGTGCAGTCAAATTAATTATTTTAGAAATGCAGCCGCTTTTGTGTAAGAGGTCTTATGGTGCACACTGCAGCATCCCTGCCTCTGAGCCAGAATCTCCAGGTTTGAGTCCCATACCAGGACTTGATGGCTAAGAAAGGTGCAGTCACAACCTGGCCAACAAGGGTTGATTATCAACCTGCAAATCCTTCCAAATGCTTCTGGCTGATGGTAAGAATGAGAGCATCTACTGGTCAGCCAGAAACTACAGAAGGCAAACCACTGCTGCATCTTGCCAAGCATAACCATGCACCAACACGTGAAAGTCCATGGTCACCACTTTTGTATTGTAAGAAACACAGCAGCCAAGCTGTGCACAGCAAGGACCGACAAACAGCAGTGAAATAAGGACCATGTTCTGTTCTAGCGATGGAGTTTGAGGAATAACTCTTGCCTCGGACACTGGGAGTACTGCCCTGCTCTTTTTAAATAATGTTGTGCAATGTTTTGCATCCACCTAACAAAGACAGATGGCACCTTGGTTTACAGTCTTATCTTAAAGGTGGAACCTCCGACAGTGCAGCACTTTCTGGGTACTACAGGGAAATGTCTGCCTAGATTATGTGCTCAAGCTTCTGGAATGGGACTTCTGATTCAGAAGCCACGAGTGTCATCACTGAGCCAAAACTGACATTTAACTTAAATCTGAAGAAAGACTTGCAATTATGTGGCTCCTTTCATAACCTCAGGACATCCCAAAGTGCTTTGCAATCATTGGCATACTTCTGAAGTGTTACTTTGTAACGTAGGGAATGTGGATGCGGCCCTCGAGATGAGACCCACAGAGGAAACAAATACCTTGGACAGCCCTGGCTTAAAGCTAATCTTATTTCACGCAAGACAATTTTATAGGTGTGACTGATATGAAAAAATGCCTTTTGATACATGCATATACCACATTCAGTGGCAAAAAAACTATTCAATTTGAAGTGCTTTGGAGTGCAGTTAGCATTAAAATTCTGCAAGAACTAATTCCTAGAGTAAAATTGATTCTACTGCTTCTCCCCATTACTCTCGCTGTCTTCCATTTAGCATGTTAGTTTCCTGACAGTAGAGTACACAGCACTTAGCAGCTGGTTTGTGAAACCATCAGTCAGGAAATTGTATGATAAATAGCAGGTATGGAGGTTTAGTGGCATTTTGTTCTGCTTCAGCAGTTTTAGCCTGACTTTGGAAAAGTCATCATGTGGCATTTTGTCAAGAGCTGCAACAGAAGATGGTAACAGTACAGTAACTTATTACACAGACACTTGAGTTATGATGTTCTCCAGATGTATTGTTCATGTGTGAATAATAAGTCACGAGACGGATAATTATGCTGGATCTAGTGATGCAGGCCACTTCCAGTCACAAGGGTTTGTCCTAAGCAGACTGTGCAGTATGATGGACTGTCTCTGTTTTGTGGCTCAAAGCTGCGGTGTGGAAAACGGGGCAGAAATGAACAATTGCTCCAGGAGCTGAGTTCATTTATTTATAGTTGAGTTCTGATGGTAATGAAATTCATTGGATTTGTTCCATTTGTGACAGTTAAAGTGCTTGTGTATATGTTCCGGCTTGCCTTTGGATAGTTTCTTTTGCAAAACATTCACTCAACAGATTTTTAACATCCCGACTGCTGGTGTTAAAGGTTCCTTCTGTATGCTTTGAATATTTCTTGTTAGCTATATTGTAAACCTTTGTTGAGTATACAGTGAATCAAGTACAGGGTACTCCCATTAATCATCCTGAGAAACTGTAATCGTGAAGCAGACAAAATTGGAGCCCACTTTGGTTCCACGTTCCTTAAAATGGTAGATCTTGTGTGAAGGACCCATCTTATTTCTGAAGGTGAAATGAGCTGTTACTACAAAAACTGTATGAACTGCATATACTTCTGTGGTAGAGTAAGTGAGAAAACTGTATGATTATATAAAGGAAACACAGGATTGTTACCTGCTGTCCCTGTCCTCCTGCCTTTTGCAGGCCTGCCTGGAGTGAACACCTTGCTCTCCCTATGTTTGATGGCTCCATGGTTGGATTTTCTGCTTGTAGATCTGTTCTAGTTTGTTGCCAGCTGTTCATGTTGCCTTTGGTCGACTGGCATAACTCCCAGTTTTATTTTTTTAAAGTAGCACTCCAAGTTCTTCGACTGAATAATTGGTTCCTTGAGAACTAATGTACCACACAGGGTAAATGTAGGCCTCCCTGACTGTACTTAAACATTTCCCCACACTGATCTGACCCCCTACCCTCACTGTCCCTTCCAGTCCCCATTCTGAGCTTAGATCCAACAAATGGCCTTTTGAGACTCATAGACACTAACTTCCCAACCACATTAATGAAGTCCAACCATCAAAAATAGCTTGCTGTTGTTGCAGATTAATAGCCTGCTGCTCTTGCAGATCAATCTGGGACTTGCTTAAGCACTTTTCTGCCCAGGAGTTATAACTTCCATCTGAGTATCTCCTTTTTTTTTCCTATTCTGCCCCTCTGCCATCTTCCTCCTTCAGCACGCACTCTTGACTGGTTTACATTTTTTTGATGATATCCACCATTTCACTTGGTATATAATTCTTAAAGACATAATTGCGAGTGAACAATTTTATCATGGTGATTGTGGGGTGGGCAGGGGGAAACATACAGTCTGGCCTTCTGGTCTAACAGAGGTCACTACCTGCTGAAGAAGTCAAAAGGAAACCTGTCCAACTTTTGGAACAATGTATTGCTCCTACACATGTGCACTAGCAGGTCAGCACGGGGCAGGGCTCAAGTGTGGGGATTTCCTATCTTGCAGACCTCACTATCACAGCAGCCTGTACATTCTCAGTATTATAAGTATAAGAAAAAATATGCCGTTAGTTAGTTGAAATATTGATTACTTTTTATCAAAGCTGATTATGACATGGCTTGTGTGTATTGCACTATCACTCGTTGCCTGTCAGTGTCACAGTTTTTCTAACTTGACAGTAAAGAACGGTATTCTAGTTCCTCTCAGCAGGAATATAGAGGTCCAGTAGCCTCAATCCCTTGCACTCGTTATTCTTATTCAATTTACTTGAATTGCCCCATTGCATTGTCATCAGAAGGGATTGCTAATAAATCATCTGGTTTACCATCTCATTTACCATGCCCAAAATATACAAACTATAACAAGTTGAAATTAAATCTTGTAAATCAGTAGGTTTGGTAATTTTCTGTAAGTAAATGTTTTATTGATAATTGAGTTATGTTGAATTGTGTGACTTAGCTCCGCGGACAGTCGCTAAAATATCTGGTGATTTAACCAAAGCTTCTAAAAGTGAAGGGTAACTCTTTGGATGCTTATTAAAAGTAGATTTTGTGCTCAAGTCCCTGGAGTTGAACTTGAACACCCAAACATCTGATTCACAGGTGAGAATGCTACAGTAGCACAGTGGTTAGAGCATAAGAACTATGAGCAGGAGTAGACCATCTGGCCCTTCGAACCTGTTCCGCCATTCAATGAGATCATGGCTGATCTTTTGTGGACTCAGCTCCACTTTTCTGCCCGAACACCAAAACCCTTTATTCCTTTATTCTTCAAGGACTGTTTGGACTGTTGCTTCACAGCGCCAGGGTCACCGGTTCTATTCCCGGCTTGGGTCACTGTCACTGTCTGTGCGGAGTCTGCATATTCTTCTGGTGTTTGCGTGGGTTTCCTCTGGATCCTCTGGTTTCCACCCACAAGTCCCGAAAGACATTCTGAATTCTCCCTCCTTGTACCCGAACAGGCGCCGGAATATGGCAACTAGGGGCGTTTCACAGTAACTTCCTTGCAGTGTTAATGTAAGTCTACTTGTGACATTAAAGATTATTATTATTACAATTAAACCAAAGCTGACACTATTAAATTGAACTGAAATAAAATTGATTCGGGTCATGGTATTAAACAATGGTCTACCTTCTTCAAATATACATATGTAAATTAAATGTTGACTTGTTAACAGTGGTCTGTCAATTAATGCAACGCTAAATTTCAGTCTAATAATGAAGTGTGCTTTGAGATTTCCCTGTAATCCTCATGTCTCTTATTTTCTTATTTTACAGCTCCACATCCCCTTTTCCCATCCTTCCACCCACCTGTTCCAATCGATGCCAGACATCATGAAGGACGTTACCATTATGACCCATCACCTCTTGCCCCGGTACACATGTGAGTATGATCCATCAATGTCCTGGATAAAGTAAAATTTACAGTCGAATTTATGTGATTAATTGCTTTTCTGGACTGGGATAATATTGTTTGAAAAGCAAATATCATTGTCAGTACCTGCTTTAAACTGTTTTTTATGAAGCCGGAGTGTTCACTTCAACAACTTATTTGTCTTTAAACATTGGCCTAGGTCTTGCTGGTAAAAATAATGGTGAGCCTATCAGCGTTCACTGCTATTAAAGAGTAAATCAGACAACTTCCAGGGATGTCATATGTAGTTAAATATGAGAATCAGGATGTTGCTGTCCAGGTTGCTTGCTACTCCAGGAACTTTATTTAGATGGTATTCAGCCAAAAGATTCAGCATTTACACACAGGGAATAGTGTGGCATTGTAGTTCCTAACCATGAGGCACCCACTGAATACAGAAAAAGTTGGAGCTTGTTCGTTATAGTGTAAGTGAATTTTTAATATGGCAGGTCTTAATTATTGCCAAACGACCTATCTGGCTCTGAAAATTTACTTTTAGAAGTGTGGAGTATAATTCATTCAGATTTTAGTTATTGTTGGAGATGATTCATTAAAATAAAACTTTAAATCTCTTGCCCCTCTCAATCCAATTTTTCTTTCAGTCTCTTTATTTCACTTTCTGCATATGATTTGGCATTGGATTAAACGTTCTCATTTATGCTTCGTGGCTCAGACTCTGCGAGCCTGATTTCAACTTTGAAGTGAATGGGTTTTGAATAGGTTAAAATCAGACACTTCCCCTCAATCAGGTTTCTTCAACCTGGTTGAGGAGATACACCATTGCTTGCCATGTTCATCTGTATCCCAGGTCCCCAGTAAATATTGCTGCACCTAAATAGATTCCTAATAACCAACAATTGCTGCTCGAAAGCCTATATAAAGTCTGTGGACAAACTTGTGTTGTTACAACACCCTGGGCTAGTGTGCAGTCAATTTTAACCCCACAGGCCACGGAGCCCCAACACAAGTGAATTAACCAATAATTTATATAAAAATTCCTGAAATTAGGATTTTGCCTGCCCAAAAATTTAATCACCAGGTTTGTAAGTTGAAACACAATTACCGTTTATTCGTAACAGAAATAAAAATGAAACATGCAGTAATTTCAGGTGGATAATAAACAAACTAACCTACTACGCACCTTCCCTTCAACTATCCCACCCTCTACCCACACACACACAAGATAGACAATGACAGAGGAGTGGAAAGGGTTAAAGTAATACATAAGGATTAAGTTCTTGCTTCAGATGATGTGTTCCTTCCAGCAGGGATTGATCAAAGCCTCTCTTTTAAAGTTGATGATGGTCTTCTTGCCGAAACATTCATCAGTATTCACAAGCTGTAAGACTTCTAATGGAGAGACACTTCAGCTTTTTTTTAAACAGGGCCTTCAATTCAAAGGATCACCTTCAGGCCTATGTTCCATTTTTGAGATTCTTTTGGCTCGAATCAAACCCGGCTTCCTGTCCATGGTTTGACTTCATCACTTGCAGGCCTGAGAAAATGACACCCAGTCTTACCGGGGAAAGGGAAGAGCTCTTACACTGGATTTTCTTTTTAGGGAAAATCCATCGGATCTTGGAGAGAGGGCATGAGAGCTCCTCCAGGTAGACGTCAGAACCAAAAGTGAAACTAGAAACTCAGCCTTGTCTCTGAAAAGCATCTAGGTGAGACAATATCCAATCACAGTCTGTTGCAGGGCAGAATACAGCCTTTTCAGCTCATTCATGGGCCACCAGTCAAGTCAATCAAATAGAGTCAGTACTGTTGTCAGCCAATCTGCAATCACCAGCCTAAAACAGCGTAGCCTTCTGGATTCTAATGTTGGAATTAAAGACACGATCCACTTTCCTTAAAATCACAAAACGGGGCAGCACGGTAGCATAGTGGTTAGCATCAATGCTTCACAGCTCCAGGGTCCCAGGTTCGGTTCCCAGCTGGGTCAATGTCTGTGCGGAGTCTGCACGTCCTCCCCGTGTGTGCGTGGGTTTCCTCCGGGTGCTCCGGTTTCCTCCCACAGTCCAAAGATGTGCGGGTTAGGTGGATTGGCCATGCTAAATTGCCCGTAGTGTCCTAAAAAGTAAGGTTAAGGGGGAGTTGTTGGGTTACGGGTATAGGGTGGATACGTGAGTTTGAGTAGGGTGATCATTGCTCGGCACAACATCGAGGGCCGAAGGGCCTGTTCTGTGCTGTACTGTTCTAAAATCCATTAATCCCATAAATGAATCTATCAAACTTTGTTTACCTACCTTTGCTTCATTTTCCTTCTTATGCTTACCCAAGAACAATCTATTACTCGGTCTTGAAAGGTTTTAATTGTCCTAACTTTTTGGAGTGAAGATTTCACAACTCTTGTGTGTGGAAAAGTGCTTCCTGATTTCACATCTCGTGACCTAGCTGTGATTTTAAGATTATTTCCCCTCAGTCTGCATTTTCCATTGTGCAGGACCCCGGGCAGATACTAGACAAACAAATCAGAAGTACTGGTAAAATTTGTGACAGTTGTTAAAAACTAAATAAATGGAAGAAACTCCGTTTTAGTTAACCTTTCCTGTGCAATGTGTATTAATTCAAATTGTTATAAAGGAGGAACAGTTCAGGACTCTGGGTCAGTACTCGGAGTTTAGAAGGATATGGGGGGATATCATTTAAAACCTCAGAATGCTGAGAGGTCTAGATAGAGTGGGCGTGGAGAGGACATATCCAATAGTAGGAGAGACTATAACCCGAGGGTACAGCCTCAGACTGAAGGGATGATTCTTTAAAACTGAAATGAGGAAGAATTTCTGCAGCCAGAGGGTGGTGAATCTGTGAAACTCATTGCCGCAGAAGGCTGAGGACGCCAATTCACTCAGTATCTTTAAGACAGAGAGAGATAGGTTCTTGATTAATAATGTGATCAGGGGTTACAGGGAGAAGGCAGGAGAATGGGGATGTGAAACATATCAGCCATGATCGACTAGTGGAGCAGATGCAATGGGTTGAATGGCCTAATTCTGCTCCTATATCTTATGGTCCAGATGGCGCAGTTTGCAAGACCATGCCTGCAGCTTTTATTTCCCCTTTTCCCCCCAGTCAATGACACCTGTTTTCTAGGTGATGCCTGCGCTGGACAAACTTCTTTCTCATCCCAATAACCCCAGCGCTTCTGTAAACAATAACAGTTGAGAGCTCCTTCTCAGACTATTGTGGACCCTTGAGCTGAAGGCTTCACTCTCAGACCAGCATGTGAGGGTTTTGGGGTGGAAGACCATTTGCTGAACCTTTGTGTGGGCAGTAGACCTTTCCTGTACTCGTGCCCTAATCTCTGGATTCTCAAAAATTGACCATGAAGGAACATTGAACTGCATAATTAAAAATGAGCACAAACAACCGCGTTGACAAACGACAGAGTGCTCAGCTTGTAATTTTCATTAACAATCCTTGTAAAATGAAGCAAACATAAATTTTAGAAGCATAGCGTAAGTTAGTTTGGAGATTGTGGCTGCCACCATTTGTTTTGGAGAAATTAATTACAGTTATTTAAAGTTCGTAGATCTTCAACAGAAATTTGGATTTATAAAGGAGCCTTTAATGTAGTAAAATACCCCAAGGTGCTTCACAGGAGCATTATGAAACAAAATATGGCACTAGACCACAGAAGGGGACATCAGATGACCACAAGCTTGCCAAAGAGGTAGGTTTCTAAGGCATGTCTTAAAGGAAGCAAGCAAGGTGGAGAGGTTTAGGGAGAGAATCCCAGAGTTTAGGACCTAGGCAGCTGAAGGCAATGGTGGAACAATTAATATCAGGAGTGTTCAAGACTTAATAATAGGCCAGACTTTAAAGCTCCGTATTCTTGGAAGGGTTGTGGAGCTGGTGAAGATTATAGATATTTGAAAGAAGCACGAGAATTCTAAAGTGGAAACTTTGCTGAACCAGGAGCCAATGTGGGACAGTGAGCATAAGGATGACAAGTGAATTGGACTTGGAGATTGCGGATATGCAACAGAGTTCTGGATAACCAAGTTTATAGAGGATAGAATGTGGGGAGGCCAGCCAGAGGTGAATGAGTATTGTCAAATCTAGAGGTGACAAAGACATGGATGAAGGTTTCAACAGCTGATGAGCTGATGCAGAGGTGGAGGTGGGTGATATTACAGAGGTGGAAATAAACAATCATCTTGATTATACAGAAATGGGATTGGATGCTCATCTTGGGGTTAGAACAGTCTGGCCCAACCTTCCGAGATGGATGAAATCAGTGGCTAGCGAACTGACTTCATTATGGAGACAGAGGGCAATGTCATTAGTACACAGCCTAGATGCGAATAGAAGATAAACAAAGGGGAAATTAAGATTTCAAGTGGGTAGGAACATAATAATTCACCCATTTGATAAGGCATAAAAGTATTTGCATTCATTGCAGATCATAAAATGTGTTTATAATTTAATAACCCAGTATCACGAAAAAAATCTTTGGAACTTTTTTCAGCCACTAGTTTTCAGTCCTTTATGTCTAAAGCAGACCAAGGCAGGCCAACAGCATGGTTCAATTCCCGTACCAGCCTCCCTGAACAGGCGCCGGAATGTGGCGACTAGGGGCTTTTCACAGTAACTTCATTTGAAGCCTACTTGTGACAATAAGCGATCTTCATTTAATTTCATTTTCATTTCATTTCTTCAGCCACTCTTGTCCCTGCCACAGTACCTATTGGAGGAAGAACAGGGAACTTTCCTGATGTTCTGAGCAATGTTGTAAGGTTCCTTCTGTTAATCCGTATCCACCTCTTGTTTTTTCTTTTAATTTCTGTTATTCTGCTATTTCAATTTCTGTACCCGGACAAAAATGCACCTTAACCTTTAAGATGGACTTCACCTTTAATTTAACAAAAAAAAACCCTCCAGCATGATGTGCTGTTGGTCTGATATCAATGATGGCGCACCTTGATGGACTTGGCTGGTGGCCAGTAGACTGTTCCAGGGCTTAGCTGGCACTCAATACCATTCTAGAATGTTCTGAAAAGGCAGGCTTCACCTTAGCTTTAGTTTCATTTTGAACAGAAGCTGGAGGGTCAGCTCTGATATCTCTCTCTCTCACCTGATGGATTCTGTCTGAAGGTCCAGAGTAAAGACCTTTCTCTCTGCACAACCAGTTTGAACTGCAGGAAAATCCAGTCCTGCACCAGCTGCAGGTGGGGTGAGTTGTTTAAAACCCTTTTTGAAATCACAGAGAGTGAGGAACTCTGCTCTTACCCTGGAAAAGCTGTTGGTCACTCTGGTGGAGTTGGAAGCAAGTCACAATTAAACAGGCCTGAGGCTTGTTCAGTTGAGTGAAGGCCCAGGTTAACAAACGTTAGTGACTCCCCCAGAGGGAATCCTACAGCCTAGGAGTTTGGATTGAGTGATTCAGGCAGAAGATCCCCATTAATGATTCAACCGGTGTTTTTCATCGCTCGACATCCTGAAAGGACAGCCTGCTGCACAAACGACGTCAACATCCAAAGCAACAACACTCATCTTCCATTTCATGTTAATCCTCTTTTATTTTTCCCCTTCCTGTGTGTGTGTGTGTGCGTGCGTGTGTGTAGTACTTCTTCTGTGTGTTTGGGTAGAGGATGGGATGGTAAAAGGAAGGAGTAGTAGATTAGCTGGCCGTTGTTCATTATAATTATTGCGTTTCGTGTTGTTATAAACAAACAGTGGTGTTTCACTTACAAATCTGGTGCCTGAAAGTCATTGGAGCAGCCAAGGGACAAAGATCTCACAAACTTTATACAAATTATTAGTTAATTCATCTGTGCTAGGACTCTGAGGCCTGTGGGGCTGAAATTGGCCACGCACTGGCCCAGGGTGTCGAACCATGTTCCTCACTCACCATAACAACAAAAACAGATTACTGCTGAAAAGAAGACATGCTGTTGAAACTATTCATCTTGCACTCATCAGGACAGAGCAAAAATGCCAAATTTCAAAGAAACTTGCATCTATTCATATGTTGGGATCTGTCTGGAACATGTCCGGGCAATGCAATTCAATTTTCTTGAATGAAACAAAAGCATAGGGTCAATAGTTCCCTGGTGGTTGCTGCATGCAACGCCTTCACCAATCCAGAGTCTAATTGCCATCTAATGAGTACCTTGTCTCGTGCAGTATAGAATATTGTTCCTTTTGAAATTTAGTATTCTTTCATCTGTCTCGATGAGTGCAAGACAAAAAGTTTTGACATCCTGTATCTTTTTTCAGCAATACTCCAGTCCTGTTAAAACAGATTAATGGTCCGTTTATCTCAAAGCTATTTATGTTACGTACAGAACAGTTGCAGTGTTTGTATCATTGCAAACACTGGTTGCAGCACCATGAAATACAGCTTTAAGGAAACATTACTTTCATGACTGGAGTGCTTTGCTGTATCAAACATGAAAACAAAAACTTTAATTGTTTCAAAAAATAATTAATTGGATGTGAAGCCCTTTACGGGTTGCTTTAGAATGCCTAACCAAATATACTGCCTTGAACCCATGAAGTGTTAAAGAACCGGACCCTTTGGGTTGGTTGCAGTTTAAAAATATAATTACTGACAGAAGGCCAGTCTGGTTCTTGCTTTTGGTGTGGGCTTGTGCCTGTTCAGAAGGGTTAAGACTCCATGGCCATTAGCTTGAGGTTCTTCAGCTTTAGCTGAGCGTGCTAATCAAGGATCTCATGCTGTTTAGGTCAGTGACCTCTGAATGCTTGTGGAACCCAGAATGGTTTATCAGTGCACCCTGTTTAAGTAAAAATAATCACGCCAAATCAAAATACAAAATGATAAATCCCATGCCAGAGTATTTTGCATTCTTATTAATCACAAACTGAGAGAATAATTCCTGATTTTCCTCTTAGCTGCTCCAGCCAGACAGTGCTTTCTGACCAGTTGCTTAATGGGGAAAATAAACTGCAGTAAGTATGCTCTGTCACTCTGTCAATACAGTCCTCAAACTAGCCTGGATGAGAGTCAAGTTTTTGCTTCAATCATGTTGCTTAACTACAACTGTTTTTCTAACGGATGTGATTCCAAATTCCATGGCATTTTGGGTAGCAACATAATTCCCTACGTTATTTCCTAGCCAAGCAATACGTCTGGTTCAAAACTCTCATAATTGTTTTCAAATCTCTCAGTGGCTTTGCCCTTCCAACCTCTTAATCTCCTCCAACCTCACAAGACTCTTGAGGTGCCTGCACTTTTCTAATTCTGATCTCCTGAGCTTTCCCAATTTCCTGCGCTTTCCCAATTTCAATACTCCACCATTGGTGGTCGTGTTTTCATTTGGCTGGGCCCCAAGTACTGCAACTTTTTCCCTGAACCTCCCTGACTCTCAAACTCCCTTCCTCCTTCAAAATGCCCCGAATGCTTTTTGATCATCTGTCCTAAAAGTGGCATGGGGTTGATTTCCCCTTTATAACAGACCTGTCCAGCGCCTTGGGATGTTGTGGGTAGAGTGGAAGTGTGGGTTTAGGTAGGGTGCTCTTTCCAAGGGCCGGTGCAGACTCAATGAGCTGAATGGCCTCCTTCTGCACTGTAAATTCTACTGGCCTCCTTCTGCACTGTAAATTCTGTGATTCCTAAAGGTACTGTACAAGTACACTTTGCTACGAATCAATTAAGGATTCCAATCCTCATACTTTCTAGGATCCTTACACCCATGAAAATAGTGAATAATTTATTTTTTCATTTTTGTAGTTAAATTTGAATGCAGAGTTTGGGAGTTGACATGACACTGTGGAGTATGTTTTAACTTTTAGGAAGCCGCCTGTTAGAGATTACCAGCAGCCGCATTGTTCTGATGATGAAGGGGCCGCTGCCACTTGAATGCACTTGGCTTGCTGCGGGCACCAAGCAGGCGTTTCCGATGCAGCTCTGGTTTTGGTCCTCAGGGATGTTGCCTATCTAGCATACTAGGGGCAGCTGTAGGTAGGTCCCGGAAGGAGGGGGGAGCAGGAATGGCGTGGGACAAAGCAAAGGGGGAAGAGCAATAGCCAATGTATTTTTGTGGAGTCTGACACGTGTACCTTTGGTGTTTGTACTTTTACTGGTCTGGTGTATTCTCTCAAGGGGTTTTATGTCTTATCTGCCTTTATCCTCATTAATGGCAAGTCGGTTCTACTCACTCGTTAATTATGGGCCAGTTCATTTGAAGTCTGTTAAATTTGGATTCACAGTGAAGAATGAACAATTACATTGTTTAAGTACAAGTTGTGTTCTCCTCTCAGTTGGGGAAAACCATGTCTTATAAGTTTGCTTTTCATAATTACAAAATCATAGAACTATAAAAATATATATGCTTGAAAATCTGTGAATTTGATACTTTTGTTCCATTTTCTTAAAATTAAGAGAAATTACTATTGAGCATAAAATGTTAAAGTAACAGTGTTTGCTTCAAGAACAGAAGACAATGGAGCTAATGATAAAACTGGAAGAGCTGCTGAGCTCCGTGAAAGATAATCAGATGAGAGATTTTACTGGGACCAAATTATGTTTGATATTTGTCATCATTACACTTGATGTTGTTTTGTAAAGTCACAGTCTCTCCTTAAGCACCACTATTGCCTATAATGAAAATTTTATGCTGCATTTCCACAGGCTCTGCTGTCTGCATAAACAAGCACCAGGTGATTGATGGGGGTGTCATCTTAACAAAATAACAAATGTAGTACAGCAGTAGGCGTAAAAGAAGATAATAGAAAAGTGAACACGAGTGCAGGAGATAGGAAATAAAAGTTACAGACAGAAGAGATAAATTTACTGTAACTAGTCTTTCATAAGATAGACTTGTGCCATGTAATAGGGCAAGCTTAAATATTTTAATACAAATAGATTTAACCATTTTATGGTTAACTGCGTCCCTAACACACTGAGTGGGTTTATTGAAGAACTGTTCTGATTTAATTTGATTAGAATTGATTAACAAATGTAACCAATGCGCCATTGACCCAGCCTGTATGTGCATTTTATATCAAAATGTGCTCACAATGATGAAATAAGCACTGAAATACACACATGGTCCTCGGTTATTCGAGGATCAATTGACATGTTACTTTGTATTATCACACTCTTCCCTCAGAAATAGAGTCAAAGTAACAGAAGGAGTCCAAGGCTGATTAATGGTCAATGTTTCTTCCATGGTCATAACCACCTTTACAGCAGCTGATTGGGTGGTAAGCTAGATGAGGTGACAAGATCATATGGGCTCCCACAATCGTACATTGAGTGGGAATCAGCCACACCCATCAGAGGCAAGTCTTCCACTGAATGTCAAGCCAGTATTCAGAGCCGGAATATTGGATTGGCTTGGTGGACTGTCTGGAGCAAGTTTGAATCCTGCACTTCCTGACTCTCCATATTTAATATCATACTGCTCACTAAAACCAACACTCTCTCTCATCCTGGCCAGTCTCTCCAGTATACCTTTGCCTCCACTCTTTTATCTCTAAGGGCCGCAGAGTTGAATAGCTATGATGGACAGCTGATTTAGTTTGTTCATGCCAAATCTGGCTGGACTACAAAAAGCATTATCAGGTTCTACTCTTGGCTGCTAAAACTGTTCACTATTCCAGGATCATCCTAAAATGCAAAGGTAAACCCTAGTTTCTTTTCTCCACCGAAAACAATCTTCTTAAACCCCTCTCCCCACTATCTCCTCCACTCTCGCCTACAACTATAAGTGCGAGGAGCTCATCAACTTCTTTGTCACTAAAATTGAAACCAACCAATCACCTGCCCCTGTTGCATCCCTCCCCTCTCTGGGTCCACCTGGCCAAACTTCCTCAAAATGTCGCCCGACACCCGAGTCCTCATCTTGAATCTTTACCTCAGTACTGAAATAGCTCTTATCAAAGTCATAAGTGACATCCTACTGGACTGTGACAAAGGTAAACCTTATCTATACCTTATTCCTATTGTGGGCAGCACGGCAGCATGGTGGTTAGCATAAATGCTTCACAGCTCCAGGGTCCCAGGTTCGATTCCCGGCTGGGTCACTGTCTGTGTGGAGTCTGCACGTCCTCCCCGTGTGTGCGTGGGTTTCCTCCGGGTGCTCCGGTTTCCTCCCACAGTCCAAAGATGTGCGGGTTAGGTGGATTGGACATGCTAAATTGCCCGTAGTGTCCTAAAAAGTAAGGTTGGGGGGGGGGGGGGGGTTGTTGGGTTACGGGTATAGGGTGGATACGTGGGTTTGAGTAGGGTGATCATTGCTCGGCACAACATTGAGGGCCGAAGGGCCTGTTCTGTGCTGTACTGTTCTATGGTCTATGGTAAACATTGCCATCTCAACCTGTCTGCAACCTTTGACACGACTGACCACTCTATCCTCCTCCAACTCCTCTCCAGTGCCTTCCAGCTGGGTGGAACTGCAATTGTCTGGTTCTATTCTCACCTATTATATGTAACCAGTGTATCACCTGCCAAGGTTGCTGTTCCTAATTCTGGTATGCTAAGGATCTGTTCTTGGCCCCTCCTGTTTCTCATCAGCCTGCTGCCCCTTGACAACACCATGTGTAAACACGACACCCAGCTCTACTTTGCCTCATCTAATAACTATCCCGACTAATTGAACAGATTATCTTACCGACATCAAGAATGATCAGAAATTTCCTATTGGAAATCTTGGGAAGACCATACTATTGACTTCAGTCCCACTACATTCCTTAGGTTCAAAATCCAGCATTTTTCCTGACAATTATTTGAGGTTGAACCGGATCGTTTGCAATATAGATTCCTATTTGATGCCAGGATAAGGTTCCAACCACATTTCCACACTATCACTAAGCCTGCCTGTTTCCACTTCCAAATCATCCTTGACGGCACTGCCTCAGTCCATCAGCTGCTGAAACTCTCCTTCATGCCTTTGTTACCTCTAGATTTTAATCTTCCAATGGAGTAAGATAAAAGCAAATTACTGAGGAACCTGAAACAAAAACAGAAAATCTCAACAGGTCTGACAGCCTCTGTGGAAAGAGAACTATGCGCATTTGATATCGAAATGTGTTTATGATGATGAGGTAAACACTGAAATACACTCATTCTCCGATATTAGAGGATCAGTTGACATGTTTTTTTGTATTGGCACACTCTAACATCTATCCAGACTCGAAGCGTTAGCTCAGTTCTCTCTCCACGGATGTAGTCAGACCCGCTGAGACTTTCCAGCGTTTTCTGTTTTTATTCCAATGTACTCCTTTCAGATTTCCAAGTTTCTACCATCCATAAACTTGACATTGTCCAAAGATCCGCTTCCCATGTGCTTACTGGTACCAAGTCCTGTTCACCCATCATCCTTTGTTTGCTGACCTACATTGGCTCCCTGTTATGCAATAGCTCAATTTTAAAATTTTCATCTTTGAAAGTCCTCCATGGCCTGGTTCTTCCCATCTCTGTAAACCCCAAAGTCCCCATTACCCTTTGAGAAGCGAGTTTAGCTCAGTTGGCTGGACAGCTTGTTCATAATGCAGAGCAAGGCCAACAGCATGGGTTAAATTCCCATATTGGCTATGGTTATTTATGAAGGTCATGCCTTCTCAACCTTGCCCCTCGCCTGAGGTGTTGTGATCCTCGGGTTAAATCACCACCAGTCAGCTCTCCCCCTCAAAAGGGAAAGCAGCTATGGTTATCTGGGACTATGGCAACTTTACTTTTATTCATCTAATTCTGATGCCTTGAAAATGCTTGATTTGAATTACTCTATGATTGTTGGTCATGGCTTTAGCTGTCATGGCCCAAAGTTCTGGCTTTCCCTCCATACACCCCTCTCTCTTTCTTCCTTTAAGATGTTCATTAGAACTAACTTCTGTGACCAAGCTTCTGGTCACCTGCCTGTATGTGGCTCAGTGTCAAATTTTGTTTTATAATGCTCCCCTGAAGCACCTTGGAATGTTTTCTTAGTTTTAAGATGCTATATAATTGCAACTTATTGTTGTCATAGGACGGAATGAGTGTTATCACCAAGCAAAAACCGGTTCCTATCAATTGACATATTTGAATCAAACTGAAGTACGTATAAGCTGTCAGACAACACATGTAGCACGTTTAATACAAGAAATTGACCCATGGCACTTTGCAGGTCTGTAACAAGACAGCAATAAGACACGGGCGGTGGTATAATTATAATATTACAGGTCTAGTTATCCAGAGGCCTGGGCCAATGTTCTGGGGACATGAGTACAAAGCCGGCATGCCGGCTGGAAGAATTTAAATTCCATTTATAAATCTGGATAAAATGCTAGTCTCCTTAATAATCATGAAACTACTGGATTGTCTTTTTTTTTTAATTGCTTCACTAATGTCTATATGGAAGGAAATCTGACATTCATTAGCCTGTCATGCGACTCCAGATCCACAGCAATGTGTTTGATTTTTAACCATCCTCTGAAATGGCCAGGCAAGCCATTCAGTTGTGTTGAGCTGGTCCAGAAAAAGCACCAAGGGTGTATCTACACCACACAGGTCCAGTGATTCAAGAAGGTGGGCCAACACCATCTTCCCAAAGATGATTAGGGATGGGCAAAAAAATACTGGCCTAACCCGTGATGTTCACATCACAAAAAAAATCCTTGTTAAGCATTGATATCAAACCATTTGCATAAAAACTTTACACAGTTTTACAGAGCATCTGAATGAGAGAAGTGGAGTGACGGGGACCATTTTAGGACAGAGTTCCAGAGTTTAAGGCTCAGGTAGCTGAAGGCAAGACTGCCAGTAGTCGGTCGAAGGAAGTGGACATTGGGCAAGGATCCAGAATGGAAGAATGCAGAGCTCTTGTGAGGCTGGAAGAAGTTACAGAGATAGGAATGAGTGAGGCCATGGAGGTATTTGAACATAGAACATACAACATTGAGGGCCGAAAGGCCTGTACTGCGCTGTTATGTTCTATGTTCTATACAGTGCAGAAGGAGGCCATTCGGCCCATCGAGTCTGCACCGATCCACCTCAGCCCTCATTTCCACCCTATCCCCGTAACCCAATAACCCTTGCTAACCTTTTTGGTAACTAAAGGCAATTTATCATGGCCAATCCACCTAACCTGCACGTCTTTGGACTGTGGGAGGAAACCAGAACACCTGGAGGAAACTTGCGCAGACACGGGGAGAACGTGCAGACTCCGCACAGACAGTGACCCAGTGGAGAATCGAACCTGGGACCCTGGTGCTGTGAAGCCACAGTGCTATCCACATGTGCTACCGTGCTGCCCACAGTAGGGCAATAATATGAGGACCATAATTTTAAATTTAAGGCATTGCTGGACCAGAAGCATATGTAAGTCAGCAAGCTCAAGAGTAACAGATGAATCGGATTTTCTGTGCGTTAGGATAGGGGGAGTTTCGGGTGAACTTAAATATGTGGAGGGAGGCAAATGGGAGGCTGGCCAGAAGAGCATTGGAATAATTGAATCGAGAGGTAGTGTTGGTGAGGGTTTCATCAGCAAAATGAACAGAGGCAGTGGCACTTTTCAATAATTCCAATTGAATATTAAATTAATAATTTCAAGTAATGCCAAGAACATTTAATAGATAAAGAGTAATGCTGAGCAAAGTTGTATTTCCAAAGTGTTTTGTGTTTTATAAGTTATGCTTAATAATCTTTGACGCTGAAATCTTTGCTGAACAGCACCTTCAATTGTTTGCTTGGTTCACAGAATGTTCTCTAGTTGCCACCTTTATCTCAAACTTGGATGGTTTGGAAGGCGACTATATTATATTCATAGAATTTACAGTGCAGAAGGAGGCCACCTGGCCCATCGTGTCTGCACCGGCCCTTGGAAAGAGCACCCCACTCAAGCACACACCTGCTCCACCCCATCCCCTCAACCCAGCAACCCCAATCAACCCTTTGTTTGGACACTAAGGTCAATTTATCATGGCCAATCCACCTAACCTGCACATCTTTGGACTGTGGGAGGAAACCAGAGCACCCGGAGGAAACCCACGCACACACGGGGAGAACGTGCAGACTCCACACAGACAGTGACCCAAGCCGGGAATCGAACCCGGGATTCTGGTGCTGTGAAGCAACTATGCTAACCACTGTGCTACCGTGCTGGGGGAATGTTAATCAAATTGAGGTCCAGAAACGAAACATGAAACTTCCAGCACTCAAGTACTGTGAGAGCTGCATTTAAATCTCTCTGGTGTAAAGTGTTGCAGTCAATTTTTAATCATATTTTCAGATTAGGCTTCATTTGTAAGGGTGATCAGACATCTTTGTTTACTAGAAAATCACACTTAATATTGTGGGAAATGTGTCATGTTATTTAGATGGCACCATGCATACCCATGACAATCAGTTATTGCATAGTAACTACATGGACTTTTGTGAAGAAAAAAAATGAAATTGTTATAAAGCAAGTCCGCTACGGTGAACAGAAGGAATCATTTTTAACCCACTTAACTAAGCACTAAACACATGCCTAATATTTTACAAATACTTTTAGGATAAGGCTGCCATTGCAGACTTGTAATTACAGAGCAAATGTGCCCGGAGCAAGGTAATAAATCTGATGTAATCTCTGTGTGCATTAAGGAGAATAAAGGGGGCTGTTTGTATATTAAGCTCTGAGAAATTTCTGAGCATGGATATACCATGACTAATGCAGACATCCCCGACTGATGTCCAATGTCATCGTTTTGTGTTATTCTGTTATTAAAGATTTGGTGCAGAAGATTTACGCAGACCTTGCTAATCCGGATTGAGCTGGCATCCATTTAGGGCATCAACAATATGAAGCAAAATTAAATTAAAAGCTCGTAAAATGAAATATGTTTCGTATTAGTCGCTTGACACTTAATTTGCCTCTGAATAAGGAAGGAAATCGCAAATTAACCTGCCTATGTTTTTCTAGGCAGGGCTTATTAGAGTTAGTAATAACTGTAATTATCTCTGTGATAATATTAACCTATATGTGTATGAATATGTACTCAAGTGTGGCACCTCTGATACATTTGAGTCAAGTGCAACCCTCGTGTCTCGGTTCATTAGGCAGAATTATACTCGCAAAGCAGGAACAGTGCTGTGCAGCAGTGAGGAGGCATTGGTCCTGTTCAGGCCTCATACTTCTGCTGCTTAATTGATGTGCATTGCCTGTAAATTGAGGCTCCTGTTGCTTTTTTTTTTAAAAACTCGCTGGCCTGAAGTAAAGGTCTGCCTGGTCTCTTTTTGCAAAGTCATGCAAGTTGCATAGATTTTAAATATATATATATATATATATATAGATGAGTCAGATTTTTGCTGGCGTCCGCACCGCTTTGCAATGCATTTAGTTAATGGCTGGGCGGAAGCGAGTGCCGTCAACCCCCAGCAGTAGCGGTGAGGAGAGCAGTGGGATTGAGTCTGCAGAAGGTGGTTCGAGACTTGCCCTTCAGTTTGGGCGGGAACTTCCCCGATGATTGATTAGGAGTTTTTTTTAAAAACTACTCCCGGATCTTGGTGAGCGGCAGTCAGTCCAAGCAGCGGTGTGTACCTCAGCTCCCCCCCGGCAAGGTATAAGTAGGTTTGCAAAAGGATGGGGAGGGGGATTGTAAACTGGGCAGCACAGTTTTGAGCTCGGATTAACAACCCCAACAGCACCATTTGTGGCAACTTTCTGGCGGCTGATTGAAACTTCCAGACGCTGTCAGCAACAATTCGCCAAAGGAACGGGAGACTAAATATAGCCTGTGCGCGCGCTCCCCGCCCCCACACATCCAAATTCTAAAGTTATTTTGTGCTGCAGTCAGCAGAATGAGTGAGGAAGGAGACGTTATTGAGCGAAACATTCACGTTCACTGAACCAGAGTTAAGCCCTCGTCCTACAGGGGCCATCGTTAAGCCTCCAGCAGCCTCCAGACTGAGCAAGTGGACTGTGACAGGCTTCCCCAACACAATAATAATGCTCCAACCAGAAAGAAGGTGCAAACAAAAGACAACAAGCCATGTTCCCTTTGGTTTGTAATGTTAATCAGAATATTATTCAGAACCTCAACCCCAACTTTATGCTGATTTCTCCAATCGTCCATGGATTTCCTGCTAACTCCCCTCTTTTTTTGTCACTCGCAGCTTTATGAGGTGCCGAATGCGGCGCAATTACATTCCCAACACCAACAAGACTCGGATTCTGGCGGTGGCAGTCTGCATTTGAGTTTATGTTGAGTTGCCACTGATTTGCTGATCCTTATTTACTCTGATAACTCCCAAACGGCAACCCCCAAAAAAGTAATTAATTACCATGACACAACAGAGGTTGAACATCCACCATTTAGCAACTTTCCAATTCGGGGCGGAGAACCTAAACCTCCGAGTTCAATCAATTGCAAAAACAGGTCCTTTAATGACCTCCGTTCAGGGAAGGTGTGCGATAAGAAAATTCTCCTTTACATCGCAGATAACAAACTACTTTCGAAGGTTACTCTGCACTGCTGCCCCTCCAAAGATGCAGAACGAGTATTTGAGAACCTGCTTTATTGTTCTGTCGGAAACGAAATTAAGTTCAGAATTAGTTTTAAACACCGTGTGGGCGGGTATTTTGTCCGTAATAATGATGGGACGGGTGGATAATTTCAATCGAGATGCAACCTGATACTGGAGACATGTTTGTGTTTCAGGAGAGTCGGTTAACTTCAAAGTCGATACAATTAATGTACAAAGAATATTTTTTTAAAGTCCTCGATATTACCCTCAGTATCACAGTGCAGACATGAAGGCCATGTTCATTTGTTGTAATGTGTGAGTGTTTCCAGGCTGCCAGCCAAAATAAAGCATGCCTTGTGTATTGAACTCAGAAGAATGTCGAAGGAGGAAGAAAATATCCCTTTTGCTGAATTATTATTGCATCTTAATCGGGGATGAACAAAAGGTCTGCATTTTAACAGACCCCCAGCAGCAACATCGACACAATTGGTCCTATCAATGCAGGTTTATGTGTTATACTGGTTTGGTTTACTGCAAAGTACATTAAAATAAAAGTGTCTCAAGATTTTTATTTTGTTGAGCATCGGACATATCTTGCCTTCTTGTGACACATCAAAAATCAACACTTCTGAGTACCACAAACAATGCTACATGTAAGGTACAAAATTTGTCAGGATATTGAAAGAATGTAGGTGATGGCACTTCTTCAGGCATATAAGGCTGTCAGATATTGTTATCAAGTTACTAATTGTCCGTGACTTGCTGTGTTAAGCACTTGTTTCAACTTTACTGTTGTGTGCAAATATATATATATATATATATATATTGATTTGAATAGCTATTGGTTCATTCCTGAGTTATTGGAATAGTATTTTTTGTTTTCTCTTCAATATTTGCCCTTCTCTTACCCCTTTTGTATTTTTGTTTTTATTCCTCCCTCTTTCTTCATCTGTCTCATTGTATGTTTCCCAAATTTCCTTGTTTTTCCCTATCTGTCTTACTCTGCCTATTCTTCACTTCTTTATTTCTGTATCCTTCCCGCTCTAGGTCTGGCTCAGTGTTTTGTGCTTTCTGTGTCTGCCTCGCTTTATGTTTCTCAATCCTCAAGTTTCTGTATCCATTAGACTTGACCACTGATGTTTCTATGATAATCTTACTGTGCTTCTGACTTGGCTCCTCATAGGCCAGTTAGCCCCTTGAACCTGTTTTCCATTGAATGAGACTGTGACTAATGTGCCATTTAACTCCTAATACTAGCCTCTGCCCCATATCTTCTAATAACTTTAGCATCAAAAATCGTACCAATCTCAGTTTCAAAATTAACATTGATCTACTATGAATTGCCATTTGCGGAACAGAGTTCCAAATTCTACCTCCTTTTGTGTGAAGAAGTGTTTCCTAATTTCATTCTGAAAGGTCTGGCTTTAATTTTCTGACTTTCTATGTTTTTAAAAACGCTTACTCAACATTATAACTCATGGATCCAAATGAGCTATAAGAGAACAAATCAGTGATTCACTCAAACAGTGGTTGTGCTAATTGGATTAATGTATTTCTGTTCTAAATTACAGATTACTAGTGGAAGTAATTTTTCCCAATCTACCTTATCTGTTTTCCTTCATATCTTGAATACCTTGATAAAATCACACCTTAGCGTAAATCCAGGGAATGCAGCCCTGGTTTGGTTAATCTCTCCTCTTATGGTAACCCTTGGAGTGCAGGTATCACTCTAGTCTATGATGCACACCCACCAGAGCACATATCCTCCTTAAGATGTGGGGCTGGATTCTCCGCACCCCGCCGCCGTGCACACACGGGTACTCTGACCCGGAGGTGCGGAGGCCTATATCTGCAGCAAAAGCTGCGAGCTTCCCGACGGGTCACTGCTAGCCCCCTGCAGGGCTATGAATATGTGGCCCTTCCACGCCAGTTTTTCTGTTGTGAAAGGCCACAGTTTTTACAACGGCATGGGGACATAGTCCCAAAAACAGAGAATCCAGCCCGTGGTGCCCAGTCTTGCTCACAGTATTCCAGGCGTGGTCTAACTCTGCCTTTGTGTAGCTGAAGTATGACTTCTGGCTGCTTGTGTTCTACTCCAGATGTAAAGGCCAACATTCTGGAAGATTATTTTGATTATCCTCCAGATGTAAAGGCCAACATTCTGTTTGCCCCACATCCAGAAATAAATTAGAAGAAATTTCCTCCAATTAAATATTTGGAAGACCAAAGCTATTGTCTTTGGTTCCCACCACAAATGCCGCTCCAGAGCAATCGAATCATAAGGGGAATTGAATGGCTACAGGGCAGAAGGAAATACCAAAATCAACATTTAAGCCTATGCCAACGCTCTGCCAGAGCAATTTAGCTAAACCCACTTCCCCAGCTTTTCCCTATAGCCGCAATTTGATTTCCCTTTAAGCTGCTTATTCAATTTTCTTTTTAAAACCATGATTGAATCTACCTCCATCACGTTCTTAGGCCGTGATTTCCAAATCTTAAGCACTCGCTGCTGAAAATACATTTTTCTTCTGCCCCTTTGGTTCTTTTGCCAATCACTTTAAATCTTTGCCCCCTCTGGGTTTCGGTCCTTCCCCTCGTGATTTTGAACATCTCGATCAAATCTACTCTCAAACTTCTCTCCTTTATGTAGAACAACCCCATCTTTTTCGATCTATCCAAAGTCCCTCATCACTAAAACCATTCTATGAAATCTTTTCTGCTCCCTTTCTACAACCTTCTCATCCATCCTAAAATGTGCTGCCTAGAATTTGACACACTGCTCCAGTTGAGAGTAATCGAGTGTTTTATAAAAGTTCACTGTAACCTCGGCTTCTGTATTCTATTGCTGGAAAAGAGGGCTGCACCCTCTGGCTGAAAAGTCTGCCTCTGCTTGGCTGGGTCACTCTGCAGCCATTTTACAGCCATTGGCTCGAGACAGGACTTGTCAGGGAGCAAGTCCCAGCTTATCAGCCAATCAAATGACTGGAAGCTATCTCATCCAAGCATCGCCACCAGGAGTAGTGGCCACTGTTGTGACAACAAGCAGTCCCTAAGGAAGGAATGCCATTGGACCCGGACTTAAAAATAAAGTCTGAGATTTTGAAGAGCCCAGGCTGGCAGGCTACTTAAAGGCTTCAATTAGTCCACAGATGAGTCTGCCCAAAGCCTTTCCTGCCATGGATAAAATCCTATTAGCGGTGGGCAGGCAGCAAGCATGGCACCACTACCATGGCACCCAATTTTATGCTCCCCCTCTTGAAATTCCGCCCTTGGGAATGAGTGTAAAGTTCCAGCCATTGTCTCTATTTATATATACCACGATTCCATATGGCTTTTAAACTACATTTTCAACCTACCCCACCACCTTTAACAATTAGTACACATTTACCCTGCCAGGCCTCATTGTTCCTATACCTCTTTTAGAATTTCCCCAGTTAAGACCAATACTTGAGCAGTTTCCAACCTCAACGTCTCTTGGTATCCTTGCCTCCCATTCGGCCCTCATGACCTATCAATTACAGACAATAATTTTAATACTTCCCCATTGTCAATTTGCAGAGAATCCATTATCTCAATTACTTCCTCTATCATCATGACTTCAGCAGCACCTTCTGCCTTGCTAAAGTCAGATGCAAAGTACTCATTTAATAGCTCAACTATACCCACTGCTTCCAAGCATTTGTCCCATTTTTGGTCCCTAATTGAGCCCACATCTCCTCTTAATTACCCTTTTAGAATTTGTATGCCCATATAAGACTAATGAATTCCTATTTATGTCAGCTGCCAGTCTCTATTCATACTCTCTTTGTCCTCCTTATTTTCTTTTCCACTTCTCTTCTAACTAGTCTGGTTATCACTTATATTATCAACCTGACATCTCATTCTTCTCCACCTCTCCACTTCTCTCTCTCTCCACCTCTCTCTCTCTCTCCACTTCTCTCTCTCTCTCCACTTCGCTCTCTCTCTCCACTTCTCTCGCTCTCTCCA
The DNA here is from genome assembly GCF_902713615.1 of Scyliorhinus canicula. Taxonomy (NCBI): domain Eukaryota; kingdom Metazoa; phylum Chordata; class Chondrichthyes; order Carcharhiniformes; family Scyliorhinidae; genus Scyliorhinus; species Scyliorhinus canicula. The sequence goes on from NC_052155.1 coordinate 152,084,265, forward strand.
CTTCTCTCGCTCTCTCCACTTCTCTCTCTCTCTCCACTTCTCTCTCTCTCCAATTCTCTCTCTCTCTCTCCCCCAATTCTCTCTCTCTCCACCTCGCACTCCACCTCTCTCCATCTCCCTCCACCTCTCTCTCTCTCCACCTCTCTCTCTCTCCACCTCTCTCTCTCTACCTCTCTCTTTCACTCTCTCATATAATGTCTGTATCCTAACCATATCCTCTTTTAAAGCCAGGCAATTGTTGGAGTTCACTTATGCCTGCTACAATTTCTTATCTGGGACATACTGAAATTGGCCCTTCTCCATCTACTGTAGATCACAGCATATAAGACAACCTAATTCATCTGCTCCAAGAATCTTGTTTTTTGTGTACTTAGTACATTCTAGCTTTGCCTAAGTACTCAGCCTCTGGGCGGCATTTTGGCACAATGTTTAGCTGCCTCATGGCGCCAAGGACCAGGTTCTATCCCGGCGCTGGGTCACTATCTGTGTGGAGTTTGCACATTCTCCCCATGTTTGTGTGCACAGTAGGTAGATTGGCCATGCTAAATTGCCCCTTCATTGGAAAAAAAAAATAATTGGATACAGTAATTTTTTTTTAAAAGTACTCGCCCTCTATTTTTCACCCCACAAATGGTGGTGTACTTATCATTAACTTATAACTGCGTATATCGTGTAGTATGGTGAGGAAGCACACTCTGACTTGGCAATCTCCACCGCATTTGCTGCAAAGGAAGATAGTGGGCTGAGAAGGTGCACAACTCGATGGCTTCTGTTATTCTACGGTCTCCTCTCGGCCAGCTGGGTTTTTCCTTTCTGTTCACACCTTCTAATGCCCTTTCAAACAGCCAGTCTCCAGAGGTCATGGTCGAGGTCGTGGCTGTCAGTCACCATCTCCCACTTGTTACTGGCAATATCTGCCATCTTCACATCTCACTTACAGGTCTTTGTAGCGGAGGTACGGCACCCAGGGGGTTGTGACTCACTGAACAGAATGCTGTTCGGTATGCAGTATACTCATCTAATGAAAGTGGCTGAGCCAGTGCAGATATTATTGGCTTAGCAATGAGTACATGCTGATGGAATAAGCACTGTGCAGGTCTCTTAAGTTGGTGACCTTATCCTGCCAAGAGATGCTGAGGAGACAGTCTGAGACAGTGAAATTGGAATGGCTTTTCTCCTGCCCAGCAAAGGTATCACCACCGTAGAGGAGTAGCCTGCAGACTCTTTTTTAAAAAAAAAATAAATAAATAAATTTAGAGTACCCAAATCATTTGTTTTCCAATTAAAGGAGAATTCAGCAAGGCCAATCCACCTAGCCTGTACATCTTTGGTTGTGGGGGCAAAACCCATGCAAACATGGGGAGAATGTGCAAACTCCACACGGACAGTGACCCAGAACCAGGATCGAACCTGGGACCTCGGTGACGTGAGGCAGCAGTACTAACCACTGTGTTACTGTGCTGCCCCAGCTGTAGACTCTCAATTTGGCGCCTCAGTCAGGTTGCTGTTGCACACTCTTACTCAGCTTTGACGTAATAACTGCAGCTTTGCATTCCGTATGATGATTTCAGCATCAAGTGTCAGATTGCTGGTGATTGTGGAGCCTAGATATGTGTAGCTATCAACAAAGTCCAGTGTCACATTGTCAATGCTGATAGATGGCACTCTGGTAATATCCTGGATCCAACTTTTTTACAGATGTGTAAGTGTCTGTTCATTTGATGCAAACGGTGTTCCTCAGTATGGAATGCTAATGTGGCATTGTCATCGTAGAGCAAGTCTCTGATGAGGACTTGCCGTGCCTTGTCTTGGAATTTCATGTCAGTAAGGCTGAAGCACTTTCCCTCAGTTCAGGTATATATGGTATATTCAGGTATATGTAGATAACCTGAAGGCATGTGACATCAGCAAAGAAAATGGCAGCATTGAAGACAAAGGAAGGGGAGGTCATCATCAACTGCAATAAACAATTGGGAGAGATAGGTGGAACGCTAACTTGAATTGTACACTGGGGAGAATACTGTCACCGAAGAAGCTCTAGACACTAGAGAAAGACTTCCTGTCATAACAGAGCTGCACATCCACAGTGAATCTGCAGTGGAGGAGCTTAGGAAAGCTATTAACTTGCTTGCCAGGGGCAAAACTCTAGGTGCTGATGCTATACGACTTAAGTTCATCAGCACAGGAAACTGGCTCTCCAGCATCTGCACAAACTTCTCTGTCTCTCTGCTGGAGGGCAGAGGCAGTGCACCCGAATATGTATGATGCAAATATTATGACCCTGTACTAGAACAAGGACAGCCACAATGTTTGTCTCAGGACATCTCCCTGCTGAGCATTGCAGGAGAGGTATTTCCCCATGTTGCCCTCGTCAGACTGCAGATCTTGAATGAATGCATCTAAATTTGAATCCCAGTGTGATTTCAGAACTGGAAGATCTACAATTGACATCTTTTCAGCCCGATAGCTGCAAGAGAAATGCCACATATCTAGGGGACCACTAGATATTGTTGTGACCTAGGTGGGAGGAGTGCACTGGCTTTCTCTAGTTCTACCATTCCACGATTCACAACATATATTTGATTTTTCCAGCCAGCTTCATGGCCAAAGATGTGCTTTCCCTACGAATCTCAGAATGGCCACTCAATAAACAGCAAAATTATTGGTTTATTATAAAACCAAACTTGTCAAGTAGAAGACAAAGCTTATTAACATACACTATAAAAATTTAATAATTACTCTTTATAAATACCTTAAATCTCTCTCTCAAACACACACCAAAAAAAAAGTAAAATAGAGGAATTCTGCCCAAAGGAAAACGCTTGATGATGGAGTCCTTCAAGTGTCCCGGTTATACCTTTGCTCGCTCAGCACTGCTCTGCGAAACAAGCACTGGTCTGCGAAACAATCAGTGACTCTTGCACTAATTTTAAGCCGACTTCACAATAAACTTGCAGTCAGTCAATTTCAGAATATGGAGCGACTTCAGAGAAACTTCCATTCACTTTTTGCTTTCAACTGGACCAGGAGCTGTTGCCTTCTTTACCTAAGCAGTTCTTCCTTCATATTTTCTCCCTGAAAGCGAAACCAGCCTACCTGCTTTTAAAACTCAGTCTTCCAGGTATGGTTTCTTTTCAAAGCCATAAACCACCATGTGACCCTTTTGTCCACCAGCGTCAAGAGGTTCACAGCTTTTTAAAAACTGCTTAATTATCTTTTCTTGTAAAATGCTGCCCTTTTTCAGTAAAAGCAGCATACAGAGTCCTTGCATTAACCTATTAAGGACAGTGCCTTCAAAAAACATAAGTCCTTCCAGAACGTTCTTAATCCTTGAAAATGAACCATTTTCCGTGATGAAAGTTTGTGACTCTTCCTGCCTTAGAGAAACGCAACACCATATTTGTATGCATTTCATTACAATTATTTATTTCATTACAATAAATAAAGCATAAAAAATACGAAAACATCTCCACACACAATCAATCTTTGTGCAAAATTGATATAATTAATCTCTATCATTTTGGCTGTTGGACAATTTGAAACAAGATACTAGATAAAGGATTAGCAATTATATTGTTTTCCCCTGAAATGTGGATAATCTTTAAGTGGTCAATCTGTAATAATAAACTTAATTGAAATAGTCTGGCATTTAGGTTTTAAACTTTTTTCACAATGGCTAGAGGGTTGTCATCAGCACATATCTATGTCTCCCTGTTTCCGTAGCGAAGATACATGTCCAAATATTTTCAAGCTAGTAGAAAGCCCAATATTTCCTTTTTTTACTGTAGATTATCTTTTTTGGGTGTTGATTTAGCTTTTTAGAAATGTATCCCGCTAGCCTTTCTATGCATGATTGCTCAACAGGACCTACCCCAAGTCACCAGCTTCAATTAGTACTTTGTGAAGGGTTTTGTGAAATTTGGAGAAGTTAGCACTGGTTCATTCAGCCTTTCAAAAGATGCTTTGCTCTTCCCTAGCCACATTTCCTTGGCCTTTTTATATAGCAAAGCCATCAGTGGAGCAGCTACAGTATCAACACTTGGTACAAAATTATGGCAAAAACCCACACACTCCCGAAAGCCTCCTGATTTCTCGCTTTGTTTCAGGGCAGGGATCTCCACCAGTGCCTGTACTTTTGCTGTCCTTGGCAGCACATGTCCTTGCCCTACTACATGCCTTAGCTAAGTTATCGGTGCTTTTGTGAACTCACTTTTGGCAAGGTTTAGCAGCAAATCAGTTGACTGTAGTTTTCCAAACGGAGCTTTGAATTAATGTAAATGGTTCTTCCAAGATCCACTGTATATCATCAGGATAAGCCGTACAGTTAAGAACATTGGTTAGCACTTGGTTCACTGGTATTTGAAAAGTTGTTGAAATGTTTTTTTTGCCACAATGGCACCACTCAACATTGGAAAAGACCTGATATGACAAATTTATTTTGCTTGGGTTGTTAAAGGAACCAGCCAGTATCCTTTCAGTAAATCTATTTTGGTAACAAACATAGCACTGCAAACTCTGTCAGCACAACCTTACAAGTGAGGAAATTGGTGGTAATCATAGATTATCATAAAATTTACAGTGCACAAGGAGGCCATTTTGCCCATCGAGTCTACACCGGCTCTTGGAAAGAGCACCCTACCCAAGGTCAACACCTCCACCCTATCCCCATAACCCAGTAACCCCACCCAACACTAAGGGCAATTTTGGACACTAAGGGCAATTTATCATGGCCAATCCACCTAACCTGCACATCTTTGGACTGTGGGAGGAAACTGGAGCACCCGGAGGAAACCCACGCACACACTGGGAGGATGTGCAGACTCCGCACAGACAGTGACCCAAGCCGGAGTCGAACCTGTTACCCTGGAGCTGTGAAGCAATTGTGCTATCCACAATGGTATTGTGCTGCTCGTAATCTGCTTTGTTACTTAATTGACTTCCCTCTGGACTATGCAAAACATGTGGAACCATCTGGCGTTGGCACCAACACTGTTTTGGCTGGGTTCAATTAAGTGATTTTCCAACATGTGCTGGTTGCTAATTTAAATCTCGGACCCAAGTGTCAAGGGTGCTGTTTTATGGGAGGATTCTCCTACAGCCACATCATGTTCATCCTGGTTTTTCACCACAGACTCCTTTAAACGCTGTGAGAAACCTTGTTAGGTGGTCTTGTTGTTCTGTATATTTATATGAATGCATGGTGCCCAATCTCCTTAATAGTTCTGTTAGCTGGAGAGTAGAAACAATTTGAGAATTGTCTGGACCTCCCTCTGCGTCATCCTCACTATTTCTTTTGCCCTTCCCTGTTCTTGCTATCTGCCATACCTCTGCATGCTTATCCTCTTTCCGGTGATGGTATTGCTTTAACTCATTGCTTTGTTACAGTCAATTTTTTTCCTTCAATCTGGGGTGTCAATCAAATAATTAACAGTGCCAATCCATTTGACTACTTTATATGGACCACGGGACGGTGCTTTTAGTGGTTCACCCTGTAAAGACAATAATACAAACACATCATCCCTTGGTTGAAAAGTTTGGGTCTTGACATGCTTGTCTGTACATTTAGTTATTTGGGAAGCTTTTAAAGTGTTCTTGAGCTACTTTGCAGGTACTTGTGAGCCACTCCATGAACCCAGATACATAATCTGCCGTGGAATGTTTGTTCTTCTGTTCTGGATGCTTTTCTTTGATTAGTTTCAGTGGACATTGCACGTTGCACCTTATATCCATAAACTAACTTAAAAAGTAAAACTGATAAGACCCATTAGGTATATCCCAAGTGGCAAACGAAAGAAATTCTAATTCCTTGTCCCAGTCGTGGGCGTAGTCCTGACAGTATGCTCTAATCATCATTATTGTTCCAAACCTACTTGAGTTTGTGGGAGGTATGCTGAGAACTTTAACCAGTTCATCCCCAGACTAGTTATAATTTCCTGACCATTTGTAGACATGGAATTGGAACCTTGATCCGACTGGACCTCAATGGGTAATCCATTGAGTGAAGAATTGGATTAATATCTCTACCACCGCCTTGGAAGAAATTTTTCTTAAGGGAATGGTTTCTGGGGACCGAATAGCCATATCCAAAATAGAGATTTGTTTCCTGAGTTTGTTTTTGGTACCAACACCCAAATAAATGGTTCTCCAAAGACAGGCATGGGAATTAGGGGTGCCAGTTTGATTGCAGGTTGCTTTTGCCCACAATCTGGCATATATGACACATTTGACACAATGGTGCTACACCCATGTGGAGACCTGGCGAGTAAAAATGCTGACTTATACATGCTTGTGCCTTTCTGATCCATACATATGCCGTCATAGAAATCTAATAATGGGTGGTACCACTACTTGATGAACCATCGTCCAATCTTTGTTTGCAGATCTCTGAGAAGGCCTCCACTTCCTCATCAGAATCCCATTTTTAATATAGGTACTATTCCAGAACTCCTTGTGCTTCAGCTTTGGTTTGAACTGATAATATTTCGTTTGGATTATCTAACTCGCCAAAGCAAACTTCAGATAGCCAAATATCTGTGGTGACAATTCTACCTCCGACGATGAAATTTGTTTAGCTATTGCTCAGGAAATATTCTTGGGACCTTTTCATGCAACTGCTCTGTCGCCTTTACTTCACTTGATATTTCCGTAACTACTGGAGAAGCTACTACTTTCACTCTGGCCAGATAATTTCCAAGGAGTAAGTCAACTCCATCTTTCGGCAAACAACGAACAACTCCTACAGTTACTGTTCCAACAATAGGTCACACTCCCAAGTTTACCTGATACAGGGGCCTCACGGTAGCATGGTGGTTAGCATCAATGCTTCACAGCTCCAGGGTCCCAGGTTCGATTCCCGGCTGGGTCACTGCCTGTGTGGAGTCTGCACGTCCTCCCCGTGTGTGCGTGGGTTTCCTCCGGGTGCTCCGGTTTCCTCCCACAGTCCAAAGATGTCCGGGGTTAGGTGGATTGGCCATGCTAAATTGCCCGTAGTGTAAGGTTAATGGGGGGATTGTTGGGTTACGGGTATACGGGTTACGTGGGTTTAAGTAGGGTGATCATTGCTCGGCACAACATCGAGGGCCGAAGGGCCTGTTCTGTGCTGTACTGTTCTATGTTCTATGTTCTAAGTGTACGGCTATATACTCCCCATCAATGCCATTCACTAAATCCTTGGCATTTGGTGAACTCTCTGGTGGAAAAGTCATGCCTTTTCCCAGCAAAAGAGTTTGGGTAGCCCCTGTATTGCTAAGTTTCACTTGAAGGATAAGGAGTTACTTGTCCTTCCGAACAAAATCCCCTGTAGCTTTCAAGTATCTTGTTTACCTTCCCATACACGCAACAGTGTTTGTACTTGGCTTTACAGCTGCAGTCAAAGCTACAATCTGTCTTGGTTTGGGCCCCTTTCTATGCATCAATCTTGTGTACTCCAATAGGTTTAACCTCTAGCTTCCAGCAATGTGTTACCTTGTGGTGATGGGAACATGTAGGTCTGCGGACATCACTCCCACCCTCAGAACTTGCCTTTCTGGTCTGAGTAGAAGGTTTTGGTACAGTTCCATCTGTCCCTTCACGTCTCTGGCTACTAATCTTCCTACTTTCTACCCTTCAGGGTTTGTGGGGATGACAGAGAAAAGGTTTGGGCTTGTGTACATGCTCATAATCACCAGCTACCTCAATTACCTGTATGGCTCTTGAAATCTTCTACTTCTCTACATGGCACCTTAATAATGGGGGGAGTGATTTTTTAAAAATTCCATCAGGGAATTATTTCCCTATGGGTCTCATACTTGGCCTCTACCTTTAGTGCCTGTATACAGCGATCAAAGTTAGTTTGCCTTACCCTCTATAATTCTATATAAGTCTATTCAGGATGTTTTCAAAGATTCTGAAATTTCTGCCTCTGGGTTTCAGGGACCAACTCATAAGAAGTGAAAATAGCTTTTTTTGCCACCTCATAATTTGTCGAAAACTTGTCAGAAAATAAAGCATAAACTTCTTGAGCTCTGTCATGTAATCTGCTTTGCATAAGCAGTTTTCTTTTTGCCACCCCATCTGTTTGGCTATCTTCAAAAGAAATGAGAAATGCTTCTTCATCCTTTTCCTCAAAGTTTGGGAGGGCTTGCACAAATTTAAACAGCTCCCCACTGGGTCTTAGGTTAGAGTCAGATTCTTCCCATTGCTTCCCCTAGATTCAAGACCAGCCTGTTGTTTTAGTTCCAGTATTCTAAGCTGGTATTTCCTTTCTTTTCCCTTTGCTTTCTCCTGCCTTTCTGCTCACTCCCTTTGAAATGCTCTTGCTTTTTCCTTTTCCTCTCATTCTCTTGCCTTTTCATTTCGCTCAATTCTAGCTTCTTATGTTCTAACTGAATTGTTGTCTATGAAAATGTGTTCCTTGGTCTGAAGGTTCCTTTGGTTCTTTTGCTTCCAAATTCATTTTTTGGCGACTAGTTTTCGAAGCTCTGCTTTATTTGCTCTCGTTCCAACTTCTAACTGTAACTCTTCTGCCACATGCATCAATTGTGTAACGATTACTATCATTAAAGAATTATAATTTAACTGTGGCTGCTTCAAAACCTCACTTGCATTGAAAGTAGCCATTCTGCTATTGCAAACTTTGCTCCACTACTCTTTCTCCTTTTATCCTTTCCCAATTGTACATTTTTGAATTAGGTTAAATCTCACGAGCCCGGAATTATATAATATGATCAAGATGGTCCACTGGTCACAACATACATTGAATTCCATCTAGCTATACAGCTAAATGTGTGCTTTACCTCTTAATCTCGAATGACCACTCAATGCCCCGGTTTCTTCAATAAACAACAAAATCACTTGTTTATTATAAAATCAGTTTTATCAAGCAGAACAACGTAGCTTATTAACATACAGTATGAAATCTGAAAGTATTACAATTACTCTTTCTCGCACACACCAAATGAATAAATAAATAAAACCAGAGAAATTCTGTAAAAATGTTGAATCATAAAATCAACATAAAATGGGCCATTGAGTCTACACCAACCCCCGAAAGAACACCGAAACTACGCCCATTCCATCTCCATAACCTAGCAACCCCATCTAACCTTTTGGACACCAAGGCCAATCATTGGCATGGCCAATCCACTTAACCTGCACATCTTTGGATTGTGGGAGGAAACCCACGCAGACATAGAGAGAAGGTGCAAACTCCACACAAGTCACCCAAGGCCGGAATTGAACCCAGGTCCCTGGCACTGTGAGACAGCAGTGCTGAACACTGTGCTAAAGGAGGTTCAAGGTAAAAGGGATAGATGGTGGAATCCTTGAAATGGTGTCCAGATTATATGTTTGGTCTCTCAGGACTGGTCTGCGAAACAATCAATGACTCTTTTAAGGCGAACTTCATTGAAAACTTGCAGTCAGTCTATTTCAAAACTTAGAGTGACTTTGGAGCAACTTCCATTAGTTTTTTGTTTTCTGCAGTATCTGTACATTTAGGAGCTGTTGTCATCTTTACCCAAACAGTTGATCATCTTATTTTGTCCCCAAAAGAAAAAACAACCAGCCAGCTTTTAAAATGCAGTCTTCCAGGCATTTTTTTTTTTTGCAAAGTCATAAATCACCATGTGACCACTTTGTGAACAGTCCATCTGGGTTTGGGACGTGCTTCCTGGTTTGGGACGTGCTTCCTGGTTTAGGACCTTCTCCCTGCCCAAACCCCCATGTCATGCTTTCTGGTACACCTTGCTTCGAATGGCGCTCCTGTTCGAGTCACCTGACATACAGTTTCATGCTGTTTCAATTCTTTGCCCTTCTTCCTTCTGCGCATGTGTGCAGTACTGGTTCCTGGCCTACAGAACATAAAAAGATTAATTATGCATACACAGGAGACTCTTATTCCCAACTTAAAGACAGTAAAAATGCCAACTGCGCATGTTTTGTCACCTCCTGGTTGGAGTCACGAGTAGTTCCCAAACTCCGACTTTAAATCAAGGTATTTGTGTTTTGGAACAATGGGATGTATAAAATAGCAGGTAGTGAATAATCTGTTCACCATACATCCTGTCTAATTTTCATTATTCCTGGAGTCACTAGCAACTGTGTATAACAGGTGGCCAATATGCTGCTGTCTATTTTGCTTCCCTGCCAATATTGAAAGTTTGTTCCAGAGTTTTCATTATTGCATCCAGAGAGAGTGATTTGAGGTCAGTGACTTTTTGAAAAGAAAATACTGCTGCTTAGCGGCTGATTTAAGGTACCAGTCTTTGTTCAATGGCAGCACTCTTGCCTCTGATTCCAAATGTCATGTGTTAAAGCTCTATTACAGAGACATGAGCATAGAATCTATCCTCACACAAAGGTCCAATACTGAGGGATTGCTATTTGGTTGGCGGTGCTATCTTTGGATCCATTTGTTAAAAATTCCATGGTAGTATTCTAAAAAGAACAGGGGAGTTCTAATGGTGCCGTGATCGATATTTATTCCCATCCAACATCATTAAATTGGATTATTTGGCCATGCATCTCATTGTAGTTTGTGGGACCTGGCTTTGCACAATTTCCTCTGCAGTAACTACATTTCAAAAATGCATCATGAGCTGTGAAGTACTTTGCAATGTCGAGGTCATGAAAGGTCCTATATAAATGCAATTTCTGCAAGATGAAGAATTAACTCTGTTATTGAACCAGAGCATCTGGGAGAAATGGCTGAACTCATGACTTGTTACTTAGTAATGATTCCTCACCTATCTGTCAATGATGTGTGTGAAGGGGCTGTTGGGAGCAACATAATACATTCATGACTCCTACAAATGGGGGTAGGTAATTCTGTGTTTCTTGCCTGGGCAGCCAGTCCCATTGTGACCACCTCACCTATCAGATGTGTTCTGGGATCCATCAGTCATCATGAAGGGGAGGGAGATGAATTTCTGTTAGAAGTGTCTTGTCACAACATAAAGAGGGTCTCTGCCGGTCTCCATTTTTTCTGTTGAAGCTGATAGACCCTCTACTAACTCTTAACTGGGGAATATAGTACATAACTGTGGCATTGTGCTGCTGAATCATTCTGTACATCACTTCAGCTGTAGCTCAGTGAGACTAAACTCTGCCCAGTGGCATTATAAAGCCTGGAATAAAGGTAGAGCATGTTAACTGTATGATTGCACTTAGTAGCTTGCACTCCTGCACGAGACTGATTTTTAAGTTGGTTGAAAACATTTGTCCTCTGTTTTGGAGGCTGTTAGTGGTTCCTCTCTGCAATACTAACAGCCAGTAAATCATTTATTTTTTTTAAATTTAGAGTATCCAATTCGTTTTTTCCAATTAAGGGGCAATTTAGAGTGGCCAATTCACCTACCCTGCACATCATTGGGATGTGGGGGTGAGACCCACACAGACACAGGGAGAATGTGCAAACTCCTCACGGACAGTGACCTGGGGCCGGGATCGATCCCGGGTTCTCAGCCCCGTGAGGCAGCAGTGTTAACCACTGTGCCACCAATAAATCATTTCTTGTTCATTGATGCAAACTAAATTTTACACAACAGCCAATTTAGCGCTTTGATCTAAGTTTATATTTAATAATCTCATTCCTAATTCTCTTCTTGGGCAATAGTGTAAAAATATGGTATGATATACATAAATGGCCAATACCTGTCCATCAACCAACATCACTGAAACAGATGATCTGGCCATTATTAACTTATTGCTTGTGGGGCGGCATCATGGCACAGTGGTTAGCCTGCTGCCTCACAGCGCCAGGGACTCTGGTTTAAATCCAGCCTTGGATCACTGTCTGTGTTGAGTTTGTACATTTTACCAGTGTCCCAGTGGGTTTCCTCCAGATGCTCCAGTTTCCTCCCACAGTCCAAAGATGGACAGGTTCGATGGATTGGCCTTGCTAAATTACCTTAGTGTCCGAAAGGTTAGGTGGGGTTATTGGGTTACAGTGAGAGGGTGGGTCGTGGGCCTAGATAGATGTTCTTTGAGAGGGTTGGTGCAGATTTGATGGGCCGAATGGTGGCATTCTGCAATGTACTGATCCTGTGACCTTTTGTGAGCAAGTTGGTTGCCATGTTTTGTAGATTAAACAGTGACTGCACTTCAGTATTTAATTAGCTGTAATGCATTTTATGACTTGCTTAGATGGCTATATAAACCTCTTTTAAAAAACTGATTAACCGGGACATTTTCTACTTTCAAAACTGAATTATCCAAAGATTTAAATTAAGCAATGTTAATAAAGAATGGGGTGGAAGGATGTGGGGCATAAGGCTAGAGTTTCCTCTTTGGACACAATCAGGCAATTAGGAGCAAATATTATTGGTTTGGATACACAGTTCAATTTTATTTAAATCATTTTATGGGATGTGGGCTTCGCTGGTTCGGCCAGCATTTACTGCTCATCTCTAAATGCCCTTGTGAAGGTGGTGGTGAGCTGCCTTCTTGAACCGCTGCAATCATTGTGGTATAGGTACACCCACAGTGTTCTTAGAGAGTCCCAGGATTTTGACCCAGTGACTGAAGGAACAACAATATATTTCCAAGTCCGGTTGGTGAGTGGCTGGAGGGTAACTTCCAGGTGTTGGTGTCGTGTGTCTGCCACTCTTGTCCTTCAAGATGATACAGATCGTGGATTTGGAAGGTGCTGTCTAAGGAGCCTTGGTGAGTTCCTGCCGTGCATCTGGTGGGTGGTACACAGAGCTGCCCTTGTGCGTCAGTGGTGGAGTGAGTGAATGTTTGTGGGAGGGCTGCCAATCAAGCGGATTCATTTGTCCTGGATGGTGTTGAACATTTTGAGTGTTTTTGGAGCTGCACTCATCCAGGCAAATGGAGAGTATTCCACCACATTCCTGACTTGTGCATTGTAGTTGATGTACATGCTTTGGGAGTCAGGAGCTGAGTTATTCATCACAAGGTTCTTAGCTTCTTGGAGCCACAGTATTTCTATGGCTAGTCCAGTTCAGTTTATGGTCAATGGATGTTGGTCGTGGGGGCTCAGTGATGGTAACGTTTCTATTGTTGGATATGGTTATTGCCTGGCACGTGTGTTGTGCAAATGTTACTGGGACACTTGTCAACCTAGGCCTGGATATTGTGCAGGTTATGCTGACTGGCACATGGACTGCTTCATTATCTGAGGAGTCGGAAAGGTGCTGACCATTGTGCAATCATCTGTGGACATCTTCACTTATGATTTTAGGATGGAAGGAAAACCATTGATTAATGAAGCAGCTGAAAGTGGTTGTGCCTAGGACATTATCCTGAGGAACTCCTGCAGTGAGTCCTGGAACTGAGATTATTAACCTCCAACACGCACAACCATCTTCCTTTGTCAGTTTTTCCTCTAATTCCCATTGACTCCAGTTTTACTAGGGATCCTAGATGCGACACTTGGTCAGATGCTACCTTAATGTCAAGAGCAGTTCCCGCCTCTGGCGTTCAGCTCTCTTCTCATTGTTTGAATCAAGGCTGTAATGAGATCAGGAGTTGAGTGGCCCTGGTTGAACCCAAACTGAGCCTCCATGAGCAGGTTATTGCGAAGCAAGTGACACTTGATAGCACTGTTGATGATCCATTCCATCACTCTGCTAATCATCGAGTATTTAGTGGGGTGGTAATTGTTCAGGTTGGATTTGTCCTTTTTTTGTGTACAGGACATACTGGTCAATCTTTCACATTGTTGGGTAATTGCCAGTGTTGTAGCTATACAGTAGCAGCTTGACTATTTTTTTTAAAAAAGCTTTGACGAAGCACAAACATAAAACATTCCATGAATCGTTGCAGTTGGTCAGTGCAATGCAATGGACTGAATTTTAATCTTCCCCCGCCAGTCAGTTTGTGGGCCGGGGAGCCTGTAAAATTAATTGGATGACTTTTCCACCACCCACCTCACCTGACTGCAATTTTACAGTGTGGTCTGTGAGGCCTAGACCAGCCCTTAAGTGACAATTAAAGACAACTTAAGGGTCGTTCCCTTCCCAGCCTCAATTTTGAGGTTTGTGGGAGGAGTTCAAGAGCGTTGGGAAAGCCCAGAAAGTGACCTTCCACAGGCCTCAAGTTGGTAGGGCGGCACCTTTTATAGCTCCCACCTTTCCACATCTGGCATCTCACCCCCTCCCCACAGGTGTCCCTCCCACCTGCCCCCTCCATTCAAATGTTCACACCCCTTCAGGCCTCACTTCTTCATCCCTGCCGTGAGATGATCTACACTTTTGTAAACTAAATTTAGAGTACTCAATTCATTTTTTCCAATTGAGGGACAATTTAGCGTGGCCAATCCACCTACTTTGCACATTTTAGGGTTGTGGGGGCAAAACCCACGCAAATACGGGACGAATGTGCAAAGTCCACACCGACAGTGACCCAGAGCCGGGATCGAACCTGGGACCTCGGTGTCTTGAGGCAGCAATGCTAACCACTGTGCCGCCGTTCTGCCCTTGAGATCATCTACACTTACTTGATCCTGGTCTCCGGGACTCAGAATTGAGGTTTGCTTGTAGTCCCAGTCCTGGCCACTGCCCTGCTGGGACTACTGAACTACTGGCTAATCATATTGGAGCGTTAAATTGCTGCAGGAAAGCCAGGACCATCAACACATCAGTTGGTGGGACAGAAAATCCCACCATCCATAAATTCCTGCCTCGAGGCTTCTTTGTTTAAAAAATCTTCTCTGGTATTTTTAAAACCTGCTATTGTTTTATTAATACTGTTCAAAATGGACTTATCACAAAAATAATAATTTCATAGGATGCTTCAGTTATCCATCTTATTTTTATTTATTCTTTCCCAGTATAGGGATGACGCTGACTCAGCCAGTGTTTGATGCCATTTGCTAATTTCCCTTAAAGTGGTGGTGAGCTGCCGTCTTGAACCCACAGTGCTGTTATTTAGTAAGGGAGTTCTGGAATTTTGATCCATTGACAGTGGGAAAAATAGCAATATTGTAAGGTGGTGTGTGACTTGGAGGAGTACTTGCGATTGCGGTATTCCCACAAACCTACTGCCCTGGTTCTCCTAGGTGGTAGAGGTTGCAGATTTGGAAAGTGCTGTTAAAGGAGGCTTGATGTGTTGCTGCAGTCGTCTCCGTCAGTGCCATGCCGAATGGAATAGGTGACTGTAAATTTCAAAACTCTCCAATCCCAGCAACAGTGGATTACCTCATTTTTGGAGTTCTGGTGAAGATGGTACAGGTCCACCTGCAGTTCATGCATGTTGGTAGTGAGTGATGTCAACCCCATTCACGCTGCTGTCTTGATTATAATTGTTTGTACTGACCATATTCGACCAGTGAAATGGTAAGCGTGAGGTGGTTTCCCATTTCCTTATTTACGTTTGTTTGAAGGGAACTCTCTTCCCAGAAGACCCTCCACCTGGCACCAAGCCAGCCTTTGTCCCCAGAGGTTGAAGCCCTCCTACCTTCTCCATTAGGTGAGTTGCTCATTGCACGATTCCTAACCTCTGACCTGCTCTTGTGGCCACTGTATTTATAGGTCGAGTCCAGTTCAGTTTCTGGTCAATGATGTTGATAGTGGCAGCTTCAATGATGGCAATGCCATTAAGTGTGAAGGAGAGGTGGTTGGATTCTCTCTTTTGGAGATAGTCATTACCTGGCACTTGGGTGGAGCATATGCTACTTACCACTGTTATGACACCCTTAGCAAGTGCGTGGTCAGGTCCAGCCCCACTAGTCCCGGAGTCAAAACACAAATGAATTAATCAGTAATTCTTCTAAAAATTGCCAAAGTATTTGGCCCGTTGCTGCCCAATAATTACAGTCACCAGGTTTGAAACACAATTATTGTTTATTAATAACAGGAATAATTATGAAATATGCAGTAAATACAATAGGATAACAAGCTAACCTACTACCCCCTTTAAGTGTGCCACACTCTGCCCACACCCACAGGACAGACAAACACAGAAGGGGGAGGGATGCAAATAATAAGGATGAGGGTCAAAAGATAAGAGTCTTTGCTTCAAATAGTTGTTAGTTACTGTGAAAAGCCCCCACTTGCCACTTTCCAGCGCCTGTTCGGGTTCACAGAAGGAGAATTCAGAGTTCTCAGCTGGTACAGGAATTGAACCCACGCTTCCGGCCTTGTTCTGTATCACAAACCAACTGTTTAGCCCACTGAGCTAAACCAGCCCTCACAGCTTTTTCTGGAGAGGCCCCTTTTCTTCACATCAAACTTTGCTTTCAGTTTGCGGTTTATTTCCAGGCCTCTGCCTTTTCTGGGGAGAGACTTGGTCGATTCACATCAGCCTTTGCTGCAGAGAGAGTTGATCGGTTCTCCCCTGCGTGCACAGCCTATAATGGTTCCCCAGCACATAGATTCATCCAGGATCCTTGCCAGTTCAGAAACACAGTTCTCCTTTCTGGAGAAAAAGGTGAGGGGAGTGGACAGCAGTCCTTCCTCAGGTCTACCAGAAATCAAACAGAAACTAAAAACTCAACCCTTGAAGCTCTGAAACATTCCAGTGGGATCAGATCCAATCACCACCTGTTACCGGGCAGAGTACAGCTTTTTGGGCCAATTCATTGGCCACCAGCCAAATTAATCGGTGTCATCACTGGTGTCAGCCTGTCTAAAATGGCACAGCCTTCTGGATCATTCAGTTTAAATTAAACACCAGGTTAAAGTCCAAAATGTTTGTTTCAAACACTAGCTTTCGGAGCACTGCTCCTTCCTCAGGTGAACCCCAGTCCAACGCCGGCATCTCCACATCATGTTTAAATTAAAGGCATAGGCTGCCTTAAAAACACACGATGTGGAGATGCCACACATAAAAACACATGTCCACAAATTATCCATGGATCAAAAATGCAACGGCAAAAGTAAAAGAAAGGGGAAATAAGGGAATAAACGGGAAGGACTCTTACACCACTTATCAGCCCAAGCCTGAATTGTGACCCTGTGTTGCTACATGTGGACACGGACTACTTCAGTCGCAAATGGATTGAAAATGTTTGCAATCATTAGTGAACATCCCCACCCCTGACAAAGGTGGTTCAGCCTAGGACACCACCCTGGGGAATTCCTGCACTGATGTCCTGGGACTGAGATGATTGACGTCCAAGAACCACAACCATCTTCCTTTCGCGCTCAGTATGACTCCAACTCCAACTAGTGGAAATATTTCCCCTTGGTTCCCATTGACTCCAGTTTTGCTCGAGCTCCCTGATGCAACACTGTCAAATGCTGCCTTGGTGTGGAGGGCCGTCACTCTCGCCTCATCTGGAGTTTAGCTCATCTGTTCTTGTTTGGCCCAAGGCTGAAATTAGGTCAAGAGCTGAGTGGGGCTGGCAAACCCCAAACTGAGTGTCAGTGAGCAGGTTATTTAACAGCACTGTCCAGGACTCCGTCTATCGATTTACTGCCCTTGAGAGTAGGCTGATAGGGCAGTAATTGGGCATGTTGGCTTTGTCCTGGTTTTTGTGGACAGGACATACCCGGGTAATTTTCCATATTGCAGGGTAGATGCCTGTGTAGGAGCTGTACTGGAACTTAGGGCCCACAGTCTTTGCACGTGTGTGTAGCCTGATTTTAAAACACTGAAACTGCCTTTTTAAAACGATTTACTAGTTCCGTGGGGAAACATCAGTCAGTTTGAGTAACTTAAATATCCCTCCTGTGTAAAACGTTTAAGCGTGCGCCTAAGAATCTGAGCACAATCTGAGCTTCAAACGGGTCATCCGCGGAAAGTCGCCACCCTCATGTGTCCCAGAGTGTTGGCCAGTTTGGTGGGTGCAGCCCTATTTTGGGGTTTTCAGTTCACAGATTGCGGGGAAATATGCGTACGCTGGGCGCTCTTTCGCGCTGATTCTCCGACCTCGCCCTGAATTCCGTCCGTCGGAACGACTTCCCAAACTTCAGGCTGCGGCGCTTCAGAGGTTGAATTATTAGATCATTTGAATTGGCGGCTGTGAAGAAAGCGTGGAGGGTTTGGCACTGTGCCTATGGAGGGGGAGGGGGGTCTGTTTGGATAGCCACTCTATTTTTCCCGCGGGCCAGATACATTTTCGGGAGCAAACGTTACTGAATTGTTGCAAAACTGAAGACTGGGATTTGTTTGAAATGTACTCGAACCGCAAAAGGACCAGATAGAAACCTCACGACAAACAATTAATGAACGCAGCGTCTCCAGCCTGTGGGAGATTGAATACATAAATGCCCCGTGCAAACTGGATACCCAACTATTTTTTGGTATTAATTGGTGTTTTTCTTCTGAAGAGATTCCTTTTAATGGGTTTGCTATATCCAGCGCTAGAGATTGAATGTATTGAAGCGTACGGAACACCAGCTTTTGTTTTCTTTTGTTGAACTGTTTATTTGTGTTTCTTCCCACGCTGTTCGCTGGCCTCACGTTGACAACTGGTTTTTTTTCCCGCGTGATTTACATTCCTCGGGGCTGTGAGTCTCCTAATTCTTCCACATGATCAGCCTTTGCTTGCACGGTTACTTCATTCAAACTTCTCCTGCACCTGCACTTCTTAGCCCATGTGCTCAACTCAGTTTAGCGTTAGCTGGAACTCCCGCCGTATTAGCTGCTTTAATCTGCTGTTGGGAATAAAGTTATTTTTTGATGGGACCACTTGTTGAGGACAGTGGAGTGAAGCAGCCGTCGGTGCCGACCTTTGGAGCAGCTGGAAATATATACCCGCCCCCCCCCCCGTGGTGGTAATTTACAGCGCGGGATGCCCAGGCTCAGTCCAAGTGAATCTCGGGGCCCAAAATTGTCCGTTTTGCCGTCCCCGGCCCCTTTTCAGGCATGGAGCGGGACTGGGGGCTGTGCTCCCTGCGCCTGGTGGTGGATGTGGAGCTGACTGGACACTGGCGAACCCAGCATCATCAGAGCCTGTTTATGTGGTGAACATCATCTCCCTCCCTTCCACTCCTTAATTGCAGGTTGGGCAAATACCTGACTTGGAACTTGCTACAAACTTGTGCCAACCAGTGAGGATTTTTTTTAATTTTTTTGCTGCCGGGAGCCCGCGAGCGCGTTGCAATTTACTTTGCACATTGGGGTTGACATTTAAAGCCCCCCTCCCCCCCCCCCCCCCCCCCGGCAAGAATCCACCCCCCCCTCCGGCAAGAATCCACCCCCCCCCTCCCTTCGGCAAGAATCCACCCCCCCCCCCTTCGGCAAGAATCCACCCCCCCCCCCTTCGGCAAGAATCCACCCCCCCCCCCTTCGGCAAGAATCCACCCCCCTCGGCAAGAATCCCCCCCCCCCCACTTCGGCAAGAATCCCCCCCCCCCACTTCGGCAAGAATCCCCCCCCCCCACTTCGGCAAGAATCCCCCCCCCCCACTTCGGCAAGAATCCACCCCCCCCCCTTCGGCAAGGATCCACCCCCCCCCCTTCGGCAAGGATCCACCCCCCCCCCCTCGGCAAGAATCCACCCCCCCCGGCAAGAATCCACCCCCCCCCGGCAAGAATCCACCCCCCCCCCTTCGGCAAGAATCCCCCCCCCCCTTCGGCAAGAATCCAACCCCCCCCCCCCCTTCGGCAAGAATCACCCCCCCCCCCTTCGGCAAGAATCCACCCCCCCCCCCCCCTTCGGCAAGAATCCACCCCTCCCCCCCTTCGGCAAGAATCCACCCCCCCCACCCCCCCTTCGGCAAGAATCCACCCCCCCACCCCCCCTTCGGCAAGAATCCATCCCCCACCCCCCCCCCCCCCCCCGCTTCGGCAAGAATCCATCCCCCACCCCCCCCCCCCCCCCCGGCAAGAATCCACCCCCCACCCCCCACCCCCCACCCCCCCCCCCCCTTCGGCAGGAATCCACCCCCCACCCCCCCCCCCTTCGGCAAGAATCCACCCCCCACCCCCCCCCCCTTCGGCAAGAATCCACCCCCCCCCCCCCCTCGGCAAGAATCCACCCCCCCCCCCCCTCGGCAAGAATCCACCCCCCCCCCCCCCCTCGGCAAGAATCCACCCCCCACCCACCCCCCCGGACATGCATCCCCTGGCTGGATGGCAATAAATGACAATTACGTGCACTAGTGTGGCCCCGAGGAGGCGTTGGGTCTTGACAGCCCATTCCGGCTCGGCAGGTTGGCACCTTACAGAGTCAGGGACTTGCCAATGCGTTGCTGACAATTGCATGTTCTTTCTGCTCCTATGAATAATGTAACTTCGAAATGATTACCATTCATTTTATCAGTATGGGTCAAACTAGTTTAAAAGAAGGCAGCCGTGAGGTAAGAAGACACTGCTTCGCCTCCAGCTGGCTCCTTAGAAAGCTCTGATTGCAGTACATATGCTGAATTCAATTGCTGTGTCTCAAATGACAGAATGGACTGCCTTTAAAGCTTGCTGCGAGGAACTTTAATTTCCCCCCTTCAAGTAGAAGCGTGGAGTTAATGCATTTCTGCTGGGTCCTAAAATCCACCAGTTCAAGGCGTTCTCAAGAAGAATATTCAATTAATAAAACGACGAACCCCCTAGCTGTGTGTTTATTTATTTGCATTGGAATAATTTTGAAACGGTTGATTATTTTTAAAGTGCCAACGTAGGCCAGTTTATTTTGTAACTCTTGTTTTTCTCTCTCTCTCTATACACATTTCCTTCCCACTGTTGTAGCTACTCTTCCCCCCCCCCCCCCCCCCCCCCAATCCCTGGTTAAATCCCCCGTGGGCGTCATTCCGAAGTGGGCTGACCGGCGGGAGATCCGCTCCCTGGTTTCTGTCCTGTGTTGTTTTAATCCGAGTGCTGGGGGGCACAGGAGGATGTGTCTATTGATTTCTCTATCACTCCTTTCCTCAGTTGGCTTTCCTGCGCCAGAGGTCTGGCTGAGTTTGAAAACACCACAGCTGTAAATTCATCGGCATCTCATCGTTGCAAAGCACAACCCCGTTACTTGAAGAATGATGTTGAAATCTGTCCTTCCTTGTTTTCTCCTGGAGGGTACAGTTCCCCCTCCTGTGCCCCTGTCGGCAAAACTTCCACTTTCCCCCCCTCTTCTGTTATAACCGGGCGGTAAACATTTGTGTGCGCAATTTTTCGATAGGCGAGCCTCTTGAGCCAGTAGGATGCACACAACTAAATTCAGCCCTATACACTCTGGCTATCTAAGTGCAGCACATTTGAACATTAAACTGGCACGCGGAGTTTAGTGATACATTCATGTTTTACGGAACATTTTAGTGTTCCATGCTTTTTTTAAACTTTCCTATTTTCACAAGTTGCACATTTAATTCTGATACGACACTAGATTAGTAACCGGAGGTTGTGAAATTAAATCCTCCCACTGCAGTTTGGGAAATTGAAAATATGGCATGGAAACTGCTGCCTCCACCCACCCCCCAAAAAAGAAATGATGTGGAGATGCCGGCGTTGGACTGGGGTGAGCACAGTAAGAAGTCTTACAACACCAGGTTAAAGTCCAACAGGTTTGTTTCAAACACGAGCTTTCGGAGCACGGCTCCGAAAGAAGGAGCCGTGCTCCGAAAGCTCGTGTTTGAAACAAACCTGTTGGACTTTAACCTGGTGTTGTAAGACTTCTTACCAAAAAAGAAAGACTTGCATTTAGAAAGGGCCTTTCAGAACTAAAGATGCTCCAAAGTTCTCTCCAGTCAATGAACTGTAGTCACTATCGCCATATCGTAAAACCACACCGCAAATTTGCCCCAGCAAGCTCCCACAATTAACAATTAAATTAACACCCAACACGGTCAGTAATGTCCGTAATAGAAAGGAGCCGCTCATCCTATCCTAGGCTGGCACAGGCATCATTTCACAACCCCAGCCACCCACCCACTCACTATTGTGGTTGAGCTCTTCTCCCAGGACACCACACACAAGTGATATTGCCGGCATCCCAAGAACCGTGACAGCATGGAGCATTGCTAGCGGGCCCGAGAGACTCGGCCTGAAATTCACGTCGTAATTTTTGCACCAAAGTCCTTGTGAGCAAAGCAGGGTTTCCACTCCGCTCAGGAATTAATGAAAGGAATTTCAAACCTTCTGCGCTCCTCTAGCGTGTCCGCTCTGATAACAGTGACACGTCCCGCTGTTCATTTACTTAAAACATAACAATGTGACTGTGTGTGTGTGCAATGCATTCTCTCTGAAGCCAGTCATGCATAAAATGTATCGGCCTTTATTTTAGAGCCTTTGGTTACGCTATGCCCTTGCAAGAATGCTGTTTTTATTCCCATTGAAATAACATGGCATTGTGATAGAATTTGTAGATCGCTGCCCTATTTCCCTTTTTTGCCCTCCCTCCTTCCTCTCCTGTGATGGGCCATCCACTTCCATGCTGGACGCATTATATTCACAGTTGATGGTGCAGTGGGGGCAGAGTTGTACAGGTTGACGCTGGGAGGGGGAGGGGGAGGGGGAGGGGAAGACCAAACTGACCGAAATCGGTTTGGAGTGCCCACAGAATGCTATTCACCAAGAGATGCCAGTGGCTTGAACGAACTGGTTTCTCACAATGGTAATGCAAACACCAAAGAATGCCGAGTTTTTTTTTATAGCTTAGTCAAGGCAAGACTAACAGTGGAACCTTGAGCGAGCCCTGTTAATTTTTTTTAACGAATCCTGACTCTTTGTAGTTAAGTCTGGGCCCTCCATAGATTTGCTGAATTTTGAATTAAGTTTTCTTTTGAGCTAATTAAAAATGCGAACGTTTTGTAATCAGAGCTGGCGTACCGTTTTGTAATCAGAGCTGGCGTGCAGCCTTTAAGCTCGATTGGTTTTCTACAATTGAGATTTCTGTCAATAACAGTAAAATAATCAGGAGCGTGCAGTGATGTAGTCACATAAATTTGGAAGGGAGAAAGGAGAACTCCAGCAATGAATGGAACAGCGAGAGGGAAGAGAGCGGGTCAGTTGCCACTTGCAATTGTGTGCCTGCGGATCAGTGGGACAGCCACTTAGATGACAAGACTTCATGATTAATGGCGTTTATTCTTGACAGAAGCCCCTTTATTTATCTGCAGTGCAGTTTAGTGATCCTATCGGTTACCTGAATGAAAAATATTCAGTCATACCGATATTGCGGTGTAAATTGAGTAGAGCCACTTTTTATTCTATCTTTAAGCCTTATCGCCTGCACAGTAATTTTCTCACTGAGGAGCCTTGATATGGAGAGGCGGGATTTAGCTGTACTTGACACAAAGCTACTTCAATTTCCACTGCAAGTTAAAACTGCTGGCGGAAATATATAGGGAACGTGTCTCCTCTTGGAATAAATGCTGATAAGTATTTCATTAAATATGTAAACAAGTAATAGCCTTGGCGCGCTTAGACCTCGCTGGCAGTCCGATCCAAACGCAGACGCAGCCTGTTTGCATACAGGGCTTGTAGTCCCACTTTCTTCCAATCAATCATCATCCAATTCCAATCAACATGCAAGCAGACACTATCATTCATCCTGAGAGTAATTTCTGTGCTGGACACACTGAGCTTATAATGACCATACCGCACATTAGTCACTGCGATAACGGCCCGCGACATTGGCTGAAAAAAATTCCCCACATGCTCATGACGTTCTGGGAAATGAGAACAAATGTTAAACAAATGTTTATTCGATTAGCCGGCTTTAACAACATTAAGTGTGAGGGGGGGCATCTTGACATTGACGTGACTGAATCCTTTGCAAGTGCAGTCGCTGGTTGCACTGTTCCCACATTAACGTGGCGCTGACACCCTGCTCTCTGTCTCCTGGCAGAGTGCCTTGGGCAGTGGGAGGGGATTCAGTCTTACGCAGGGTTCTTTCTGTCTGCCCCAAGTAGTGCGGAGGCAGCTCCTAAAAGGACCCTGAAAAATAAAGGTGCCTCTTGTGAAGATTGATTGCGTATCAGATCCCAGACAATTTTGATTCACTCGTGATCATTATGAACCTTTTTTTTTGGTCAGGTGCACTGCCAATAACAAAAATAAACAGAAAGTTACTGGACAAACACAGCGGGCCCGGCAGCGTCTGTGGAGAGAGAAACAAAAGTGAAAGTTTCGAATCTCTGTGACTTCAGAGCTTTTATTTTTTACTCTTAATAACAAATAAGTGTGACTAAAACATCTAATATTTGAGTGCATTATACATACGAAAGGTATCAGCCGGCTTGAGCTGGATGTTCGACACATTCTGCAAAGTTAATGGATACTGTGCACACTTGCTCCTGTTTTTATGACTGCAGACTGCTGTTTCTTAACGGTCTCTACGCAAAAACAGATTAAGTGGACAGATGATCGGGCAGGTTGCACTGAAATCGGCTGCCACCTTTCAAAAGTACACTTCGAATGAATAGCACTTGGAGCCTTTTCCGCAGATTCTCCCCGTCCCGAAAACCAGGCGTCTTTTTCGACCAGAGTTGAAGTTTCAATTGTAACAAGGGAGTCTCGACGGCGCGACCACCCCGAACCGCGAGATTTTGACACCGGGCTGAGTTCCCTGATACCGAGCAGGGACAGATGAAGGGGACAGCATCGGTTTTGATCCTGTTCCCCCCATCCCTGGCTAACCACTCGATTGAAGGCAGGATGGGGATGTGCCCAACTGGCATTCACATTCCAGTTTACACAAGCAGGATGTAGGGGTCAACCACTAACCACCAAAGCAATTCTGAGAATTTAGTGATATTTTATGGAGTGAGAGATCGGAATTCTCTCATGTTAAAAGGCTGTAATTTTCTCTATTGTGTTAAACTGTAATTCTCTGGTTGACCTCCTCCAGTGACTAGCAAGCAGCCCGAGAAAGGAAATTCACTTTCTGATTTTCTTGTGTTTACAGGATTATGTGTTAATTAGCTGACTTGCTGTTTGTTACTCGAATCTGGAGCATTAAGCAATAGTTATTAATTAGTGCTTGGAGTAACTCTGTAAATGTCAATCAAACCATTAGGTGTAATTAACTGCACTACTTCAGAAACAAGCTTCCAGCTAGTAAAATACATTTGTTTCTGCACTTGGGTGTACAGAGATGTGACTTGGAACCCTAGATTAAAAGCTGGTTGTATTGCAGTAGAATTGAAGAACCTGCACTTTTACAGCACTGTTCATGCCTTTTAACGGGACATTTAATGAGTGGTTACTTCTGTAATTTGGGAAACTCAGCATCCAATATCTGCACAGCAGGATCCCATAAACAGTAATGACCAAATAACCAATTTTACCAATATTGGTTTTGCAAACAATGTAAATGGGGCTGATTCTACAGAAAGAACCTCAACACATTGCAGAAACATTTCTGGAAGTATTAGCTTGGATCTGAGTCAGAAACTTCAGTTCCCATTTGAGGAAAGTATTGTGGAGCGTCAGCATAAGCTGTGTACTCACATTCCTGGTGTGGTTCATGAAGGCACAGCCTTCTGAATTAGAGGTGAGAGTGCTGAGCTCTCCCTGAGCCAAACCAGCCTCTCAAAAAGTTCCTCTGCATGTGCTGAAAGGCAAGGTGCTGTAGAACCAGCCCTGCTTCACAGTTCATTTATACTCCTGTGAGAGGCATTTGTGGTGTCACAATCATTGATGCCATCGTATGTGTATTTGTTGCTGAGGTTTGGCCTTGCCAGATGCTTTGTCGTTCTCTGAATGTCCCTTCCTATCTTCTCTTGTCCCATTGCCACCATCTGTTCGGTATAGCTTTATTACCCTTTCGTGCATTACCCAGATTTGGTTGTTGGATGGTGATTAGGAAGAAGAACCTTGGTCCATTTTTTCCGTTCTAATGCAAAGTTTAATTGCCGTGACCTGAATATTGCTTTGACTGAAAGCAGCTAATTCAGCACAAATTTTGGCTCTTCCTATGCTGGGTAACTTGAAGACAAAGGGCTTGGTTTTAACTCTGTGCAAATTCATTAGTTTTGAATGAGTTAAAGTCTCTGAGATGTTCTTTGATATGTGGTTTTTACTCTTTAAGAGTAAATTAACAGGTTCTGAGTTGTGGACCAGTAGTTGCTGTTGTTTGGAGCTCTCTCAGTATTCATATTTATCCCCTCATTCGCCTGGTTTGATAAGATTGGAAGGATTTTTGATATAAATATGTGGAAATCAAGTCCATATACCTCTTTTCAACTATCATTTCCAAGTGAAATTAAAAGTGAACTTTCTTTTAAAGTTGATAATATATATGAATATAAATCTTAAGTTATTTCTTCCTAGTTCTGTACATTAATACTTCAATGTCTAATCTTGGGCTCTGGCCAGCATTTCACTGACATAACTGTTGGGGAGTGAGTTGGCAGCAATAGAAGACAGCTCTCCCTTTCTCTGAGAGTTGCTTGAATGCGCCACACTCCGACAAAATGGCCAAGACCAGAAATTCGGTGACTTTATGGTTGAGTCCATAGTTTTCCATGGAGATCATGGATGTGATCCAGTTCTTGGGGATATAGTGATGGTAGGATGAGTCCAAATCTGAATGCATTGGAAGCCAGGTGAGGTGGGTGTAAGAATTGCCTTGTGTGCCAGGTGCTTGGCAACCAGATCTTGTGACTCAGCACTGTTTATAGCTACTTCAAATGTGCTACACTGATTAGTTAATTCAATTTTATTCTGAATTGAAGGACCACTCATTGCAGTCCTTTAAATCTCTTTAGGAACGCAAGTGGAGAGTGTGCAAATGAAACAACATATGTTCTTTGTAAGCTTCCAGAATAGAGGAAATCATTTTCCAGGCTTGTTCAAGCCTTGTGAGAGGACTTGTCATAAAAATGGCCCCTGTTATTTGCCCGAGATTGACAACAGATAATGCACCTTTGGATGAAATCTGGTGAATTGTGAGGTTAATGCAAACACAAATCATCTTCAGATAACAGAGGATTGTAACTGCAAGACAAGTGAAAGCATGACAATATACTATCTATGAATTATAAATCTAGGTCATTATAAGGTCTGTTGGTGTCAAGCTAAATAAATGAGGAAGTTTCACTGGCAATCGTACTGGCTCCATGAGCCATCTTTCCTTGTCTTTACAAGTTTGAGGGAGTCAGTGCTGGAGTACCTGATATAATCTCTCTCTCGCTTTTTCTCTCTCACACAATTTCACTCTCTCTTTATCTCGCTTTCTCTCTCTCTCTGTCTGTCTCTCTCTCTCGCACAATCTCTCTCTCTCTCCCACAATCTCTCCCTCAGAATCTCTCCCTCACAATCTCTCCCTCACAATCTCTCCCTCACAATCTCTCCCTCACAATCTCTCCCTCACAATCTCCCTCACAATCTCTCTCTCTCAATATCTCTCTCTCTCTCAATATCTCTCTCTCTCACAATCTCTCTGTCTTTCACAATCTCTCTGTCTCACACACAATCTCTCTCTGTCTCACACACAATCTCTCTCTCTCAATCTCTCTCTCTCCAATCTCTCAATCTATCTCTCTCTCTCTAAATCTCTCTCAATTTCTCCTCTCTCGCTTTCTCTCTTCTCTCAATCTCTCTCTCTCTCTCAATCTCTCTCTGTCACAGTAGTACTCTACTACCAGTCATTTACATTTGGCCAATGGCTCAATTGTTCCAGAAGTATTCTAGTGTGGTTTTTGAGTGAGTGACATATTGCTCCATTATTTTCTACAACAGTTGGCGCAAACTAAGCAGAAGCAGAATAGAATTTGCCAACAGATTGCTCCTGTGCTGTTGGCTGACTGACTTCAATACATCTTTGGCCAAGTGGGTTGATGGATAATCAACTAATGGAGTCCCCCAAACACATCAGCATGCCAAGGAACTGATGGATCTGACTGGGGTATTTCATGAGGCTGACTCGAGAAGAGCCTGGGTATACTCCATTATGAAAGTATTTGTTTTGGTGGAGAGCCAAGTGTACTGTCACTTTCGAGAAAGTGGTTAAAACAATCAATTGAAATGAATCACAAAAGCTGTATTGCAAAGCAGAGCTGTTGCTATCTTGATACCTCTTAATTTATCCAGTTTATATCCAGAGTCTTGTCCTGTACTTGCAGAAGTTCCAGTTGTTAATGCTCCTTAATCTGGAGCCATGTGATTCGCAAATTTTCAAGCAAAATCTAATATTGTTGTAAAATATCACTGTTCAAAGTGAGCAGTTACGAATGAGCAGCTATAAATAAGCTATCAGCTTTTTGACCGTTAGACATCTGAAATATTTTATGCTTTTTGTGGAGGAATGGGAACACCTGAACACTAAGAATTTAATGAGATTCAATTGCAACGGGCAAAGAAAAGAAAGTGATGAAAATAAGAGAAGAGGAGATGGAGCAGAGCTTCAACTAATCTCTTGAACTTTGGAAATGAATCTTTTTTGTAATTTAACAGTTGACCTGTGAACCTCAACGGTATTTTAATTTCTAGAGCCACCCAGTTGTTTATTTATTATTTGCACATAGGAGTAACACGTGCAGAGGATCTTCCAGTTTATTTGAAATGAAAAATGAAATGAAAATCGTTTATTGTCACGAGTCGGCTTCAAATGAAGTTACTGTGAAAAGCCCCTAGTGGCCACATTCCGGCGCCTGTCCGGGGAGGCTAGTACAGGAATCGAAACGTGCTGCTGGCCTTCCTGGGTCTGCTTTAAAAGCCAGCGATTTAGCCGAGTGAGCTAAACCAGCCCCTCTAATCTCCTTATTTAAAATAATTTACATTTTAATTGTGCTTGATTTTGTAGTCGAAAAGAATATTTTGATAAAATCAAATTACTGCGGATGCTCTAATCTGAAACAAGAACAGAAAATGCTGGAAAATTTCAGCAGACCTGACAGCATCTGTGGAGAGAGAACAGAATCAGTTTCAAGCCTGGATGATCCTACGTCCGATCTTTTGATATTGTGGTCAAGAAACCAAATTGAGATGAATTAGGGAGGCAAAAATAGATTGTTCATCACATAGCAGCTCAAAAATAGATGGTAAATGGAGTATCTCATCAGGCTCGCTTTTTGCCCCCCACACTGTGCAGTTAATATTGCTGTGACACTTCTAACAGTTAAATTGGACAGAGTAAAGGCAAATTCGCCGTAGTCTCAAATGAGCAGAGGCTGCTTTCCCCTTTGAGGGGGAGAGCTGACTGGTGGCAATTTAACCCGAGGGTCACCACACCCCAGACGAGGGCCAATGTTGAGAAGGCGGGGCCTTCATGGATAACCTCAGATGGTATGGATTTGAAGCCGCGCTGTGACCTTGCTCTGCATCACAATCCAGTTGTTCAGGCAACTGAGCTAAACACACAAACTAAAAGCAATATTGACTGAACACTATTTCAGTTGGCAACTTATACTCTAAACTACAGAAAAGATTCACCATTTAACATTTAAAACAACCAGAATTATTTCTCTGGCTGTTATTTACTCTGTCCCTTAAGTAGGTTCTTCTTTCTCCAAGAACCTGCCTGATGTGTCAGTCCAAAGTGATTCCTAACTCCTTTTCCCTTTTCCAAACAGATAAATTCTAATCCCCAAACTGACTTTCACCATGTGGGTTACCCTGGTGATCCGTCCCTCTCGCCGACACAAGTGAACCTTCTAGCTTTACTTTAACCCACATAACCTCGATCTCTTCAATCCGGCGACTGGCTCCCACATGCATTTTGTCCGATGAAGAATAGAGACTTCTCTCTCTCTCTCTCTATTTCTCTCTCTCTCTTTGCAACCTCCCTCCACTCTCTTATCTGCAGCTTCTCTCCCTCCCTCCCTCTCTATCTCTCGCTCATATTCTTACAGACTGACCCTGTCTGTGAGGTTCAGCCATTGTTTTTAAAAAGGAAAGATTGTAACCCGATCCTAAAATTTTCTTCCAACTTCCTTTCTCTAAGTGCATTTCCATGGCAACATGAATCACGTGAGCCTTGTATTCAGGTAGAAATGCTGATTCGCTATATTCTAGACTCCCTAACTCTATTTCGGAATTAAATGGACAGAATAAAGTATAGCTGTTTAAAAAGCCTGACTTTCCAACAGCTTCCTGAGATTTGAAGTCTAAGAACTGAATTTTTGGGGAGTCATGGAAAATCCATGGCATATTCAAAATTATGGACGGCAACACATCACCATATGCTACAGGAACCATTTACGGCAGGGAGGAATAGGGTGGGAGGTTACTGATATGAGTGAAACATGAACTCAGCAGCGACATTTTAACTCAGTGCAGAGTTGAAACAGACCCTATTTTCGCTTATTCCACACTGTGTGAGTTATGAATTTTCCTTCGAGTGGACACGCATAATCTAGAAGTGCAGCAAAGGTCTGTAGAACTGTCAAGCTGTCAAATTATTTAAATCCATTAAAAAAAATTTTTTATTGAGGTTTTGATATATAAAACAAATATATGTGAACAAACAGTAGATTAAAAAGAGAAAATAAAAAGTAAATCTAAAATTATTTACACATAGATTGGCTTCAACTATAACATACGTACATTGGAGTTTCCTTATTTCCCCTCCTTAAAGAATTTGCAGTAACGATTATGGTTTCCTGTATTTCGCTTCCCACCGGTTTTCTTTGTTTTTCTTCCCTTTGATTCAGGTTGTTGCACCCCCCCCCCCCCACCCCTCCGTGTCTCATGCATCTTTTTTGGGGGCTTGGTTGAGTTCCATGTCCACCACCCCCCCCCCCCCCCCCCTCCCCTCTTTGCTATGTTGTGTCGTGGCTACTCCCACCTGTTCTTCGGCTTCTTAGTTGTTGGCCACCAGAAGGTCTTGGAACAACCAATTGAATGGCTCCCTGTTTTGTGGAAGCCTTCTTCCGACTCTCGGATGGCGAATTTAAACTTCTCCATTTGGATAAATTCCGACAGGTTGGGCAACCAGTCTGCAGCTTTGGGTGGTGTTGCTGACTGCCAACTGAGCAGGATTCTCCAGCGGGCGATTAGGGAGGCAAACGCAAGGGCATTGGCTCACCTTTCCATGATGAGATCCGACTGTTCTGATACCCCCGAAGACTGCCACTCAGGCATGGCTCCACCTTCATCCCGACCACCTTGGACATTGCCTCGAAGAAGGTGTCCAAAACCCAGTGACTCTGGAGCAAAACCAGAACATGTGGGCGTGGTTGGCTGGGCCGCCTTGGCACCATTCAATTCATCCTCCACCTCCAGGAAGAACCTGCTCATTCGAGTTCTGGTTACATGGGCTCTGGTCTACAATTTTAACTGCATTAAGCTTAGCCTTGCGCATATGGAGGTGGAGTTGACCCTGTGCAGTGCTTTGCTTCGGAGTCCCCATCCTATTTCAAACCTCCTCCCACTTCTCCCTCATCTTGTCCAGTTGGGTGTTAGCCCCCCTTAGCAGTTGCCTGTAAATGTTTCCACAGTTTCCTTTCCCTAAGATGTCCGCATCCAACAGGTCTCCAGCACTGATTGTCGTGGTGGCCGTGGGAACATCTTTGTTTTCCTCCGTAGGAAATTTTGGATTTGTAGTTCGTTTCCCCCCCCCCCCCCCCCCCCCCCCCCCCCCAAATCAGCTGGAATCTTTCTGTCAGTTCTTCAAGTGTTGTTAGCCTGTTGGTGTAAAAGGCCCTAACTGTTGGCATCACCCCATCCTGTCTCCACCTTTTGAAGGTGGTGTCCATGGTCGCTGGCGTGAACCTGTGTTTGTTGCAGATGGGGGCTTTGTCGGACGTTACGGTTAACCCGAAATGCTGTCAGAGTTGGTTCCATACCGGAGAGTTGCTACCACCATTGGGCTCGTTGAATATTTAGGTGGAGATGGGAGTGCTGCTACGGCCCTGAGGGTGGACCCTCTGCAGGAGCCCTCCTCCATAAGCACCCACTCGGCTTCCGGCTCCTTTATGCACCCATTTATTCTTGTAAGTGCTATCATTATAGCATTATTAATACTCGACTACTTTCCAGACCCTATCATTATCACAGTAGGGTGCTGTAATTTCATAGTTTCATTGAAAGCTGTTGATGGTTAGTAAATGATTAGCTATCTTTGATATAGGGTTATATCCCATATATCACCAAGCCTTCACTGTCATTCAGTCAAAATCCTGGAGCCCCCTCTCTAATAGCACTGTGGGTGTACCTACATCACATGGACCGCAGTGAAGAAGGTAACACGCCACCACTTTCTCAAGAGCATTTAGGGAACTCAATAAATACTGGCCTAGTTAACGAAGCCCCCATCCCTTGAATTAATTTTTTAAAAGTGCAGCCACTCTGGTCATTGTTTACAGGTGTGAATATCTTCCGAGTTCCCAGTGAGATAACCTGCCACCCAGGCATGTTGACAGCAGAATTCACAATAGGTCAACAGGTGTTTATGCTTCCATTATACCCCAAATTAAAGACACAGTCCAGAAATATAATAATTTAATAAAACCTCACATTTGTAACAAGACAATTGAGAAATTGAGGCTCATTAGAGGGATGGCCAGCTAAGGTATTCAAGGGGTGAGGTTTCTCAGCTAAGGTATTTGAGGCTCTGAGGAATTGAACTGAGAGCTTTTCCACTGGTTGATGAAGTAACAAAGATTGAAATATAAAATGCTCACAAAGGATCGAAGTAGATGTCTTTACACAGAGTGACTAGAATGTAGAACTGTTGTTGAAGCAGAACCTGTTAATTATTTTTGCAGGAGAGTAGCATTGGATGAGGCAGTGCATTTCGAGAAAAAATTAGCACAGATTTGATCTATTGGTCAGTGATGGTGGCTGCAGTATTTGGTTCTTGAATAAGATGTCAGAAGGATTTTGGGTGCATTTGCAGTGCATATTCTGATGGCCAAAAGTCTGTTTCATTGCTTGGTCGCAATTCTAACTTTCTAGCCCAGGAGGGAGACTTTTATGTCAAACCTTTTCCCCAACAGTTAGAAATTCAGTGTTTAGAAAGTGCTGAGAAGAGATACTGAGATTGGGTACCGTCAAAGACCTGTCAAGCACTTAGCAAGCCAGGTACTGGATTCGCACTCTTTAAAAAAACAAAAAAAAAACAAATTTAGAGTAGCCAATTTTTGTTTTCTTCAATTAAGGGGAAATTTAGCGTGGCCAATCCACCTAACCTGCACATCTTTGGGTTGTGGGGTGACATGGGGAGAATGTGCAAACTCCACACGGACAGTGACCCAGGGGCGGGATTCGGACCCGGGTCCTCAGCGCCACAGTCCCAGTGTTAACCACTGTGCCACATGCCGCCCCTGGATTCACACTCTTAAGTGTTGTCACACTGAAATGGTGCATGACCAACAGCTTGATGCCGTTCCCCTCTGCTTTACTGTGGAAGTGGATCAGGCCCAGCCTCCATGTGGTGAACCAATGTCATTGCAACATGGTAAAGTGCCAGTGTCACTGACACACAGCGAAAAAAACGGAAAGGTCCCGAGGATAGCCACTTGTTAATCGGGAACTGATGTTAGGGAAGAAGGTGCTGGAATCTCCCAGTGAGTAAGCATAACTGAAATTTACTATAAATTAAAAACAAGAACTACTAGATATACTCAGCCGGTCGAGCCACCTCTGTGGAGAGAAACATGAGTTAATTTTTCAGGTCCATAACCTTTCATCAAAACTGGTATTAGAGAAATGGATTGGATATGTATTAGATAATTTTACTTGCTCTTGAACTGTTCTCTAAACAGCACCAATAGTAGTTACTGCAAGGTGACTCTTCACATACAGCTGCATATGTTTGCCCTGTTGGCCGATGTGGTGTATGCAAGAGTGGGATTTGGAAGGATAAACTTGCATTGTGTCTCCTGGTGGTTCATTCCCTGAGTGCCTTTGTGCTGTAATTATTATTACAGTAAAAACAAAGGTGGCCATATGAATTGTTCATATACTCTCTATTTGAATTGTGGAAAATACCAGCAGTGTAATTACAATTTTAGATCTTAAGAACTTGGGCTGTGCCTGGAGGGAACAATTTGGGCAGCATAACACGATGAAGTAGCGGTAGTTGCAGATCTCACTGGTGGTGTGAGTAATTTTATATGATGAATTTGTACTACAAACTATTCCCTCATTTTGGATTATGAGGGCCTTTTTTCCCTTTGGAGTTTATTTTAGAGTTAACTATCCTGGTGTATAGCTTTGTGCATTGGGAACACAGATTATAAATTTGAGTGTTAAGATCGACAGGAACAATTAGGCTGATTTTTCATCCAATCCCCTTTGGCTCGACTTTTCGTTGAATTTTCTGTACATATTCATTAAAGCAAACATGCAATAGTATATTTGTATCAACGTCTTCTCGCACCTCCGAGACCTGGATTTGAATCCAATCTGAATTTGAGATGAAAGGCTTCCCTTAGTGCTCGTGCTGTGGTGGGTACTATTCTGAAGGTAGTGTTAAGCGGCAGCAGAAATAGCCTCCATGCAGCACCCAGCTGTGCTAAGCCCAGCCTCCGAACGCATGATACCGACGCTGTGATACAATGTGTTCCACTAACACACTGATTGGCTTTCTTCAGAAGCCAAAATAATATCTGCATATGGCCCAGATGTTCTGGTCTCCAGATGCTTGTACCCTGGGGATACCCTGGAAGGTGCACCGGGGGACCCCTTGGAAGTCCCACTGCAAGGATTCCATGGGAATTGCCTGCAAAGTTTCAACTTCAGATGGGCAATTCCCCAGCGTCTGGAACTCTGAGTTAGAATTGGAGACGTCGGAGGGTTCCGACTCACTTACCCAGTTACCCAGGAAATGTTAAACAAGGGGAAAATCATATCTGACTCCTAGTTAACAATACAACTGCCCCCCACCCAACTCCTAAAAGGGGAGTTCAGGTCCTTGGTAAAGCAGCTATAGGTGGCTGGGCCTAGGACAATCTTAGGAACTCCTGTAATAATGCACTGGGATTGAGATGATCGACCACCAACAACCACAACTATCTTACTTTGTGCTCGGTATGACTCCAGCCGATGGAAAGTTTTCCCCCGATTCTCATTGACTTCAGTCTTACTTGGGCTTCTTGATGCAATGCTCAGTCAAATGCTGCCTTGATGTCAACGGCAGTCACTCTCACCTCACCTCTGGAGTTGAGCTCTTTTGTCCATGTTTGGACCAAAGCTGTAATGAGGTCAAGAGCTAAGTGACCCTGGCAGAACCCAAACTGAGCGTCCGTAAGCAGGTTATTACTGAGTAAGTTCTGCTTGTAAGCACTGTTGACGACCCTTCTATCACTTTGCTGCTTATTGAGAGTAGACTGATGTGGCAGTAATTGACTGGGTTGGATTTGTCCTGCTTTTTGTGTAAAGGACATACCTGGGCAATGTTCCACATTGCTGGGTGAATGCCAGTCTTTGTAGCTGTACTGGAACAACTTGGCTAGAGGTGCAGATTGTTCTGAAACTCTAGCCTTCAGTACGATTACCAGAATATTATCAGGGTCCATAGCCTTTGCCGTATCCAGTGCCTTCAGCCGTTTCTTGATATCATGTGGAGTGAATTGAATTGGCTGAAGACTGGCATCCGTGATCCTCGGGAGGAGGCTGAGATGGATCATCCACCTGGCACTTCTGGCTGAAGATGGTTGCAAATGCTTCAGCCTGATGTGCTGGGCTCCTCAACTTTGAGGATGAGGATATGTGTGGAGCCTTCGCCTCCAGATAGTTGTTTAATTGTCCCCACCATTCACGACTGGGTGTTGCAGGACTACAGAACTAGATCTGATCCATTAGCTGTGGGATCTCTTAGCTCTGTCTGTCATATACTGCTTCTGCTGTTTGGCATGCAAGTAGTCCTGTGTTGTAGCACCTCATTTTTAGATATGCCTAGCGCTGAAATGCCCTCCTGCACTCTTTAAATCAGTGTTGAATCTCTGGCTTGACCGTAATGGTAGAGTGGGGTATATGCTAGGCCATGAGGTTACAAATTATGATTGTGTAGAATTCTACTGCTGCTGATGACCTACAGTGCCTCCTGGATGTCCAGTTTTGAGATACTACATCTGTTTGAAATTTATCCCATTAACACAGTGGTAGTGCCACACAACTTGGTGGAGGTATCCTCAATGTGAAGATGGGACTTTAACTCAATAAGGGCTGTGCGGTGGTCACTCCTACCTATAATGCATCTGCATCTTTTGGTAAGGTTAGATTGGCGAGGTCGAGCTCAAGTAGGTTTTTCACTCTTGTAGGCTTCTCTCGCCACCGGTCGCAGACTGAGTCTTGCAGCTATGGCCTTTATGACTGGGCCAGCACGTTCAATACAAGTGCTACTGGCCACTCCTGGTGATGGACATTGAAGTCTCCACCAGAGTACATCCAGTGCCCTTGCCACCCTCAGTGCTGCCTCCAAGCAATGTTCATCAGCTGAGAACCGATGGTAGGTGGTAACCAGTGGATGGCATACTTGCCCATGTTTGACTTGATGCCATGAGATTTCCTGAGGTCCAGAATCAAGATTGAGCACTTCCAGGGCAGCAGGAATTAATTGTGTTGTTATTTTGAAGACAAGTCGACTTTCTGGTCTACTAACGTTGAATTACATATATTTTTTCACTATGTCCACCCAGAAATACTAATTTTGTTTGTCAGTTCACCAGTCCCATGTTTCCGACAAGCCACCTTCAACATGAGCTTGAGGTCCGAGACAAGATTGCACAGTGTACTCCATGTTTTCCGACATGGGTTTCCTTGTGCGTGGCTCCCTGCAGGGAGCGGGGACTGAAATTTCCCCTCTAAATGTGTTTGTTATGGCGAAACATTTGTTTTTATATTCAATCTACTTGATTATATGTGCCATAGCCACCACTGAGGGTTTCTTCAAGATAAGTGTGGTTTGTGTGCTGGAAATGCAACTGATTGTAAGTTTGGTCTTGGTCCAAGTGGGAATTTTGAAAATGACCTGTATTGGTCTGAGATGGAAAATGGAACATTTCATACTAATGTGTATTCTGGCACATTTGTCTAATCTGGAGGCACAGAGTTACATGTGAAGCATACATTATACAGGGGATCAACATAAAATCACTTAAACATGAAGAACTGTTAGTTGAGAATCTGAAGGTGCTTGGTTGCAAATTCACCTGGTTGCTGACTTTAAAAAGCAGCAACTGAATTGTAACATCTCAGTGGTTCAACAAGACGGATGAAACATTACTGCTCATAAAGGTTGCGCCTGGTTAGTCTCCATATCTTGATTGGCTGGCAGTTATTTTAAACAGATGATTAAAGAATAATAACAACTTGTATTTATACAGCACCAATAAAAATAGTAAAACATTCCAAAGGTGCTTCACAGGAGTGTTATTGAACAACATTTGACACTGGACCATTTGAGAGATATTCGGGCTGATGGGCAAAAGCTTCGTCAAAGGGTTATGTTTTGAGTAGTGTCTTAAAAGAGGGGAAAGCAGTAGAGAGGTGAAAATGCTTTTGTGAGAGAATTCCAGAGCTTTGGGGCTGGATTGGGGCTATGTCCGCAGGATCCGTCTGGTCTTACGACCGGAAAGTCGGTAGTGCCCCCGCACCGATCCTCCACCCGGTGGGGGGCTAGCAACCACGCAGCATAAAGCCCCTGGCTTTACCTGCGGATAAGGCTGGAGAATGGCTGGGTCCGTGGCCGCACATGCGCACAGTGGCTGCCTGTGACGGCCGCGCAGTGCAACATGGCGCCAACCGTGCGCAGACCCGGCCTGCCAAAACCTGCCCCCCTGTAACCAGCCTCGCCACCCCCACGAGTCCCCCCCCCCCCCCCCCCCCAGCCCTTGCCGATGCCCCGCCTTCCAGCAGAAGTAGTTTTAGTCGGCCAGAATTTTTGGAGGGTAGAACAAAGGAGGCCAGCTAGGGGAGCTAGGGGTATGTTAGAATTGTCAAGTCTTGAGGTAACAAAGACATGGCTGAAGGTTTCAGCAGCAGATAAGCTGAGGTAGGGGCAGAGTCAGGTGGTGTTAACGAGTTGGAAACGCATGGGGCTGGATTCTCCGCAGCCCTGTGCCAAAATAGTGTTTGGAGAATCAAAGCTTACGCGAGAATCGGGCCCGGCGCTGCTCCCTGGAGAATCGCCCGCGCGCATATTACGCGGCGCGGCAGGAAGGCCATTGCCAGAAGCCCTCCCAGCGATACTCCTGTCCCGACCGGCCGAAATCCCGACAGCATGGTTCCACCTCTGGGCAGTCGGGACTCACGCGTGGTGGCTGCGAACTCGGTCTGCGGCCGCCCTGGTGGGGGGCGGGGGATCAAACACCGGGGGGTGGGGGGTGTCTTATGGGCGGCCAGGCAGCGATCGGGAGGGTTAGATGGAGCGGCGCGGGGCAGATCATTGGGACCTTGCTTGTTGCTTCAGGTCCACCGGCAGAGTCTGCCATGGTGCTTGGCGAGGCCGCTGGAGGCCACCGCCATGCGCATGTGTGGACTTGGACCCAGAAGTGAGGGGGTCCGTATCCGCAGCCAAAGCTGTGGGAATCACGATGTGTCCCTGCCAGCCCCTGCAGGTAGGTGAAATGTCTGCATCTTTTTTAGGAAAGTCTAGAGTGAAACGCCAGTGGTTTTACGCTGGCGTGGGGGCATAGCCCCATTTTTTGAGAATCCAACCCATGGTCCTAGTGATGTGACTGATATATGGTCAGAAGCTCAACTCAGGATCATGTATGACACCAAAGTTGCAAACAGACTGGTTCAACTCCAACTGTTGCCAGGGAGAGGGCAAGAGTCATTGGCTTTTGTGGGAGGGTCTGCCCAGTATTTACTTTGAGGAAATTTCTGTTCATCCAGTCCTGGATATTGGATAAGCAGTATGACAATTTTGAGACAGCGGAGGAGGTAACTGTGGTGAAATAGGTCCAGTTGTTTTTAACATGCATGTGGAAACAGGCATTGTTTTTTCAAATAATGTCATTGAAGAGCAACATATGGATAAGAAATAGGAGGGGGCTAAAGATAAATCCTTGGGCAAAACTAGAAATAAAGGCATTGGAGAAGGAAGGTAGCTCAACTCCACATTCTCAAGAGAATTTAGGAATGGACATTTCATGAGATGTGAATTAAAAAGTTGATTCTCCGGTTAGATTGAGTTGATTGACTGGACAACTAAGAATGGAAACTTAAAAAAATATATTTTTATTAAAGATTTTCCATTTATGAATTTATAACAAAGCTAACATCATAGATAAAGAAAAACCTAAAGCCCCACCACCACCTAACCCCTCACCTCGCCCTTATGACTGTGACTAATTCCTTAAAGAAGGAAACAAACGACTGCCATCTCAATCTCAGGAAAAACCTCTCAACTGACCCCATGACGGTGTACTTGACCTTCTCCAAATGCAAGAATTCCATTAGGTCACCCAATTATACTGAGGTACTGGGCAGAGTAGACATCCACCCTACTAGAACTCTTCGGGCAATCAACGGGGTGAAGACGAGGCATTCTGCCTTCAGCCATGGTGTGTCTGACATCCCGAAAATGGTCACTGAAGGATAAGGCTCCAGACCAATATTAAGAATCACTGACATGGTGCTAAAAAAGGAGACCCAAAATCTTACCAGTTTGGGATAAGTGTTTGTGGTTGGCCCCCCATCTGCCCTCCCCAGAGCACTGCTCACACCGGCCTTCTACCCCCGGAAAGAAACCTTGGTCAGGTGAGCCCTATGCACCACCTTAAACATGATCAGGCTGTGCCGTACACATGAAGACATGGAATTCACCCTATGAAGGGCCTCACTCCATATTTTATCATCAAATATAGGTCCCAATTTCCCCACCCACTTCGCTTTCAGCTCATCCATCGGCACCGATTCCTCCGACAGGAAGCACCCATATACGCCTGACGTGCTACCCCCCTCTGACCCCACTAGAGAAAGCATCCTCTCCATCAGAGACGGCGGCGGTGCCATGGCAAATGTTGGAAAGGCCTTTCACACAAAATTATGGATCTGGATGTACCTGGGCGAATTCAACCCAGAAAGTCCGAACTTCACTGACCATTCCTCCGATCTGGCAAACCGTCCTGCCACAAAAAAATCCCCAAATCTCTCGAGCCCCTTCCCTCCCCAACCCCAAATGTCGCATCTAATCTCAACAACACAAAGAAGCGATTAGCACAAGTAGGGGCCAACAAAACATTGAAAAAGAAACAAAACCCTTGGGAGCATATTCATTTTAATAGACTGAACTCTGTTAAGGTAGGGGAAAGTTATCCCACTTTTGAAAACCGGACTTAACCTTACTCACTAGACTCGCGTTGTTCAATTTATGGAGCAGTGCCCAATCGATGCAACTAAGAATGGAACCCAACGAGTATAGTCCCATTCAACTCTTCACTCTCACACGTATACTAAATCCTAATGACAGGCATCCTGTACATGTTTATCGTCACTCCACACTATTCGTTCATGGATGTGGGTGTCGCTGGCTTGGTCAGGATTTATTGCCCACCCCTGAGGGTATTTAAGGATCAACCACATTGCTACAGGTCTGGAGTCACATTTAGGCAAGACCAGGTGACAGATTTCCATAAAGGACATTAGTGAACTAGATGGGTTTTTATCACACTTGACAATGGTTTCTTGGTCACCTTTTAGACTTTTAATTCCAGACTTTTATTGAATTCAAATTTCACTATTTTCCATGGTGGGGTTCAAACCCGGGTCCCCAGAGACTCTGGATTACGAGTCCAATGATAATACCACTACCTCACTGCCTCCCCGTGTACCTCTCTTTCCCCCTCCAGTAGCCCCATCAATCCCACTCCCCGGATGATCGGACAAATATGGTGGATGTGGTCTGATTTTGTGTAAGTTTAAAATTTTCTAAAGATATCCATCGAAAGAATTGATGTTGCTTTGGTTTAAACAGTGCTCATGCTGAGAGTGCATATTTACCTCAGTGAGTTAGTGAACCTTCTGAGAGCTCTGCATTCCTCCACTGCTGCCACTTGCGAATTCCCCACTTTCTTCACTCCACCACAGCATTGAACCTTCACCCCTCTATCTCATGGTTTCCTCTTTTAAGACGCTGCTAAAAACCTTCCTCTGTGATCAAATGCTTTGCTACCCATCCTCACTCTTTGGTTCAGTGTCAGATTCTTTTTGTCATTGCGCTGCTGTGAAATACCTATTGGCTTAATAATGTTAAAGGTGCTGTTTGAATGCCAGTTGCATGTATTGTCATTGTGAGGACTCCCTATTCAAAATGAGTTGTTTTTTGGAATTCCACCGAGATATAAAATCCTGGGTAAGGGGTGGGGTGTAACATTTCTAACAGATTGCACTGATTTTTAAAGATAGGCTGTGTGAATGATGATATTTAGAGCCAAACAATAAAAGTTTTAAATGTGCAGTGGAACTGTTTGTTGCCTCTAAGAGCAGCTCGTTATGAATCGTAAGATTCACTCCATTCCTGCATTGTTTCTTGCTGTTCATTTAGTTTTGTGTCTTTCACATGATATCACACTACATCTACTGCTTTTTAAAGATCATTTGATTGACTGGAGTGTGAAAGAGAAGAGAGAAACCACTGAACATTTAAGTAAAACTTGCAAAAAGATCAGTTACGATGAAAGTAATGGGAGCCCAGCCCCTCTTTAGCCACTGTGGCTAATCCATTACAAATGCGGTTAGTCTGAAAGCTATTCTGAAATAGCACGAGAGGCCAGCATCTTCAGTAAAGAACCCATCAGCTCTGAAACCACCTTTATTAGTGCTCTTCCAGCATTTTGTGCCTGTGTCAGAACTGCATCGCATCATGATTAATGGAGGTTTTGTAGCACAGTGGTCACGTCCCTACCACTGGACGAGAAGCTCCGGGTTCAAGTCCACCACAAGGACTTGTTGGCCATGGAAGATTATAACACGATTCAATGATCAGCTCGGGAATTCTTCCACCACTTCCCCACTATTCCCCAAAGAGGAAAATAAATGTGAATATATACTTTAAATAAAAAAGTCATTAAAAATATCACATCATGCTTTATTCAACCTTAAACTGTTGCAATTGCACTGGATTACAATGTGTATTGTCACGATTGAAGAGATTTGAAAAGGAACTCATTTATATTTAGTTCTGAGATCCTTACATGTATAAGCGATTGTAAGCATATTTGCCTATCCAACCACATTTTGTGCATTGCCATTTGTCAAGATCGGGTATCGTTATAATTGATAATCCTTTTCATAAGTGTAGAGAAAGGGCAAAATATTTAAATAATTGAAGCATCTCGGTGATGTTATAGACAAGTGAAAAATAACAGTGAGTTGGTATTCACCACATTCTGACCCTCCGAGTTTGTTTTAGTGAGTTTTAGTTTCCCTGGAGATTAGCTTTGATCTTTGTCAAATTCAGATATTTCGAGTCCCTTGTAACTGATAACTGAGTGGAATTGGCTTCTCACATCAGATTACAGTCTGTCATGGTGATTGGTGCCAACAGCAAACACTGATGATCACGGTCTACAAAAATCTGCTGTTACATTCTCATAGCATCAAAGGAATGTGCCCCCCCCCCCCCCCCCCCCCCCCCCCCACTGCTCTCACAGCTGCTCCCAGTGGCTTTTTCTTACACAGTAAATTAATTGGAAAAACAAGGGACAAAAGGCATTAGGTGGGGTCAGCCCCTAGTGTCGGAGCTAGCTCATTGACGGGCTTTAATCACTGTCCTTTTTAGAGGACCAGGTTAAGGCAGCCAGAAACCCTCCCCAAAAGAGGCGGCTAGGAGAGAGAGCCATGCTGGTGTCTCCCGAGTGCATGCTAAGATCACTGCTACTCCGTTTCAAATAGTTTTTCAGGATGAGGGTCTGATGACAGAAGTGTGTCAGAACGCCTGCTTACTTCTGTTGAAACATAACTCGAGTTGCAGTCTTCCAAAGATTTATTTTGAAAAACTATGTGCAAAGCCCATTATTTTACCAGTTGTGTAACATCCAACAACACTGAAAAAAATGGCTAAACTTTTTGTCCATGTTTTTGCCTTCAGGGTACATTCTGATAACAGTTCACATGTCGACAGTGCCTTCATGTACAGTGCCATATGGTGTGTATCATTTGTTCAATTTGTGGTATCCAGCTTCGTTTGGTGAATGGAAATCATGCTAAAATTACTATTTAACTTCCGTTGTAACCAGTTCCCTCTATGATTTTGTTTTCCATTTTAGGCCTCATTCCCTTTCAGGCAGTCCAGCATTTTCTGACATCTCGCTCATCAGAATTTCCCCACAAAGAACTCCTGTTGGTACATCAGAGCCAATGTTTAACCCACCACACCCATACATTAACCCATATATGGACTACATTAGATCTCTACACAGCAGCCCCTCTCTGTCAATGATTTCTGCAGCCAGGGGACTCAGCCCGACTGACGGTGAGCATCATGTATAGTTTTGTGTATCACTTTAATGAGTTACAAAGATAATGCTGCGAATATTTTACAATTCAAACTTTTTAATCAACTTACAATGCTAATAGTACAATATTTAAAACAAATGTCTATTGATAGTGGCCTTGACATATAACCAACTAATGATTTTATCATTGTGGTGATCGAATGTATAAGCCCTCGTTTGTTGTTTAAATCCTATTTCAGTAAGGACTTGTATTTTTTTTATTGTTCCTCCTGCACATTATTCTTCTCAGTGTTGTTTTGAATGCCAGACCTTTCACTCTTGAAAACACACAGTTTCACAATAATGTCTCCTGAGTTGCTGGGGCAGGAGAGGATGCTTCAATTGTAACTTTAAAAATTAAAAAAACATACAATCAGATCCTGACTTCTGAATATTTGTGAGGCTGTTTGAAATTTGACTGCATGTTCCAATTAATTGTGACATATCTCCGGTTGCTGATAGTAAAAAAAAGTGTTACAATTAGGATTCATCCATTGATGAGACAACATCAGTAAAACAGCCCTTTCTAAACTTCTAAAGTATTAGAACAAATCAACCAATAAGAAATATGAGTGCACATCGGACTGAGTTGCCTATGGTTCACAGATGCCTCAGTTGTAAGATATCACCTCACTACAGCAGCTGTACAATTTGTTTCAAAGAGATCTGTATTTAGAATAAAAGGGAGGTGGGATGACACTTTGTCTTATACCATTTATGCCCACCTGTCATGTAACAAAGATGAAGGTGCATGTGTTTCCAATTTGTGTTGCTAACAAGGTGAAGTATCTCCCTGACTTCTCAGCACACCCACCAGAGGAAGGCACACTGCCATGACCAGTTGTTCTCTGACAGTAGTCAGTGGCATGGTTCATTGACGTAGGCCTGGGGTTGTGATCTGTGCCTTTCCAAAAGAACAACATCTGGGAAGCCAAAAATGAATAACATAAAGAATGAGTGAAGAGGGAACTCAGTGGAATGCATTCCTCCATCATGCTGTGATAACATTGCAATTACTCAGCCCTCCCTTGAGGTTTTTCCCTGGCTGGTTGATGCTCTGCAACAACAAAGCTAAAAAAAAAATCTTCCACCTCACTAAGGAGCCTTCTGGCCAATCCACATCAAACAACCTGCTCTGAAAACATTGCTCACATTTTGACTGCTGTGACAAATTCCACTAGAGCAGCTGAGGCAATCTATAACATTCTAAAACAATCAACAACACTCTAAGTAGAACAACCCGCAACATTGGAAAAAAAAACAAATTACCCAAAAATCCCAGGCGCGATTCTCCCAGACAGGGAGAAATCGTAAGGCTGGCGTCAAATCCGGGCGGGTTTGACGCCAGCCTCCCCCTCCCCGACCGGGAACCGATTCTGGTCCCCGGTCGGGGCTAGTATGCCGCGGCCGTGAACTCCGGCATCGCGGGCTTAACGAATTTCGTTAAGCCCGCTTGCCAGAGTTTGCGCCG
This sequence comes from Scyliorhinus canicula, assembly GCF_902713615.1. Lineage (NCBI taxonomy): Eukaryota > Metazoa > Chordata > Chondrichthyes > Carcharhiniformes > Scyliorhinidae > Scyliorhinus > Scyliorhinus canicula. Next base: position 152,128,880 of record NC_052155.1, read on the forward strand.
GCTGACGCGTCACATGACGTCAGCCGCGCATGCGCAGATTGGAAGACTCCAACCCGCACATGTGCGGATGACGTCATCGCGCATTTGCGCGAAACCCGCGCATGCGCGGGCCGGGATGCCCCTCAGCCGCCCCGCGAAGTGATACAGCGGGGCGGCGGAAGGACAAAGAGTGCGCGGGAATCGGACCCGCTGATCGCGGGCCCATGGCACCCTTGGCATGGCCATGGTACTGCCGTGCCAATCGGTGCCATGGTTTTCAAAATCGGGACTTTACGGCCGTTTTTACGAACGGCCAGACCAGGTGTGTTTGCCGTTCGTAAAAACAGCCGTAAAGGGCTTGGACTTCGGCCCATCGGCCAGCTGAGAATCGCTGCTGGCCGTAAAAAAACGGCGGCAGCGATTCGTGTCGGGCGTGGGGGGGGGGGGGGGGGGGGGAGAGAATAGCGGGAGGGCGTCAGACTAGCGTGGCCGTAAAAATTTACGAACCCCGCTATTCTCCGCACCGTCGTGAGTGCGGAAAATTGCGCCCCCAGTGTTTTAAGAAATCTTATAAAAATTCCATAAATAAGATCCAGATCTGGAGCATCACCATGAACTATACAGTTCTTCTTTGGGCCACATCTAGTCTGTATACCAAGTTTTATTGAAATCTGTCCATTATTTTTGAAACATATTGTTTACAGACGAACAAACAAGGGCAAAAACATTATTTAGTAATAAATTAATAATAATCTTTATTAGTGTCACAAGTAGGCTTACATTAACACTGCAATGAAGTTACTGTGAAAAGCCCCTAGTCGCCACATTCCGGCACCTGTTAGGGTACACGGAGGGAGAATTCAGAATGTCCAACTTACCTAACAAGCACATCTTTCAGGACTTGTGGGAGGAAACCGGAGCACCCGTAGGAAACCCTCGCAGACATAGGGAGAACATGCAGACTCTGCACAGACAGTGACCCAATCTGGGAATGGAACCTGGGTCCCTGGTGATGTGAAGCAACAGTGTTAACCACTGTGCTAGTTTCCACTCCCCTTCAGCGGAGGTAAAAATTAAGTTGCAGAGACATTTTTATGTAAAAAAACAAGACAGACTCTGATGCATGATTCCTGCTCTAGGATTCAATAGAATCCTTACAATGTAGAAGGAGGCCATTCAGCCCATTGAGTCTGCACTGACACTCCAAAAGAACACCCCACCTAACCTCCACATGTTGGCATTAAGGGGCAATTTGGCATGGCCAATCCACCTAGCCTGCACATCTTTGGACGGTGTCTGTATTCTCATACTAAACAATGCAATCACCGTGCAACACTGGGAATAGGTAATATACAAATACTATGGAGTTGGAATTCAGTTTAGAGTAGCTGCAAACTGAACTAGATTAATTTGATCTCTTGTGCAAAATAAAAACAACATTCCTTCCAGTGCCTCTACTTCATAATCTACTTCAGTGGGACAGTCCCCATTTGGTCACATTCTTACACTGGCCACAATTGGGTAGGTATCATCAGACATATTGTCTTCCCACTCTTGTTCCCTAATGATGTATGCTGCGTCTCCAATTTCTTTCTTAACTACAATTTCTCCTTTTGTGGCATCTTATGAGGGCAGCTTCTGCATGTATGTTAATGATACCCAGAACCATGTGCACCACTTCTCTCACCTCCTCCACTGTCTCTGTTGTCCGACTGTTTGACGCACGTCCCAGTCTTAGATTGACTGTAATTTCCTTCAGCTCAATGTCAGCTCAATGCGCCCCTCCCGCCCGCCACCCGCTCACCTGCGCAATATCTCTATCATGACGACTGCTTACTTTCACCGCAATATTATCTGCCTCAGCATCTGCCACAGTCCATCTGCTTCCAAAATACTAATTTATTCATTTCACAATTCCAGCATTCTCCTGGTTGCCTTCCCAAAATGGGCATTCTGTAAACTTCACCTTGCCCAAACTCTGGTGTCTGATTTTTAGTTTGCACCAAGTCCTACTCACTCGTCACCCATGTCCTTGCTGAAATAGATTGGCTCCTAATCACCCTCCACCTTCAATTTAAAATTATTAGTCCCATATTCAAACCCCTCCAAGGCGTTGCCCCAATATATCTCTCTTATCTCCTCTCACCCTAACTCATCCAGAATTCTGTGCGTCTCTAAATTTGGCCTTTTGTGCATCCCATCTTCTTTCTCTCCACCATCTATGCCCTGCTGTCTGTAATTCCCTCCATAAACTGCTGCACCTCGCCAGCTCCCTCTCCTTTCAGACCGTCCTTAAAACCTACCTGTTTGTGCATTCCTTACTTTTCTTTAAAAGAGAACACTTCTTTGTCTTGGTATCCATTTTTCTAAATGAAAAAATAATATATAACTGTTAGAGATCGTTGTGTTTATTGCAGATGGCTACACAAAATGTAAAAAGCTTTTGGATGTACTGGTGACTTACAAAAGTCAGTTTCCCTGCATTCATGTTTATTGTTTTCCACTTAAAGCTGACTAAAGGAAGTTCTTGAGCACTGCAGAAAATGGCCAAGTCATTTGCACATCTGCTGCTGAGGTGTTTACGTCACTGTAGCTGTGTTGGCTGCAAGAAGCCAGACATAACTGGAAGAAGGAACCCAAAGGTTCCACAGAAACTGCAAGTCTTCGACCGCAGCAATCAAATAGTAGATTTAACATAACTTTCAGGCTCATATGACTTACAAACTACTGGATCTATGTTTTTTTAATTTGTGTGTGAACTAAATAGTCCCCACAATAAATCCAGCACCTCCTCCATGAGGAAGAAGGGGTTGTTGAACTCCATTGTACCATCAAAATCCAATACATTTAAGAAATTACTTTGTCATTTGACATTTTATATCTTTGGAGTGCAACACAACATGTCCATGAGGATGCATTCCACTGAACTCAAGAATATCTCTTCAAACAATTTGATAAATTTTAGGAATTGTCTATGCTAGTTGGGAGGGATGTGCAGGTTTTTATAATAATAATCTTTATCAGTGTCACAAGTAGGCTTACATTAACACTGCAATGAAGTTACTGTGAAAATCCCCTTGTCGCCACACTCTGGCGCCTGTTCGGGTACACGAAGGGTGAATTCAGAATGTCCAATTCACCTGAAAAGCACTAAATGTAAGCATGCCACTGCAGTGTAGGTGACAGAGTATTTTATACAGGATTTTGTCTCTGTGCTTTTTGCAACAAAATAGGAAATGTTTTTAAAGAATGTATGTGCAAATCATTACAAGTAGTGCACAGGAAATGCTCCCATTTAATCTGAACAGAGTCCTGATTACCGTCACGTAGAATGTCCCAGAGCAATATAGAAACTTGACCAGTATTAACTGAAAACATGGCAGGTATCCAGATCAGTTAATATGTAAAGAGGGCATTTGAAGTAATTTCCAAGAAAGCAATTTGTTTTCAGCTAATGGGCCTCACTCGACAACCTTAGTGACGATTTAGAGTCTTATTTGCTTTTGCAGTACCACATGCTGGAGTCAGCCCAGCAGAATATTACCACCACCAGATGGCCCTGCTGGCTGGCCACCGTAGTCCGTACGGTGACATCCTTCCTCCAGCTGGCATGACAACTGCTGGTGCTCTTCACATGGAATATCTGCATACAATGGAGGGTAGGTAACAATTTTTAAAAAGTTACATATTGAAAAATTCACCATGGTAAAAGCTTCCATTTAAATGTTTAAAAAAAAGAAATCTGAAAAAGTTCAATCATTACATTGTTTAAAAAAGCAACCCACCAAAAAAACCCAAAATCATGTCACATAAGTTAATAGTTTGAGGGAACCGACTTTTATAGGATCTGGTCTTTCTTGGTGTTGACTGTTATCAGAGTGGTAAATGGGGGTTTAACCACTGACTCGCAATTGTCAGGTCTAGGAGGGTGAAGAACTGAATTGTATTTACCAAAGTAACATATAGTACCATGGAATGGCAGGTCAAAGCTTTCCTTCTGCATTACCACAAAGGTGAATCTTCATTCTCAGCAGAGCCATGTAAAAAGAAATTGGCTCCCAAATAAAGAAGCAGGAATTTGTGGGGTGGCGGGGTGTGGGGGAATTCTACCTGTGACATTCCCATGCATTTCCTATAGGGCTCAATATAACAGTAGGATACACAGAAGTTTATATCATATTTTCCATTCAGTTGGGAAGTGGGAAATGACATTGGAGAGGGAGATCAAAAAAGGTCAGAGAAAATGATGTTGGACCATTTTAAATATTCCTTAGATTGTATCTCTCTTGCTGTGTGAGAGTTGGCATGTTAATATATTTATGCGGATAAGGTGTTGAGTTTTACCCTCTCAACTCTCCACATAGACTTTTTTTCTCAATCTCAAGCTGGGTGAGGTACTCCATTGGACTCAGGCTGTGCAAGTCAATGCACCAATGCACCTCCCAGTGGCCAACTTTTAAGTTGCAATCGCAGAAGTCCCTTACCTGAAAACTGACACTGGTGTGCAGCTCCGAGAAGATCTAGAGAGGAAAAACGCTTCAGGGTAAAATAACTCTAACAATCCAAATGCATTTATCTTGTTTAAGTAAAAAATAGGTGAGGAACATTTCAAATAGCTGTTCCCATTCTATTCCGTGTTGGAAGAACCAAATTGAAAGTTCTTTGAGTTCAAATTCAGTGGCTGGCAAGATCGTATTTATCTATTATATCCAAACAGCTTTGATATTAATGTCCTCTAATTCAATTCAAAGCAAATTCTGTGGCAGAGCTCATAAAAGTTCAACACAGGTTTACTAATCCCGTCAATACGCCTGGAGCCTATTCAATGTATGTTTCCCAAAAAGGAAAATCTGGGTTAGAAATAGGATGATGCGGAAATATCCAGCTGATTGTGAGATTATTCATTAAAATACAATAGGGTGATGAAAAAATTATATTACTTTTCTACGCAGTATTATTATGAGATCAATTTCTTCTAAATAAATTAATGGAACTTGATTTTGTATAATTCAAGTATGGCAGTAATAGCATTTAAATTAGGCATCGTTTTAATATGGGCCACAAATGTGCAGAGTGACATTATGCAAATGAGTTATTTTGCAGTGTAAATAGAAGATTAAAAGAAGACTGCATTATGGGAAGGTCACTTAACCTCACCTTTTTCCAGCTGATAAGGGTTTGTTTAGTCGGTACTTCCTTTTAATCTGAACAGGATGAACTCGCCCCTTCACTTTGTACAAAGCAATTACAAAGATCTAAATTCCAGTCAATGTCAAACTTCAATCTGGATTAGGGATATGTTGCCCTATCATTCATCTCAGTATGGATCTATTCTTCTGCTGCCGCTTAACAATGAAATGAGCCTACTTTTCCATTAAAATGTCTGTCATTGTACTTGCCGCAGCTTTTTAAAAATCATTTATTTTCATCTTTTTAAAATAGTTGGTCTAAGTGCTTTTTAGATGCTGACGATTTTGTAAACTTTTTTTTTTCTAACCTTGCATTCTACACTATGAAAGCTGCTGCAGTTACTTTACATAGTGTGGATTATTTATACAACGGAACTCCATTCATTCTCAAGTTGATGAACATCGAATCCAACACCAGATGGAACTTTTTTCTATTTGCTGTCTCCCTTCTTTCTAAGCAGTGAAACCAACATGCGTGACTCGGATCATAGTGAAGATATAAGGCTAATTTTATAAGATTTTTATCACATTACAGAAACAAGCCAATCAGCCCAACAGTTCACACGAGTCTCCCCATCCCATTTCATCTCACATTTTCAACATATCCTTATAATACTTTCTCCCTCACATACACTTATCGATCTTCTCCTTAAAGGCATTTACACTGTTCACCTCAATCACCCATGTGGGAGCAAGTTCCACATTCTCTCCGCTCATTGAGGCTAAATGTGCAAAAACTGCAATCAAACTTCTCTTCTGAGATCGTTATCGCTATTATGAGGGTTGACATCATTGTAATACAGTTTATGTATGAAAAATTATTTCCTGTCAGTGAGCTAAATCCATATCCTTGATTGATAACAATGGATGGTACAGGAGCTAACTGATAGCACTCATCTCTCTTTTTTTTCCAGAGGTGCTCAGCAAGTTCAAACTTTGTATCATGCCTACTGGTGAAATTAAGATGCTTAATTTATCCCTGTTTTTGCTGTAGTTGATGGCTTGTTGAAACTCTTAATGGAGGAGATTCCTACTGGGATTTGTGTTGTAGGTTTATTACATTCGTAGTCTATAAAGTCCCCTCTTTAGCTTTTAAGTATGGAATTTAGAAATTGAGAGTGTTCACAAAACAATGTATTAATTACAGTAGTACAAGTAACATAAGGTAAAATAGTGTTTAAAAAAAAAGTGATTATAATTTTTGATAGCTTTCAATGTTGCACATATATAGGGAGGAAATCTCTAAACCAACACTGATAACAGATATGACTTTTTAAAAGAAAGACTCATCATGGGCAACAATTGAAATAATCTGCATTATTCTTTGGAAACAAGCTACTTTGCTTTTAAGGTGTAGTTAAAATCCTACTGGATAAAGTGTTTTGTCTCATATTAAATTGGTAATGTCTACATGTTCCAATTTATAAAAGAGCAAGAATGCTCAGAGTCTGCTTAATTAGGGGGAGAAGACAAATGAGTAGAACTTCACTTTCATTTATAAATGAATGGGCAAAATGCTGTTAATATTATCCTGAAAATACTTTGACCCTATCACTTCAAATTTATGCTTAGCTTGGAACAATGTTCCCTTTAAAATGTAGTTGTTATGCTTAGTCAGTTTCTTAAGTGCATGTTCCCTTTAATTTTTGTTTGCAAGGCTGCTCACTCGCGCAGTGTTGATAGCAAAAAAAAAGCCCAGCATGGTGCCTTCCAGGCAGCTTCACAACTACACACTGTACCAAAAACATTCGGACACTTTTCAATTGAAAAGTTCTAGGAACTTTTCCTTCAATACAATGCCATTTCTCTGCAAGAATTGTGAGCTAAAGCCAAATATAAGTGCTTATAATTCATTTTAAGCTATTATTTGCCTTTCCAGTTGAAGGACACAATAGAATTATGATGAGATTTATAGTTAGTCGAACACTAAACGTTTCAGTTTTGCCTAGCTATTCAACTGACATTTATACATTTAGACATAACCACAAGACTGAGTTTTGGTATGTTTTCATCATAGGAATTGTGCTCATCATCTGCCTCATTTGAGCCAGCCTCCCACTTCCATTCGTTCTTTTGGCCTCAGGGACCCAGCTAAGACTTATTTCAGTGACCTACTTTGGCACTGGCCAGAATTCCTTATCCTTTGTATTTTATCCTCTCTGACTGAGGATGTAGAGATAGAAAGTCATCTGACTTTCTCTAAACATTCAACTTCAAGATTGCAAAAAAATGACAAAAGTCCATTTATTTCAACATATGCTCCCAGTATTCTCCCTTGATATTCTGCTGGAAAGGATGGAAAATGGGACCAGTGTTTGCCAGCTTTACATACATCTGAATTTGTACAGAAATAGGATTTTCATCCATATATGTTCAACTGCAATTTTGAGTACAAATTTGCATTTGCCTAACATACGGGAATATTAGCTGTTAAATGACTGTTGGAAGCAGTAAATGTGCCCCAATTAAGTTATTACCCTGGTCACATGGATTATACTAACAAGTATAAAAATAATTGCCACTGCCTTGGAGATAAGTTTCTCAACATATCTTGCATCTTGAGGACCAACCAATCATAGCCACGCACTGTACAACTTAATTTCAACTTGAAATTTCGCAACTTTTATTTTCTATTCAGTCAGCTTTTGTTCTGAAGGTTTCCTTATTCCTGGTGCAGGTCTGAACCACTGTCTCGCTGCTTGTGGTGAATTAATGATGTGAATGTCTAAGCAGCCGTCAGATTCATAAATCACTAGAAATGAGTGGGGCAATACATAGAAGCCGTTACTTTTTGTTTAGCAATTTATCATTTTGCTTGCACATTAATAAACAGAGCTCCCTTGAGGTAAGGCAGTGGAAGATAAATTCTTCTTCCTAATTTTCCTCAATTGCAGCCAGTAGATCACAGGTGAGAAGTAAGCTACTTATCAGAGAAAGTCATTTTTTTGAGCCTCCTTCTACACATTAGTTGGGCATGATGAATAAATAGGCAGCTTGTACATGAAATACGACATGATCCTCTGCTCTAATTCTCTTCTTTAATGCAACAGGCTCTCGATTCTCCAGTCCAAGGTTGTCAACCAGGCCAAGCCGAAAGCGTTCATTGTCTATATCCCCATTGTCTGATTCCAACTTTGACCTTCAGACTATGATACGAACTTCCCCCAACTCCTTGGTCACCATACTCAATAATTCCCGTAGCAGCTCTTCCACCAGTGGCTCCTATGGTCATTTAGCTGCTGGTGCCATAAGGTAAGAAGGATTCACTCTTACTCCTGGTTCATAAGATATGCAACTTCAGCTTTAAAAATGTTAAGATTTATGGTTTACTGCTTGTTTGTCCATTTACGTCTATTTTTTTCTAACCCCATTTTTTCCTTTATGTAAAGTGTGACAATCTGGAAACTATTATACTACTACTACTATTATTACTGCTGTAATTTTGTGGCGGTTTCCTCAGTACAATGGCACTACAAGAAAGGGTGGGCTTCCTGTCATTGTTTAGCTAAACAAGTTTTATTTGTTAAAGAGTCATCATCATCTTTATGAATCAGTGCTAATATTTCCTTTCATATAGGAAGTGAAAAGGGCCATTCATTATTTATCTTGCAACGACATGTGAGTTGTATGTTTTGATGAAGAAAACGTATGTTCTTAAAGTAGTTGTAAAATGTTTTTGCCCTTTGGATTCTGCCTTTTTTGCTTGTATCCTTATTTTTGTATTAAAATAGCTGAAAGGACTTGGGCTTGGACCTTAACTAACTACAATTGGAAGAACCCAGAGATAAGACTGGGCAGTAGGTACCTGCTAAAGGTACAGTTTCAGTTTCAGCTATTCTGCTTAAGCGTGAAACAAATGTCTATAGTCTCACTCTAGACATGGGTAGCTCAGTGTGTCCCATTCGTTTCTTCCACAGCTAAATCTTACTGGAAGAACGAGTTTTTGATTTAAACAGTGCTATTTAATTAATGCCAGGTCCAACCAAACTAAAACCTGGAGAGAGAGAGAAACCGTGCCACAGCAATTCACTGGGGCTTTACTAAATGGAGAACTATTACCTGCTGCAATGGTAGTGTTTTACCTTCCTCCTGATGATCAGAAAGATGTAAATGATTGTGTGCCGCTGACCTCCTTGTTTTGCCATTTGTAAATTACTGTGATTGCATGGAATGTATTGCGTTACAGAACGATGTGAAGCTCGCTTTATGAAGACTGTAGGTTGAAAGTCTGTTGTTGAATGTGGCGTCTGTTGTGTCTCTGTCAGGCTCACAGCATAGCCAAGAATAGCTCGAGTTTCCAGAGTCCCAAAGGGGTAGAAAGTATTTGAGTTGCAATAGGAAAGAGAAGGCGGCAAGTACCAGCATATTTTGCAGTTTGAGAGAAGACATTTTCAGTAATGTGGCTTTATGCTTGACATTTTTTTTAAAGCCTAATTTGAGAAACAGCACCACATAATTGATGTACAGGTGTTTTTCAGATCGCATATGTCACATGCAATTGACTAAGAGAACATTGTTACCATTTGGTGTGATTCATAATTGTTTTGAGTTCTATGTTTTTGATCTGTTAAATGTTATATAAGAATATTGCTTGGATGTTATATAGGTGAGGCTCAGAATCTGGAATACCATTGGTAGTTTAATCTAATTACTAATACATAACTTTAACTTGAAGACAATTTATAGGGCCCTTCCATTTCTGTGTTGTTCTTGCCCATTGTAAATTACTTGGCTGATGAGTGCTTTTCACAAGAACAGTAGCCAAACTATCTTTTGAGGTAAAATCCATAGATTGCAATGAAGTTTGCAGTCCCGCAGGGTTATAACAGTGTGCAGAAACTGGTAGTTAACACCGTTACATATCCTCCTGTTTGTTGGTGACCAGATCAATCTCTGTGTGAAAGGATAAAAAATAGAATATGAAGGTGCAGATTAAGGTGTGCCTTTTGTTTTACAGAAACACACATAAAAATAAATTAATTAACCCTTGGATAACAATCATCTGATATATAATGCTGTGGAACATGGTCAAAGCTCTATAAGTCTATTAGATTATTGAAGAGGAGAGAGTTAAGTCACTTTGTTCTTTGATGAATAGGTGGCACATGGAAAAATAAATTGGACAAACTGCCAGAGAGCTCAGTGAACATGAAATTTACCATTAGAAGTATGCTCAAGAACACATTTTAAGTCTGATATGCATCTTCTGATTAATACCCTATCAATCATACACACTGTCTGCCACAGCCTTAGTGTATTGTAATAACTCATGAATTACACTCACGCACATACAATCACAATGCAACATGGGTTTTTGAGGTGAATGTTGTGCTACATTCTTTTGTGCAAATTACATTTTTGTTTCTGTTTTATTGTTGATCTGGATCATACCCTTTTTTTTGGTCATGAATCGCTCTTGTGGCATCCCCCCCCCCCCCCCCCCCCCCCTCCCTCCCCCACCCCCACCCCCACCAAGGCATGGTTGACCCATTGCACAAGTATCCCAGAGACTGTAAAGTGCAATTGCTATGTCACTGACATTAGTAATGCTTCTTTTGTTAAATTAATATGTTGCACCATAGTGCTGGCCCTGTCTGCCCACTTTATGCTCACATTTGCTGTCTTATTTTTTCTAGAAGCATATGCAGAGTACTGGCACCTCTTCCCAGTTTGTTTCTGATTCCACATCACCTGTTGCTTCCTGTAAACATACAGTGATGATATTTATTTCCCAGAATAAAATTTCAGAAGTATGATCCGAAAGTCCTGCAGTCCATGATGGCAGTTCTGTAGCTCCAGATTTGTTAACTTACACCCTTTCCACCACCTTTGCTGCCCATGTCCCGAATAAAATGTTTACTTTCTCTCACCCAAGTCATTCTCCTTAGTTGCTACCCCATCATCGCTACCTTAAGTTTAAGGGACATAGATCTGAATATCCTTGGCGGACAATTGGATAAACCATGTATTTCCACGTCTGGCTGGAACACATAAAGCATTACCTGATCCTGCTTTCCATCATTGAAATTGCCCACTATTGAAATATGACCAGGAAGGCAAGGATAACTCCCAACTTCTCTTCCCCACCATCTTCTTAAATCACCTTCTGCTTTATCCATTTTTGTCCATCCTTACCTTCAAAAATAATGCCAGGAGCTCTTTTTGTTACAAAAATCAAAACCATTCATTCAGCTTCAGTGACTTCCTCCCTTTCCTTAGACCATTGGGCCTTATTTCCTCTTAGGATCTCTCCTGCCTTCGCTCTAAACTTGTATGTTTCTCTACTTTCTTTCCTATCTCTTCTTATTTTCTCTCCAGGCTCATCTTTTCAATGAGGTCCATCTCTTGCTTTTTTTTTTTCTCTTTTTAAAAAGAAATTAGAGTACCCAATTCATTTTTTTCAATTAAGGGGCAATTCAGTGTGGCCAATCCACCTAGCCTGCACATCTTTAGATTGTGGAGACGGATTGGGCAGCATGGTAGCATTGTGGATAGCACAATCGCTTCACAGCTCCAGGGTCCCAGGTTCGATTCCGGCTTGGGTCACTGTCTGTGCGGAGTCTGCACATCCTCCCCGTGTGTGCGTGGGTTTCCTCCGGGTGCTCCGGTTTCCTCCCACAGTCCAAAGATGTGCAGGTTAGGTGGATTGGCCATGATAAATTGCCCTTAGTGTCCAAAATTGCCCTTAGTGTTGGGTGGGGTTACTGGGTTATGGGGATAGGGTGGAGTTGTTGACCTTGGGTAGGGTGCTCTTTCCAAGAGCCGGTGCAGACTCGATGGGCTGAATGGCCTCCTTCTGCACTGTAAATTCTATGAAGATTCTATGAGGCTCCACACGGACGGTGACCCACAGCCGGGATCGAATCTGGGATCTCGGTGCCGTGAGGCGGCAGTGCTAATACCTCTTGCTCTTTCACCCCTAACCGGATGACCACCCAACTTCGCTTCTTCCCTTCCTTGATTCCTTATTAGCTAACATTAATTGTTTACTCTCCTCACGTTCTGTACACCTCCCCATTACATCTGCCGTCATCTTCCTCGCCTTAAAAAAAAACCCTGACTTATCTGTCTTTGCAAACAACCACCCCAACTCCAACCTCCTTTCCAAAGTCCTTGAACATGATGTTACCCCTTAATTTAGGAGGCATCTTTCTCAGACCTTCATGTTTGGATCCCTCCAATCAGGCTTCCACCCCTACCATAGTATCGAAATGGCTCTAGAAATTACAAATGATATCTAATTGACTGTGTTAAAGGTATCCAACCTCATCCTTCTCAAGCTGTCTGCAACCTTTGACATGGTTGACCACTGTTCCTGTGCTCTTAACAGTCGTCCATTGCACTTGTCTGGTTCCATTCTTAAATATCCAGTCAAAATCTGCAGTAACATCCCACATTGTCACCTCTGGTGTTCATCAAGGATCTGTCTTGGCCCCCTTTTCATCTACATGCTCCATCTCAGCGACATCATACAAAAAACAGAGTCATTTTCCAAGTGTACACCTATGAAACCGAGGTCTACCTCACCCCACCCCACTTGGCTCATTCACTGTTTCTAAAATGCCAATGCTTGTTGAGAATGTAGCAAAATAGTGGGTATGGTGGTGCGCTGTGTTTGGCTTCAGATTTGTCTGTGGGTTAGGTTGCACCTGCATGAATGTAAAGTGATCTCATAAAAATGTGGTTTAACCCTCTTGGCTGGCCATTTCCCTAGATGCTACAACTGTGGTATCATCCAAGGTTTCTGGCGAGTGTGTTAATCTGGGGGTGCTGCTTCTGGGCTACCTGGTGCAATTACCAACAGGTCTTGGTCACCAATTTTGGAGTTATACATTAATGAGACAGCGGTGTTCAAAGCAGACCTTTACAAGGCTTCAAGCCAGCAAAGTTCAGTCAAGACCAACCAGCAAATAAGAATTGTAAACCCAATTAGCACAGTATGGTCTGACCTTCAAGGGTCAGTCAGATACTTAAGGCACATGTGGGGATGCCTCATTGCAGACCACAGTGAACACAATTTTAATAGCTTAGAACATAGAACGTACAATGCAGAAGTAGGCCATTCGGCCCATCGAGCCTGCACCGACCCACTTAAGCCCTCACTTCCACCCTATCCCCCAAACCCCTATAACCTCTTGTAATAATTCACAGGAGGCTGGAGTCCCGTCACCACACCAATATTTATTGCCAATAACTAGATACAAGAGCAGCTCCAAAACAGTGCTGCTAGCATTCCAGTCAACTTAAGACTGCTAACAAAGCCTACACAGGTGCTTATATGGGCCCCCTCAATTAGCTATCATTGAGGGAGCTCATACTCCAATTGCCCAACCAATAATGCTAATTGGACGTCATTACACCCCTCCTGACATTTTTTGGACACTAAGGACAATTTTAGCATGGCCAATCCACCTAACCCGCACGTCTTTGGACTGTGGGAGGAAACCAGAGCACCCGGAGGAAACCCACGCAGACACGGGGAGAACGTGCAGACTCCGCACAGACAGTGCCCCAGCAGGGAATCGAACCTGGGACCCTGGCGCTGTGAAGCCAGAGTGCTAACCACTATGCTACCGTGCTGCCCTTGAGTTGTGGAATCAATGAGCTTCAGTTGCTCATTGACTCCACACTAATTTTTCTTGTCTTTCTGTGCTTCTGGCGATCGCTAGGGTGAATTTCAAGACACCTTTGTCCTTACATTACATTAGTTGTAATGTTGCCCAACAGGGGGGAAAAAATCTGCTAGTAAATCTAAATTCCTCCTTGAGAAAGGCAGAAAATATAATAAAATAAGCAAATAATGCGGATATTGGAGTCTGAAACAAGCAAAGAATGCTGGAAAAACTCAGTAGGTCTGGCAGCATCTGTAGGGCGAACAAAACATAGGACGCGATTTAATGGAAAAAAACAGTCCTGTTTTGGATGTGTCGAACGGGGTGTTTCTCAACACTTGCATCACTGAGAACAACCCCACTCTTAAATGGGACTCTGCTTCTTGTTCGGGCTTTGACCCGCCTAGGCCACGTTTAGACCCATTTCCTGCACTAATGAGCCAGTGCGGGAAGCGATCCGAAATGGCACCCCGATTTCCTGACTCCGCATTGCAGCGTCCTAATGCCCCTACTTACTAATTAGAGGGTCCTCAAGCCCTCTTTCCCCCCCCCCCCCTCCCCCGATACCCTATCATGACCACTTGTGTAATCGGCCCCAGTTACGCGCCATTTGTATCCCCAGATATCTAAAGCTGTCCCTCACTAACCTGAACGGTAGCTCCCCCAGCCGACCCTCCTGGCCTCTTGCCTGGACTACATACATCTCACTTTTCGTCGTATTCAGTTTGTATCCCGAAAACCGGCCAAATGACCCCAGAATCGCCATAATCTCCCTCATCCCTGCCCTTGGATCCGCCACATATAGAAATAAATCGTCCGCATGCAGCGATACCCTATGCTCCACATCCCCCCCCCCCCCCCCCCCCCCCCAACCGAACCAGCCCTTTCCAGCCCATAGAAGCTCTCCGAGCAATTGCCAGCGTCTCTATGGCTAGCCCAAACAGCAGCAGGGAGAGGGGACATCCCTGTCATGTCCCCCGGTACGTGGCCTGCTAATTTATTGATTGGATTGTAATTTGGCAGGCCTTCTCCAAAGGGGATAACGTGGGTATCTCACCGGTTCTCCAGCCAGCAGCCTTGACTCCTGTGACCTCCATAAAATTCCCCATTTGTCTCTGATGATTTTAAGCACATTGAAAACAACCACTGGAGTTGTTTCAATCAGTGCTGTTAATAGCATTTTTTGTGGTTAAAGTTTTGATATAATGAAAAGAATAAGTACTGGCTATTTTATATCAGAAATAAGGAACAGAGCTGTCACATATCAGTTCAATAATATTCATAGTTCTTTTTAAAAATCTTTCCAATTAAGGGGCAATTTAGCATGGCCAATCCACCTACCCTGCACATCTTTGAGGTGTGGGGGTGAGACCCACGCAGGCATGGGGAGAATGTGCAAACTCCATACGGACAGTGACCCGGGGCCGGGATTGAACCCAGGTCCTCGGGGCTGTGAGGCAGCAATGCTAACCACTGCGCCACCGTGCAGCCACATAGTTCTTTTAAATAATATTTTCTTTTAAATATAGTTTAAACCTAAAGCCTAGATTATCAACATTTTAATGAAATGACTCGATGCACAAGTTTGTAATTATTTGGTAATGTTTATTTGAATAATAACCATTGGACCGAGCAGAGTCCAGTAACTGAATACAGAACAGGAAGGAATAGAGTTGCAATGCTGTATACTCCTAACTGATTTTGACAACTAATTTAAGCATCATGTTGACTGTAGAATAGTCTTAATATGATTTCCTGTGTACTAACAATGGTCTGAGCGTACAGTCGAGTAATGAAGTGATGACAGGTATTAGCAAGTGTAATGTGCTCTAATAGACATTTAATGACATTTAATTCAAGAAGGGAGAAGAGCCTTCCCAACGGAATAGTCTATCATTGAAACTCATTGATCACCAATTTAGGCAGTTTCATAGTGGAGAGGTTAATCCATCAATTCCTTTAACTAAACAAGTCTGATGGAAATTCTGTAGGTGACACTCAGTATGGTCTGAGCTTTCTGTCTTCACAAGTGAATGAGTGATATGACAACCATGAAGCTTACAACAGATTTAAATGATTGATTTTTTTTCTCCGTTTGTAATAAGATCTCGAGACATATGGAAAGACTTAGCTCATGCCAGGATTGAAATGTACTGCATTAAATGGAAAATGAAATATGAATATATGTACAAAAGTGTACTTCACTGACATTAAATCAAATGCATTTTGCCCTGCAGTTGCTAAGCTTTTGCAGAGTGGGAATTTGACAAATATCCTAATTAGCCTGTAGTAAATGCTGTGTAACCTTGGCAATATTTTTTAATGGGAAAGAAGGCTTAATTGTGTTGCTAATTTGATGGGTGATTTCCATGACCTGATAATGAAGTTTCAAGTTTTAGTTAAGGTTTGATTTCTCCCACCCACGCACATCCAAGTACGTGCACACACTGATACACAGCACACGTGTCCTCACTCAGGGTCTTGTTGACTGACTGGTTCAAAATGTTTCATGTGGTTCATTAGATGACTCCAGATGTAGTAATCACATTAAACTGTGCTCACGTGGTTATAGTAATTCTGTCTTACTGCAGTTGATCAGAATGGATTATTCCAAGAATTCCTCAGTTCCCCAACATCTAGTGCTATTGGATAATATTTAAACCTCAGATATTTTCAGTTAAATCATTTTCGTTCACTGTTCTGTCGTATCTTCTTTGCTGCAACTGCTTTAAGAGAGTGATGAAGTTCCATTGCTGCAATCAAAGCCATTCCGAGCTTTCACCAAAAGGCACAGGAGTATTATGTTTCTTGGCCATTCTGTGTCTTTCACGTGGATGTTCTATTTATGTTCATTTTAATAAAGAGACACAAGAGATTTAATTTGGACAACTTTGGGCTACATCCCAATAAGACCAACCTTTCTTTTATGTTCATTGTGGGCAGTTTTAACCTCCTATAATGGAGATATTTTGTCAAGTGGAAAATTGAAGTTTAAAAAACAGCAATCCAAATTTCAACCCACCTCAAATCCACAAATTTTTTTAAAATCGCTTTATCAGAGTTACAAAGCTAGAGCTCAGAGTCTGGACAGGGGCAAACCCCTAATCCAGCTCCTTGCCTGCTCCAAAAATCAATTCAAATTGAATCCAATCCATGGTCCCCACAAGAGAGACATACCAGATCCAGGCATTACACCTGACCTCACACTCATGTTAGCCAAATGGAAGTGGTCCTGGGAACAGGGACCAACCTAATTTCAGGAAGCGGGTTCCTCAATTAAATATTTAAATAAGGCTGTGTGCCAATGAGTTTATCTCTGTTCCAGCTTTAAAACTGAACAGCTAGAGCCCTGGATCATGAGAAACCCGACAAACTAAAGGGAGACGAAGATTACTGGATGAACATTGTAATTAGGAGCAGAAGTGAGCAAATCAGCCTCTCAATCAAATCATGGCTGATTTCTTCCTGGTCTCAAATCCACCTCCCGACCTGTTCCCCATATCCCTTTAATGCATTTGTAAAATCAGAAATATATATGTCCTTCTTGAAACATTTAGTTGACTTCGACTCCACCACACTATGTGGCAGCAAGTTCCACAAATTCACCACCCTCTGCAAGAAGTAGTTCCTCCACACTTCAGTTCTAAATATACTGCCGTTTAACCTATATCTGTGACACTGCTTATGGACCAGAAAGAATAGGAGGGCTTCTGCACAGCTCTCTAAATGACCCTATTAACCTCCCCACAAACCAGCACCTCCACACCATGCACCACCACCCATGATTCATTGCCTCTCCTGGTTTCCTCCCGGGCCTGCAGTTTCCTCCACTTACCCTCCGTGATCATCTTACCAGTCCCTCCCCATTGGTGCCTCCTCTTTGCTGACCTCTCTGACACACCCCACTAATCGATATCCCACTGACCTCTTAGTTCCTTCAGTCCCTCAATCTGTTTAGTCGAGGCCAGGAAACAGATTCCAAAAATGTGATTCAAGTCGTGCTGCTAAAATCTGGACGATCTGCGTGAAACCTGTTCTTCCATGATTTTTACCAACGAAACTGCTCCCTTCCCTCCCTCCATGCCTTCCGCTAAATAACAGGACTATTCATTTACAAAGCTGAGCAATAACGTTTAACTTGGCAACAACTCCTGGGCATTTATTGACTTTGACACGCATTAATAAAATATGGAAGAGAACTTGCATTGACGCCAGAAAGCTGTACAGAACTTTTCAGTTCAGACAACCATTGAGAATCTTTTAGTTGACTTAGTGTTCAGACTCTAACTCATCCTCCTTAACTGGTAGTTTAGAATATGTCCTTATCAGGTCATTTTGCTGAATTGTCTGTCGACATTTAAGCTTCAGTATTGATGCAGGAGTCCTGCAACTCCAGGTCCTGACTAGTGCAGATCCTTAGCATCTTCACTTGGTGTTATGTCACTGACCTCATCCAAATTATGATACAAGAGCTGGAATTCTCAGGTCGATGGGATCCCCTGTTCTCGCTGGAAGTGCTTAACAGCCGGCAGGTTTCCCAGTGGTGTGGGGTGGCTTCAATGGGGAATCACATTGACAAGGGGCGGGAGTAGAGAATTGTGCCACGAGCGAACATCGCCCTGCTGAGAATCACATGATTGGAGAATCCAGCCCAAGGTGTTGCTGTTGTTTGAAGACTAGTTGTACTGCCATCAGGCATCTGGTCTGATGCTGTGTTTGAATTACTGCTCCATCTAGGTTTCAACTTAAGAGAGTGACGCACAGTTGGCAGTGCTGTCTTTCACATGAGATACAGTCCAGAGATTGAAACTTATATGAGAATTTAAAACTTTTCAATAACCAAAGCGCCCCAGTCAATATCACTTGCTGTAGACTGCAGATTATTATTCTATAGTTTGATTATTTTCATGTATTTATACTAGGCATTTTAATCCATTCTCCTATCTACTCTGTTTTTCTTTCTTTGTGTATTCCTTCTTATATTCCAAGACCTTCTGAAACCTATTCAGACTGACAACCTCTGCAGATAAAAGGAAAAGAATCTTGTTTGCAATAAGTGAGAAGGAAACACAACAATTCACTCACCAATAAACATGGAAAGACTTTTAATATTCAGCCTTGAGCAGCTGATCAGATGAGTTCGAAATTCCTATATATGTTCCCAACAAGAATTTATGCCATCCAATTCAAAAATTACTTAGTCCTCACCTAGTTACCACTGCCAACCAGCATTAAGGTGGTTTATTTTCAACAGTATTGCAGAATTGTGATTCTCCCATTAATCTGGTTCACTTGCTGTTATATTTGACTTTAATAAGAGCCTGAACTACATATCCTCTCCGCCATTGACCTACCACAGAAGTAGTCGAGAAGAATTGTTACTTGGAGTCAAAGTTCATTCACATGGTGGCGTGGTTCTAGATTCGATTTGCAAGTTTTGATAGTTGTTCAGTGACTCTGAGTCTGTCCTGTGAGATGCTGGGCTGCATAAATCAGTGAGGTTATACATTTGATCAGCATTCTGTGGTGTATTTGCAACTGGGTTAATAGTTGAGGATTCTATAGACATCCTGCATTCCCCACATTACCAAAGGAAAAACCCCACTGCTAAGTCCAGTGACTGGGAGTATGAGTGTATGTGTATCAGGAAGGGGCAAGATCCAAATTGATTGTGATGCTTCTTCCTCATAGCCCCAGAATTTGCAAAGGGACAATGGTCAGTTAGCAAGGCACTCCACCAAGTATTGACTATTTTCAGGAGAGGAGGTGGTGAGAAAATTCATGAGGGGGAATGAGGGTGAGGGGGGAAATATTGGTACTTGTTCTGCTTATTGAGCACATTAACCACATTATGCCCAGTAAACATCACAGTTCTCCTCTTCCGTAACTAGTTTAGAAGTTGGACTGTGTGTGTGTACAGGTATGGCTGCTTGCAGCAATTAATGGTCAAAACAAAAAAAGTTGTATGTATAAACTTACATTTATATTATGCCTTTTTTCTGAGCGATAAATGTGGGTTGGGAAAAAGTGCCATGGGACCTTTTGCATTCACCTGAGCAAGCAGAGGATGCCTTTGTTTAATGACACATCCAAAGACAGCACCTTCGACAGCACAGCTCTCCCACACTGAAGAGTTAGCCTAGTCTCTGGAGAAGGACCATTATGGAGAGAGAAAAACAGCAAATGGGCCTTTTACCAGTCTTGTCTGCAGTTACCAATATTATACATGACCTTTGTTACATCTGGAATATTTAATGTTTTTATTGGTGCAGCTAACTTTCAATTTAAAGAAGTTTAAAGTCGTCTGTTCTTAATTCCATATGGCTCAGTTCAAATGGTCTGAACCATTTTTAACACTGATTCTCGTTTTGTTACGTTATTTGGGTCGCAAAATTCAAATTATCGGTGCTTTTTAATACAAAAAAAAACGGAATTGTCAACAGTCAGCTGCTTAACACTTTTCCAGATATGAAAGTGCAGCACCTAATGTGAAACTGGAGCACCCTGTTCACCTTTTCACATAAAACATTTTCAAATTGAAACTCTATTCAATGGTGTGTGCTAATTCTTCTAATTGTATGTTCAGAAGATCAGGCACATTTTAATATACAGTGCAGAGAGAAATGTGCTTCTTTATTCATTCTAAAGGCCTCCTTTGTGATTTTGTTCTATGTCTTGTTTCTACCTAGTCCTGCTCTCAGCTTTCCTTACCCGGCCACGCCTGTTGCCATCCAGCAAATGCACCACCAGATAATGAGCCGTCAGCAAACTCTCGGCTCTGCCTTCGGCCACAGTCCTCCTCTTATCCATCCTGCTCCAACATTTGCTCCTCACCGCCATATGTCTGGCCTGTCGAATGTGCTGACCTCTGCACAGATCACCTCTTGTCCATCTGAATCCGCACAGGTAAGAAGAGATCGCAAGAGAAAAAGTAACGGTCGCAATTAAAAGGATAGTCATATATTTGAAAGGGAATTGTTTCAATTACTAGGCTATTGCTATGTCACTCTGACTGTATAGTACAATGACTCCAGGACCATATCCTGTTATCATTTTAAACAATAATAACTGGTGTCAATGATGTAATACAGATGTTATAACTTTATGTTTCATTCAGTTGTGCTTTAAAATAAGTAATTCTTCATCTTTTAGAGTAAACCTACAAGTGAGTCCGCAGTGACCAGTACAGGTGACCCAATGCAAAATAAACGCACAAGGATTAAACCTGATGAAGAACTGCCGAGTCCAGGTGGTGGGAGTGAGCAGGTATGGCAGTAGGTTCAATTAATCAGCTCTCACTCTTCCCTTCAAAGCAGACACATTCTGTAATGTACACCATTTTTACTGGAGTGCTGAGGGACCAATTACAGAAACTGTTTTGTCCTTCATATTGTTTGCTTTCCCTTTAATATGAAGGTGATTAAATATGGTGTTTTAATTTATAGTACAACTTCAAGAAATATCTGGGTTGGTGCGTGGGAATGTATTGTAATAGTGATACCATGTTCAAACTACGTATACCATCTCTTGTCTTAAATCCAACGTGGTTTGCAGTCAGGGTTCCCAGCCTGTCTTCTAATGCAGTAATATTGGTTTGGAAAGATTTCTGGGAGTCAGGCCAGCGATCTGACTCCGACGAGCAGAAGCCAAATGCATGTCCATTCTGGCAATTTTTACCCCTCGCTCTTGCCTCTCAGTTACCCCTTCCCTTGGGGTTCACACCTGGTGTATTATATCTTCAAATCCATGTTTTGAAGTGCCCTCTGGGTACATTGCACCTGCTGTGAATTCCTTAATCCTAATGTGAAATATGTTTAATGCAGTGAGAGAGCTGATGCTCCCATTTTTCTCATATAAGATTAAAGTGAACCAGCTGAGGAACAAGGCCCTTGGCACGGCACAGCTGGTAGCGTGACTTGGATCTGCAGGTTGTACATCACGCCCTTCAGATTCTATCCTGAGACTATATCTGCAGTAAACAGCATCCTTCAGCTACAATTCTGAGTGAGCTATGATGCGAAATTGGCGCTGCCCAGAACTTTAAGAATAAATGTTGCTTATTATGTCTGTCATTTATACATTTGCCAATTGAGAAGCATTTGGGATTTATTTTTCTTCAATAGTAAGTTGGGAGCTGTGCATGAATGTATCGTGAATGTACTCCCCAAATGGATGGGCACATTATGTTTAGAACGAATCCCTTATATTTAGAAATTCGGGCTGACTCTGTCAACTCTTTCCTGCAATGTTCCTGGTTTTTTAAAAGGTGTTCCTCAGTTACCTGTCAGCTTGTACTTACATGAATCAATTCTGACATGAATCAAATGTCAGCTGACATTTTGCCTCCGTAGATGTGATACCTTTTGAATTCAACAATTTGGATGTTTTGGGTTTGTTTTTTTATCCACTGGCTTTTATGGCTGCGGAATGTGAAGTTTTAACCTTACAATATTTTGCATTGCTCAATAACCATCTTAGAACCTGGTGCAAAGAAACTGAAAAGGTCCTCGAGGCAAACCTTCTGGCCTCTGAGGCTTGAGCATGAGTACAATATACAATTTGAGGTTTACTGAAAAAAGACCCACTCTCTCGAAGCTTTTCATTTTACACTCAACAGGTCAGACGCATAAATGCCAAATTTCAAAGGGAGCACAAATTTATACCGGATCGGTAAGGGGTGTTGATTGATTTGGGGGGGGGGGGGGGGGTCTTCTCTCCCCCCTCCCCCCTTGTGTTTGTTTAAGTCAAAAAAGGCACAATGTCTGTATGTCTTCTTTCTGCTTGCACATGACGAGTCCCTGTGTATATTTTTTTGAAAAACATTTTATTAAAGGCACTTTTAATATGTATACATCTTCACAAAAATGCAAAATATCTGGTTTGGCAACAGGTAACAAACCAGCACCCTGCACCCCCCTCCTCCCAAACACCGCCCCCACTCAACCCCCCTGTCGCCCCGGTACCCAACCTATAGCGCCCCACACCCCCAAACAAAAAGCAAACTTCCCCCATGACGACTCAATACTCCTTAAAGAAGTCGATAAACAGCTTCCACCTCAAGGTAAATCCCTCCTCCAATGCGCGAATGGCGAACTTACTTTTCTCCAAATGCAAGTTTTGCCAAATCACTCAGCCATACCCCGGCCTTTGGCAGCTCCGAAGCCCACCAACCCATTAAAACCGTCTCTGGGCTATCAGGAAGGCAAAGGCCAAGATATCAGCCTCTCTCCTCACTTAAATTCCCGAATCCTCCAGCACTCCAAAATCAGAGTTACTTCTGCCCCCCAAATCTTTGACATTATGTTCGAAAATCCCTTCCAGAACTCCCTCAACCTCGGACTCCCAAAACCATGTGCACGTGGTTTGCCGCCCACCTATCCTCCATCCCCAAAAAGAACCAACTCCTCCTGGACACCGTCATGTGGGCTCTATGTGCCACTTTAAATTGGATGAGACTTAACGCATTCCAATCACCTTTTGCAGCGCTTTCCTCCCAGTTATAATAATATATTTTATTAGTGTTACAAGTAGGCTTACATTAACACGGCAATGAAGTTACTGTGAAAAGCCCCAGTACGGCATCTGTTCGGGTACACTGAGAGAGAATTCAGAATGTCCAATTCACCAAACAAGCACGTCTTTCGGGACTTGTGAGAGGAAACCAGAACACCCGGAGGAAACCCATGTAGACATGAGGAGAACATGCAGATTCCGCACAGACAGTGACCTCAGGAATTGAACCTGGGACTCTGGCGCTGTGAAGCAACAATGCTAACCACTGTGCTACTGTACCGCCCTGCCCCCCTCCACGGGTGCGCACTCCCTCTTCATCAGCTCCCCATACATGTCTGCAATCCTACCCTCCCCAACGTCTTCCTCGGACAAAAGCTTATCCTGCAGCACAGGGGAGGCAGTGCCAGAAAGGATGGCACCTCCTTCCTGAAAATGTCCCAAGCCTGCAGATACCTGAACCTATTTGCCATTGGTCACTGGTACGTGTCCTCCAGCTTTTCCAAATCTGCAAACTTTTCTTCCATGAACAAGTCCTTGAAATACTCTGTCCCCACCTGCCACCACCCCTGGAACTTGCATTCAACCCCGCCAGCACAAACCTATGATTGACGCAAATTGGTGCCCACCACAACATGCCTTCCATCCAAAGTGCTATCTACATTTGTTCCAAACTCTCAGAGCTGATATCACCACCGAGCTCTTGGAGTACTGAACCAATATGAACGGAAGGGTAGCATAGTGGTTAGCACTGCAGCTTCACAGCACCAGGGTCTCAGGTACGATTCCCCGCTGGGTCACTGTCTGTGCGGAGTCTGCACATTCTCCCGTGTCTGTGTGGGTTTCCTCCGGGTGGTCCGGTTTCCCCCCATAGTCCAAAGACGTGCAGGTTTGGTGGATTGGCCATGCTAAATTGCCCTTAGTGCCCAAAATGTTAGGAGGGGTTATTGGGTTAGGGGGATAGGGTGGAAGTGAGGGCTTAAGCGGGTCGGTGCAGACTCGATGGGCCAAATGGCCGCCTGCACTGTATGTTCTATGTCTATGTTCTAACAGCAGTGTCCTCAAACTGGTACCCCTACACAGGTCCGCGTGGTGGTTCGCATTGCTTCCTGCCTCACTGCACCGAAGACCCTGGTTTGGTCTCGGCCCCGGGTCACTGTCCATGTGGAGTTTGCACATTCTCCCCGTGTCTGTGTGGGTCTCACCCCCACAACCCAAGCACGTGCAGGGTAGGTGGATTGGCCACGCTAAATTGCCCCTTAATTGGAAAAATAATAATTGGGTACTTTAAATTTATTGAAAAAAAACTGGTCCCTGCATGAGGCCGCCTCCATCCACCCCCCAAACTGATCTCTCCTCCACCACCCATTTCCTAGCCATTGCGATGTTTGGGTGTTTGCTGCCCAGTAGTAATTTAACAAGTTTGGCAATGCCAGCAATCCCCCCCCCCCCCCCCCCCCCCCAAAGACTGATCCCTCTCCAAGAACACCCTCATCACCTGCTGTGCCTGCCCCGCTCACACAAACCTCAAAAACAACACATTCGCCTCGCTGAAGAAGGACTTAGGGACAAAAGTTGGGAGGTTCTGAAATGCGAACAAAATTTTCAGCAGCGTCATCTTCATCGTCTGCATGTGCCCCACCAAAGACTAGGGCAGCACATCCCACCTCTTGTAGTTCGCCTTCATTCCCCCAATCAGCTGCATCAAATTAAGCTTGTGCAGCTGAGCCCAACTCCGCATCACTTATATCCCAAGATAGCAAAAGCTCGGCCCCATCACCTGGAATGGCAATTGGGTCCCTGCGTATGAATATGCGAATGAAGTCTCTAGCAAGTGTAAATAAGTCACATTGTGAGCCCAACTGATAATCTTAAATAGGTTGTTAGTGTAATTCTTAGAACACTGGATTGATCAACAAGTGCTGTCCAATTATGGAATCACATTTAACATTAGATATTATGTTCTGAGTTTTGCAAGCACAGGCTGGTTGAGTACGGTCAGTACTCTGCAAATTGCAAGCAGCTGAAGGGATGTGCTGTTTAATATGATACATCAGTTGATGGGGCGTACATGGGCACTGACATTCGTATGCCACATCACTCATTTGTGTGATAGGCAGAACATCTTTCTGCAATATGCAACATTAAAAGAAAATACTGCTTGAGGCACTGTGGAAATATGAAATGTAGTGGGACAAAAGAGTGAAATTTGCACTGGAAATGTGAAGCACTGGCCAAAATTGGTAGCACTTCACAGGCATTCATTGAGATATGGTGTAGATATTCAGTTTGTTGCCTTGGTGTGATCCCTATGCTGTGGTTTGGCTGCCTGTCACAGAAACTGCATGATTTTCATTGCTTTTGAAATTAACAAAAATCATATGGTTTGTTTAATGCAACAGTTGCAATGCAATGCCACACCTAGACCCCGACCCAGATGGAAGATTTAAACTCTACTCCATCTTGCGTCATATTTTCATACTCCGACAGAGAAAAGGAAGTGTGTATTTCAATATTCTGGATCAAGCAAATGTGCTATAGGTTTCTCCTTGACAGTAAGAACTTGCATTTATGTAGCAGCTTCATAAACACCGTACGATCCAAAGTGCTGGACTGGTAATGAAATTTTTTTGAAGTATAGTGACTGTTGTGATGGAGGAAATGCATCATCAGTGTGCATGCAGCAAAGTCCCACAAACAACAATGAGATAATTATCAAATCTGTTTGCTAGTAAGTGTTGATTTGGGGCTATATATAGACCAGGATAATACGGAAATTTCCCCCGCTCACCTTAGAATGGTGCCTTGGGATCTCTTATCTCCACTTGAAAGGTCTAATGGGGCTTTGGTTTAACATTTCAGTTAAAAATGGCACCTCTGCTCACACAGTGTTCCCTCAGTCTTGCACTGAATTGTCAGTCTGAATTTTGAGCTCCAATTTTTGGATCAGAGCTTGGTCCCACCAGGTACAGCGAGCCAGCATGGACTCTGAATGGGCTCAATGGCTCCTTCTATGCCATAATGACACTATGACTCTATAACCTTTTGACTCACGGACAAGAGTACAACCTCTGAGACACATCTTGTCACAGTCATCAATCCTTAACACTGTTTCGAGAAAGCCATCCAGGTGCAGTACAAATCACAAAGTCCCATGTGTGACCAATGTACAAGAGTTAACAGTTATGTACACACTTGAGCAGCAGAGGTTTTAAACTATGCAACTCACAAATTTCTCTGTTGCAGGAACAGCCGGAAGGAATAACACTGGTCAAAGAGGAGGTGGACAAAGATGAAAGCAAGCAAGAGCCGGAAGTGGTTTATGAGACGAACTGCCACTGGGAAGGATGCGCGAGAGAATTTGACACGCAAGAACAGCTAGTCCATGTAAGTAGTAGCAGACAGGGACTGCTCCTGATTGTGTGCAATGCTTTGTGGAGGTCAGGTTCTTTGACCTCAAAGTGTCAAGTTTCTTAGCCGGGGGCACCGTGAACTAGAGAGCATATTATTTCTCCCAGAGAGCTAAATGGCTACAAAGCTTGACCAATTCAGACATCTCAAGCCTAAAGGAAGCCTCTGTCAAATGCTTCACAATGAATGCTTGTATTTTGGGCTAGTGTAAATGAAAGGGTGAATCTTTTCAGGGGAGTAATAGTGACTCTATTCACCTAATACTAAACCCTTTGCACCATTTCTAAAAGTGAAGCAGTAAGCTTTTAAGATGAGTCTAATTGGTAAAAGAAAATTGCTTGACTATTTCAATAAGTGGATAAGTGAATCTAAAAATATAACCTTGCTACCCAGAGGATGTTAATCTGCATTAGCCCCTTATTCACGGATGCATTGTGAATTCTGAATGGCTGGATTGTGCAAGTTCCATCTACAGTTCTACACCAGCATATGTAATGTCTCTATTATTGCGGGAGAGAGAGAGTTTGTGTTGGTATGTGAGTACGTGCACAAGTAACTGGCTATACTTGGCTGGTGATCACTAACAGTGTTGGCTTGTGTTGTGTTCCTGTATCATCTGTCCGGTAATGAGGGTGTTGGGTTGTGTTGTGACCCTATACCATTTGCCTGTAATCATTGAAAGTGTGTGGTTTTTTTACAGTTGTGAAAAAATAAATTTATAGTTCAGCATTTTATTTTCTATGAACAGGAGTGGCTGCCAGATTTGTTTCTGCAACCAATGACTTCTTATGATAATTAAGGGAGCCAGTTTCTTAAAAGAAGGCCGGTCATGGATGATTTAAATAATTGATCAACCGCTTAATTTTTTAAAATTTAGTGTTTTCCACTAAGTATTCTCATCTCCCCTCTGCCTGTGTTGGTAAAATTCCACATGTGCCTTTCCCAAGCTGAGCATTGATGTTGATATTTGGCAAGTTGGTCATTCAATTGCATAAACGTCACAGCTAAACTGAAACGTACAACATCCAACAGCAAATGTCAGGGACTGCCCAATCTGTTGCTTAGCCCCTTTCCTTGCCCACTAAACCAACCCACCTCCCAAAGCTGCCATAGGCCTGAAACTATTATTCTCTAATTTATTTTCTATCTACCCTCATGCCCTATTCAAGCCCATGTCACCCATGAAATGAAATGAAAATCGCTTATTGTCACGAGTAGGCTTCAAATGAAGTTACTGTGAAAAGCCCCTAGTCGCCACATTCCGGCGCCTATTCGGGGAGGCTGTTACGGGAATCGAACCGTGCTGCTGGCCTACTTGGTCTGCTTTCAAAGCCAGCGATTTAGCCCTGTGCTAAACAGCCCCAGAGACAAACCTCCTGGGCCATTGACCCCATTCCCACTAAACTGCTGACCATCCAACTTCTCTTCTTGCCTCCAAGCCAGCTGATTTTATAAATGATTTACTTCCCTCGGGTACTATCATAAGAACATAAGAAGTAGGAACAGAAGTAGGCCATACCGCCCCTCAAGCCTGTTCAGCATTCAACCAGGTCAAGGCTGATCATCTACCTCAATGCCATTCTCCCACACTATCCCCATATCCCTTGATTAAAATCTGTCGATCTCTGCCTTGAATGTACTCAGTGAATAAGCCTCTACAGTTCTCTAGGGTAGAAAATTCTAAAGACACACCATCATCAGAGCGAATAAATTCCTCTTCATCACAGTCTTAAATGACATACCTTTTATTCTGAGTGTGTCCTCTGGTTCTAGACTCCCCAGCCAGCGGAAACATCCGACCTGCATCTGCTATGTCGAGCCATGGAAGAATTTTGTCTACTTCAATGAGAGCACCTATCATATTTTGAAATTCTAGAGAATCCAGGCCCAGTTTCTTCAATCTCTTCTCATGTGAATCATAGAATTGTTATGGCGCTGGAGGCCTTACCAGCACCAGCTCTCCAAATGAGCATTATAACTTAGTGCCATTTCCCTGTCTTTTCCCCGTACCCCTGCACATTGTTTCTATTCACGTAACCATCTAACGCTCTCTTGAATGCCTCAATTGAATGTGCCTCCACCACACTTCTAGGCAGAGCATTCCAAACCTGAACCACTCATTGTATTAAAAGGTTTTTTCTCAATCACGTTTGCCATTTGCTTCCTTTGCAAATCACCTTAAATCTGTGCCCTCTCATTCTTCATCCTTTTGAGTGGGATCAGTTTCTCCCTATCTATTCTGTTCAACCCACTCAAGATTTTGAACATCTCTATCAAATCTCCTCTTAGCCGCCTTCTTTCCAAGGAGAACAGTCCCAAGCTCTCTAATTTGTCCTCATAACTAAAGTTTTGCATCCCTGCAAGCATTCTTGCAAATCTCTTCTGCACTCTCTCCAATATGTTCACATCCTTCCTATAGTGTGGCACCCAGAACTGTAGGCAATATTCCAGCTGAAGTCTAATTAGTGTCTTGTTTAAGTTCAGCGCAACTTCCTTGCTCTTGTACCCTGTGCCCCAGGATGCTGTACGCTTTATTAACTGCTCTTTCCTCCTGTCCTGCCCCCTTCAATAATCCAGGCACATACAAACCCAGGTCCCTCTGTTCCTGCGCACCTCGAAGAATTTTATCCCTTGTTTTATATTGTGACTCCATGCTTTTCCTACCAAATTGCATGATCCCACACTTGTCTGCATTGAACATAATCGGCCACCTATCGACCCACCACACGATGTTCTGTTGAAGTTTTACACTGTCCTCTTCACAGTTTGCAATATTTTCAAGTTTTGAATCATCTGCAATTTTTTTAATTGTCCCCGCACATCAAGATCTAGATTATTAATAAATATCAGGGAAAGCAAGGGTCCCAATACCGACCCCTGGGAATCCCCACTACAAACCTTTCTCCAACCCAAAAATATCCATTGACCATTACTCTCTGCTTCCTATTATTCAACCAATTTTGTATCAACGTTGCTACTGACTCTTTTATTCCATGAGCAATATCTTTTCTCAAGCCTGTTGTGTGGCACTGTATCGAATGCTTTTTGAAAGTCCATGTGCACCACATCAACAGCATTACCCTTATCGACCCTTCTGTTATCTCCTCAAAAACTCCAGCAAGTCAGTTAAACATGATTTCCCCTTTAGAAATCCATGCTGGCTTTTCCTAATCGACTCACATTTTTCCACGTGACTACTAATTCGATCCTGAATAATTATTTCTAGAAGCTTGCCGACCACTGATGTTAAACTGACTGGCCTGTAATTTCTGGGGCTATCCTTACAAACTTTTTGAACAAAGGTGTAACATTTGCAATTCTTCAGTCCTCTGGCACTTCCCCTCAGTCTAGAGAACACTGGAAGATTATGGCCAGCATTCTTGCAATTGCCATTTGCACAGATCCTTGGATACACCTCATCTGGTCCCAGTGCCTTGTCATCTTTAAGTAACAACAATCTATTCAACACTCATCAGTTTTGAACCCTGGAATGCTATTCCTAAGACAAGTTTGGTGAATCTTTGTTTCACCTAAAGTATGGCAAGTAGGTCCTTCCTTGGGTAGGGAGACCAAAATTGTACACAATACAATCTCACAATTTGTGAGATCCAGATGTGATCTCACAAAGGCTCTATGCAATTACAGCTCTATATAATTCCAGCCTGGTCACTCTACAGTCAAATTTCTATAATGGCAATTAGATCATACTTGTTTACTTCACTTTGTGCTGTCAGTTAATCTACCTTATTGTGACTGCTCTATGCATTCATTTAGTGTTTTAATTGTCTTTTTATTATTTTCAAAATCTCTAACCGTATCTACTGGCATACCTTTAAGCTCGTATGCTCTGTCCCTCCTTGCCGCACCTAGCTTTACAATTCCCTTATTGTTATCTTGCTCTTTTGCCATGTCTTGTCTCTTGAATTTATCACGTCTTCCCTCACCTGATCCCTTGCCTCCACTATTTAGTTAAAAGACCTCTCTACCCCCTATTTATACCACTCGCCAGGATGCTCATTCAAGTGAAGACTGTACTAAGGGTACAGTGCCCCATGAATTGAAACACATTTCTCCCACACTAGTTTTTAGTCATGCATTTAACTCATTTTATTTACCCTACTCCAATTTGCTCATGGCTCAGGTAACAATCCAGAGATCATTATCTTTTGGGGTTCTGCAGTTTAATTTAGCCCCGAGCTGCTCTTCCTCCCTGAGCAGAACCTCTTTCCTAGTCTTACATATGTCATTGGTGCCGTTGGATCCTCCCCCTCACTGCAAGTTTCCCTGCAATCTAGAGCAGTTGTCCTGAACTGGGAGGGCAACACAGCCTTCTGGACTGACGCTGTCTGCTACAGAGAACGGTATCTATCCCCCGACTATAAAACTCCACCCATTTGAATGCTTTCCTGTGCAACGGTGACATGGACATTTTGAACATCCAGCCTGCAGTCTCTACTTTGGCCCATGCAGGCTGCATGAACCTGTTGGACAATTTCACTCCTACCTTCTTGATCCCCATACATGCCTTACCCACAGTCACACCATCCTGTCCCTGACCATAAATCATTTTGGCAGGAAGAATGTGAGGAGACGGTATAAAATAAAGGGAAAAATGTTTACAGAGGTCCAAAAACATAGTGACCTCTGTATATATGTGAAATGAAAAATGAAATGAAATTGCTTATTGTCACGAGTAGGCTTCAATGAAGTTACTGTGTGAAAAGCCCCTAGTCGCCACATTCCGGCACCTGTTCGGGGAGACTGGCACAGGAATTGAACCGTGCTGCTGGCCTGTCTTGGTCTGCTTTAAAAGCCAGCGATTTAGCCCGGTGTGTTAAACCAGCCCCTAATGATGCACACATCATTGAAGGGTGGCAGGGGATGTTGAGAGAATGGTTGATAAAGCATTCAGTGTCCAAGGCTTTATTAATAGAGGCAGTGAATACAAGAGTAAGGAGGTTATATTCAACTTGTATAAGATGACAATTAGGCCTCATCTGGAGTACTGTGTCTAGTTCTGGGAACCATAACTTGAGGAACGATGTGAAAGCATTGGAGAGAATACAGGGGAGATTCACTAGAATGACTCCAGGGATAAATAACTGGAGCTATGAGGAGAGAATGGATGGGTTGGGACTATTTTCCTTGGAGAAAAGAAGACTAAGAAGAGACTAGATAGAGGTAATCAAGATCCTGAGGAGTATGGACAGGGTAAATAGTGAATAAACTGTTCCCAATCAGGGGTGCATCAAGGACTAGAGGGCACAGATTCAAAGTAATGGGCAAAAGGAGTAGAAGTGATGCCAGAAAAAGATGTTTCACCCCGAGGATCGTTGAAGTCCAGAACAAACTTCCTGAAAAGGTGCTGGCGACCGTTTGAGGCATTCAAAAGGATTACTGACTGTAAAGAAAGAATATGCACGGTTATGTGGGGAAGGCAGTGGGATTTGGTGAAGTGCTCTTTTGACGGGCTGGCGTAGACCCAATGGGCTGAATGGCCTTCTGCACCTCCCTCCGAATCTCCCCCTTCCTCCTACTCTCCTCCTCCCTCCATCTCTTCCCTCTCCCTCCGTCTCTTCCACCTCCCTCCGTCTCTTCCCCCTCCCTCCATCTCGTTCCCCCCCCCCCCCCGTCTCGTCCCCCTCCCTCTGTCTCGTCCCCCCCCCTCTGTCTCGTCCCCCTCTCCGTCTCGTCCCCCTCCCTCCGTCTCGTCCCCCTCCCTCCGTCTCGTCCCCCTCCCTCCGTCTCGTCCCCCTCCCTCCGTCTCGTCCCCCTCCCTCCGTCTCGTCCCCCTCGCTCCGTCTCGTCCCCTCCCTCCGTCTCGTCCCCCTCCCTCCGTCTCGTCCCCCTCCCTCCGTCTCGTCCCCCTCCCTCCGTCTCGTCCCCCTCCCTCCGTCTCGCCCCCCTCCCTCCGTCTCGTCCCCCTCCCTCCGTCTCGTCCCCCTCGCTCCGTCTCGTCCCCCTCCCTCCGTCTCGTCCCCCTCGCTCCGTCTCGTCCCCCTCCCTCCGTCTCGTCCCCCTCCCTCCGTCTCGTCCCCCTCCCTCCGTCTCGCCCCCCTCCCTCCGTCTCGCCCCCCTCCCTCCGTCTCGCCCCCCTCCCTCCGTCTCGCCCCCCTCCCTCCGTCTCGCCCCCCTCCCTCCGTCTCGCCCCTCTCCCTCCGTCTTGCCCCCCTCCCTCCGTCTCATCCCCCTCCCTCTCTGACTCCCTCCCTCTCTGACTCCCTCACTCACTGTTTCTCTTTCTCTGCTTCACTGTCTCACTATTTCTCTCCCTGCATTGGATCTGTCTTTCCTCCATACCTCATTTCTCCTCCATCTTTCCCCTTGTCTTTCTTTCTCCTCTGTCTCTCTGTCCCTCTCTCCTTATCCCTCTTCCTCATTCTCTTGCATTCTCATATGCTGTCCCTCTACCATTCTATCTCTCTCGCTGTCCCTCTGTCAATCCTGCCTCTCCTCTCTCTCCCTCACTTTTTTTCTCTCTCTCTATCTTTTCTTTTTATTTCTGTCTGTCTGTCTTTCTGCCTCTCATTATCTCTCACGTGGTCTTGGCTCCCACTGCCAAGGCTTGCATGAGAGCTGCCGGAGGACAACCAGCTAATTTTCAAAATTAGCTCATAGAAGAGTTGGTGCCTTTGAGAAAATATCAAGGGAGAAGAGGAAAAGAAAGTTTGCTGTGTGGCTTGGCGAGTTCACTCTTGTGTTTCATGGCACGAGCAGCATTGAGTTAGATCACTGTTTCCCAGTCGTACAGAACCAGCAGCCTGGACTCCATGCTTTAGCTTGCATATGGTTTTAACTAGCCAATTGCCTTGGGATCATAAGTGTCAATTGAACTATCTTTTCTAATCAGGGAGACATATTTGTTGAGCTTGCAAAATGTATTTTGTTCCAGGCTTTTTTTCTGTTCTCGGAAGCTGGCTGAATCACTGCCCTGTTGTATTTGCTGCTTTGTATGTTAAAATACATTGGAAATGTTTGGGTCAGCTGCACATCTGAGGGGGTCAGCTCTCCATGGAGCACGCATAGTTTAAGTTACGTGTAGGCTATTTCTACAAATACAGCACTGACACAAGAGCAACCTTTCAAAGCTCTTTTTTCGGGTGCTTAGAAAGCTGTTCCTTACAGTTAATAGAAAAACATGTGCATCTTCATGGCTGTCCATCCAGTCCCTGACAGTTTCAGCAGTGAGCTAACATCGTCACTATCTATAATTGATATCCTTCGATGGAATGGGGCTGCTGACTGCATTTCAAGGTCTTTGCTAAAGGTTTTCAACAATCCTGACAACTTTTGCCCTCAGTGGTGCACCTCTTAAACTACTCTGTTGGAATGTCAAAACCATTGAACCACAGTGCAGAGGCCACATGTGTTTCACATTAGTTAAATCACAAACATTGGTGGAAGCACGAGAATTCCTCCTATGATTGCATGCCAGACCAGGCTCATTTACATCAAGCCTGTGAGAGGAAAACTGTTGTTGCTTTATATTATTAAACGGTGGGTTGTACGCTTCAAGGTTTTAATAAAAGTCATGTCAGATTTTTAAATTTACATTGAAAAAATCCATATGATCAGCTGGAGGGTTTTCTTGTTGCTCTTGGGGCATTATTTGTTGACTCTCTGAAATAAAGCTCATTTAACCAGATATTTGGTTGCGTTAATACACATTCTGCAGAGGAGGGTGGAAACAAAGGCCACTTGATTTTCAAGTGACATGAAGGTTAGAATATGTAACTGTGTTTAATCTTTCCTATAATGCTTTTTGGTAATGACAATTTGTAATATTTCTCTGCATCATAATGCATAACCCGACAGAGTAGATTTTATCAAGCCTAATTTCACTGGAGCACCATATATTCCCATTCCTACAAAATCAGTTTGGGACAACCTCGCTGTGGCCTTCATTTAAAAAAAAATACACATGATAAAAATTGCCCCTTTTTATACCACCATAATAATTCTTATTTTGCTCAACAGCTTCCCTTTAGTTCTGTGTTTTTCCCTTTCCTCCACTAAATCGATTTCTTGTGCAATGCCACGTGTTGTTTCAATTTATTTTTCTCCTTGATTGCCATGCTGCCTATTATTATAATTCTCCTGGTCCCACCAAGTCTGATATTTTATTTCCATTTTAATTGTCTTGGTTTTTTTATTTTCCCTTTACTGGGTTTTATTTAGTGGCTGTCCGTCATGACTGACTTATTTGGTTGTGATTTGAATTATGTTATCAGCTAGTGTAGTTGGTAAGCAGGAGGCTGGTTAACTCAGTTGGCTAGACGGCTAGCATGCAGATCAATCAACAGCATGGGGTTCGATCCCTGCTCTGGCTCAGGCAGACTTGGAGCCTGTCTCTGTGCCCTAAAACGTAGTAAAAAAATTAAGGCAGCTTGCCATGGTTCCGGGAATTATCACCTAGGACCTGACTTTGTTCAGAGAACTGAAGAAATTGTTAGAGTGTTTATTTCAGTCATCAAGGCTGTCAAGTACACCCTGTAAATGAAATATTTCATTAAAAAGTTCAACAGCCACCAGTGCCACTGCGTAATTAGATTTAAAAAATAGGATTTGGGGGAGGAGGATAGAGGTTGGGGCAGGGATTGGGTCATGTTTTCTCCTGCTCTGTTGACTGCATTAAGTGATGCTGAGGTGCCAGTTGCCCTCTGCAGAGCCACGGTAAGTGTTTTCAGGCTATTCATCTCTGTAGGGCATTTCAAGCTTGTCCCTGTTGCTGTCTGACAGTCCCACAGGCCCACTTTTACACCAGTGTCACGAAGATATTTTCCGCCTTCCCCATGTTCCCTGGCCGATCCTCTCTTTGTTAACTTAAATTCTTTCTGACATCCCCATCCTTCACCTTATCATTGATGATCTTGACTTCAGCCAACTTGGCTCCCATATGCTGGAAACCCTTTGCCTCTTCATTTCCTTTTCCTCCTTTAAAATTAATTTATTTTGATCAAGATTGTGTCCCATCTTAATATCTCCTCCTTGGGCTTGAGGCCCAATGTTTTTAGACTGCTCACTGTGCAGTATCTTGTAATGTTGTTTCGACTTGTTAAATAAATGTTTTTCTTGCCTCAGCCCACCATCATTCTTGGACCCATGAATATTACAAAAGAGGGAGCACATAATCCCATTGCTCACTTCGTGGCCTCATAAGTTCCTTTTTTTCTTTAATAATTGCATGTCTGCCCAAACGTTTTGAAGCAGGGGATTCTTTAGATATGTGGAACAGGAGTAGGCCACTCAGTCCATCAGCCATTCGGTTAGACCTTGGGTGATCTGTATCTCAACTCCATTTATCTGCTTTAGCTCCATATCTCTTCATACACTGAGCAAAGAAAACTCACTTGGTCACGGCCAGCTATACTGTTTTTCTGGGAGAATTCCAACTTTCCGCAATTCTTTGTACGAAAAGGATTTCCTTATCAGGCTCTAATTATAGGATTATGTTCGCTTGTTCTTGAATCTTCCAACAGAGCAAATAGTTTCCCTGTATCTACTCTATCAAATCATTTTCACATTTTAAGCACCTCACTCTGATACTCAAGGGAGTACAAACCAAGTATATACAGCCTGTCCTCATAATCTAACCCACTAAGCCCCAGTTTCATTCTGATATTATGATTAGTAACTTGTGAGCTTCACCAGCTTCCAATATGTGTGTTTCACGGAGCTGGTGGCAACACTGAAGTAACCTGCCAGACTATTTAAGGATGGGAGTACCCATCTTTTGTCATGCCCGCTGCCCCCTAGGGGTGGTAGATCTGGCCAGTTAATTTCGCTGTAACTTGCTGTTGTGCTAGATGATTTCTTTTCAGGGAGTGCCAACATAAGCAGGCCACAGAGTAATAAATGAGCTTCCACCGGGGAAAGGGTTTTCTAATTATCTGACAGTGCATGAGTTAGGGTGGTGGAAGCAACTTGGCTGATTGACCTGCCAGTAATACATAATTTCGATTGTATTCATATAGTGGATGTACGAGCCAATTGGAAATGGAGAATTGTCTCTTTGCCTTGGCGGGTATAGTTCCGAAGGGACTGATGCCTTGCTGGAAGCACCAACACAAATGCAAGTCGCCCTTGGGCTTTTGGGGATTAAGCCCCAACATTTAGCATTAACCTAGCTTTTCTCTTCATTCTATGTGGATTCGCTGAAAAGCAATCAGTAGCGGAAGCTGAAGTTGATGTTCTATACCGAGGCCAGTTATAGTGTGCTCACTATACCTGGCTACCTGGACAGAGATCATTCACAAGACATAGGCTGGGGATTGAAGCGGGGAGCTTCCTGTTCTGTATGAGAAGCATTTTTTTTTGTTGATAACTTAAAATAGAATTCCAAGTACTGATTCGTATTTATTCACTCGAGGCATTTAGTTTGTTGGCACGTCTGACTGAGATGATAGATTAAGAATTCCATTTAGATGAGCAGTAAATTTGTCTATGTTTCATCAGAGGCAGTGGTGACTTGAGGGTCAGTCAATGTTGTTTTCTGTTTGGTTATAGGCTTACATTTTAGTCTAGATGGTGATATTGCTCTCTTGAAAGAATATTTAGAAAAACAATGCATCTACACATGCAAGTTCCATGTCCCAGAGACGACTGAGATCCTATATCCGGCGGAGTAAGATAAAAGTTGTCACTCGAAAATGAAAGAACGCTCTCACCCATTCTCCCTCCTTGTGTTCGGGTGAGATAAACTGCAGTGGAGTCTGAGTGCTGTTCCATTTTGCTCCTGGCAGGGACTTTAATTGGTATAATGCAGATTTTTTTTTTTGATCAGCAAGGATTATTCTGCTTATCTTTCCTTAGTATCATAGCTTGTGATGAAAAAGGCCTTTGGTGAAGCGCAAATGCCGAGTTTCCAAGTAAAGCACTTTAGCGATTGACATCTGAAAGAAATGTCTGATTTATTAGTCTTTAATTGATAACATTGAGAGGTAAGTAGTAATCCAGGTCTGACTGATTTGTGAAATTGCTTAATATGAAGTCTCTTTGTGATTATAATATACAAACTCAGGCTGTTGCAGTAGACCCCTGTGCACCTTCTGAAATACGTGGGCATTTTAGACTGCTAAATCTATCTTGTGCTTTTACAGTAGTTGGCAGATAAACTGGTAGGGTAGAGATTAATAACCAGCTGCACTGCTATCAGTGCCTGCTTGTCGATTTTCTGGGAAAGGGCAGTCTATTCAGCATGAAAATTATTGATTAAATAAAACTTGTTATTAGGGCAGGGTGTGATCCATAATCACAAACAATAGTGGACATCGTTCTTCCCAAGCCACACTCATGCATCACACCCTTCCACAATATTTCATGTCACCTGTTCTAGTCACTTTGTCCTCCCAGTACCAGACAGAAATGTGTCACCCTGATTCTTTCTGTTAGGTATTTCTGTCTCAAAAGATGTGGACAATCATGCTGATGTGGTGGTTTGTACCTTGTGTGCGCTACCGCTGCACCCAAACCATACTAACTCTGCCAAGGAAGGCGTAATTGCATCATTTACGGACAATATTCACTGTTTCTTTAAGACTACACGGTCTACACTAAATGTCAGCACTTGAGGTTGGAGTGATTGCTTAGTTAGCACGCCTATCGAGCAATTCTGTTTGCATAATGGATACAATACGGATATTGTAGAGGCAGATTGATCTTTTAATTCCACAGCTTTTACCGTTCAATGGGACTCCTATTATTTGAACTGTTTGTTTGAGTGTCACTTTGTTTTAAGTATTAAAGTTTGTTTCCATCATAAATGCCAAAGTGACTTTTTATCCCATTTTAATAACTTTTTATGGTTTTCTGTACTTCAATCATCTAGAATTCTTTTGCATGAATGTTTTGTAACTCTAGCAAGAACTGAGCACCAAAAAACTAAAGACAAATCTTGTAGATTTTTCAATATTTCATACCTTTTTTGAGAATTGTTTTTAATCCCTGGGGTTTTACTTGTTTCAAAGCCATTGTCAGTACTGCTTTGTTTGTATCGCACTTGGTAATGAATTTGCTTAATATAGAGTTCGGAAAGAGTGAAAGGTTGATAAAGGAACAATTGGATCAGAAAATTATTAGTAACTACAGGCTAGATTGATGGATTTAAATGCCTTCCATCTACTTAGATCCAGTGCAAATCCAACAGTGCCCACATCTTGCCTGCTGGCTGGCAAGTTAGTCAGAGCTCCATGCTGCCTCTTTTTGGGAAGGCCTGCCAAACTAAGTGCTAATCAGGCACTTAAATGGGCAGTGCCCCCCCCCCCCCCCCCCCCCCCCCCAGTAAAAAGGACCGTTGGGAAAATCAGCCTCTTGACAGCTGCTAGCTAATCAAAGGCTGGCAACTGTAAATTGCTTGGCAATGCCAGCAATGCATGAACCAAAATCCCAGGATTGCCGAGGGTTCCAGGCCAGAGGTGATTGAGGACTGGCTGGGGGTCGCAAGGGGTATGGGTGATTGGTAACAAGGGCAGGAGGGTGGCTTTCAGTGGGTCCCACCTTCCTGATGCTGAGTCCCTCTTTGCTTTTCGGGCTTCCCGCATGGCGAATCTCCCACCCACGACTGGGTGAATATCAGCAGTGGTAGGGCAGGGCTAAGGTGGGCACTAATTGCCCAATTAAGGGCCTCAGTTGGCGGCAAGGCATGAAACTGCCCACAAACCTTCTTGCCCTGAACTTGATAGGGGCAAAGACGGGAAGGAGGCATGGTCCTCAACCGCCACTTTCCTGCCTCTTTAAATGCTCCATCACCACCAAACTCTCCTCAGGGGAGACAAATTCCACCAAGGAGCAGGCTTCCATCTCAGTTCTACCCATGATTAATGAACTAAGTGGTATAAAGTCATCAATCTTGTTCAAAGGGTTGATCTGCAAAATGTGAGAAAATATATAAGATTGGTATACTCTTCAGATGTTACCACACATGGCTAGAACAAAGCAGGGGAAATTTTATACTGAGTTTAACCTTTGCTGTGTCGAAAGTGGCAACGATTGAAGTCGTGTGTCGAAATGTGTTCCATACCCTAAACCGATACTCTTCAAAAATATGTATATCGTATCACAGATGCTTTAAAAGGTATTTCCCCAAAGTCAACCATGAACAACGTATTTGTATGTGTTGTCATGTGAGAGTACCTTTAAGAACTGGGTGTTTATCAAATAGCTGCAGTGGATGTACCTTTAAGAACTGGGTGTTTATCAAATAGCTGCAGTGATGTCAGAGTGTGGGTGGGGCTGGGCTGGCTGTCTTTCACTTTCATTTTGAGCAGGCAGCTACAGTGTGTTTTCGTTACATTTTCAAAGCTGGATAGCTGCAGACATAGCAGGCAGCTGTATAGTGAGCTCTCTTCAGCTCATTTGAGGATTTCAAAGTAATACCTGTTTCTGTAAAGAATTTAAACCTGCTGTCTTTCTTTGAAAATGATTTAATATATGGATGTTGTTCAGAAAGTTATGAAAGGTTACTTATAGAATATTGTATCTGTGGGGATTATTGGTGTTGATAGTTGTTAAGATGTTTACTTTTCGTTTATAAAGTGTTAACTGGATTCATAAATAAACATGGTTTTATTTTAAAAGTACTTTAGATCGCTGTTGCATCACACCTGTAAAATAGCTCCTTGTGCTCCCCATAACCACAATCTATTAAAAGTTGTGGGTCAGGTGAACTCCATGATACACTTTGGGGTTCTCTAAACCCTGGCTCATAGCAGTGTATATTTTCCTACGCATGGAGTGACAAATTCAATTAAAAATAACCCAACTGCAAAACCTTTTTACTTAAAATAAAGAAAAAGTTAGGCAAACGTGTGCAGCCAAGGAAGCTAGTCCAAACCTAAGAGTTTGGTGAGTGGGGGAATTCAAAATGTTAATTTTGTTTTTAGCAGTAACTGGAAAATATTGAGTAGGTAGACTAAGTTGCTTTCTTTCTTGCAGCTTAGACAGGGTAAACACACTCTTCTGTGAGAGCTGAGTAACCACATAGCTAACTAATTGAATTTGTTTTTCTTGCCCATTTCTATACTATTCCTAAGGTTTAAAATAATATAAAAATCAGTGGTAAAGTTAATAAAATGTATAAAAAAGCAACATAAGTGAATAATATAATGAAGTAATTAATTAAAACACATTAAGAATGACAGGGCAGGTTATAATAATAATAATAATTGCTTATTGTCACAAGTTGGCTTCAATGAAGTTACTGTGAAAAGCCCCTAGTCGCCACATTCCAGCATCTGTTCAGAGAGGCCGGTACGGGAATTGAACCCGCGCTGCTGCCTTGTTCTGCTTACAAGCCCAGTGTGTTAAACCAGCCCCTGGTTATGTGTCAAGGCTGCAGCATCTGGGAGCTCCTAGGTACCAGTGATATAAGGCTAACACGTCTGCAGTGAGTGTTTGTGGCTCGAAGAATTTCAGCTCAGAGTCGCTGAGCTGCAGACTCTGCGACTCATTTGGGAAGCGAACGTTAACCAGGAGGTTGTACCAGGAGGCAGTTACACCACTCACGATGGGGTCTCTGATATGGTCAGT
The DNA here is from genome assembly GCF_902713615.1 of Scyliorhinus canicula. Taxonomy (NCBI): domain Eukaryota; kingdom Metazoa; phylum Chordata; class Chondrichthyes; order Carcharhiniformes; family Scyliorhinidae; genus Scyliorhinus; species Scyliorhinus canicula. Next base: position 152,170,107 of record NC_052155.1, read on the forward strand.
GGTCAGGGACAGGAGGGTGTTTCTGCAAGTGTGGCAGATAAGGGAAATCAAAGGACGTGTCAGCATCTGTAATTGGCCAATAGGTTTGAGATATTCTCGGCTTGTTTGGATGCGGTTGGAGCTACAGGGTAGATGAGCAAACTGTCAATGGCATCCTGGTATCAGAAGCCATTTTAGAGTGGGGGGGGGAGCAAAAAAGAATGCAATGTTAGAAGGGGACACTATAATAAGGGGGATTGAGCAAGAGTCCAGGCGGCTAGGTTGCCTGCGTGGTAAGACCATAAGACATAGGAGCAGAATTAGGCCACTTGGCCCATCGAGTCTGCTCCACCATTCTATCATGGCTGATATTTTCTCAACCTCATTCTCCTGCCTTCTCCCCATAACCCCTGATCCCCTTATTAATCAAGAACCTATCTATCTCTGCTGCCACGGTTCAGGACACTTTCAGAGCTGGAGAGGAATTTGCAGCAGGAGGTGGGTATCACGTTGCTGTGGTCCAAGTAGTTACCCAATGACATAGGTCAAGCTAGGAAGAGGTTCTGCATGGAGAGAATGAGGAGCGAGGCACTGAATTAAAAAGCAGTGTCTCAAATGTTATAATCTCTGAATTATTACCTGAGCCCCGTGCAAATTGGCATAGGGTACCTAAAATTACACAGACGAATACGTGGCTCAAAGACTGGTGTGGAAGAAGTGGGTTCTAGTTTGTGGGGCACTGGCACCAGTACTGAGTAGAGACAAGGTAAGCGCAAAGATTGTACTATGGGATCAACAATTGGACATGTAACAAAGGTAACAAAAATACCAAAACTAAAGTCTCAGTATCTGAATGCGCATAGCATTCATAACAAAGTAAACAAATTGATAACCACATTGAAGTGAATAAATATGATCTGATAGCCATTAAGTAAATGTGGCTGCAGGCTGATGAGGATTGGCTTCTGAATACTGAAGAGTATATGACATTCAAGAAGAATAGGAAGGTAGGTCAACGTGGAGGGCTAGTACCGTTAATCAAGGATGGCATTGGTGCAATAGTTAGAGATAAACTTTGGGTGGACATGAGGAATAATAGGGGAAATAAGTAGTTAGTGGGAGTGGTCTACAGGTTCCCTAGCAATAACCATAATGCAGGACGAAATATACAAGAAGAAATATTGGGTGTTTATGATAAAGGCATTAGTCATGTGTGACTTTAATCTACTTACAAGGTGGAAGAATCAGACTGGCTGTAGTAGCCTGGTTGAGAAGTTCATAGAATGCTTGCTTTTGAGAGGTTTTTGGAGGATCATTTTCAGGAACTAACCAGAGACCAGGTTATATTAGACTTGGTTATTCTGTAATGCACAGGATTAATTAATGACCTCAAAATAAAGGCCCTCCTAGGTAACAGCAACCACAATATGATGAATTTTATATCTCGTTTGAAAGGGAGAAGAGTGGGTCCATAACTAGTATTTTAAACTTAAATAAAGCAACTATGTAGGAATGGAAGATGAGCTAGCTCAAGGGAACTGGAATAGACAAGCAATGGCAGACATTTAAGGGGATATTTCTTAATACTCAGAATACGTATATTCCTACTATCAATAAATATTTTAAAGGGAGGACTCGCCATCCGTGTATAACTAAAGAATTTAGGGAAAGCATCAGACTTAAGCAAAAGGCAGGTCAGATAATTGGTCAGGATATAAAAAACGGCAGAGAATGACTAAAAGGTTAATCAGGAGAAATAAATTAGAGTATGAGAGGAAACTAGCTCTTAATGCAAAAACAGATAGCAAGCATTTCTACAGGCATTAAAAAAGTAAATGAAGTGAGTGTTGGTGCTCTAGTGAGTGAGAATAGGGAGTTGATAGTAGATAATAAGGAAATGATGGATGAAATGAACAAATATTTTGTTTCTGTCTTCATTATAGAGGATGCAAAACAACATTCCAATAATTGCTGCAAATCAGGAGGTGGAAAGGAGAAAGGAACTTAATGAAATTACAATCACTAGTGTTATGGGCCAGGGCTCAGAAACTTCAAAGTGTATTATGGAGTTCACCTGACCTACAACCTTTATGTTGAACTTGGCGAGGATGAGCACAAAAGCCTTCACCTCAGGTGTAATTCATCAGACTCCCTAGACACTTTAATCAAAAGAAGGTTTATTCTAAGAATATAGTTAACATATATGTGTGATATATATATATATATATATATATATATATATATATATAAACACACCAAGAATTTTTATCAATTACAAACATAAGGACACCAAAGCTACAGTAATCTTCGTATAACACTTAATGAATTCCCCATTTAACTGTTCCAATTCAATAACAAAATCCAATAAACCAAACCCCTTTTCAAGGATGTGGCCCAGGACACTCTAGTCTAACTTGAATGAGACTGTTTTTTTCCCTAATCAGAAAGAATAAGCATGGCTTTGTGAAAGCGAAGTCATATTTGAGCAATTTATTAGAGTTCTTTGAAGGAGTAAAGTGCTATGGATAAATGGGAGCCTATAGACATACTGTACTTGGATTTCTAGAAGGAATTTGAAAAGTGTTACATCAAAGATTATTGTGGAAAATAAAAGCTAAGCTGGAAGATTGTTTGGTTGGCAGAAAACAAAGAGTATGCATAAATGGGTGGGCAGCACGCTAGCACTGTGGCTTCACAGAGTCAAGGTCCCAGGTTCGATTCCCCCGCTGGGTCACTGTCTGTGCGGAGTCTGCATGTTCTCCCCATGTCCACGTGGATTTCCTCCGGTTTCCTCCCACAGTCCAAAGACGTGCAGGTTAGGTAGATTGACCGTGATAAATTGCCCTTAGTGACCGAAAAGGTTGGAGGGCTTAGTGGGTTACGGGGATAGGGTGGCAGTGAGGGCTTAAGTGGGTCGGTGTAGTCTCGATGGGCCAAATGGCCTCCTGCACTGTATGTTCTATGTAAATTGGTCTTTATTTGATTGTCAGGATATGATCAGCGCAGTCCTCTGGGACCTCAACCTTTTACAATTTACGTTTACATCAATGAGGTAGTTGAGGGAAGTGAAGGCATGCATGCTAAATTCTCAGATGTACCAAAGATAACTAGTAAAGTATTGTGAAGAAGGCATGAGGAGTTTGCAGACGGATATAGATAGGTTGCGTGATTGTGCAAAAATTTAGCTGATGGATTGCAATGTGGAAAATGTGAAGATATTTACTTTGGCAGGAAGAATAAGAAAGCAGAGTATTACTTGGAGAATGACTGCAGAATTCCAGGGTGCAGAGAGATCTAGATCTTCTAGTGCATTAGTCACAAAAAGGTAGTATGCAGATACAGCATGTAATTAAGAATGCTAATGGAGTGTTATCCTTTATTTTTTTTAAATCTAAATTTAGAGTACCGACCTCTTTTTGGGCAAACGTGGGTCTCACGTGGGTCAAACGTTTGGGGCAGCACGGTAGCATTGTGCATAGCACAATTGCTTCACAGCTCCAGGGTCCCAGGTTCGATTCCGGCTTGGGTCAGTGTCTGTGCGGAGTCTGCACATCCTCCCCGTGTATGCGTGGGTTTCCTCCGGGTGCTCCGCTTTCCTCCCACAGTCCAAAGATGTGCAAGTTAGGTGGATTGGCCATGATAAATTGCCCATAGTGTCCAAAATTGCCCTTAGTGTTGGGTGGGGTTACTGGGTTATGGGGATAGGGTGGAGGGTGGAGATAGGGTTGACCTTGGGAAGGGTGCTCTTTCCAGGAGCCGGTGCAGACTCGATGGGCCAAATGGCCTCCTTCTGCACTGTAAATTCTATGAAAAACACAGGGAGAGTGTGCAAAGTCCACACGATTAGTGGCCGGGGATGGGATTGAACCCCGGTCCTTGGTGCCGTGAGGCAGCAGTATTAACCACCGTGCTGCACTAGATTGCTATCCTTTATTATGAAAGAAATTGAACATGAAAGTAAGGATGTGCTATGCTTCAGTTATATTGGGCATTGGTGAGACCACATCTCAAAATCTGTGCAGTTTTGGTCCCCTTAATTAAGGAAGGGTGTAAATGCATTGCAGGCGACTCAGGAGGTTTACTGGATTGATACCTGGAATGAGCAGGTTGTCTAATGAGGAATAATTTGCACAGGCTGGGCTTGTTTCCACTGGTTCAGAAGAGAGAAGGGTGACTTGCCTGAAATATATAAGATTCTAAATGGTCTTGACAAAATGGATGTGGAAAGGATGTCTCCTCTTGTGGGTGAGTCTAGAACTGGTGGGCACTGTTTTGAAATTAGCGGTCGATGTTGTACAAGGGAAACTTTTTTTCTGAGTGTTGTGCAACTTTGGAACTCTCGGACTCAGAAGGCGGTGGAAGCAGAGACATTTAAATTTTTAAGGCAGAAGTAGATATGTTTATATTTGAAAAGGTATTCTTAGGTTATTAGGAGTAGATGGGAATATAGAACTTGATCTTATGAATGGCAGAGCAGACTGGAGGGCCAAATGGCTGGCTTCTGCTCCTATTTCATTTCATGTTTCGTGGGCTGGATTCTCCAGTCGCCCAGACTTGTGTTTTTCAGTGGCATGCTGTTCGTTGGCGGCAGGATCCTCTATTCCCGCAGCTTGTCAATGGAACTTTCCATTGAAGCCAACTCCACACGTGCAGGCGTGTGCTGCCGGTAGGAAAAGTATTTCACTCTATTGCTCTGCAAGTTACTTAAGAAAGGATAAAATTACTAACATCATACACATACAGGGATTAATTACAAATAAAGATCAAACAATGCTCACAAAAATCAATCAGTTCAGTCCATGTTCTGTGCAAGCTGGAGATTTCTGAAGTTGAGGTTGAAGTTGTCTGAACTGAAGGTTTTGAAGTTGTAAGACTGTTTGTGCAGCTGCAGTGGCTTCCATTGTCGAATTGTCAGATGGTATTTTAATAGGTGAGCTGAGTAGATGGAATCTGGTTTACAGGGAGGAGAGAAGATGCCTTACTTCTGTTCTGCAGACATGACACTACAGCAGACCAGAAACTGCTTTTAGATGCCTTTCTCTGTCACTCCCTGGGTTGAGGCTCCTTCACAATGCTTCTCTGTGGATCTTCGTCTGTGCCATTTTCGGTGCTTTTTGCATCTTAGCGATGCCCTCCGTTGTCATGTAACCTGAACAAAATACCAAGCTATCTCCCAAAAGGGCATCAGCACTTGAAACAGCCTTTCCCACGTGTGGCTGTTAGCATTTGTTCTGGCCAAGACATAATTTATATTATTACCATGAGGTGTCAACAAAGCTTTGTTACCCCTGCATGAGACCACATCGAACCATAATGAAATTAAGGATTGTCTTTTGTCCTCATACCCAGTCTGGTAGCTTGGAGCCATTTTGACGCAATCTTTTATCTCAATCCAAGGTTTTACAACATGACAATAGGCGGGATTCTCCGGCCACGCCCTCCGGGCGACCTGAAATTCCCACCCGATGTCAATGGACCTTTTATATGGTCGGCGTTCCCCCCATGGCGTTCTTGCAGTGGGCAGGGCAAAAGAACCCAGCCCAATATCTTGAAAAGGAGAAATGAATATAAAGTTGCTTTGAATGAGGAGTACCCAATCCTGTAATTCGATTTCTAAATGGACTCTATATTGCACCTTATGACATATCTGATGATGAATACTACATTGAGTTACTTCGAATTCATAATCTGAATGTGTTCCAGATGATAATTGTCTAATTTTACACCAACACCACACACACTATAACTAGTCTACTTCCTTCTGTGTCTGCCTTGGAGGAAAAACTCCCCAAAATATACTTAAAACTCAATATCCCAAACGTCTAGCCTTTATCCTCTGCTCACCCTCCTCTACATTTTCAATATCGTTGTGAAATTAAACCCATTATTTTCTCTCACACTTGACATTCGCCTGGTACAGTCCTCATATGTGCTCTCTTAAGGCCAAAGGATGCAGTCTTGAACACTTATGGTAGACAATTGGTTTATCCATTTGCTGCCAAATTGGCCCAAATGCCCAATTGGTCATTTGGTCATACTCTCATCTGCAAGAACCGCTTACTATTCTAGGATCATCCGAGAAAGTAAACCTGACATCTTTTTTCTACTGTAAGCCACTTCTTAAATCTTTCTCCCCTGTCTCCAGTGCCTTCATATCCAACAATAAGTGTGAAATGCTCCTGAATTTCTTTGTCTTTAAAATTGAGATTGTTCGATCTGCTGCCATTGCTGCCCCCCTCCCTTTCCCGAGTCCACTTGGCTAAACCTTCTCTAAGGTTCCCCAATGCCATAGCCGTGAACTAACATCTTTCTCTTATTTTCTCCACTTATGCTTCTTCCGAGCTAATTTTGTCCATGAGACCCAGCTCCTGCTCTCTCGACCCTATTCCCACTAACCTACTGACAACATGACCTGCGCTTCTGCTTCTGTAGTTAATTGGTAATGATTCCCTTAAGCAGGTGCTGTCCCTCTCTCCTTCAGTATCTTAACTGACAACAAGTCCCAGTTTCCTGTCAACCCTGTGCTCACTGACCTACATTGGCCCCTGGTCAACCAATTTCTCATATTAATCTTCTTACCCTGGTTTTCAAATCCCTCCATGGCCTTACCCTTCCCTCTCTCTGCAATCTCCGCCAATCCCACAACTCTTTGATATATGTGCATTCTTCTAATTCTAGACTCCTATATCCAAATATCTTTTCAAAATTATTTCATAGGATGTGGGAATCATAAGAACTAGGGGCAGAAGTAGGCAATTTAGCCCATCGAGCCTGCTCTGCTATTCAATATGATCATGGCTGATCTCCTCTTGATCTCAACTCCACTTTCCTGCCCATTCTCTCTAATGCTTCAATCCGTTATTCATTAAATATCTGTCTATCTCCTCAAATTTACTCATGTTCCCATGTCCCAGCATCCACTGTACTCTAGGGGTAGTTAATTCCATAGATTCATGACCCTTTGAGAGAGTAATTTCTCCTCATCTCTGTTTTAAATCTGCTACCCCTTATCCTAAAACTATGACCTCACGATCTGGATTGCCCCACAAGAGGAAGAATCTGCTCTATGTCTACTTTGTCATTACGTTTTATCATCTTGGATACCTTGATTAGATCTCTCCCATTCTTCTAAACTCGAGAGTGTAGGCCTAAACTGCTCAATTTCTCTTCATAAGGCAAAGCCCTCATCTCTGGGATCAATCTAGTGAACCTCCTCTGAACTGCCTCTAATGCAACTACAACGGCAGCACGGTAGCATTGTGGATAGCACAATGGCTTCACAGCTCCAGGGTCCCAGGTTCGATTCCGGCTTGGGTCACTGTCTGTGCGGAGTCTGCACATCCTCCCCGTGTGTGCGTGGGTATCCTCCGGGTGCTCCGGTTTCCTCCCACAGTCCAAAGATGTGCAGGTTAGGTGGATTGGCCATGATAAATTGCCCTTAGTGTCCAAAATTGCCCTTGGTGTTGGGTGGGATTACTGGGTTATGGGGATAGGGTGGAGGTGTTGACCTTGGGTAGGGTGCTCTTTCCAAGAGCCGGTGCAGACTCGATGGGCCGAATGGCCTCCTTCTGCACTGTAAATTCTATGTAATCTATGATCTTCCTCAAATACGGGGACCAAAACTGTACACAGTACTCCAGGAGCGATTTCATCGATGCCATGTAAGATGCAACAATACTTCCCTAATTTATACTCAATCCCTTTACCTATAATGGCCACAATTCCATTTGTCTTCCTTGTTACCTGCTGTACATGCATGCTAGTTTTCTGCGACTCATACATGAGCACACCTTGATCCCTCTGCATTGGAGCACTCTGAATCTTCTCTCCATTCAGATAGTAAGATGCCTTTCTATTTTTCCGACCAAAATGGATGACCTCACACTTAGCCACGTTAAACTCTATCTATCAAATTTTGGCCCACTCACCTAACCTATCTACATCCATTTGTAAATTTCTTATTTCCTCATTGCAACTTACTATCCCACATATTTTAGTGTCATCTGCAAATTTGGCTACAGTATCTTCTATCCCTGCATCCAAGGCAATATTGTAAATAATTGCGGCCTGAGATCTGAACCCTGCTGTATCCCACTAGTTACATTTTGCCAACCAGAAAAAGACCCATTTATCCCGACTCTCTGCCTTCTGTCAGTTAGCCAGTCTTCTATCCAAGCTAATAAATTACCCCTAACCTTATGTGATCTCACCTTGTGTTTTAACCTTTTGTGTGGTACCTTATCAAATGTCTTCTGGAAGTCCAGATATACTACATCTACAGGATCCCCATTATCTACTTGGCTTATTACATCCTTGAAGAACTCTAGCAAATTTGTCAAATATGATTTACCCTTCATAAAACCATGCTGACTTTGCTGGATTGCAGTTTGACTTTCTAAATGTCCGTTAAGACTTTCTTAATGAATGGATTCTAACAAGTTCCCAACCTCAGATGTTAAACTAACTGGTTTATAGTTTTCTACTTTTTGCCTCCCTCCTTTTCTGAATAAGGGCATTACATTAGCATTTTTCCAATCCTCTTTCCGACATCCAGGGAATTTTAGAATATTATAACCCCAATGGATCCACTATCTCTGCTGCCACTTCCTTTAAGGATGTAAGCCATCAGACCCTGGGGACTTGTCTGCCTTCAATCCCAATAGTTGTTCAGTGCTTTTCCCTATTGATGATGCCATGTGAGAGTACCTTTAAGAAATAGGTGTTTATAAATGGGTGTGTATATAAATATCTGTAGTGAGAGTGCCTTTAAGAAATGGGTATTTATTACTGCAGTGATGTCAGAGAGTGGGTGGAGCTGGGCTGTCACGTGGTTGCTCCACTGATAGACTTGCTGAAGAAACGTCGAAAATTTCAGTGGACAGCAGACTGTCATTCGGCATTTGACTGCCTGAAAGCTGTGATAACCAATGCTCCTGTGTTGGAGAATTACAAGGAACTCTGTGATCAGATTGAACTAAAGTAGCTGACTTTAAAGAGAAATGCCGAGGCGAAGAGAAATGGATGGATCGTACAGAGACCTTCTTGTTCAAAGAGACTGGCAATCGAGAAGGATTTCAGTTGGAGGAAGAAGTACAAAAATGGACTATTATTATACCTATTTGCGTGATTTTTGAAATTAAAAGTATATTTACTGTGTGCATTTCTTAAAGGATAGTGAAAAGGTGAAAAATGAAACCATCTTGAAGTTGATGGTTTCTTTTTTTTTCTTGGGGTGTCATGTGAGAGTACCTTTAAGAAATGGGCATTTATAAATGGGTGTGTATATAAATATCTGTAGTGAGAGTACCTTTAAGAAAGGGTGTTTATTACTGCAGTGATGTCAGAGTGGGCGGAGCTGTCCTCCACCATGAAAACTGAGGCAAATATTGATTCAGCTTTTTACTTTCGCTTTAGGCTTTTTTCTGCAGGGTGGGTTTGGTTTCATTTTAGTTTTGGAGAAGCTGCAATCACAGCAGGATGTATGTGAATCTCTACAAGCTTATGAATGTCCATTTGCTGATTTCAACGTGGTAACTGTTCTCAATAGTGAAGTTAAGCCTGAGGTGCTTCTGTTAAAGGTTTTCTTTTTAAGTCTCATGGATGTTAAAAGGAAAGCTTAAAGGATTACTTAGTGTTGTAGTCTTTGGGGGTTGTATTTGAATTAATGATTGCTAATATGTTCACTGTATGTTTTACAAAGGTTAACTTGAGTTCATAGAATAAACATTGTTCTGCTTTAAAAAATACTTTTCCCTTTCTGCTGTACCACTCCTGTAAAGTGGGCTGTGTGCTCCCCATACCACAATCTATTAAAAGTTGTGGGTCAGGTGAACTCCATGATACACTTTGGGGTTCTCTAAACCCTGGCCCAGAACAATGATAATTGTTCTAAGTTCCTCCCTTTCCATTACCTCTGCAATACCTGTTACTATTGGGATGGTACGAGTGTCCTCCACCATGAAAATTGAGGCAAAATATTGATTTAGTGGCTCCAGCATTTGTGTTCCCCACTATTAACTCCATGGTCTGATCCTCCAAAGGGACCAACATTGACTTTAGCTACTCTCTTTCCTTTTATATACTGATGGAAGTGCTTGCTATCCTTTCTTATATTTTGCACTACTTTTCTTTTATAATTTACCTTTTCTCTTTCTGTAACTTTTTTAGTAACCTTATCTTTAAACGTTTCCCAATCTTCCAGCCTGCCACTGGCCTTTGCAATATGGAATGGCTTAGTGTTTTCTTTATGTTATCTTTAACTTCCTTGCTTAGCCATGGATGTTTCTTTCCCCTCTTGCATTCTTTCTTCCTCTCTGGAATATATTTTAGTTGAGAGGAATTGAATATCTCCTTAAACAACTGCCGCTGTTCATCAGCCTTCCTGCCTTTTAGTCTTCCTGCCCAGGCCACTAGGCCACAAATCTGTGCTCATGCCTATGTAATTACCTTTGTTTAACTCCAGAACGCTGTTCTGTGGGACTTGTTTCTCGCCCTGAAACTGAATTTTGAATTCAATCATGCAACAATCAATCTTCGCTAGAGGATCCATAACTATGAGGTCAGTATAGGGCTGCAAGGTAGCACAGTGGTTAGCACTGTTGCTTCACAGCACCAGAGTCCCAGGTTCAATTCCCAGCTTGGGTCACTGTCTGTGCGGAGTCCGTACGTTCTCCCCGTGTCTGTGTGGGTTTCCTCCGGGTGCTCAGGTTTCCTCCCACAGTCCAAATACGTGCTTGTTAGGCGAATTGGACATTCTGAATTCTTCCTCCGTGACCGAAACAGGCGCCAGAATGTGGCGACTAGGGGCTTTTCACCGTAGTTTCATTGTAGTGTTAATGTAAGCCTACTTGTGACAATAAAGATTATTATTATTATTATTATTAATGAATCCCTCTTCATTACACAATACCAAATCCAGAATAGTCTGCTCCCGGGTTGGGACGAAATCCTGTTGCTCCAAGAAACAATCTCTGATACATTCAATGAACTCTCCTTCTCGGCTACCCTCGCCAATATGATTAATCCAGTCTGGCAAGGCCAGCATTTGTTGCCCATCGCTGATTTCCCTTGAACTGAGAGGATTAGTATGTCATTTCTGAGGGCAATTAAGAGTCAATCGCATTGGGGTGGATCTGGAGTTGCGTGTCGGCCAGACCAGTTAAAGACAGCAGATTTCCCTCCCTAAAGGACATTAATGAACCAGATTGGGTTTTACAACAATCAATGATATTTTCATGATCATCATTACTGAGATTATGGACGCGATCTTCCCAAAAGGGAACAGAGTCCCCGAGCGAGTGTGTTTAGCAGCATCGAGAAACACATGGCTATTCAATGAGACTCATTTTGAATAAGGGGCCTGAACAGGGAATGCGCAGCCGAGGATGCATAGAGCCCCATTTATTACAATGGGGAACTCCACTCGCCGGAACTCCCCATTGTAGCGCAAGGTTGGGACGCCATTTTTAAATGGCATCCCAATCTCTGAGGCCCCGTAAAGAATCCCTGACCCCCATCCCCAATGCAACATGGAAGAGTTGCCCCCCTCCCCCTCCTCCACGCGCCCCCAAACACACACACCGGGCAAACACACACACCGGGCAATCCCAGCCATATCGTGCATGCAAGAAATGCCAGCTAGGCAGTGCCGACCTCGCAGTGCCACTGCCAGCGACAGTGCCATCCTGGGTACCAGGTGGCACCACCAGTGCCAGGACACCACCCTGCCCAAAGGGTATGCAGCTGGGGGCCTCCAATCCCCTTGGAGACTCCCACAAGTGCTCTACTGCCTGGTCCCCGTTTGTGGGGACCAGTACCAAACTGCACTTGCCCGAGGTAAAGGGATTGAATCCCAAATGGTCATCTGGACTCGAAACATTAGCTCTTTTCTCTCCCTACAGCTTCTGCCAGACGTGCTAAGATTTTCCAGCATTTTCTCTTTGGTTTGATTCTCTTATTGGAGATGGTCATTGCCTGACACTTGTGTGATGTGAATGTTTCTTGCCGCTTGTCAGCCTAAGCCTGGATATTGTCCAGATCTTGCTTCATTTGCACGTGTACTGCTTCAGAGTCTGAGGAGCCATAAATGGTTCTGAACATTGCGTAACCATCAGCGAAAATCCCCACATCTGTCCTTTTATCAGAAGGAAGGTCATTGATGAAGCGGTCGAAGATAATTGGGCCGAGGACACTATCCTGATCAACTCCTGCAGTGATGTCCTGGAGCTGAGATGACTGACCTCCAACAACCTAAACCATCTTTGTGCTAGGCATGACTCCACAAGTGGAGCATTTTTCCCCATTGACTCCAGTTTTGCTAGGGCTCCTTGATGCCGAACCTGATCAAATGTGGCCTGAATGCATGTGTTCGGACAGCACGGTTAGCACTGCTGCTTCACAGCACCAGGGACCTGGTTCAATTCTGACCATAGGTGACTGTAGAGTTTGCACCTTCTCATCACACCTTCGTGGGTTTCCTCTGGTTGCTCCAGTTTGCTCCCACAGTTCAAAGATGTGTAGGTTAGGTGGATTCGCAATGCTAAATTGCCCCTTAGTATCCAAAGGTTATGTAGGCATTACAGGGATAGGGTGGTGGAGTGCGCCTGGGTAGAGTGCTCTTTCAGAGGGTCGGTGCAGACTCGATGGGATGAATGGCCTCCTTCTGTAATGTAGGGATTCTATGTTGTCAAGGGTCGTCACTCTCACCTCACCTCGGGAGTTCCACTCTTTGTCCATGTTTGAACCAAGGCCGTAATGAAGTCAATAGCTGAGTGACACTGGCGGACCCCAAACTCAGCATCAGTGAGCAGTTGATTGCTAAGTGAGTGCCTCGTGATAGCACGGTTGATGACCCCTTCCATCACATTAATGATGATTGGGAATAGACTGATAGGGCGGTAATTGACCGGGGTGGATTTATTCTGCTTTTTGTAGACAGGACATGCCTGGACAATTTTCCACATTACTGGTTGATGCCTGTGTTGTAGCTGTCCTGGAACAGCTTGGCTCGGGACGCAGCAAGTTCTGTACCACAAGTTTTCAGTGCTATTGCTAGAATACTGTCAGGGTCCATAGCCTTTGCAGTGTCCAGTACCTTCAGCTGTTTCTTAATATCACGTGAAGTGAATCAAATTGTATGACGACTGGCATCTCTGATGCTGGGGACCTCTGGAGGAGACCGAAATGGATCACCCACTCGGCACGTCTGGCTAAAGACCATTGCAAATGCATCAGCCTTATCTTTTGCACTATGTGCTGGGCTCCTCCATCATTAAGGATGGGAATATTTGTGGAACCTCCTCCTGCAGTGAGTTGTCCACGGCTAGATGTGGCAGAACTGCAGAGCTTAGATCTGATCCATTGGTTGTGGCATTGCCTATTTCTGCCTATCACTTGCTGCTTTTGTTGACAAGCATGCAAGTAGTCCTGTGTTGTAGCTTCAACAGGTAGACCTCTTGTTTTTCCGAATGCCTGGTGCTGCTCCGGGAATGCTCTCCTGCACTCTTCATTGAACCAGGGTTGATTCCCTGGCTTGGTGGTAATGGGAGAGTGGGAGTTATGCAGGGCCCAGAATTACAGAATGTGGCTGAGTGTAATTCTGCTGCTGCTGATGGCCCACAGTGCCTCATGGATGCCCAGTCTGGACTTGCTAGATCTGTTCTGAATCTATCCCATTTAGCACAATTTTAATGCCACACAAAATGATGGACAGTATCCTCAACATGAAAATGGGACTTTGCTTCCTCAAGGACCGTGTGGTGGTCACTTCTAGCGATACTGTCATGGATAGATACAACTGCAGCAAGCAAGTTGGTGAGAATGAGGTCTGGTACGTTTTCCTCTCTTGTTGGTTCCCTCATCACCTGTTGCAGGCGCAGTCTAGCTGCTATGACCTTTATGGTCTCGGCCAACTCGGTCTGTGTGGTGCTATTGAGCCACTCTTGGTGATGGACGTTGAAGTCCTCCACCCAAAGTACATTCTGCACCCTTGCCACCCTCAGTGCTTCTCCAAGAGGTGTTCAACATTCATCAATTGAGGGTGGATGTTATGTGGTAATCAGCAGGAGGTTTCTTCACATTTGACCTGAAGCCGTGAGACTTCATGGGGTCCAGAGGCGATGTTGAGAACTCCCATTGTCGATTGATGTAAAAAAAAACAGCTGGTTCACTAACATGCTTCTGCGAAGGAAATCTGCAGTCTTCACCTGTAACCACATCCACAGAATTGTGGTTAACTTTTAAATGGCTGAGCAAGTCACTCAGTTGTATCAATTCACTATAAGTCAATAAAATGGAAAGAAACCAGATAGACCACCCAGCATAGATCTGTTCCACCGGCAGGACAGACTCAGCAGAGGTGATGGCACTGTAATATGCAGTAGGGAGTAAGTTGCCCTGGGAGTTCTCAACATTGGCTCTGGACCCCATGAAGTATCATGGCTCCCAATCCTCCTTAGACAGAGGCCAGAGGATTGACAAATTACAAATGCTGCACCATTGTTCAAAAAATGGTGTCAGGATAAACCCAGCAACTAATGATTAAAGTTTAACCTCAGCACCGGGAAAGCTTTTGGAAGCAATAGGTCAAATCATTTGAGACTAACTGCAGTAAACTATTAGAACCCCTGAAGTGCATATTTGTGCTTTAATTGCCCTGGAAGTTTAAACTTCTGATTTGCACTGCCCTGGACCCGCTGTGGTTTCTCTTACACTGATCTCAATGTCAGCGACTTTTTATGCCACCCTGGGCAAGTGTGCCGTCAATTCCAGCCTTACCCGTCCCAGAGTATTAACACAAATGAAATTAACCAATAATTCTTCTAAAAATTCCCGAATTCTTTGGCACTTGGCTTCTCAATAATTATGGTCACCGGGTTTGTAAGTTGAAGCACAATTACTGTTTATTTATACCAAGAACTATCATGAAGCATGCAATAAATACAACTGAATAAGAAAAAACTTAATACCGATCACCCCCTTTAATTGTCCCACCCTCTACCCACACATTCAAGACAGACAAACACAGAGGGGTGGAAAGGGATAAAGATAATAAGGTTGAAGGTCAAAAGATAAAAGTCTTTGCTTCCAATGGTGGTTCTTTAGCATGCTTTCCTCACAGTTCGCTGGTTGATCAAAGTCTCTGGTTTACAGCTCATAATGGTCTTCCTTGCAGACTCATTCATTCAGGGTCCCCACAGGCTAGAAAACACGGTACTTACAGGCAGCAAGGTTTTTGGAGAGGAGGTTGATTCCTTATCTAACTGGGCCTTCAGCTCAAAGTTCACATTCAGGCCTATTTCTTTCTGTACGGATACTTTATTTCACATCAATCCTAGCTTTCAGCTCATGGCTTGTCTTCGAGCCTTTTGTCGTCTTGAGGGAATGACTCCTAGACTTGCTGGAGAGAGGGTCAGCCCTCATAATGGCCTTCTGTAGAGGTTTAGTTAGATCTTTTTTAGAGTTAGTTAAGTCTCTCCATCCTCGCTGCAGAATCAAAAGTGAAACCAAACTGGTACCTCATGACTCGGAAAACATTCCAGTGGGAGAATATCCAACTACTAGGCAGAGCACAGCCTTTTGCACCAATTAATTGGCCACCAGCCAAATCAATCAAACTAAGTCACCACTAACACTGGCCAATCTGCAATCACCAGTCAAAAACAACATAGCCTTTTGGATTTTGCTGTTTGAATTAAAGGCCACTGCTTTTGCCTGCTTGAATTAAAGATACTGGCACCTCCATAAATCATTCATCAATCAAAAATGTAACAGCAAGAATAAGAAAAGGGGGAATTAAGGGAATAAGCAGGAAGGATTCTTACAGACTACACACACACTACTTACCCGACACAAACTAACACTGTTTTATCTCTCGTGTAACTCGGTGATTAATGCCTAACTCAGCCCACCGACCCCCAGCCACAACCCCATTGGCTGATCTGGCCACTCCCTCTAAGCCCCCTCCTGACCTGATTTCCCCAACGACCCAGCTGTCCTTGCCCCCAAAATAGATCCCAAACTCCCCCCCATTCATTCACCAACCCACTGAAAACCTTTGAGATCTTTAAACACTTAACTGATCTGGCAAAAAGGGCCTTTTGCAAAGCTCCTCTTCACCATTGGTCTCCGTGGAAAACTGCCCTGAAGTATCATTAGTGCAGCAGGATATCCCGGAAGGATGTAAAAGGATCGGGGTCCAGCGATTTTCACAGTCAGCGGTGATCATTCCAGCATCACCGCTGACTTGAAGATCTGAGCAAATAATCCTGAGCAAAAACAGTCACTCAGACTGATGTAGATTAATTAAAGAAAGGCAGTACAGATTTATTAAAGGAAAGTCGTGTTTATCTTACTTGAGATTTTTTAATGAGAAAACAGAGCAGGTTGATAAGCATAACATAGAAAATAGGAGTAGGAGGAGCCAATTCGGCCCTTTGAGCCTGCACCGCCATTCATTATGATCATCCAACTCAATAGCCTATACCACCTTCCCCCCCACATCCTTTTATCCCTTTAGCCCCAAGAGATATATCTAACTGCTTCTTGAAAACATAATTCCTGTGGCAGCGAAGTCCACAGGCTGACCACTATCTGCGTGAAGAAATATCTCCTCATCTCAGTCCTAATGGTATGGCTCGTCCCTCAGACTGTGACCCTTCCTCACCCCCCCCCCCCCCCCCCCCCCCCCCCAAAAAAATCGGGAACATCCTTCTTGCATCTACCCTGTCTAGTCCTGTTAGAATTTTACAAGTTTCTGAGTCGTCCCCCCCCCCACCACATTCTTCTGAACTCCCCCCACATTCTTCTGAACTCCAGCAAAGACCATCCTAACCTATTCAATCTCTCCTCATACGGCACTCCCATCATCCCATGAATCAGTCTGGTAAACTTCCGCCTGCACTCCCTCTATAGCAAGAACATCCTTCCTCAGATAAGGAGACCAAATCTGCACACAATATTCCAGGTGTGGCCTTACCAAGGCCCTGCATAATTGCAGCATAACATTCCTGCTCCTGTACTCAAATCCTCTTGCTATGAAGGCCAACATACCATTTACCTTCTCTACCGCCTTCTGCACCTGCATGCTTACCTTCAGTGATTGGTGTACGTGGATACCCAGGTTTCATTGCACATTCCACTCTCCTAATTCATGGCCATTTAGATAATCTGTCATCCTGTTTTAAAAAAAATTTAGATTATCCAATTAATTTTTCCAATTAAGGGGGCAATTTAGTGTGGCCAATCCGCCTACTCTGCACATTTTTGGGTTGTGGGGGCGAAACCCACGCAGTCACGGGGAGAATGTGCAAACTCCACACGGACAGTGACCCAGAGCCGGGATCGAACCTGGGACCTCAGCTGTGCTAACCACTAGGCCACCGTGCTGCCCATGTCATCCTGTTTTGCTACCAAAATGGATAACCTCACATTTATTAAATTATACTGCATCTGCCATTCATTTGCCCACTCACTCAACTTGTCCAAGTCACACTGAAGGATCTCTGCATCCTCCCCACAGCTCACCCTCCCACCCAACTTGGTGTCACCTGCAAATTTGGAGATATTGCATTTTGTTCCCTCATCTAAATCATGAATATATATTGTGAATAGCTGGGGTCCCAGCACCGATCCCTGAGGCACCCCACTCGTCACTGCCTATCATTTTGAAAAATACCTGTTTATTCCTACTCTTTGTTTCCTGTCTGCCATCCAGTTTTCTGTACATCTCCATGCACTACCCCCAATCCCATGCGCTTTAATTTTATACGCAGTTATGAACTTTCAAAAAGCTTTTGATGAAATTACACTTTTAACAGGTTTGTCTGCAAAGTTGAACCCTATGGGATAAAAGGGACAATGATAACAAGGCTACAAAACTGGCTGAGAAACAGGGAACAGAGAATTGTCGCATTAAGTGTTTTTCAGACTGGAGGAATGCAGATAGTGGATTCCATGGGTGTCATTTCTAGGATTACTGCTTCTCTTGATATATTTAATGACCTAAATTTGGGTAATACAGTGAATGATTTCAAAATTTGCAGTTGACATAAAATTTGGAAGTATTGTGAACTGTGACGAGGATGATGGTTGACTTCAATTGGACATAGGCAGGCTGGTGGAATAGGCAAAAATGTGGCTGATGAAATTCGATGCAGGAAAATGTGAAGTGATACATTTTCATAGAAAATATGAAGGGAAGCAAAATAAATGAAAAGGTACAACTCTAAAGGGGTTGCAGGAATGTGGGGGGTTAATGCGCACAAACCATTGAAAGTGATAGGGCAGAGAAAGTAGCATATGGTATCCTTGGCTTTATAAATCGAGACATAGAGTAGAAAAGCAAGGAAGTACTGCTGAATCTTTATAAAACATTGGCTTGGCCTCAAGTGGAGTATTGTATCCAATATTGGGCACCGCATTTCTGGAAGGAAATGAAGGCTTTAAAGAAGGTGGCACAGTGGTTAACACTGCTGCCTCACAGCTCCAAGATCCCGGTTTCAATTCCTGCCCACCTGTGTCTGTGTGGAGTTTGCACTTTCTCCCCGTGTCTGCGTGGGTTTCCTCCGGGTGCTTTGGTTTCCTCCCACAGTCCAAATATGTGCAGGTTAGGTGGATTGGCCATGATGAAAATTGCCCCTCAGTGTCCAGGGATGTGTAGGTTCGGTGGGGTTACAGGGACAGGGCGGGAGAGCGGACCTAGATAGGGCGCTCTTTCAGAGAGTTGGTACAGACTCGATGGGCCAAATGGCCTCCTTCTGCACTGTAGAGATTCTGAAGTGCAGAAAAGTTTTACAAGATATGGAGAAACTGTTCCCGTTGACAGAGAATCGAGAACTGGTGGACTTTGATTGAAGCGACTGGTAAAAGAAACAACGGAACCATGAGAAGACATCTTTTTTGCGAAGCAAGTGATTATAATTGAGAATGCACTGTTGGAGAGCATTGTGAGGCAGATTCAAATGTGGGAAATCGAGAGGGAGAGCGACTAGCAATTTTGCTCTATCAGAAAGTTGGCACAGACAAAATACATGACGGGCTGAGTGGCTTTCTACTTTTATGTGACTATTCTATGAGAGACTGAGTAAATTGGCCGAAATACCCTGGAGTTTAGGAGATTGAAAGGCGATTGAAACATGCATGATTCTGAAGGGGTTTGATCTGGTTGGCAGCGAGTGGTTGTTTGCCCTGGCTGGAGAATCTAGAACACTGGCACAGCTTCAAGATAAGAAGTCGATCTTAAGAGGGTGGCACAGTGGTTAGCACTGCTGCCTCATAGCAGCAGGGACCCGGGTTCAGTTCTGACCTTGGATGACTGTGAAGTTTGCAGTTTCTCCCCGTGTCTGCTAGAGTTTCTTCCCACAGTCCAGAGATGTGCAGGTTAAGTGAATTGGCCATTCAAAATTGCCATTGGGCTTCTCTACTCCAGAAAATTGTGAATATTCCAATATTGAACAGATTCAAGGCTGGGATAGATAGGCTTTTGATCTCCTGAGAATCAAGGGAAGTGGGTAAGTAGAGAAGGTGAGGTAGGAAATCGGTCATGACCATATTGAATGCTGGTGCAGGTTCAAGGGGCCATATGATCCAATCCTGCTCCTATTTCTTATGTTCTTAAAGAATTAGAAGAAGGCCATTTGGCCCGTTGTGTCTGTGCTGGCTCTTTGAAAAAGCTATCCAATTAGACTCACTACCCTGCTCTTTCCCAGTAGCCCTGAAAGCTTCTCCTTTTCAAATATGTAACAATTCCCATTTGAAAGTTACTATTGAATCAAAGGAATTTCTAACTAATCGTGAAAATTTGCCAAACTAATTCTAAATTATTTCATTTTAAAGCATTATGTTTAAAATACAGAATGTTGGCTGTCTCAGTACTGGAGCAGATATTTAAATCCATTCATGATCACTCCTAATCTCCTGTTGCCCCCTGCAGAGCCCCCCACTATGGCTCTAATATGTATTGCAAGTGTTTTCCATTTCTAATTGTTGTGTTTGGTTCCTAATAAGGCTCCTGTGCACAATACAGCCTTTACTTTGTATTGGAACAAGATATTGATTTCATGCGTTTGTCCCAACCTCTAGTCTGTGTACTTAGCCCTTAGAGCAATAGCCATTGTCGATGCAATGTGTTCCAAAACATTACACGTTTCTTGCACAACTGTTTTCTAAGCTTTTATGACCATGTTCGATTTTTCTTCATTCATGCATTCGTTCTAATAATTTGATTGTCTATGAGTGGAACTATTAGGATAATAACTACTGGCACCCACAAAAAGTTAGTTTGTTTCAGCTCTTGCTCCTTACAAGGGCTGCAGTGTTGAAGATACCCTTAAAATTCTATTCTTTGCTGAATCACTATGGAAACGCTGTTTTTAAAAATCTTGAGACTGGCAGTTTCCTGCCACTGGCTCAGTTCTGCTGCCAATTCCTTTTGGCCAAGTTTCTTGTTCACCATACATTCACAACTTTTAAAGCTGTGAAATTATGTTTGTTTCATAGTTTTTTAAGGATACAAAAGCTGGTCAAAACATTTGTATTGTTAAGGGGAATTGTTATTGGTCGCATGTAACCAATGAAGCCACAGTATTTGTCATGTAATTTGCTTAAAAGTGGAGCTCTGAGCTATACAGATGCACAGAGAGCGCACAAACCAGAGACTGGTAATGGGAAAATTAAACACCAACTGGGAATTTCCATGGTGATTCTACCAATCATTCGTCATAACAGAAGATTGCCAACAACATAGCACAGTACAGAAGGAAGCTGTTTTACTACCATGTCTGTACTGGCATTTTGAACGAGCCAACTGATAGGTCATGCTGCCCTGCTCTTTCCCCATAACTGCAACTTTTTTCATTTTCAGATATTTATCTAATTCCCATTTGAAAGTTACTGTTGAATCTGTTTCCAAAGCCTTTTCAGGTATTCCAGATCATGGTAACACATTGCTCAAAATAATTCTCATGCCATCTCCTGCTCTTTTGCCAACTATGTTCGATCTGTGACTTCTGGCTTTTGGGCCTTCTGCCAGGGGAAGCAATTTCTTCTTATTTACGCTGTTGAAACTCATTCACGTTTGAAACACTGCTCCTTGGGCTTCTCTACTCTAAAGAGAAAAAGCCACTTCAGCACATTTCTCCAGATAACTGAAAGCCCTCGTCCCTGATATCATTCCTATAAGTCTCTGCAACTCTTCGAAGTCTTGTATCCTTACTAAAGTGTGGTGCCAGAATTGGACACAATATTCTAGCTGAGGCCCAATGATGTTAAAGGTTCATCATAACTTTCTTACTTTTGTTCTCTGTGACACTATTTATAATGGAAATGATCCTGTATGCTTTCTTATAACCCCATCAACATGCCTTGCAGTGTTCAAGGATTTGTGTACGCGAACTCTCTGGTCTGTCCTCATGCTTCCTTCCAAAATGTACCACTTTGCACTTCTGTGTACGTGCGACACGGTAGCACAGTGGTTAGCACTGTTGCTTCATAGTGCCAAGGTCCCAAGTTCCCGGCTTGGGTCACTGTCTGTGCTGAGTCTGCACGTTCTTCCCGTGTCTACGTGGCTTTCCTCCAGGTGCTCCAGTTTCTTCCCACAAGTCCTGAAAGGCATGGTGTTAGGTGAATTGGACACTCTGAATTCTCCCTCTGTGTACCCGAAGAGGCGCCGGAGTGTGACGACTGGGGGACTTTCATAGAATTTACAGTGCAGAAGGAGGCCATTCTGCCCATCGACTCTGCACCGGCTCTTTGAAAGAGCACCCTACCCAAGCCCACACCTCCACCCTATTCCCATAACCCAGTAACCCCACCCAACACTAAGGGCAATTTTGGACACTAAGGGCAATTTATTATGGCCAATCCACCTAACCTGCACATCTTTGGACTTTTCACAGTAACTTCATTGCAGTGTTAATGTAAGCCTACTTGTGACAATAATAAAGATTATGATTATTATTAAATTTCATTTGCCATGTATCTGTCGGCTTCACTAGTCTGCATCCACCTTTAGTTTGCTACGATCTTCGTCACAGTTTAATACTTTGTACCTTCTGCAAATTGTGATATCATGTCCCCTACACCCAAGTCAAGGGCATTAATTTATATCAAAAGGAGTAGTAATCCCAGTACTGATCCCTGGATGTGTCCACAATCCTCTGCACTTATCACCAATATGATAACTGTTCACTACTGCATTGTTTCTGCCTCTGAGCCAGTTTTGTATTCATATAGCAACTGCCCATGGGCTTTGATTATTTTAACATGTCTATTATGTGGGGCTAGATCAAATTTCTTCTAAAAGTCTTTTTATACCCTAATCCATCCTCTGTTATTTCATTGAAGAACTCAATCAACGTTGAATTATTTTCTCTTAACAAATCCCAGATAAGCCAAGAAGATGGGATATTCTGACAAAGTTAGGCTGTCCGACTCCCCAAGGAATTGGGGGCTAGTGTGTTGGTCATGTAATACGTTTTAATCTCTTCTTACAGCTTAACCAACATTCTCACAGTTTATAATAACTGTTTATAAACTACGAATAGGAATTGTCTTTCCCCATTTTTTAAAAATCATGTGCACTGTGATGTGCAGAGAAACATTGGTGCTGATGACTCCATTGTCTATCAGAGACCTCTGTCTTTGAGTGGGTCAGTGTAGATTTTAGTTTTGTCATGCCACATTGAGAAACATAAGAAACATGAACAAGTGGAGAAAGGGCAAGAGTGAAGAAGTCAAAGCAATTCATGGTTATACATGGTTTAAATGTAGCAAAACATCGAAAACCACTTTCCAGGTGGTGGGGAGGGGAGGTGTAGAAATAGCCATCAGAGACCAGGAAGAAGCATTTAGGAAAGAAAAAGAGGCCAAGCAATTCAAGAGGGAGGAAGGAAATTGTATGAAGATACAATCATTGAATGTGGCAGCCCAAGTAGATTAGGGTATAAAAAAGAGTTTTTGTATTTAGAGACAAAGTACAAAAGCAAAGAGCAAGAGTCATACAGGATCTTTGATAGACGGATGTTGGAGTGTGTACAGCAATGGAAAAGGCGGAACATAGATTCACTGTTACAGTTATGCAGAGCAAAAGGGAACATTGGCGTTTTCTTCCTTTGAGTGGGAAGGTTGTGGAGTGACTGGAAAGAAGTCTTTGACATAATGAGGAACTATGATGAGGCAAGTTGTGATAGATAGATTCCTCATCACAAAAGCAATTAATGGGGAGGTTAGAAAAACTGTCTTTACACTGAGGGTATTCAGGATGTAGAATTCTCTGCTGCAAAATTTAATTGAAGCAGAATCAATATATATGTTTTAAAAGGGAATTAATTACTTAATAGGACTGGCAACAGGGTCTGAAATAGGTTTCCACGCCATTATGTCATAAACCTTCTGAGAAACTTTCCTATATTTATGTATTTGTATAACCTCAGTGTATAATTACTCCTTTCACTGAAACTATGTGGCGACAAACGCTTCATTTAAACATTTTTAGATCCATCTCTGTAGTGAAGTTGTAGATCCCTCCACTATAGTACAGCCTAGATGTATTGTGCTGGGAGTTATTGTATGGTCATTATAGGATTGATTCCTTAATTGTCTGCCATAGGTGAGCAGCAGCACATGCAGGAAAATCTAATTCATTTCCCATTTCTTTAAATCAACGGATGGGAGTTCAGGACGGTTGATCAATTTCTAACCTCTGCTTCCCAGAAACAGCACTCCATGTGGGAAGTGCCCCAAGTGAAGATTACCCTGCTTGCTTCAGATTCAGGTTCTGATTCCTGGTAGAAATTGAAAATGTGTTTGAATGACCTATGAGGAACACGAGAGATTGTCATGGTTTGTGTTTTCGGGCAGCACAGTGGCGCTGTGTTAGTGGTTAGCACTGCTGCCTCACGGCACCGAGGTCCTAGGTTCGATACCGGCTCTGGGTCACTGTCTCTGAGGAGTTTGCACATTCTGCCAGTGTTTCGCCCCCACAACCCAAAGAAGTACAGGCTAGGTGGATTGGCCATGCTAAATTGCCCCTTAATTGGAGAAAATGAATTGGGTACTCTAAATTTTAAAAAAATGTTTTGTGTTTTCATCAGTGCTTGGAAGGCACAGTTACACTGGGTGTCAAAGGTTGCCATTATGTTCGCCTTGTCAGTGCTGGAAGTTCTCCTTCAACTTTCTTCATATAGGCCTGGAATAGACGTTGTTCACATTGTCATCCCTTTGTTTTCCCTACTGTTAAAGTACATGCATTTATACAGCACCTTATCATACCATCAGGATACTTCAAAACTCATCATAACCAATATATTATACTAGAAGTGGCACCACTATTTTGTAGGCAAATAGGCAGCCAATTTGAACACAGGAACTTTCATGTAAATCAGATGAGATAAATGACCAGTCACCTGTTTTAAATTGTTCTTTGATTAAGGAAAGAATGTTGGCCAGGGTATCAGGAGAACACTGTGTCCTTCAAGTAATGCCATGGTACCTTTGCATCTATTGGCCTCGGTGTGACAAAAGACAGTGTAGCGTTTCTCTCAGTGCTTCATTCTTGTGGCTAACTCTGGAAAGGCTGCACACCCCTATTTGTCATTAGAAAGTGGTGGTGAGCCTCCTCGAACACAGCAACGCTTTTGCTGATTGTGCTTCCATGAAGATGTTTGATAAAGGAATTCCTGGACATTGACCCTGTCGCAATGATGGAAAATGATGCATATCCAGTTGAGGGTGGCATGTCTCATGGGGGTAATGGTGTTTCCACAAAATTTTTTAAAAATCCTTCTTGGTAGGAGGAAGGCGTTGTCAAAATGAGCTTGGTGAGTTATTACAGTGCATTTTAGAGTAAACACAGTTGTAAGAATGTTCTGTCTCACATGCTTCTGTCCTATCATACTGTATGACCTTGTCGGGCAGCACGGTAGCACAGTGGTTAGCACTACTGTCTCACAGTGCCAGGGACCAGGGTTCAATTCCAGCCTTGGGTGACTGACTGTTTGCAGGTTCTCCTCGTGTCTGCGTGGGTTTCCTCCGAGCACTCCGGTTTCCTCCCACAGTGTAAAGATGTGTGGGTTAGGTAGATTGACCAAGCTAAATGTCCCCTTCGTGTCCAAGGTGAGGTGGGGTTACAGGGTTGTGGGGATAGGGCAGAGGAATGCGCCCAGGTAGGGTGCTCTTTCAGAGGAGCGGTGCAGACTCATTGGGCCTAGCCTCTTTCTGCGCTGTAGTGGTTCTATGGTTCCATGTATGTCAACCACTACATATAATAGTATTCCTCCATATTCTACTTGCATTTGAACTCCAAGTCACAACATTTGAAAAATCCTGTTCCCGAAGGAAAAAAGAATATTTTGGAGTAAATGTAATGATTCAAAGTAGCACAAATGTTTGAATGGTAATTGTGTTCCTTTGGTAGATTCAACACAAATATGATAAATGCAAT
The DNA here is from genome assembly GCF_902713615.1 of Scyliorhinus canicula. Classification (NCBI taxonomy): domain Eukaryota; kingdom Metazoa; phylum Chordata; class Chondrichthyes; order Carcharhiniformes; family Scyliorhinidae; genus Scyliorhinus; species Scyliorhinus canicula. The sequence goes on from NC_052155.1 coordinate 152,195,524, forward strand.
GGAAAAGCACGAGTGACAGAGAATCAACTGACCTGTTAAGTCAAAGGATTCATTATTTGCAATGAGGTTTGCCCTATTCAGGCTTTTGATGTATGTGGATAATGTGGCTTCTTACTGTCACATGAGCATTACTTTAAGTTTCCTGTTACCTTGCCTTCTCAATCAATGCAATAAAAGAAAGTTGCAATTTATTGGATGTATAAATGATATGCTATAGTCCAAAATTAAAGGAATACAGGTAGCAAAATAAAATGTTGATGTGCTTCTGTGCTATGAAATGGGGTTTCAGAAATCCTCCTCTCCTCAGCACATCTTCCTTGTTGTAGTGGAATTTGTGCCAGTTATAGTAGGTTATTAGATCATTATTTTATTTAATCTTAACCTGGCTGCTGAATTATGCCCATGTTGAATACTAGGTGAATTGGTGGAGGCCCTAAGGGCCAAGGGTGGTGGCTGGGTTGGCAAGATTTGGCATTAAGTTGGCATGGAGGCTGTAAGGGGCCATGGGATGTGTAGGGGAATGGGTTGGCATTAAGTTGGCATGGGAACATGGAGATAGAATAGGAGTGGATGGGAATGATGGAATATGAGAGATGAGGACTAGGGGGCCTAAAATTTAACAAAACAATTTGGGGGAGGCCTTTTAACCAGCTCACCTCAGCACCCAGCAGCCCCTGTGGCCACCTCTGATCTGCATACAGGATGGCAGGCCTTCCCTTAAACAAAGATCGTGTAGTACTGGGGAATTAATCCCAAAGCAGGTGGAGCAAGCCAGGAAATTTCCTGCTTTGTCCAGCCCGCCTCAGGAGTGAAAATATTGGCCAAAGGTTAAATTATGAGGAAACATTATGCAAGGGTTGACTTTAATGGGTAAGTTGATCAAAGCTTTCAAGGTATTGAGGGAAGTAGTTAGGATAGATATAAATTATTTCTGCTGGCTGGGGAGTCTAGGACTAGGGGCATAGTCCAAAGGTTAGAGCCAGACTTTTCAGGAGCGGAATTACTACTTCCATAGAATGGTCATAGTGTAGAACTCTCTTCCACCGATAGCAATTGATGTCAGATCAATTATTACTTTTAAATTATGGTTGACACGGTGGTGCAGTGGTTAGCACTGTTGCCTCATGGTGCCAAGGATCTGGGTTTGATTCCGGCACCAGGCCACTGCCCGTGTGGAGTTTGTACATTCTCCCCGTGTCTGCGTGGGTCTCACCCCCACAACCCAAAAGATGGTGGACTGGCCACGCAAAATTGCCCCTTTAGTTGGAAAAATAGAATCTGAGATTCACAGATTTCTGTTCGTAAGAAATGAAATGAAAATTGCTTATTGTCACGAGTAGGCTTCAATTAAGTTACTGTGAAATGCCCCTAGTCGCCACATTCCGGCGCCTGTTCGGGGAGGCTGGTACGGGAATTGAACCGTGCTGCTGGCCTGCCGTGGTCTGCTTTCAAAGCCAGCGATTTAGCCCAGTGTGCTAAACCAGCCCCTGTGGGGCAAGGCGAGTATTTGGAATTAGACAAATCCGTCATCTAATTAATTATTATATTTTTGAAAGGGTTTTTGATGTATTTTACAGAGGTAATGAACATGTGGAGGTAATCTGGTACTTTTGTGCATTAAAATCTCAACTATGAAGATGCTCTATAATTTGTGACCTATTGCTGAAGTGTTGAATAAAAGCAAATTACTGCGGATGCTGGAATCTGAAACGAAAGGGAAAATGCTGGAAAAGAGCCAATGTTTCGAATCCGATGACTATTTGTCAAAGCTCAAACCCCAGTTTTGACAAAGAGTCATCGGACTCGAAACGTTAGCTCTTCTCTCTCCCTACAGATGCTGCCAGACTTGCTGAGATTGTCCAGCATTTTCCCTTTCTTCGCTGAAGTATTGAAAATGCCCTGAATATGAAGCTAACATTGGCAAGTGCAGGTTTTAGGAAAATAGAAAGGTTGTGCAGTGACAAGCCATAGAATTTGAATTAATCACCTCTACCTGGACTGGCCTGATATCCCGTATATCATGGAAATATCATACATCAGGTAAATAATTTCACATAATCTGAATCAGATGAGAATAGGTTTCATGTCAACTACATGGCTGGGCTCCAACAATAGGCTTGAGGTCCTTTTCCTCTCTGCAGTAATGACTGTACTTCTTCAACAAATTAAAGTTTTAAGATTAAAAATAATTGACAAGCAGCCTGAGGGGAGAAGAGGGATTTATTTTTCAATGTACATATTTGTTATTATCTGGAATGTACTGCCTCATGTTTGGTGGAAGCAAATTGAATACTAACTTTCAAAAGGGAATTGGATAAATACTTGTTGAGTTAACTTTTACAGGGCTGGGAGAAAAGAGCAGTGGATTAGGATTAACTATTCAGCACTTTTGACTTCCGGTTGCGGCTATGCCCGGGTAGGTCGCACGGTCGGCAGTTCCCACCAGCAACGAACTTTTGGGCCCTTGTACGGAGTTCCAGAGGCACTTGGACGACGATTCCCAGTGTGGGAAGGAAACAGTGAGGATCCCCCAACGCTGTATGGAGTGGGCCAGGAGAGGGGCGGTCAAAAAAGCGGCTTTGGAGAAGAGAGGAGAACGGGCGCGAAAAGGCAAGATGGCGGCCGGCACGGATCAGGCAGCGTGGGCCCAGTGGTCACAGGTGCAGTAGGAGTTTCTTAGAAGCTGCTTCACTGAGTTAAAAGCGGAGATGCTGGCCCCTATGAAGGCTTCTATTGAAAGGTTGATGGAGACCCAGAAGATGCAGGGAACGGCGATTAAGGAGGTGCAGCAAAAGGCCTCTGACAACGAGGACGGGATTTTGGGCCTGGTGGTTAGAGTGGAGGCGCACGAGGCCCTGCACAAAAGATGGCAGGAGAAGCTGGAAGACCTTGAAAATAGGTCGAGTAGGCAGAACCTGCGAATTCTGGGTCTCCCTGAAGGCGCGGAGGGGTCGGATGCGTGTGCGTTTGTGACCACGATGCTGGGAACGCAGATGGGCGCGGGGCACACAGAGTCCTGGCAAGGAAGCCTAAGGCGAACGAGCCGCCGAGAGCTATGGGTGGTAAGGTTCCACCACTTCACCGATAAGGAGTGTGTCCTGCGATGGGCGAAGCAGTAAGTCGGAGAACTGCGAGATCCTTATCTACCAGGACTGGGGTGCAGAGCTGGCGAAGAGGCGTGCGGGATTCAACTGGGCCAAGGCGCTCCTCCACAGCAAAGGGGTGAAGTTAGGGCCGCTACAACCGGTTTGGGGGGGTGTGGTTTGCTTATCGTTGGGGATAGCACCTGAAGTTTGTTTGAGCTTTTCTTTCTCGACACACGGGAATAAGGGGGGGGGGGAGACTCTCTCTCCCTCATTTGGAGACCCGTAGAAGGAGCCAACAGTGGGATTGGAGGTAGAGGAGGGAACGGCCGGGGTCAGCATGAGTCAGCTGACTTACGGCACAGCAATGCGTGGGGGGAGGGGGGGGGGGAGTGGAGTTAAGCGTATGCTTGACTTGCATGGGGAAGGGGGGGTGGGTCTGGGATGCTGCTTTGCTGGCTGTAGGGTAAGCAACTTTCGGAGTCAAAGGGGGAGTCGGGACAGGGAGCCTCCGGCTGGGCGGCTGGAGTGTGCGGGAGGTGCGAACACGTGGCTGGCCTAAAAAAGGGGATGGTTAGTCGGCAGGAGGGGTGGGGGTAATCAACCCTCCGACCAGGCTGATCACGTGGAACGTGAGGGGCCTGAATGGGCTGGTCAAGAGGCCCATGTGTTCTCGCACTTAAAGGGGCTAAAGGCAGACGTAGCTATGCTACAAGAAACGCATCTGAAGCTCGCTGATCAAACTAGGCTGAGGAAGGGATGGGTGGGGCAGGTCTTTCACTCTGGGCTGGATGCGAAGACCAGGGGGGTTGCAACCTTGGTGAGAAAACGGGTGGCATTTGAGGCGGGGGGTATTGTGGCAGATAATGGGGGTAGATATATTATGGTGAGTGGCAGGCTGCAGGGGGTCCGGGTGGTGCTAGTGAACGTGTATGCCCCGAATTGGGACGATGCGGATTTTATGAAGTGAATGTTGAGTAAATTCCGGACCTGGAGTCATGCAGTCTGGTAATGGGGGGGGGGAGGACTTCAACACGGTCCTGGACCCGGCACTGGAACGGTCTAGATCTAGATCGGGTGAGAGGCCGGCAGCGGCCAAGGTCCTGAGGGGGTTCATGGACCAGGTGGGGGAGTAGACCCATGGAGCTTCGCTCGGACAAGGGCGAAGGAGTTTTCTTTCTTCATGTCCACAAAGTGTACTCGCGGATCAATTTTCTTCGTGGTGAGCAGGACGCTAATCCCGAGAGTGGAGGGGGTAGCATACTCAGCCATTGCGGTCTCAGACCATGCTCCGCACTGGGTGGAGTTGAGGCTGGGGGCGGAAAGAGGCCAACGCCCTCTATGGAGACTGGACGTAGGACTATTGGCGGATGAGGAGGTCTGTGGGCGGATTAGGAGGAGTATCCAAAACTATGTGGCGACCAATGATACAGGGGAGGTTTCAGTGAGTATGGTCTGGGAGGCGCTGAAGGCAGTTATCAGGGGGGAGCTAATTGCTATCAGGGCCCACAAGGAGAAGAGGGATAGGATGGAGAGGGAGAGGTTGGTGGGGGAGATACTCGGGGTGGACAGGAGGTATGCGGAGTCCCCCAAGGAGCGCCTGCTAAGGGAGCGCCGGAGCCTGTAGGCGGAGTTTGACTTGCTTACCACAGGGAAGGCAGAGGCTCAGTTGAGGAAGTTACAAGGAGCGGTGTACGAGTATGGGGAGAAGGCAAGTAGGATGCTGGTGCACCAACTACGGAAGAGAGAGGCGGCCAGGGAATTTGGGGGAATTAGGGTTCGGGGGGGGTAACACAGTCCTGAGCTCGGAAAGGATCAATGAGGCCTTCAAGGATTTTTATGGTAAATTGTATGAGTCAGAACCTCCGGAAGGGAGGGAAGGGATGAAGCAATACTTGGACCAACTGAGGTTTCCGAAGGTGGAGGAGGAGCTAGTAGAGGGATTAGAGGCGCTGATTGAGTTGGAGGAATAGGTTAAAGGTTTGGAGGGTATGCAGTCGGGAAGGCCCCAGGACCGGACGGATATCCTGTAGAATTCTATCGGAAATTCTCAGAGCTGTTGAGCTCGCTATTGCTGAGAACCTTCAACGAGGCGAAGGAAAGGGGAACCCTTCCCCCGACGATGTCGCGGGCCTTGATTTCGCTCATCCTTAAACGAGATAAGGACCCATTGCAATGTGGCTCCTACAGGCCGCTATCGCTCCTTAGTGTAGACGCCAAACTGTTGGCCAAGATCCTGGCCACTAGAATTGGGGACTGTGTCCTGGGGGTGATTAATGAGGACCAGGCGGGGTTTGTCAAGGGCAGGCAGCTGAACACGAATGTGCGGAGGCTCCTGAATGTGATCATGATGCCCTCGGAAGGAGGGGGTGCAGAAGTAGTGGCTGCAATGGACACGGAAAAGGCCTTTGATCGGGTGGAGTGGGAGTACCTGTGGGAAGTGTTAGGCAGACTTGGATTTGGCGAGGAATTCATAGGGTTGGTCAAATTACTGTATCAGCCTCCCGTAGCGAGTGTGTCCACGAACCGACTGCGGTCGGAGTACTTTAGGCTGCATCGAGGAATGAGGCAGGGGTGTCCCCTGTCCCCCCTGCTGTTTGCCCTGGCAATCGCGCCGTTGGCCATGGCGCTGAGGGTGTCTAGAAACTGGAGGGGGCTGGTTCGGGGAGGGGAGGAGCATCGTGTTTCACTGTAGGCAGATGACCTGCTCCTGTATATTTCTGATCCAGTGGAGGGGACAGGGGAGGTCATGCAGATCCTAACAGGTTTCAGGGATTTCTCGGGTATAAGTTGAATGTCGGGAAAAGCAAGCTTTTTGTGATCCATGCGAGGGGCCAGGAAAAGAGACTGGGAGAGCTCCCGCTCAAGATTGTGGAGAGGAGCTTTCGCTACTTTGGCATACAGGTGGCTGAGAGCTGCGATGCCCTGCACAAGCTCAACCTAACGCGGCTTGTGGATCAGATGGAGGGGGACTCTAAGAGGTGGGACATGCTGCCGCTTTCCTTGGCGGGCAGGGTGCAGTCCGTGAAGATGACGGTCCTCCCCAGGTTCTTGTTCGTCTTCCAGTGCCTTCCCATCCTCATCCCCAAGTCCTTCTTCAAGCGGGTGAACAGGATTATCACAGGATTTGTGTGGGCAAACAAGACCCTGCGGGTTAAAGACTGTTCTTAGAGTGCAGTCGGAGGGGGGGCTGGCGCTGCTGAACTTCTGCAGCTATTATTGGGCAGCAAACATATCCAGGGGGGTGCGGCTTGAGGCGGCGTGATGCAGGATTACTAGCTTGGGGGCACTGATAACGGCACCGCCGCCGCTCTCACTGACACGTTACACCACAAGCCCGGTGGTGATGGCGGCACTGAGGATCTGGGGTCAGTGGAGAAGGCACCGGGGGGGGGGGGGGGGGGGGGGGGGGGCGGTAGGGGTGGTAGGGGCCTCAGTCTGGACCCCGATACGAAACAATCACAGGTTCGTCCCGGGTAGAATAGACGGAGGGTTTCTAAGCTGGCACAGAGCGGGTATCAAAAGGACGGGGGACTTGTTTATAGATGGGACTTTTGCTAGCCTGAAGGCGCTGGAGGAGAAATTCAGGTTCCCCCCCGGGGAATACCTTTAGGTACCTGCAAGTCCGCACTTTCTTGAAAAAGCAGGTGGTGGAATTTCCGCTGCTACCTTCCCGCAGGATACAGGACAGGGTAGTCTCAGGCATGTGGGTAGGAGATGGAAAGGTATCAGACATATACCAGGAGCTGCAGGAGGCCTGGCAGGCCTCGGCGGAGGAGCTGAAGGGCAAGTGGGAGGAGGAGCTGGGTGAGGAGCTGCATGAGGGCTTGTAGGCGGACGCCCTGGGCAGGGTCAATTCCTCCTCATCTTGTGCGAGGCTTAGCTTGATTCAGTTTAAGGTGGCCCACTGGACGCACATGACAGCTGCAAGAATGAGCAAATTATTTGGGGGTGGAGGACAGGTGTGTGACGTGTTCAGGGAGCCCATCAAACCATGTCCATATGTTTGGGGCATGCCCGGCGCTTAAAGAATTCTGGCCAGGCTTTGCAAAGGCTATGTCCAAGGTCTTGGACACTCGGGTAAAGCCGAGCTGGGGATAGCGATATTTGGGGTGTCAGAGGATCCAGGAGTGCAGGAGCCGAAAGAGGCTGGGGTCCTGGCCTTTGCCTCCTTGGTAGCCTGGAGACAGATCTTGTTAATGTGGAGGGATGCAAAACCCCCAAGTGGATCAGTGACATGACTGGGTTTCTAAGTTTGGAGAGGATAAAGTTTACCTTGAGAGGGTCCTTGCTGGGGTTCCCCAGGCGATGGCAACTGTTCCTTGACTTTCAGTCTTGTCACTTTTTGGTAAAGAAGTTTCTTAGAATTCCCTGTTTGATTTCTTGGTGACTGCCATAGATGTCGGCGTATAAGTCGATCTTTGAAGCTTTGAAAAATCTGTCCAAAAGCAGGGGAAGATTTGTGCACTAAGCATGGGTGGTCGCCATCTTGTCCTTCATCACCAGATACGCTCTATGTGGGCATCTCTTGAACTCCCACCCTTCTTAACAATGCAGCCTTTATCGTTTGCTTGATCACTTGCGGCCAGGCTTAAGGCCGGCCGGTGAGTAAAATATCCATTTTTAGTATGAAAAATGTGTGGCAAGTTGTGGCTGGGGTGGTGGGGTGGCAGCGGCGAAGTTGAGGTTTATATGCTGAGTATATGTAAAAGCAGGATTTGGGGGGGTCAATAAATCTAACAAGCTTGTACGCCATGATTTAAGATACCTTGTATTGAAGGCCTCAGTTATGTTCTTCCTCACAAAAGGAAATATTCTGTCTCTATCCAATTTATCAAAATTGCTGCAGTGGAAATTGACGAAAGAGTTTGTTTCAATTTGTAGTTATTTAAACTGATGAAGCTGACGAATATTCGGATGAGGTTATAAAACATTGGACAACTTAGCATAACTAACCTTTCTTCATTCAGTGAGTGCACCAAATCTTTCCACCGGTTAAGGAAATGGTAAAAGGAACGGCTCTCATAAAAACCCTACCTGCTTACCATTGGGGTGTTTGGAGTCGCTTTGTTTCCAGAACTTCTCAATGCTCTAATTTGTCGTGAAACATTTGTTTTGACAGGCAACATTCTTATTGTCACCCACAACTTAGTATCCTCTGGTTGGTGCTTTTAAAGGTGGCGCTGCAGAAAATCCACTCAGAAAGTCTCCGATTTACTGATTCCTTTTAACTTCCAAAAGTGAAACAAATGAGCCCTCTTATGGTACCGCTATAGTACTGCAAGCACTCCTATCATTTCTGGTAATGCTGCATAAGGAACAGCCCATGAGACTATGCCTGTGTTGCCATGTTTTCCCAATCTCTGATTCAACAAGATATCATTCAGGCAATTGATGCAGAAGAGTTTATTTTTTAAATAGCAGATTGCTCATTGATGACATGAATGTGAACCCTGACAGATTTTCATGGTACTAAACCATACATAAAACTGACGTTTTCATTTCAAGGTTCAGTTGAACATTTCTAGTAATTTAGATATCTTTATTTAAGGTAATGGGAGTGTTCTTGACAGAGGAAAAACAGCATGTGGGAATAAAGATTCCACAGGGTTTCCCCTAACTCTGGCTATGGGCTGCACGGTAGCACAGTGGTTATCACTGTGGCTTCACAGCGCCAGGGTCCCAGGTTCGATTCCCAGCTGGGTCACTGTCTGTGCGGAGTCTGCACGGTCTCCCCGTGTCTGCGTGGGTTTCCTCCGGGTGCTCCGGTTTTCTCCCACAAGCCCCGAAAGACGTGTTGTTAGGTAATTTGGACATTCTGAATTCTCCCTCTGTGTACCCGAACAGGCGCTGGAATGTGGTGAACAGGGGCTTTTCACGGTAACTTCATTGCAATATTAGCTTACTTGTGACAATAAAGATTATTATTCTATTGTTATTAACCTTGGTGGGATGTTGGCATAATTTCCAGAGAAATGGCTCAAGCAGCCATTGATGCCAGTTCAACTGAAGCTTACAACTGAAGTCCCAGTGGACGACTGGAACAAACCTTGACTATGTTTCCTGAAGTAAAATAATGGTGAACTATTCAATAATTTGAATTAAGAGCAATATGCTGAAGGTGTTTGGAACATTTTGAATTTATTTGCAGAATTTCATTCCGTATGTAGGAGGTTGTGATATCTTGGTAGAACAAAACATTGATGCATACACATGGGAGTTCTCTTACCCAATTGAATTGGTTTATTCTGGGTCTTGGTTCATATACATACACAAATGGCCACAAGATGGTGCTGTTACAATTTACAGACATGTAAGGTGTGATGTATTTATACTTTGCCTTTTTATTTCCCAATTCAGCACATTAATAACGACCATATCCATGGAGAGAAGAAAGAGTTTGTGTGCCGATGGCAGGATTGCTCTCGAGAACAGAAGCCATTTAAAGCCCAGTACATGCTTGTGGTGCATATGAGGCGACATACTGGGGAAAAGCCACACAAGTGCACTGTGAGTCTCTTTGTGTTCATTGGCCTGCTCTTTACTCACTCAGGCTTACCCTCCTGTTTCCTAAAGAAAATAATCATCACATTTAGATATTTAAGCCAATGCATTTTAGCCCTTGTATGCTTCCAGCTTTTATTTCATGACTGCCCAGCACCAATGCAACAAACTTGTTTTTTTTCCTCTTGATTTATTCCAGGCACAATGAATAATTCCTTGCACACTTCTGACACTTTAGATTGGGTCAAGCCTTGTTCCACAGCTCATCTAAAGGCTTAAAAATCCACTCCCTTTACAATCAGGGTACCCATTAGGCTGGTTTAGCTCAGTTGACCGGACAGCTGGTTCGTGATGCAGATCAAGGCTAACATCACAAATTCAATCCCCATACCGGCTAAGGTTACTCATGAAGGTTATTCCAGACCCACAACAATGTGGTTGACTCTTAAATGCCCTTAGGGATGGGCAATAAATGCTGGCCCAGCCAGCAATGCCCACATCCCATAAACGAATAAAGGGTGGCAGAGTGGTTAGCACTGCTGCCTCACAGAACTAGGTACCTGGGTTCAATTCTGGCTTTGGGTGACTGCCTGTATGGAGTCTGCATGTTCACCCCATGTCTGCGTGGGTTTCCTCTGGTTGCCTCCCACAGTCCAAAGATACGCACATTAAGTGGATTGACCATGCTAAATTGCCCCTTAGTTCCCAAAGGTTAGGTGAAGTTACCGGGTTATTGGGATAGGGCAGGAGAGGGCCTATGCAGGGTGCCAAATGACCTCCTTCTGTACTAAGGATTCTACGATTCTCAGCTTCGTGGAGATTCCTAAGTGCTGAAGTCCGTGAAGACTACCTCTTCCCAGGCAGGTGGTGGCAGAGCTGTGCGGTATGCTAGAATAGGAGTTGATGGGAAATGGTGAACATCCAGTGTCTGTAATGTTAAAGGTGGCATTGCATTCACCTTTTTCACCTGTGGTTTATTCCAAGGGTTGCCAGAGATCTTGTGGTATCTCTCAGTTGGAGACCGAGTGCTGCATAAAGGAGATCATGGCTGCCATGCCATTGACTTGCCAATGTAGTGTTACGAACAGGAGGGAGATTTTTAAAAACAACACTAGTTTCTCCTCTCCCCACCTGTCTGTAAACAGAAAGGTGTTTTGATTTGATTCCCTCTTTATAAGCAGTGGCGTATTTCCCAATCCCTCAGTTTTTATGTGATCCGATTTTCTACTTGTAACCCCACAGCAACTCGAGATAGGACAAACACAGAACACAAACATACAGTGCAGAAGCAGGCCATTCGGCCCATCGAGTCCGCACCGACCCACTCAAGCCCTCACTTCCGCCTTATCCCCCTAACCCAATAACCCCTCCTAATCTTTTTGGTCACTAAGGGCAATTTATCATGGCCAATCCACCTAACCTGCACGTCTTTCAACTGTGGGAGGAAACCGGAGCACCCGGAGGAAACCCACGCACATACGGGGAGAACGTGCAGACTCCACACAGACAGTGACCCCGCAGGGAATTGAACCTGGAACCCTGGCGCTGTGAAGCCACCGTGCTATCCACTTGTGCTACCGTGCTGCCCAAATGGGTTAGTTTATTTGCATACACTCAAAATGTGGGAAGAGGGTCTCCTTTGCATTCATAGAGTAAAAAAGGATGGAGAAAAGAATGACTTATAGCACAGAGAAAATAAGTATTGGTTCATGTGGGTTCCAGAGTCCAGAATCAAAGCCCAATGAGGTATTCCTGCACAGAGATCTGTGTGTGACTTCACATGATGAGATAGGCACGTAGAGATGATTCAGATTTGTAGGTGATGGTACAGAATTTACAGCAGAAGCAGTGTAAATGAGGCCACATGTGAAGCCGGTCCAGACCTCCTTGTCTGGGAGCCTTCTAATCAGATGATAGAAAAGCAGACTGAGATTTTGCAGTTCAGCACCACAATATTATTGGTTCCACAAGCCATGGGCCCATGCCACATGACTCCCAACTCTCCACATTATCTTTGAAAAAGGACATGTATATCTCAACTGCATTCCTGAGATTGTTAAATGTTTCAATCGTTAAGAATTGGAAGGAAGGTTGCAGGGCCCTTTATCTTAGCAGATGAGCAGACCCCTGTTTCTGAACCTGGGTTATGAAATGCAGATGGCCCTTGTATAGCTCTCTTTGTATTTGGTTTGTGCAGTCCTCAGAGGCGGCACGGTGGCACAGTGGTTAGCACTGTTGTTTCACAGCTCCATGGTCCCAGGTTCGATTGCAGGCTGGGGTCACTGTGCAGAGTCTACACATTCTCCCTGTGTCTGCGTGGGTTTCCTCTGGGTTCCTTCCACAAGTCCCGAAAGACGTGATGTTAGGTGAATTGGACATTCTGAATTCTCCCTACCCGAACAGGCGCCGGAATGTGGCGACTCGGGGCTTTTCACAGTAACTTCATTGCAGTGTTCATGTAAGCCTACTTGTGACAATAAAGATTATCATTATTATTATTCAAGGATAACGATGTGCATGTTTCCCCAATACTGCCAGATAACTTATTAGTTTGGTGTCAAAGGCAGACATAGTTTAAGGGTTCTCCCTGTTTGTATCCTGTTTAGTCCCTTCTTTCCCCGTCCTTTCATTTTCACTATTAGAGTTTTGATTGAATTTCCAACCTGTGGCAGAAGCCTGCCTGAAGGCTGTAGATGTGCTTTTAAAAATACACCACGCAGCGACTTTCCAGCACTATGACTTGCTCGCCACCCTTCAGTGGTTGGTTTCCCCCACCTGCTGGCCCTGAATTGTCTCATCCTTGATATGACGGGGAAATCGGGAACAGGTTACCGAGTTGGATGATGAGCTGTGGTCATTATGGCTGGCGGAGCAGGTTCGAAGGGCCGAATGACCTACTCCTCCTATTTTCTATGTTTCTATACTTCAAACTGGAAATCAGCCTCCTGCCCAAACCAACCCTCCCCCCCCCCCCCGACCCCCCTCCACCCCCGGTTCCTTCTTTAAAGTTGCAATATTACCCACAGTATACCTCCATACAGTATTCTAAATGAGGCTTAACCAAGGCTTTGTACGGTAAAAATATATAGATATCGGCTTCATGGCATTGGTCATGATCATTTAGAGGAAAGTGATAGAGACATTTTTTCCATTTTATTCAGTTCTGATTATGTGGTATCATTACTTCTTGGTGTCAGAATTGGCTGAACGGAAGCAGACTTTACCCTGAATGAGGAGATTGAGGTCTCAAATCTCACAGCAGAAATTTGAGTACGTAATCTAAGATACATTTCAGTACAGTACTGAGGGGTACTATCCGAGATCATGGGTGGAATTTACCGGCTGTTCACATCGGTGGGATATTCCGGTCCTACTGACGGTGCGCCCCCGCCACGGGTTTCCTGGTGACGAGGGGTGCATTCAATGGGAAATCCCGTTGACAACAGCGGGACCAGAAGATCCCGCTGGCGGGCCGCCTTCTCCTCCGAAAAACATGTGGTGGGTTGCTCAGTAAATCCTGCCCCCTATGTTTCAGGTGAGATGCTAAACCACGGTCCTGCAACCTTCTTAGGTGGGTGTAAAATAATCTATGACAATATTTGAAAAGGCAGAAGAGCCTTCTCTCCATTTTCCTGGCCAAAATTTCACTCTCAACTGACATTGCTAAAAGCAGATTGTCTGGTCATTATCACAATGCTGTTTGTGGGAGTTTGCTATGTGCCAATTGGCTGCTAACTTCCCTGATTTACAACAGCACATACTTCAATAGCTTTGAAACACTTTAGGAGGACCTGAGGTCATGAAAGATGCCATATAAATGCAATTTTTTTGTCTCCGCATCAGATGGGTTATAGGTTCCTCTGCATCTGACGGACTTGTTTTGACACACTCTAAATTTGATTGACCAAAGCTGTTAGTGCAGGCCTTTATCCACTTGGGAGAATTAATGACAGGAGTAATTGCAGCTGCCATTTTCAAAGGACAGTACCCCAGTGTCTTCCAACAGATCACTTCCTGGATACCGGATCAGCCAATTTGCAAGCCAAGCCTCTCTCGCGTCCCATGATTGGTAGCAGCTGTCACCTGTATAGTTGTACTGTGTGTTTTCATTGGATCCCTCCCTCCAAAGCTAACAATCTCCAGACCCTCTCACTTGCAGCAAATGGTGGTACTAGATACTTAATTAGCAGACGTTTTATCCTAGTGAAGTGTCAAAGCATCTGTAATGCCTCCCTGTCTGGGAAAATAAATTAGGCATGGTGTACCTGCATAGAATGTCAACAACCTGGTATATTAACAGGTTGGAAAGTAGAAATATGCTGAATAGTACAGTACATCTAACCCCAGTATAAGTACTAAATATTTCTGTGATTAGGTGAGTCTATGGTGTAAATAAGGTCCAGGGGTATCCCGAATTTAAGGCAATGGGATAACTATTTCAGCAGTGGCAGAAAATTATAGCGAATAGGCTGAGTCGCCAGAATGTGATCCGACCTACAAGTGGATTCTGTACAGGAAATTAGAATGAGTCGGCTCAACAGGCAGACTTTTTCAATCGAGGCAAGAATGCAGAATTCTCCAGAGCACCAACAAGATCACATCAAACAAATTCTCATTTAAAATCCACCAGCTGTTCTCGTATTTCAAATGAACACACATTTTGACATAGTTAAATAGAAAACGGTTCAAATCTTAAAAGGTTCAAAAATGCAATTTATTTGCATAATCTTTTATACGTAACTTTAAAAGATCCAAATGTTTGCAAGTAATTTACTGCAAATTTGTCTTCTGCAGTTTGAAGGCTGTGCAAAGGCCTACTCCAGACTGGAAAACTTGAAAACACACCTGCGATCGCACACTGGAGAAAAGCCGTATGTCTGCGAGCATGAGGGTTGTAACAAGGCGTTCTCAAACGCCTCTGACCGGGCCAAGCATCAGAACAGAACTCACTCAAATGAGGTAAGCTGTCGTCTGGCATGTCGTTGGTGAGTCTGCTTTAATGCAAATTGGCGACCAGGCAGACAAAGCTCATGATAATATCGCTGATAGTAGGACTATGATACTCTGGCTATTTCTTGTTCCTTCAAAATTAATTCTGGAGGTCAGAGGTATTTCCCATAATGTGACTGGTGCTTTCAATATATGACTGAACAATGTTTTAAAATAACGTATCAAGCAGCAGACACATTTTTTTCACCCTATTCAGAAGCGGTTACTGATCGATTGTAATTCCAATAAACTAATGTACAAATGTTGCAGAGCAATACTTCATGAACACCATTATGGTGGGCCAGTTTTCTTTTCGTTTTTGTTTCAATTTAATGTACCCAATTATTTTTTTCCAATTAAGGGGTAATTTCGTGTGGCCAATCCACCTAACCTGCACATCTTTGGGTTGGTGGGGTGAAACCCACGCAGACATGAGGAGAATGCAAACTCCACACACAGGATCGAACCCGGGTCCTTAGCTCCATAGGCAGCATTGCCAACCATTGCGCCACTGTGCTGCCCTCAATAGGCCTGTTTTCTTTCTCATTTTTACTCTACGTTCCAATGCTAAGAAGGTGATGTGTTCATAGGATCACATGATCTGGAATGACACAGAAATAGCCAATCAGCGCAATATATTTGGTAACTATCTTATATTGATGACCACTCGGTTTTTTTCTTCTCCATAAGGGAAACATTCTATTAGGTTACCCCCCTCAACCTTATTTTAAGGAGAAGAAAGAGACCCAGCCTGTCAATCCTTTCCTGATTTGTATACTTTCACATTTCTGGTATCATTCTTGTAAATCTTCTTTGCACTCTCTCCTGTGCCTCTAAATAATTTTAAAAATGTGATGACCAAAATTGCAAACAGTACTATAAGTGTGGTTCAACCAACATTCAACACTTTAGCATAGCTCCCCTACTTTGCATTTCTATCCTGAAATAAATAAAATTAGTGCTTGATTTGCCTTTTTGACGCCCTTGCTAACTCGTGATGCGACACTTAATAAACGCTCTATTTGTACTTCATAATTTCTTTGTTCTTCCAACCCACCTAGACTTGCACCTTCCAAGTATTACACAACCTCTCTATTCTTCCGAGCAAAATGTACTACCTCGCATTTATCTGTGTTGAACTTGATTTGCCTATTCCGCAAGTTGCTGCATGTCCTCCAGTAATTTGTTACAGTCCTATTCAGAATTGACTATCTCTCACCAACCCTCACCCCCCCCCCCCCCCCCCCCCCCCCACCCCCCACACACGCCCCAATTTGGTGGCATCTACAACTTTAAGTATGATTGATCCTTTACTATCTTTATCCGTATGGATTCTATTTTTGTCCTGCTGATAACTGCATCCCTCTTCTACTGCCCCTGTGCGATCACAAACAAATACAGCTATTCCGCTTCCTCTTTTTTTCCCTTGCAAACCTTTA
Organism: Scyliorhinus canicula; assembly: GCF_902713615.1. NCBI lineage: Eukaryota > Metazoa > Chordata > Chondrichthyes > Carcharhiniformes > Scyliorhinidae > Scyliorhinus > Scyliorhinus canicula. Next base: position 152,211,539 of record NC_052155.1, read on the forward strand.
TAAATATGTTATACTCTGCAATGTTTGATTCTCACACCTGATTTGTAGTCATGTCTCAGCCATCCCTACTGTGACTGGTTCCTCCCAACAAATGATTGCCTCCAGCTCCCCTCTTTTATTATGGACACCCTGTGCATTGAACAAAGAACATCACAGCACAGGAATAGGCCCTTTGGCGCTAATCGGGATGCCTGTCTGAACTAAAACCTTCTGCACTTCCATGGTCCGTATCCCTCTATTCCCATCCTATTCATATATTCGTCAAATTGCCTCTTAAACATCGCTATCATATCTGCTTCCACCACCTCTCCCAGCAGTGCATTCCAGGCACTCATCACCCTCTATGTAAAAAAAAAAAAAACATGCCTCCCAATCTCCTCAAACTTTCTCCTTTGCACCTTAAACCTATGCCCCCGAGTAATTGACTTTTCCACCCTGGAAAAAAGTGTCTGACTATCCACTCTGTTCATGGCATTCATAATTTTGCACACCTCTATCAGGTCGCCCCTCCACCTCTGTTGTTCCAGTGAAAATAATGCAAGTTTATCCAACCTCTCTTCACAGCTACTAACCTCCAGATCAGGCACCATCCTGGGAAATCTCTTCTGTACCTTCTCCAAAGCATAAAATCATTGAATTTACAGTGCAGAAGGAGCCCATTTGGCCCATTGAGTCTGCACCTGCCCTTGGAAAGAGTACCCTACCTAAGCTCACACCTCCACATATCCCCGTAACACAGTAACCCCACCTAACCTTTTTGGACACTAAGGGCAATTTAGCATGACCTACCCTGCACATCTTTGGACTGTGGGAGGAAACCGGAGCATCTGGAGGAAACCCACGCAGACACTGGGAGAAGGTGCAGACTCCGCACAGACAGTGACTCAAGCCAGGAATTAAACCTCGGACCCTGGAGTTGTGCAGCAATTGTGCTAACTACCGTGCTACCGTGCCGCCCATTCTGCTACCGTGCCACCCATCCACATCCTTCTGGTAGTGTGCCAACCAAAATTGTACACAATATTGCAAATGTGGGCTAACTAAGGTTCTGTACAGCTGCAGCATGACTTGCCAATTTTTACACTTGGTGCCCTAACCAATGAAGGCAAGCATGCCGTTTGCCTTCTTAACTGCCTCATTCACCTTCCTTGCCACTTTCCGTTATCTGTGGACCTGTACACCCAGATCTCTCTGCCTGTCAATACTAAGGGTTCGGCCATTTACTGTATAATTCGCACCTGTATATGACCTTCCAAAAAGCATTACCTCACATTTGTCCGGATTAAACTTTAGCTGCCATTTCTCGCCCAAATCGCCACCGATCTATATCCTGCTGTATCCTCTGACAATCCACTTCACTATCTGCAACCCCACCAATCATTGTGTTGTCTGCAAACTTACTAATCGGACCAGCTAAATTTTTCTCCAAATCATTTATATACACGATGAACACAAATGGTCCCAGCACTGATCCCTGCGGAACACCACTAGTCACAACCTTCCATTCAGAAAAGCACCCTTCCACCGCTATGCTCTGTCTTCTATGACCTAGCCAGTTCTGTATCCATCTTGCCAGCTCACCTCTGATCCCGTGCGACTTCACCTTTTGTACCAGACTGCCATGCGAGACCTTGTCAAAGGCTTTACTGAAGTCCATGTTGACAACATATACTGGCCTTCCTTCATCAATCAACTTCGTCACTTCCTCAAAAAATTCAATCAAGTTAGTGAGACACAACCTCCCCTTCCCAAAATTATGCTGCTTATCGCTAACAAGTCCATTCGTTTCAAAATGTGAGTGAATCAAAAATACACAGTTTTAGCTAATTTTTAATTGGGATTTCCTCTCACCGTATGTTTAACCATATGTTCAGACTCTTGTTGCAGAATCATAAAGGAAAATTCTACTGGCCACTGAGAGGTGGGATCAAGGGAGGATGGGGGTTGGTAAAATTATGGGGAGCCAGATTGAATTGGCTCCCCAACACGGTCCCAACATCCGGGCATTTTATTGATGGTGGGACAATCGTCCAACAGGCTTCCTGCCACAGCGAGGTAGGAAGTGAATTTAAATCTTCAAAAGGCTCATTGATGGCCATTTTCCCAGCTCAACGGCATTTTGCTGACAGTTGATTGACCTCCACCTGAATGCAGGTAGTCACAGCAGCCAAGGTTATAGTAAGTTTCATTCAAAAAGGGGGGCCAGGGTCTGGGAAGGCAGCCCCAGGATTGAGAAATTAGGTCAGTGGTATTTCTCTCCCCCCCCCCCATTGGTGTAGTTTTAAAAAAAATGTTTCTTCAACCTGCCTTGCATAGGCTCCAGGGCTCTTGCATGCTCCAACAGCCACCTGCTCCTGATGGTGCTGCTGACCTGCCAACCCTTTGATTCTGCTGGCAGCACTAAGGCACCATCCTGCACAGGACAGCACACCTGGCAGCAGATTATTCATGATCTGCTACCGGTAACCTAAAATTGAGGTGGAAGTCCTGCTGCTCTCCCCAGATTTGAGGTCCAGATGTGCACTTGTCGTCAGGTCAAGTGACCTTGAAAGGTAAAATTCTGCCTAAAGGGTCATTACTGCACAGGAGGAGGCTATTCAGTCCATGTCGACTCTCTGTACAGCAATCCAATCAGTCCTATTCCTCCATTCTGTCCCCATACCCCTGTAAGTTTACCTCCCTCAAGTGCTTTCCTTTTGAAATTATTTATACTCTCCATTTCCTTGAAGGCACCAAGTTCCAGGTAATTTCCACTGGCTCAAAAAAGAGTTCTTCCTCACACACTCCCTGCATCTCTTGCCCAAATCTGTTAAATCTGTGCCCCCCTCGTCCCTGTGCCATCAGCTGATGGAAACAGCTTTTTTTTTGTCTACCTTATCTAAACTTGCCATAATGTTGTGCATCTCTATCGGTTCTCCCCAATCTCCAGGGAGAACAAGCCCAGCTTTTCAAATCTAACCTTATTGCTAAAGTCCCTCACCCCAAGAACCATTCTGGTAAATCTCCTCTTCACTGCCTCAAGGATTCTCACAACTTCCTTAAGGTGCAATGACCAGAACTGTGTGCAATTATCTAGTTATGACCTAAGCAGAACTTTATACAGGTTCAACATAACTTCCCTACTTCTGTACTCTCAATATGTTTAGTTATGAAGCCCAAGATACCATGAGCTTTGCTAACTGCTCTCTCAATGTATCCTGCTATCATCTAAGTTCAATGAACGTGAATCCCCAGATCCCTCTATCTTTCGAACTGTGCGATTTCGTTGATATTGCCTTATTGTAGATCAGAATTAATGGGAAAGAAGGACACCAACACTGCCTGATGACAGTTCTTTATAAACTGTTTAGCGATCCCTAGAACTTGAGGTCTGTCCCAGCTCTGATGTCAGGTGCATATAAGGATTGGGTGAAATTTAGAAACGTTAAAAAAAAGTGTTATTTAGTTTGAGTCTCTCACATGAGCTAAGAGCCTGAGAACAATTTAGATGAGGTGTTCCAAAGCTGGGAAATTCTAATACACGGTTTCTGAAAGTGTGCTTCATGTGCATATTTATTTTGCCACTATAACGGCAATCACATATGTTCGGCAAACGCATTCACCTGAACATACCCACAACAAGAATTGGGAACTGTATTTAGTGCTCAAAATCCAATAACTGTTCTGGATATTTTTAAATAAGTACTAATTTCTCTATGGTCGCTCTGCTTTACGTTTCCACCATCCTCCATGTTCCCTGATCTTTGAGAGAAAGAAAATAGTGCCAGCCTTGATTCAGTGCTAGCGTTGTCACATCTGGATCAAATGATTGTGGTTTCAAATCCCATTCTGGGTGATGTCTCAGTGCAGCACTGAAATAATCCTCCATTCCAGATGGAGCATTAAATTGAGGCCCAACCTTCTCTCTCGGGCTGATATTAACTATCTTGTGGCACAATTTAAAGAATATCAAATGAGCCCTTCTCGGGGTCCTGACCAACATATGACCCTCAATTAACATCAGTTAAAATGAATGTTTTCGTTGCTCTTTGTGGTATTTTGTTGTGTATTCATTGCTGCCTAATGATTCCAGTCACCGGGTTTATAAGTTGAAACACGATTACTGTTTATTTCTAACAGGAATAATGATGAAATGTGTAGTTAATACAACAGGATCCCAGCAGGTTGAAAAATCTAGTACTCACTGGCAGGAGGCTTCCTCGAGGAAGCTTTATTTCTTATCAAGCGAGGGATTCGGTTTGAGGTTCACATCCAGGCCTATAATCTTTCAGTATAGACACTTTATTTCACATCAAACCTTGCCATCAGCTCATGGTTTGACTTCAAGCCTCTGCAGTCTCAAGAAAATGACACCCAGTCATGCTGGAGAGGGAGTCAGCCCTCACAGTGACCTTGTGGAGAGGATTAGTTAGATCTTTTTGGAGAGAATTAATCCAAGCTGCAGAATCAAAAATTGAAACCAAAAACTCAACCCTTGAAACTCTGAAACATTCCAGTGGGACAGATCCAATCACTGCCTGTTAGCAGGCGGAGCACAGCCTTTTAGGCCAATTCATTGGCCACCAACCAAATCAATCAAACCAAGTCATCACTGACACTAAACAATCGGCAATCACCAGTCTAAAGCAGCTCAGCCTTCTGGACTCTGCTATGTGGATTAAAAACACGGGCTGCTTACAGGCTGCTTTGCCTTAACATCTATTCAACATCCATGGATCAAAAATGTAACGGCAAAAGTAAAAGAACGGGAAATTAAGGTAATAAACAGGAACAGGAAGGACTCTTACACTGTTTACTACTTTAGAATAATGACTATACTTCACAAATGCTTCATTGGTTTTAATGTAATTTGACACATTATCAAATTGTGAGAGGTGCTATAGGAATGCAACTTATTTCTCCTTTCAGTGTTTTTTGAATGCTTGTGTCAAAGACAGTGGAACAACTAGCATTTTCTGTTAGCCTCCTCAGACTTAATTACAAAATTAACAAAGAAAACAATTGGTTTGATAATATTTGCCTTTATGATAATAATCTTTGTTGTCACAAGGGGCGTTACATTAACACTGCAATGAAGTTACTGTGAAAAGCCCCTAGTCGTCACACTCCGGCGTCTGTTAGGGTACACAAAGGGACAATTCAGAATGCCCAAATTATCTAACAGCATGTCTTTGGGGACATGTGGGAGGAAACCGGAGCATCTGGAGGAAACCCGTGCAAACTCCGCAGATAGTGACCCAAGTCGGGAATCGAACCTGGGACCCTGGTGCTGTGAAGCAACAGTGCTAACCACTCTGCGGCCCTGCCGCCCATTTATACTGTTGCAAAGAAAACTTCTGCATGATAAAAATATATAAAATGTAAATTGCTGATTATAAATTGTCAACAGGATAATAGATGACAGCGGGAGAGGGGAGGGATGGGGGAATAGGCATCAAGTTGTGATGCTTTGACTGATGCACAGTCTGAAAGGGTGGTGGAAGTATGGGTAAGTACTTGAAATGGAAAAAAATGCAGAGCTTTGGAGAAAGAACAGAAGAGCTGGACTCATTAACTTAACTTTTTCAAAGACCTAGTATGGGCATGATGGGCCAAATGGCTGCCTCCTGCCATGTATCATTTCTGATTTTAATAATGAACTTTCAGCAAAAACTGTAGAAATGTCAGACCTACCTATCAGGACTTGAAAAGGAATGTGTCATGTTCAATATGTTTCTCTTGTCAATTTTCTGTGAACTATCGTTTTAATGCTTCCTTTTGCCACTATTATCAATTACTTTTCAGAAACCTTATGTTTGTAAAATTCCTGGCTGCACAAAGCGTTATACTGATCCCAGTTCCCTCCGGAAGCATGTCAAAACAGTTCATGGCCCTGAGGCCCACATCACGAAGAAACAGCGTGGAGACATCCACCCAAGACCACCTCCACCCAAGGACCCAGGCAGCCACTCGCAGTCCAAATCACCTGGGCAACAACAGGCTGAACTAAATAATACTACCTCAAAACGGGAAGAATGTCTCCAAGTTAAGGCCATAAAGACCGAGAAACCAATGGTAGGTCATTACTTCAAAATCAATTATGACATTCATTACATCCAGTTTTTCGCCTTCTTGCCCTAAAGACGCCTACTCTTAATGACCGTCTATTCAATAGATAATGGAAGACATCTGGTGTTCCATTCCAGCGAGCATTACTCATATGGAAACCTAAAATGAAAATGATTGTTGACAGGTTTATTCAGTTGTGGTAGACAGCACATCTTTTCCAGGAGGTGCTGAATGACAATACGCTTCTATTTGTCAGAACCTCCCGCCTCAACCTTAGTTCAAACATGTAAGCAAATTTAGAAGCAAAGTTAGTGAAAAGTAATCCCACAATCTGCTACCCAAAGGAACAGCTAACTGGGATCTTCTGGTCCCCGTGCCTGAGGCCTGGAGGAGCAATGATTCTGGAAAATTCCTGACTCTGCAAACCTGACTTTGAGGGAGGGGAATGTTGAAAAAAGGAGACGGCCCCGGATGTTCTAAGTTTTATTCTGTTGGGCCCGTTCCCCCCCCCCCTGTAATAGATGCGTATGCAGCCGTGTGCCGCCGTGTAAAGGTGGACTGTGTGAAAGGTCGGCCTTGATGTTCCATTAAAAAAGAGTAAAACACCCCTCTTGCCTTCACACCTCATATCCTCACCCATCCCCATTTGCCCGTCTTAACCGCCATGCCAATCTATGCCCCTACAAAGTACCTCTATGGCCCCTTATCCTCTCCATGCCAACCTATGGCCTCTACCCAATCCCAATGGCTATCATACCCTCCATGCCAATCTGGGTCCTCTACCTACCTCCATGGTCCTTTATAACTGTTGTGCTAGTTAATGCCAACCATGCCCTCCATCCACAACGCTTTGCTGTTACATCCTCCACGCCAACTCACCAAGTATCCATCATGGGCAAATCTCAGGATCCATGTTAAGATTAAATAAAATAAAGCTCAGTGTTTATTGATGGCCCCACTATTTTGAAAAACACACTTTCGTTGATAAAAACCAATTCACTACATTTAGATTCCTTCTACTATTTAATCCTTTATACAAACAAGTATATCATTCAAATACTTAATCCCTTATAAAAACAAGCATTTATATTTATAGCCCCACATCTGAAATGTTATACCAAACAGAGTTGTAAACCAAACTGTGAACTCATAGGCACCACACTGGGGAGTGCCATCAATCTTGCAACAAATACTCTAATGATAACCCTTAAGCAAATGTCAACTGACAGAGTAAAATAGGAAGTACTGATTTTTTCAAAAAACTGATTATTTTTTTTATTTAAAAGGTGGGTCATTTAACTGTGTTGGCAGATCCAATGGGACTTAAATGCCTCAGCAGCTTGATAGTTCCAATGAGTTTATCTACTTTTTACACACACTCATGTCTACTTCTAATGATCCCAACGGGCACCTGCCCTATCCCAAATAGCACCTTACTGCTCCCAAAGATATCCCTGGACTTATGGAGGCCAATGGTAAATGTAAGATAGATTTATTTACAATGGTCTGCATAATGCAACATCTCACTCCCAGTGAAATCCAAGCTGGGAGGGTATATCTCACCAGGCCTCTGAAATAGCTTGCACGACGCCTACGGGGTGCAATGATTATTTTCATCATGGTCCTTGCGGACTATAAGCTCCCCTGCTTAGGGGCAGTGGATCTCTTAACTTCTGTATGAAAGGCCGGTCAATAAGGCACCGACCAGTGAGGAACCCAGTAGGGATCTACCAGCCTATGTACATATCATGGGCAGGATTCTCCCCTACCCGGCGTGACGGGGGGTCCCGGCGTAGGGGAGTGGCGGCAATCACTCCGGGGTCGGGCCTCCCCAAAGGTGGGGAATTCTCCGCACCTTTGGGGGCTAGCCCCGCGCCGGAGCGGTTGGCACCAGAAGACTGGCGCAAAAAACCGGCGCCCCCAGCAGCGGGGCTGGCCGAAAGGCTTTCGACGGTCGGCGCATGCGCCGGCGGTGACGTCAGCGGTGGTTCAAACCTCGGCGGCAGGAGAGGCCTCCCAGCGGCAGGACTTCGGCCCATCACGGGCCGGAGAATCGCCGCAGGGCCTCGCCGATTTGAGTGGCATGATTCCCGCCGCCGCCACTTCCCGGGTGGCGGAGAATCTCTGCCACGGCGGGGGCCGGATTTTCGGCGGCCCCAGGCGATTCTCCGACCCTGCTGGGGGTCGGAGAATTTCGCCCCTGGTTGTAAATAAACCTTAGTTTCTTTATTTTCCTCACTTGGTGTGGACTCCCCGTGTCCTTAGTAAATTGCCGCTGAGGAGTAAACTGGCTTGCTGTCAATTGCTGCAACCTACTAGGCTGAGGCACCTTCCCGATTTTCTGGACCTAGGTTTGGATTTACTTGATTTGCCATGCCTCTGTTTGGGTGGTTAGAAGCATTTGATGCCGGTGTTTAAGACTGGGACCAATACACAGAATGGATACAATACTTCTTCCAGACCAATAATATCTGAGAACGAGCGGTAATACTGTTGAGGGTCAGCATGCACATTCAGCATGATCCGGAGCCTTACGTACCCAGCAACGGCAGATACACAATCGTTCAGCCAACACCCTACACCTGTGGCGCAACACTTTTATCCAATATCAAAGATATTGGTTTATTACAGCAGAGATGTCCCCCGGTGAGCCTGTCCCTGAGGTTGTATCATAGCTACGGTAGATAGCCGTGTTTTGTGAGTATGGGCATGCTTCATGCAATGTGCTCCAAGATTGTTTGGTCTGCAGTATAAGCAGTACGGAAACACAGAAAAAAATTTAGACAAAATTTCCATGACCTTTAAGCAGGCACTGCGGATTTTCTTGACCCGGGAAAGCGCTGAACACGGCATCTAAGAGATACATGGGGTGGAGGTGCACGTTTTGGGGTGTCACCCCTCAGGTGGTATCCCCAAGGCCCGCACCGAACGTCATGGTGACTCGGACCTCTGGGCGAAAAGCCACCCGGACTTGCTGAAGACCATTCCGACCTATCTGCGACGTGTGGTCACCAGTCTAGGCATACTTGCAAGCAGCAAGAAGGCCTGTGCTCCAGGCACTCCGTTTGAGGTAGGTGTTAGCCCCGGAGCCGGGCCTTGCATCTGGTTGACCCAGAAGAGTCCGAGGATGAGGCTGAGATGCAGCTGTACTATTTAGTATTGTTCCGTATGGCCCCTGTTTGCGTTCCAATACAGGTGAATGGCCATATACTCCCAATGGAGTTGGGTACGGGAGCTGCCGTTGCTGTGGTGGCACAGTGCACCTTTGATCTTACAAAACGGGGCATGCATACTCTTACTTTGGCTGACACGGTGGCCTTGTTTGGCCATTTATGCCGGAGCAACAACTGAATATTGTGGGTCCACCCGTGCTCTGGTAGTTTATGGGCACCAATCAGTTCGCCTTCCCCTCATTGTTGTGCAAGCAAGCGCACTAGCCTGTTGGGCTGAGACTGGGTACACTGGTTGCAGTCGGATTGGCAACATATCCTCAAGAAGCAGCAGCCATGGGAATGCATATTAGGGCAATTTAACATGGCTAATCCACCTAACTTGCACATCTTTCAGGAATAGTGGGAGGAAACCGGAGTACCCGGAGGAAACCCACGCAGACACTGGGAGAACGTGCAGACTCCTCACAGACCGTGACCCAAGCTGGGAATCGAACCTGGAGCTGTGAAGCAACAGTGCTAACCACTGTGCTACTGAGCTGCCCCCTGAGGGTGGGCGGATGAATCAGCTGCTAGCCTGCCAAGAAAGGTGGAAGGGAACTAGCTTGTGCATAATTAATATGCTTCCAAGTGCAGTACCTGGTGCAGAATCCCACTACTCTGGAACAGGCACCACTGGAGCCACCCGCCTCCGTACTTAGGCTGACATTCTCTGTGGCCGCCTACTAACGGCAGGATTCGCAATGCCTTGCTGAATCCTACATCAGGCCAAAATTTGGATTTGCGCCAGGCATCAAATCAGGTGCAAGACTCAGTCCGCACCATCAGCCATAATGGGTTTCCCGATATCCCCGACGATCATCCCACCTAGACTCAGCAGGAACATGCAGATTGCTCATTCGAGCTGTTTTGCATGGCGCAGTGGGGGGTGGACAGGTGTTAAGCTGGAGCTTGAGTTGGGGGATTGGGTTTTTAGTGTTGTTGCTAGGGGGGAGAGAGGGGTGGTAGCTGCTTTGCTGATAGGGGAGGAACTGTTACTAGGGGACAAATGCGAGGTCGGGAACGGCGACAATCCGAGTGGGGACTCGAGGAAGCGGGCTTGAGCTTGAGGCTGACCTCAAAAGGGTGATGGCTGGTCAAGGGGGGTGGTGGTTGGAAGCCCCCGTCCAGGCTGAACACGTGGAACGTGAGAGGACTGAATGGGTCGGTCAAGAGAGCTCGCGTGTTCTTGCATTTGAGGGAACTGAAGGCGGACGTGGCAATGCTACAAGAGACACACCTAAAGGTTACAGACCAGACGAGATTGAGGAAGGGGTGGGTTCGCCAAGTGTTCCACTCAGGACTGGACTCAAAGACCAGGGGGGTAGCGATCTTGATCAGCAAACGACTAGCATTCGAGGCAGGGAAAGTCGTGTCAGACATAATGGTGAGTGGGAAGCTGGAGGGGGTGAGAGTGGTTCTTGTGAACATATATGCTCCAAGTTGGGACGACGTGGAATTTTTGAGGCGGGTGTTAGGTAAGATCCCAGACTTAGAGTCACATAACCTGATCATGGGAGGGGACCTCAACAAAGTTATTGATTCCGGAATTGGACCGGTCAAAATCCAGGACAGGCAAGAGGCCGGCTGCGGCAAAGGAATTGAAGTGTTTTATGGAACAGATGGGGGGAGTAGACCCATGAAGGTTTGCACAGCCGAGGACGAAGGAGTTTTCCTTTATTTCACATGTCCACAAGGTATACTCTCGCATCGACTTTTTTGTTCTGAGCAGGGCGCTAATACCGAAGGTGGTGGATACTGAGTACTCGGCAATTGCTGTGTCAGATCATGCCCCGCACTGGGTGGATCTATGGGTTAGTGTGGAGAGAGGACAATGCCCGCTGTGGAGGCTGGATGTGGGGTTGTTAGCGGACGATACGGTCTGTGGGCGGGTTAACAAGTCCATCCAGAACTATCTGGAAACAAATGATACGGGGAGGTCTCTGCAGCGACGGTCTGGAAACTTTGAAGGCAGTAATCAGAGGGGAATTAATCTCGATACAAGCCTACAGAGAAAAGGTGGAACGGGCTGAGCGGGATAGATTAGTGGAGGAGATACTCCAGCTGGACAGAAGATACTCGGAGTCCCCGGACGTGGGGCTACTGAGGGAGCGGCAGAGGTTACAGGTGGGGTTTGGGTTGTTGACCACAGGGAAAGCGGTGGAACAATTAAGGAAGGCAAGGGGGGTGATTTATGTGTACGGGGAAAAGGCAAGTAGAATGTTGGCGCACCAGCTCAGGAAAAGAGAGGCGGCCAGGGAGATAGGTAAAGAGTAGAGACGGTAATACTGTCCTGGACCCAGCGGGGGTGAACGAGGTGTTTAAGGACTTTTATAGTAAATTATATTAATAAGAACCCCTGTTGGGGTGGAGGGGATGAGGCAATTTCTGGATCAGTTGAGGTTCCCGAGGGTGGAGGAGGACCTGGTGGAGGGGCTAGGAGCCCCAACTGAATTTGAGGAATTAATCAAGGGGCTGGAGGGCATGCAGTCGGGCAAGGTCCCGGGGCCTGACGGCAGCCTGGTGGAATTCTATAAGATGTTTTCAGAGATATTGAGTCCACTGCTGGTGAGGACATTTCACGAAGCAAGAGAGAAGGGAGTCCTCCCCCCAAACAATGTCGCAGGCCTCGATTTCATTGAACTTGAAATGGGAGAAAGATCCAGGTCATACAGGCCGATTTCTCTATTGAATGTGGACGCCAAACTGCTGGCTAAAATACTGGCCACAAGGAGAGAGGACTGTGTCCCGGGGGTGATAGGGGAAGACCAGAAGGGATTTGTTAAGGGCAGACAACTCGAGGCCAATGTTCAAAGGCTTCTAAATGTTATTATGATGCCCTCAGAAGGAGAGGAGGCGGAGGTGGTGGTAGCGATGGATGCGGAACAGGCTTTTGATCGGGGGGAGTGGAATTACCTCTGGGAAGCGCTGGGAAGGTTTGGTGAGGGCTTTATTGACTGGGTGCGGTTGCTCTATTAGGCACCAGTAGCGAGTGTGGGTACGAATCAGCCCTCTCTCTCTGTTACTGTTTGCTCTGGCCATCGAGCCATTGGCCATGGCGTTAAGAGCCTCTAGGAACGGGAAAGGGCTGGTTCGGGGGGAGGGGGGCGTGGAGCATGGGGTCTTGCTCTACGCAGATATCCTGCTCTTGTACATTTTGGACCCATTGGAGGGGATGGGGGAAGTAATGCGAATCTTGGGGGAATTTGGCAATTTTTCAGGGTATCAATTGAACATGGGGAAAAGCGAGATGTTCGCGCTCCAGGCAGGAGGACAGGAGATGAGACTGGGAGAGCTGCCGCTTAGAATGGTAGGGAAGAGCTTTCGATATCTGGGAATCTAGGTGGCCCGGAAATGGAGGTACTACACAAGTTAAACCTATCCCAGTTAGTAGAACGAATGGAAGGGGACTTTAAGAGATGGGACATGCTCCCGCTATCACTGGCGGGGAGTGTACAGACCGTGGAAATTACGGTCCTCCCCAGATTTCTATTTGTCTTTCAGTGCCTCCCCATCTTCATCCCTCAGGCCTTTGTCAAGCGGGTGACTAAGATTATTTAGGGCTTTGTGTGGGTAACTAAAGTGTTGCTGGAGCACAGTCGGGGGAAGGGTGGGTTGGTGCTGCCAAACTTCTGCAGTTACTACTGGGCAGCTAATATAGCCATGATTAGGAAGTGGGTAGTGGTGGAGGGGTCGGCATGGAGCAGATGGAGGCGGCGTCATGCAAAGATACCAGTCTGGGAGCATTGTTAACGGCACCTCTGACGTTCTTGATCAGGGGGCAGAGGAGGAGATATAAGAGAGTGGAGGGAGCATCGGTTTGGACATTGATTTATAACAACCACAGGTTTGTACCGGGTAGGCTAGATGGCGGGTTCCGGAGTTGGCAGAGGGCAGGAATTAGAAGGATGGGGGCTCTATTTATAGATGGGAGCTTTCTCAGCTTGAAAGCTTTGGAAGATAAATTTACATTGCCAGCAGGGAATGGTTTTAGGTATTTGCAGGTGCGCGACTTCCTGAGAAAACAGGTGCCAGCCTTTCCGCTGCTGCCGCCACGAGGGATACAGGATAGAGTAATTTCCAGTACCTGGGTGGGAGAGGGGAAGGTATCGGATATTTACCAGGAGCTTTCGGAGGCGGAGGAAACTCCGGTGGATGAGCTCAAGTGGGAGGACGAGCTCGGAGGAGAGATAGAGGCGGGTCTATGGGCGGATGCCCTAAGCAGGGTTAATATGTCCTCATCGTGCGCCAGGCTTAGCCTGATACAATTTAAGGTAGTCCACCGAGCTCACATTATGGTGGCTAGGATGAGGAAGTTTTTCAGGGTAGAGGATAGTACAGCAAATCATATCCACATGTTTTGGGCATGCCCAAAGCTTAGAGGGTTTTGGCAGATTTTGCTGAGGCAATGTCCACGGTGCTAAGAACACGGGTGGAGCCGAGTCCGGAGGTAGGAATCTTTGGAATGTCGGAAGATCCGGGAGTTCAGGGGGCGAAAGAGGCCGACGCCCTGGCCTTTGCCTCCCTGGTAGCCCGGAGATTGATCTTATTAGTGTAGAGGGACTCGAAGCCCCCTCCCCCCCTCCGAGTGTAGAGACCTGAGTTAGTGACATGGCTGGGTTTCGCAGTCTTGAGAAAATAAAGGTTGTCTTAAGAGTGTCACTGTTGGGGTTCTCCCGGAGTTGCAGCCGTTCGGCGACTTTAACGGGGAAAATTAAAAATGTCAGCAGATGCAGTATTCCAAGGGGGGGCGGGGGGATTGTTGTTGTATGGACGAGGTGTGTGAAGATTGGGCTGGGGCGGGGGGGGATGTTTATTTTACCAAGTTGGTGTCATTGTTTTTGTTACTGTTATAAAAAATTTCAAATACCTTAATAAAATATTATTTTAAAAGAAAAGAGCTGTATGCATGTAATTGACGGGCAGGACACCTGACTCACCTGCCTCCTGGGATGTTCCAGCTGCCCCAGCTAAGAGTCCTGCTGATGTGAATAGGGTCAGGTCCTGAGGTTTGCAGTCCCAAGGGGGTGAATACCCTCCCTAAACATGCCTCCAGGGTGCAAGGGGGACGGTCCTTCCTTGGAGGTGATGGTCAGGGGCTTATACTAGGCTGTAGGGGCTCAGCCAGGGGTCTTTTCTCAGATGGTGCACTTCCCATCTGCAGCCTTTAAACTCTTTAAACAGTTAATATCTAAAAAATATAGTTTTCTCAGAATAAAGTGAAAATATTCCCATCTGTACCCCTAAATTCTTTAAACAGCCTGTCAGTCGGCCAAATTCAAAGATCTGTGAAATGAATGTAAAAATAAACCCTTTAATGTTGTGGAAACCTTTTGAAGTGGTTTTCTTACAGTCAATTTCCTTGTCCTTTGAAGTATTTATTCCTAGAGGGCTAAAAGCTTTGAACTGCATTGTCTACATTCAATTTAATGCACCATTTCTTCTTAAAAGCTGTTTGGTTTTCAGATTGAGGTAGTTTCAAAGGGGGCGGATTAAGATTGTTTATTTATATATCTCTTCAGGGCAATAAATGCTGGCCTTGTTAACGATTCTCAAATTCCACAAATTAATTTTTAAAAATCCCATGTCTCTGCTCAAATCGCTAGTGCTTTTTTAGCACTACGTTATAACATTTGACGTATAACGATGTACTCTTCAGCTGTTGAGATGAAAATATGTCCTTTCAAGGCCACAAAATCTATCGGCTGAACTTTCGGTAAGGTCACAATTATGCTTCAACCTGCACAGAGCAATGTTTTTGTTTTCCTTTGTACAGTAACTTCACAAGGAAGTTAAAGACATTCTGGTTCCTCTGTTAACTTTTAGATAAATACATTTTTTGAGTGTGGCACAGAAACTTGATTCAGACGCTTTGAGTTGAGGAATAGGAAATCTATGGTTGACATATTCTTTTCACAACATAATCTTCTCATTTCACATTACACCATCCAGAGACTAAAGTTTGAAGTGCTCAGTGACAGTGTTGTTACTCTATCCCAAACCTGGTCTCTCTTGGGCGGTAAACATAAGTTATAAATGCAAGTTGTTGCATTGCCAAGAGTATGTGATAATATTCATACATGATGATTGCAAACTAATGCAGGCCACAACCTTTGCCATGGGTAGGGCAAAGAGACAAGTCCCAATCCACCCCAACCAGGACTCTGATCACATTCCATCAATCTGATCCACACAGGCTGTCCAGCCAACTGAGCCTCCCATGCCCTCTGACAAAGAATTCAAGTTGCTATAGCAACATGCACTTTTACATGCACATTGTAGCCTGAAGCATTGGATGGTGATGCTACTGGCTCCAATTTCTTCCCATCACATGGATTACTCGGAATTTTTTCCACTCTTACCACCTGCCATGTATGTTGGAAAGGTTTACAAGTTGATACTCAACCTGTTTGGCCACATTGTGAACCCACCTTCCTTGGCCATAAAGTCCTAGAGGGGCACTTCAACCCGGAGCTACTGTCTTGGAAGCAGGGACCCACTGCGCCATAAGATCTCCTGTGTTCCATCTATATCGTACATAATGGTTCCAATTTTAATCTAAAGCACCTTGATGTCATTAAAGCGTAATATTGGGCAGGATAATATAAATTAGGTATCTGACCCAAATGCATCCCAATCTCACTGTGCATTGGGCAAAAATTGGGGCATACATTGTTGAGCTTTCATACAAATGTGAAATTCAATGTGCTGTGCAAACTATTTGTGATAGTCTGTATTAGGGGTATTGCGGTACCCTGGACAATGCAGTAAGACCATTGGTGTGGGAGGTACCTGAGACTGCTATATCATTGGTGAAGCCTGCCTGCTGGTTCCGCCCGGTAAGGCGGAGTATAAGAGCCCGTGTCTCCCCAGCAGCTGCATTCTGTACCTGCGCTGCTGAGGGAAACATCTTATACAATAAAGCCTTCAATTGTCGTCCAAACTCGCTTCTGGAGTCATTGATCGAGCATCATTGTTAAAATAGTATAAAGCATAGAGGCACAGAGAGATCTGGGCGTGCAGGTCCACAGAAGTGTCAGCACCAGGTGAAAATGTTGGTAAAGAAAGCATATGGCATGCTTGCCTTCATAGGACGGGTATCGAGCACAAAAGTTCAAAAATTATGTTACAATTATATAGAACGTTGGTTAGGCCATATTTGGAATACTGTGTCCAATTCTGGTCACCGCACTACCAGAAGGATGTGGAGGCTTTGGAGGGAGTACAGAAAAGGTTTACCAGTATGTTGCCTGGTATGGAGGGTATTGGCTATGAGGAGAGATTGAATAAACTGGGATTGTTCTCCCTAAAGAGACGGAGGCTGAGGGGCGACCTAGTAGAAGTTTATAAAATTATTGGGGATTTTGATAGGGTGAACAGTTGGAGGCTTTTTCCCAGTGCAGGAAATTACAATTACAGGGGGGCACAAGTTCAATGTGAGGAGAGAAAGGTTCAGTGGAGATATGCGGGGGAAGGTCTTTACACAGAGGGTGGTGGTGGCCTGGAATGCACTGCCAAGTGCGGTGGTTGAGGCAGATACGCTAGCGACCTTTAGACTTATCTGGATAGGCACATGAACAGATGCGGTATAGAAGGATACAGATAGGACATGTGATCAGCGCATGCTTGGAGGGCCGAAGAGCCTGTTCCTGTGCTGTATTCTTTACTCTATTTCTCGAGGTAATGAAACAATTTTGTCAAAATTGTGTTGACATGACTGCTGGTGAAATGTACTGATCCCTTATTTTAATGTCGTGCTGTTAGTCACTACTAATTGAAAGTAACCCTCTTTCTCTTTCTTGCTTTCACTAACTTGCTGACCTTACTGTCTGATGCTGTCTCATTTCTTCTTCTGTCTTCCTAAGGACAGTGGGTAATAAGGTGAGGAGATTTTATTGCCTGTACAATTCTTTGATTACTTGGACGTTTTTCACATTAACGTGCTACACAAATTAAGGCTGTTGTAGAGCTGTTGAATTGCTCTATTTTTGAATTTAAAATAAATAATTTCTGGAACATGTGGTTCGCTGACGGCGCTGGCACCCGTGGCCCCAGGAAATTGGTGGTGGGACGTCATGAACACTGTGAGGGCAATTAAGTGTCAACCGTGTTAGGGTGAGACTGGAGTCAGATATAGGCCAGGTCGGGTAATGAAGATTTACCTCCACTAAATGTTTTACACCCTAAAATCCCAATATCAGTTTCTTATGTTAAAAAATCTCCACCACCATACGAGCCCTACCCCTGATGAGCCACTTTTCTTATTACTGATGTGGCATAGGAAAGGGAAATTAGGAATACGTAAAATATGGTGAGAATCACTGAACACTCTGGACAGATAATTGAAAACAGAATTCCAGGATAAAGTGAAGGGTGTTGTCATTTTCTTCTTTGCTAATTCTCTCTTGTATGCCTTTACCTTTCGAATCTCTCATTTTGTAACTTTCTCATTCTTTCTCGTTGGCCTGACTTTTTTTTTAATCATTTGCCTAACCAATGCAAAGTGGTTTTTTAAATTTCAAATTTGATGTAATCTTCATAGAACCCCAGCTGTCAACACAGTCCCTTTTCCCCTTACTGAAATATACCAAAGTTGTAGCCTTTCCATCTTCTATTTAAATCTTCTGGTTGGTGATCTACGACACAGTGGATCAATATTTATTTCTGTTTAATATGAACTAGGCTTTGTTTTGTCTCGCTGTATTTTGATTTTATATTTCCTACCTTGCACTGAAACTAAATATATTTTGGTCACTATTTCCCTTGTATTTCCCATCTGTTAGGTAATCATCATGCTCTTCCTGACTATCCAGAGCCAGGTCAAGCAGTGCAATCTGCCTGTGTGCTATTTAGTTATTGTGGACTTGTGAATAAGTGTATTTCGGCATGTCACTCAAATTCTGCTACTTTATTGTGTTGCATCATGTAGAAAACTTATCAACTGTATTTAAACGGTCAGATTGTTATTATTTAAAAATCAACTTCCAAGTGAATACTATAATTAATTGAACTTTGTGCGATTTTAACTGAACGATTGAATCCCCTAATACGTACAAAGCCAAAGCAACTCAGCTGCTCTTCTTCTCCCCTTTCCTCAGACATCTCAGCCAAGCCCTGGTGGTCAGTCTTCATGCAGCAGTGAACCGTCCCCCTTCAGCAACCACTCCAACAGTGGGATCGAGCTTAATCTGAATAGCGGAGGCAGTGTGGGAGATCTCAGCGCCATTGACGAGGCACCAATCATGGACTCTACAGTTTCCACAGCAACTACAGCATTAGGCCTGCAGGCCAGAAGGAATTTGACAGGGACCAGGTGGATGGAGCAGCTAAAGGTGGAGCAGTTGAAACAAGTCAATGGACTTCTTCCCAGAGTCAACACTATACCAGCTACCAAAAACACAACTTTGCCCCCTCTTCCAGGAAGTGGTAAGGAAGAAACTGCAGCTTTGTGCTGCTGCTGCATTGGATTGTTCCTTAAAAATGGCACGATGAGAGGGGTATCTGGACATTTAACTATGTTTCAAATTAAAATGGCTAGAAGCAGTGGAGGAAAAAAATCCAGAACCAATCAATTCCTGAAAAGACTGGTTAAAAATGGAAATTATTTATAGATTTGACTGATTTGCATATTTCTGTTTTTAAACAAAGTTAAGAGTAGCAATAATCAAAGGATGCGAAAGCTGAACACTATACCTTGGGTGCAGGAATACATCAGTGTTCAGGTTCCATGGGCTGAAGACAGGTTAATGGACCATTGTACTCTTGGCCTGCTTTCAGAACATTTGCATTTGCAGCGTAAAGGAAAGACCTCTGGGTTCAATTCCTGCCCAGAACAGCAGCGTGATAGTCTTCT
The DNA here is from genome assembly GCF_902713615.1 of Scyliorhinus canicula. Taxonomy (NCBI): domain Eukaryota; kingdom Metazoa; phylum Chordata; class Chondrichthyes; order Carcharhiniformes; family Scyliorhinidae; genus Scyliorhinus; species Scyliorhinus canicula. The sequence goes on from NC_052155.1 coordinate 152,230,649, forward strand.
CACTTTGCTGCCTATAGGAGTGCTACTTGAAATTTTCCTAGGATGATGTGCAGCAAGCTATACCCAAAAGTGGCAATCTGACACACTCTCCAACAGGAAAGCTTATCTGTGATATAGAAAAATGCGACACTAGGTTTCCAGGAGCACATTTTGAAATTGGAATGGAGGTGCAATGATGGGGCAGAGCAGGGATAACCTTACACTGCACTTGACAGTGCTGTAACTGACATGGGAGAGTTTGATGCTAACACTCAATGTCTAAAATGCCATAGCACGTGCCTCAAAGTGGTTCATAGATAGTTTGCCTATTACAATTATACCAAATGATAAATATGGTCAATTTGAAAAAAGAAATTAATCTTTTCATCAGCAAAAAGCTGATTGAAAGCTAAAGGACCCGTGCAGATACCTCTTCTGAATTCCCCATGCAGCTTCTGGCACTTGTAAAACTTTTCTGCAATGTAAGTAGTTTATAAATTACAGTATTATAGAAAGGTGTTGCAAGATATTGCAATTATATTGCAACATCGGCATTTAAAAGTGTGTTTCCATTTCTGGTAAGAATTTTAATAGCAGTCTAAGATTCCATCTTCCCATAGAATTAGAGTCCATAATATAAATCGAAACTTTCCATGGTGATGGACTATTTTTCAATGTTCTTTTAGTTATGTCAGAGATTTCTAAATTGCAGTTCTCAGTGGCCCCTTTGAGTTCTGGGTCTTTCAAGTTTGTGAAGGAATTAAGAACAAAGAACAAGGAAAATTACAGCACAGGAACAGGCCCTTCGGCCCTCCCAGCCTACGCCGATCCAGATCCTTTATCTAAACCCGTTGCCTATTTTCCAAGGATCTACTTCCCTCTGTTCCCCGCCCGTTCATATATCTGCCTAGATGCATCTTAAATGATGCTATCGTGGCCACCTCTACCACCTCCGCTGGCAAAGCGTTCCAGGCACCCACCACCCACTGCGTAAAAAACTTTCCACGCATATCTCCCTTAAACTTTCCCCCTTACCTTGAAATCATGACCCCTTGTAATTGACAACCCCACTCTTGGGAAAAGCTTGTTGCTATCCACCCTGTCCATATCTCTCATAATTTTGTAGACCTCAATCAGGTCCCCGCTCAACCTCTGTCTTTCCAACGAAAACAAACCTAATCTACTCAATCTTTCTTCATAGCTAGCACCCTCCATACCAGGCAGCATCCTGGTGAACCTCCTCTGCACCCTTTCCAAAGCATCCACATCCTTCTGGTAATGTGGCGACCAGAACTGCACGCAGTATTCCAAATGTGGCCGAATCAAAGTCATATACAATTGTAACATGACCTGCCGACTCTTGTACGATAACATCATTGCAAAATTCCACTCCGAAAACGGGGTTTGAGTGGCCTGTTGCATCGGTGGAAGTTACACAGGATAAAATTTCCACTTCAGTAAATAAAGACCTCCAGGGGAAGAACATCCACAGAACTCTCTTCTTTGAAAGTTTAGATATCTCTTTGGAGCATTGCGTTTTATAGGTCTTTTTATTTAATCACCTTTATGTTATCCTAAAATATCGCTTCACCCTGATATTGGACACCTTGTTGTCATAGAATAATAGAATTTACAGTGCAGAAGGAAGCCATTCAGCCCATCAAGCCTGCACCAGCTTTTGGAAAGAGCACCCTATCCTGCGCCTCCACCCTATCCCTGTAACCCACTAACCCCACCAACCTTTTTGTACACTAAGAGCAATTGATCATGGTCAATCCACCTAACTTGCACATCTTTAGACTGTGGGAGGAAACCGGAGCACCCGGTGGAAACCCATGCAGACACGGAGAGAACGTGCAGACTCCGCACAGACAGTGACCCAAGCCGGGAATCGAACCTGCGGCCTTGGAGCTGTGAAGCAACTTTGCTAACCACTGTGCTGCCCACGGCACATTGTAGGCACATTGACAAATGTAGAACACATTCCAGATATTTTAATATAGATTTTAAAAGCTGAACAATGATGGTAAACACTTAATAACTTGGGGAAATCCAATTGAAATGCCTGGAAAATGCTGGCACAATTCTGTACTGCAAGTACACAAATCAAGACTCCTAAAATTTGAATTTGTTTTTGTACTGTACGGGAAAGAAGTTAATTTTTCATCCAAACCATTCTGGTTCACTCTGCTCGTGCAGCTCCAGATTTGAACATTCTTTAAACACTGCCTTTTTCAGTTAATTATCCTTCTAACATTGCATTTAGGTTCTCTCAGATGAACATGAATTAACAGTATAATTTATTAAAGTTATAATAACTAATTAACATCTTCTATTTAAACACAGGCACTCAGCTGGACAGCTCTAGTGTTGGAGGGCCCATGACTATCCTGCCAAACAGAAATGAACTTACAAATGCAGAACTCACAATGTTAAAGAAGCTGAATGAGAGACGTGACAGCACCACCAGTACCATTAGCTCCGCTTACATGAGCAGCCGCAGGTCTTCTGGCATTTCACCATATCTTTCAAGTAGAAGGTCCAGTGAGGTCTCCCAGGCTGAAAGCCGACCAAACAACCTGAGTGTTACTGATTCTTATGATCCCATCTCAACAGATGCATCCAGGCGTTCAAGTGACGCCAGCCAATGTGGTGGCCTACCTGGGCTACTGAGCCTTACTCCTGCGCAGCATTATCGATTGAAAGCCAAATATGCTGCAGCCACAGGTGGACCACCACCAACTCCATTGCCAAATATGGAGCGGATGAGCTTAAAGACAAGGATCGCCCTGTTGGGTGACTATAGAGACACTCGAGTACTATCCTTGCCTCAGATAAATTTTACTAGACGATGCAGTGATGGGGGGCCCAATGGATATAGCAGGAGGCCTCTGTTGCTTCATGATGTACCAGGCAATGGAATAAGAAGAGCCAGTGATCCAGTAAGAACTGTGATGGATCCTCTCTCTCTACCCCGGGTACATCGTTTTAACAGTCTTAATAATGTTAACCCTCTCCCTATGCCTCCTTCAATAGGACAACGTAACCTCGGTCTTCAGAGCTACACGCACTCTGATGGAAACCTCCATCGGAATAACTATTCCCCTTGCCCTCCTAGTATTAGTGAAAATGTTGTCCTGGAGGCCATGGCAATGGAGACTTTTGGGCATATTGACGAGGATATCCTGCCAGATGATGTAGTTCAGTACATTAGCTCACAAGATAATAAAGCAGACAATCTCTTGCAGAGTGAAATAAATATGTCAAGTCAGGACATATATGACCATTTGCCAAGCATGCTACCCCACGAAATACAGCAAGATATTGGAACCATACCTGCTTTTGACCAGTCTCATTCAGTGAACCAGGAGTATCACAGCCCACAGGTAAACTCTGAAACAAGTAAGGATGACCTTCCAATTCAGTGGAACGAAGTAAGCTCAGGAAGTGTTGACATGTCACCTCAAAAGCAAAAGTACGAGCAGCGAGCTGTTGGTTCAATGCAACAAAGTCGGGCGGTTGGACTGTTTAACACAGCAAATCTTCAACAAAACCTGCCAGTGGTTCAACAGAATGTTTTTCCTGGTCAGCCAAATAGTTATCAACAATTCATTGACGAGGCTCCATATGGTGTTCAACATAACATGATGATAGCAGGTAATTCTTTGACTCCCCAAACAAACAAAGGACAGCAGCTTAACCAGAACCTGAACAGACAAATGCTTATTTCTGCTGTCATGGATTTACCTTATGCTGCAAATTTACCAAACCAAGAAGTGGAGTTAAACAGTACGCAAGCTAATAACAGCCAAGATGGATCTACACTTTCTTCAATGACAGCAGGTCATCAAGCCACTAAGATGACCAGTGGGATGCAAAACAGAAATATGATAGTGCAGAACTTCATGCAGTGTCAGCAAGCTGACAGTCAGCAAAGGATGGAAGGGTCACATTTTCATGGTATCAATCGACCTGTTCTGCCAATCATCAATGGTTCAGACATTACTGCATCAGGTAATCCACCACCTCAAGCTGCTGTATTTCGAGGGTATCATGGTTCCCAACAAATTTCTTATAATCCAGGAAATCTACAGTTTGGATCATATGCAGCAAAAGCTCATCAAATATATGCAAATCATAATGCCAACAAGCAACCAAGTCTGTTGACAAATCGTGCGCCCCACCAGCTTAGCAATGTAGGTAATGTTAACCAAATGTCCAGGATGACCAGTATTAAGACAGAGGTACAAGATCAACTCCAGGCCATGCGCACTTCGTGCTCCAATTTGCAACACTATAATAGTCACATTTATAACCAAAACTCTAACTTAAAACAACAAGCCATGAAAACTGTTTTACTCACTGGTCAGGAGACTGACTGCCAACTGCAGCAGGCTGGCCATTCCAAGTCTTCTGAGTTGCTTTCCCCAGGATCAAATCAAGTGACTAGCACTGTTGACAGTAATAGACTAGATACTGTACAGATTGATTTTGATGCAATCCTAGATGATGGAGACCACGGCAGCTTTATTTCCGGAGCCCTGAGTCCAAGCATTCTGCAAAACTTCTCCCAGACTTCTTCCCGCCTCAATACCCCACGCACTTCTCTCATGTTCCATAGCATGCCTGTGAGCAGTACAAATATGGCCATTGGCGACATGACCTCTTTGCTGACTTCGCTTGCAGAGGAAAGCAAATTCCTAACCGTTATGCCATAAAGATCGGAAAACTAAGCATATGGACAGGGTCCTTTCTTTCTTTCGCCATCAATGTACTTTCTTAACTATTTCATCCCAACTAAGGGATGCATTCCATTACATCCCTGTTTTGGGATAAAGGTATCTAAATGTGGGTGTCCCCATACACCATGCTTGGGAGCATGTGTCTTCCACTGCAGTGACATTTTGAAATTGAACAACATCAGTGTTTTATTTTAAGTTAGCAATTGTGTTTTTTTTTAACTCTGTTTACTGAAAAAAAGAGCTGAGGTATGTGTTTAATATGCATGTTTAGAACACTACATAAGGCCAAACGCAAGCACTGTTCCTTATAGTTATTGTAATGACCACAAGTCTTGTGCATTTTATCAAATGTCAGCATTTTCACAAGTGGTGTTTTACCTTGCGGTAGATTTTTATAAGTGATACTTGTGAAACTGTTGACTAATATGACCAGCTTCTTAATCAAAGCCAAGAAAAGTCTTTGACTCAGGTAGGTCTTTTAGTTGATATTAATAGTCTGTTGACCTACAGATGTTTTAAGGTGATGTGAAGGCTTTGTAGCCAGAATGCTTGAGTGTCTTTCATTGACGATGTTGAGTCGAACAATTTTACTGTTTTAACTTGTTTTATTTGTAATGTTTTATTTTTTATTTTTGTTTCACATCTGTCAGGAAAGCCATATGGAGGCAGGTAATAGTTTTAGAACATTTATTTTAGAGTTTGTTTGGCTCTATAGTACTGTATGCAATCTAAAGTAGCTGTGATCATTTCCAACTTAGTTTAGTAATCTAGAATGTATTGATTGTCCTTCATGAAAAGCAGCATGTTATTTGCTGATTGTTTATAAGGTATGTGCCTTATTTTTTGTGTCAGTTTTACACATAGGGACCAACGATACTGCCAAAATTCTGACTTGATAGCTGTGCTTGATGTTAAGGGATTAGCACTCTATTGTTTAGTACGTTCTGTTTTGAGGTGCCACACAGACAGCTTAGGACTTATGTACTAAAGCTCATTGATTATTTGTTTTAAAAACCTTTACCATTGTAGTGCATCATGTAAAATACACACAGTACCGTCAATATCTTTCAGTATTTTTTAGACTTTTTTTGGTGCAAACATTGATAAAGTGTAACCTTCTTAATGTAAATATCTACATGTAGAATTAGAACTGCCATGCTGAATTTCAGTAAATGGCATTGACATTTTGAACACTGCCGAGACTCCATGCAACTTTTACTCAGAACAAATACTCTGCAGTAATGTATGTATACATTGTACTTTCGCTTTGAGAACCACTTAGCTGTTGTGCAACTGAGAAACAACTGTTTATACAATTTTAATAAACTTCTCATTCTTAATTTTTGCTGTGTTTCTCTTTGAAAGCTGCATTTTTAACTGAGGTTCTACACTTAAAAGTTCAGAACCATTTGGATTCTCCCTTTCTGATTTGTGACATTGAAGGTGCATATTGTTAATGGGCTGGTTAGCAATAATGGTTCAAAGGTGAAAATCAGATGAGATAAATCTAGTCCCTCACTTAATTAAAACAAATCTGTGTAATCGGTCCGATACCACACCCCAAAATTTTCAATCGGTTACGAAGGACTTTGGGAAGACCTGAGGATGTGAAACACAATACATAAATGTAAGTTCATGAGAGACAGGGTCTCCACTGTGGATGAGCATGGAAATCCAAATCCTTCCCCAAACATGGCACTTCTATTTCATGAGGCAGGGTCTGAGGGCAATTCTTTGTACATACATGGTTCATGGAAATAGCCGGCCATTTAAATCATCAGCTGGGTCCAGTCAAATAGGATTTTGGAATTGTTGCAGTGTAAAACAGGTCTGTTCTTTCTGCATTTCCTTCGATAGCCCTTTGGCGAGGTAAGTAACCCTGCAGAGTTTTCTTTATCTTCTTGTCCCAGGCGTGTCAAGAACCTAAGTTTTCTCATCACCCAAGGCAATAGGAGGGTGGATCTGCTGGTCTCCCACGGCAATTTGCTTTTACCTCAAATGACTCCTGCGCCCAGGTGCAAGGAAGAGCTTAGTGCTTTTATAAGTGTGATATGTGCTTCATGTGAAGGAACATGGAAGATGGGCATAGCACGCTCTCACATGGAGGCCATAGAAGCCAGTCAACATGAGAGTCCAGAGAGGGGGGAGGGCGAAGGTTTGAAAAAGAAACTGCTGCACGTGCACAAGTAGAAGAAGAGGGAGGGCTATCCTGCGGCGATGCTGTACAGACCGGGGACATTATATCTGAGTATGATGGATAAGCCATGAATGATGACAGACTTATGTCGCTCGGTCCAACAACAACTGGAGCCACAATTCTTCAGCCCACATGACTTGCTAGTAGCCTTGAAGGTAACTGTTGTACTAAACGTCTACACTTCTGCCTCTTTCCGGGGCTCATCAGAAGATTTAAGCAGGTATATCCCAGTCAGCAGCACACAGCCGCGGACTAATGTCCTGTTTGCTCTGTGGGGGAGGACGTTAGTTTCCCTATGTGTTTGGTGTCTCAAACACAGAGAACCACGACCCTTGCCCAAATTGGAGGCTTCGCTCAGGTGCAGGGTGCCATCGATTGCGTCCATGTTGCAATAAAGACATAACTCAGTTTACAGACACTTTCGTCAACTGCAAGTCCTTTCAGTTAATCAATGGCTGTTGAGGGAGTCTTGTGCGCTTTCCTGGCTGAGACTATGCTCTTGCATTCACTCTTGAGTATTGTTGTATGTGTCTCTCCACAAAATTGGCCAATCTCTCATAGACCTCAAGGGATCGAGTCCCTTGGACAATGTGGAACTCATGGCAACAATGGGCAGCATGGTAGCACAAGTGGATAGCACTGTGGCTTCACAGTGCCAAGGTTCCAGGTTTGATTCCCCACTAGGTCACTGTGCAGAGTCTGCACGTTCTCCCCGTGTCTGCGTGGATTTTCTCCGGGTGCTCCGGTTTCCTCCCACAGTCCAAAGACGTGCAGGTTAGGTGGATTGGCCATGATAAATTGCCCTTCGTGACCAAAAAGGTTAGGAGGCGTTATTGGGTTACGGGGATAGGATCGAAGTGAGGGCTTCAATGGTTCGGTGCAGACTCGATGGGCCGAATGGTCTCCTTCTGCACTGTATGTTCTATGTTCTAATGGATTCCTCCATTTGCTTCTGCTGCCTCGGGGAACTCTGTCAGATGTCCACATATCTGCTCCTGCGTGGACAAATACTGCACCCAAAAAATGACTCCTGAGGCTACATGTTCCTCGCCACTGGAACATCATTATTAATTTGCTCCATCCCCCAAAGGGAGCTGTGTCACCTCTCTCTGACTTAGACACCTCCTCCTGCACTCTGGTGTTGTACCCTACACCCTGTACCACTGACCCTATACACATGCTACATTCCTCTGATGTGATCTCAGTGGCAGCAGGTCTACTGTGATGCTACGACATTGGACATCTCATCCTCCTCTTAATGCCCAAGGAATGATCTGGGCTGTGTTTGGGGACGGGGGGTGGAAGAGAAAGCCGAGCTGGAACCTATGTGAGACAAATAAAGTTACTTAGGTAGAACCCTTTCACTATCTTGACCATGCTCATGATGCAATCGCATTCTTAAACTTCTTCTCAAGCTAACATTCCATTGTGCTCGTCAAAGTGACAGTACTGCCTCTACCAGTACCTCCATATGCCAAGGTGATTTCAGCATTTATCACCTGCGACTAGCGATTTACCATCACCGGCAGACAGCTCTTCAGGTACCCAAAAGATCTCCATGACCATTTGTTCCACAGTATATGAACCACACCTAGGTTGACCCACCACCATACCAGGCCATTACTGTTGCATTCTTTGCCCTTTCGTTCTGCAACGTCAACAGGAGGTTACCCTCATACATGGTACATGCAGTGATATTGCTTTTCACTGCATCACATTCACGTCTGTTTTATCTGCAGTTACATCATTAGCTGCTTACAGGCCTCAATGATGAGGGAGAGTTATCTGCCATGTCTCGCACCTTATTTTGTCTGTGACCATTTCCTTGGACCTCTGTCTATGAGTCTGCTACTTATCCTTTTTGTTTTGGATGAAATGGTTATAATTTACAATTTACATGTTCCTTCCCGGCAAACCCCTCCCCACCCCCACCTCCACTCCCATTTTCTGCTGTCTCCAGATTCAATCCTTCCCTTCACCGTAGATGGTTTGTTTTGGCGTTTGTTTTATTCTTGGACCTCTATGAGGGGCCCTCTGGTCCCTGTGTTGGTCTCTCCCTGGGTTCCCCTTTGCCGTTTCCTTGGGTCTCTCTCTCTCTCTCTCTCCCCCCCCCCCCCCCCCCGCTGTTGCCCCTCCCCACAAACACACACACACGTTCCGTATGCCTTCAGAGTCCCAGGCGGTTCCCATGCGTCCCCCCTCCCCCTGTTCGATGCGTTGTCAAACAGGTCTTGGAACAGGCTAATGAATGGCCCCCATGCTTTATGGAAGACATTTTCCCACCCTCGGATGGTGCATTTGATCTTCTCCAGATGGAGAAATTCTGACAGGTCTGCCAGTCAGTCCGAAGCTGTGGGTGGTGCTGCTGATCGCCAGCTGAGCAGGATTCTCCGGCGGGCGATTAAGGAAGCAAAAGCCAGGGCATCGGCCCTCTTCCCCGTATGAAGTTCTGGCTGGTCCGATACACCAAAGACTGCCACTCTTGGGCACAGCTACACCCTCACCCCCACCACCTTGGACATTGCCTCGAAGAAAGCTGTCCAAAACCCGACAAGCCTGGGGCAGGCCCAGAACATGTGAGTATGTTTGGCTGGGCCTCCCTGGCACCATTCACATTTATCCTCCACCTCCGGGAAGAACCTGCTCATTCCGGTTCTTGTCAGGTGTGCTCTGTGCACCACTTTAAGCTGCGTGAGGCTGAGCCTAGCGCAGGAGGAGATGAAGTGGGTGTTCTCTCCCTGGATGGAGTTAGTATCATATTCAGCAGCTGTCTGATGTTTGCAGTTAGCTGTCTACCCTTGACAATGCCCGTCTGGTTCTCTGCAAACACCGCTAATACGCAGTTCCCCAGTCTCCTGGTCAAGACGTTTGTGAGTATTTCCTCGTCCACATTGAGCAATGGGTCTGTATGATCCACATTCTGTCGGGTCTTTGTCTTTTCTGAGTATCAGCGATATGGTGGCCTGTGTTAGTGTTGGAGGCAAGGTGCCCCCCCCCCGCTACTGTATCTGCGAACATCTCTCGTAGGTGCGGGGTGAGGTGCCAAATTGATGATTTCCATGACCTCTCCCAGTTCAATTGGTGCTTCCAGCTACCCCCACACATGGTATGTCCGTTCCATCGAGGAGCCATTTCATCCCCAAGTCCCCGTTGGGGGGCCTCGGAGGTGAACAGTCCCCGGCAGGAGGCCTCAAATGCTTTGTTGACCTTTTTTGGTTCAGCTACCAGTCCACCTCTGCTGTCCTTCATCTGGGCTATCTCTTCGTGGCTGCTTGCTTTCTCAGCTGGTGAGCCAGCAGGCGCCTATCCTTCTCTCCGTGTTCATGATGGTTCCCCGTGTCTGGTGGAGTTGATGCACTGCTTTCCTGGTGGATAGCAGGCTAAAGTCCATCTGTAGCTTTTTCTTCTCCGCCAGAAGCTCTACGGTTGGGGCATCGGAGTACCGTCTGTGGGCCTCCAGAATGAAGTCGATCAGTTGCTGCCTAGCAGCCCTCTCTTCCCTGTATCTATGAGCCTTGTAGGTAATACTTTCTCCACTGCCTTCAGTGCCTCCCAGAACGTGGAAGGTGAGACTTCCCCGTTCCGGTTGTTTGTAACAAACTGGCCTATGGCCTGTGATGTTTTCTGGCAGAATACCTTGTCGGCCAAGAGGGCTGTGCCCATCCTCCATGGGGGGCATTGGGCACGGCCTGTCTCCAACCTCACATCCGCATAATGTGGAGCGAGGTCGGAGATTACAATTGCGTTGTATTCTGCCCTGACTATTTCTGGAAATATCAATTTCCCACTACAAAGAAGTTGATGTGGGTGTAGACCTTATGTACTGGAGAGCAGAAAGAAAATTCCTTCTGACCTTGGTGCAGGAACCGCCAAGAGTCCAGTGCCCTCATCTGGTCCATGAACGTTCCCAGTTACCTAGCCATGCCTGTCGTTTTCTCCATTCTGGAGTTTGATTAGTCCGTCAATGAATCCTGTATACAGTTAAAGTTTACCCCCCACCCCACCCCCCATCCGCCCACCCACCCATGATAAGTCGTGCGTACCTATGTCGGAGATTTCTCCCATGGCCTTCTTTATAAAGTCTGTGTTGTCCTAGTTGGGCATGTACACGTTTACCATGCCGACCGGTGCCCCATCTAGGACACTTCTGACCATGACGTACCTTTCTCCGGGTCTGTAACCGTCTTTGTAGCCATGAACACTGTCTTCTTACTTATCAGTATGGTTACCACCCATAGCAGGAATGGGAGGTATGTCCCACCAAGCCCTTCCTTACCCACAGTCGGTCCTTCTCCTGCAGGTGCATCTCTTGGAGGAAGACTTGTATCGGCTTTCAAACTTCTCAGATAGACAAAGACACTGGATCTTTTCACTGGGCCATTAAGTCCCTTAAAGTTTCAAGTGGTAGTCATGGTGGGAGGTTTCTGTTCCCCCCTTCCTGTGGGATTAACTATACTTACCTGGTGGATGCGCCTCTGCGCCCAGGGATTTCCCTTTGTCCAGAGACCACCCAACATGGCCGCCAACAGTGTGTACACCACATGGCAGCGCCCCTGCACTCTAGCATTTCTCTTTATTTAGGGACCCTACAAAATGGCTGCTTAAGATGCCCTCTTGTTCCATCGACCTGAACTTGACCTGCTGAAGCCAGTCAAGACCCCTTCCCTTCCTTATCCCCATGGTGCCTCTTCTCTCCTCGGTCCACCTTTCTGCACACCCCCGCTACCCCATCCCATCCCTGTGGATGCACCCCGTCCAGGCGCTCCCTGCCCACTGGCAGATGCACCATGGCCTCCTCTCTTTCATACCTCCTGACGCTAGCTTTCCCCACTAGTGTGGTGGCCCCCCTCCCAGAGCAGATCGTTCCCTCTTATGCCCCATCAATTGTCGTCCCCTCTGACTCCTCTTCACCCTTTCCTGTGCTCCGCTGCCCTCATGCTTTCCTTCCTGTGAGCTGGTGCTCTTGCTCAAACGAGGCAGTATTGTCCCACGCAAAAATTGTTCATGTCCGTGACTTTTCTTTTTTTTACTCTCCCTGCTTTTCTTTTCCTCGTCGCTGCTTTGTCTGACTTTTGTCTAGGCCATTCGCCCGTACAAACTCGTCTGCCTCCACTGGGGCGGTGAAATAATGTTCTTTATTCTGGTATGTCACCCAGAGCCTGGCTGGGAAGAACATCCTGAATTTCATACCATTCCTGTACAGAGTTGATTTTGCTTGGTTAACTTAGCCCTGCGCTTTGCCAGGTCTGCCCCAATGTTTTGGTACACCCATATTTTGTGTCCTTCCCAACTGCTCGCTTTGGTCTGCCAAGCGTAATGCGGGATCCTCCCCCGATCATGGTACCTGTGTAACTTGGCAATTATCACCCTTGGCTGTTCCCCAGCCTTGGGCTTCGGTTGGAGTGACCTGTGAGCACTGTCGATCTCGGGTGACTTGAGGAAGCCGACCCTTCCGACTAGGTAGCCCAGCATCTAGGCCACATAGTCAGTCGGGTCTCTGCCCTTGATCCCACCAGGCAGGCCCACTATTCGAATATTACGCCGCCGAGACTGGTTCTCCTGATGCTCAACTTTACCCTTCAGGCTCCCTAGGGTCACCACCAAACTTTTTCTCTCTGCTTCCAGTGGGCCGATCCTGTCGCTTTGGTCAGTCAATGTATTTTCGAGCTCCTGGATTGTCTCCCCATGATCCTCCGGCTTATGCCCCATTCTATTGAGTGCTGTATGCATGCTGACCAGCACCACTACCAACTTGATTGCCACTTGGATCTCTTCCTTGATCGCGGTCAATTCCTTGGTTAAGAATGTCTTCCATCCCTCCAGGTTTGGGAGGGGGCCGGGGAGCCCATTGTCCGGGTCATCGGTTTCCCTCTCTCGGGGGTTGTGGGTCCACCGACTCGCTCACTCGCTGCTCCTGTCCTTTACCACTGCTTCTGGCTTCCCTGCGGCCTCTTGAGCTGCTACTTTTTCCCTTCCTTTCCTGGTTAAAGGTAGAATAAGTCTGAATGTTCGGGCTAGATTCATCCAAAGGCGCCTATTTTATTGTATTCTGGAGGAGAGACACCTGAGGTGCGACTGCTCAACACACCCCGTCACCGGACGTCTCATACTACTCATCCTTGCTGGAATGGAGCAGGTGACTGAACATTTTGCAGCATTCAATCCACGATCTTCGTGCTCACTACAGCTACTGTTTCTACTCAGGCCTTCTTGGCTGCAGCAGGCAGATTCCGATGCCATTTCTTCTCCTTTGGACCTCCTCAACTGAGACCCGCAGGTCCTAATCTGAGTATTGTGGGCCTTCGGCTCCACCCCCCCCCCCCCCCCCCCCCCCGCCCCAACCCCCAACGACTCCTCTGTGCAACATTCTATTAATGAGAATGTAAAGCGAAAAGGGTCATGAATAATTCAGATCACAATGCTCTCATTCATTTCTGTATGCGTGCTAATCATTTCCAACATTTCATCAATTAATACTACTCAGGGTGTGGTGGAGAGAATGGTTCCAGACGTATGCTTGGTGCCATCATGTTCTGGCTGTGGCTCCAAGCACCCACTGACAGCCCTACTGGCTTGCTGCTTCTCAATCAGAATGCTATGCCATGACTATGTGCAAATGTCAAGGACTCACAGGTTCTCAATGTGGGCCGCATTCTGACAGATGGGTGGGAAGAGGGCAAGTGAATGATTGAATCATTAGGTCCAGCCAGCTACCTAAATCACCACATATCATCTGCACCAGGTAGTGGTGGCCAGAAGTTGCCATCTCCATGGCTGTGTCTTGCGATTACACTCAGCGAGTTGGTTCAGTACACTTTTGATCATGCAGCAATGTCTGCAGTGATAATTTTTCAACAGGAAAAGTCCATGCTGTGCCAATCTTCCAGGGCCAGCTAACAGTTGAACAACATTTACAGCATTCCGATAACCCAAAGATGTCTCCCCCCAAGGCTCAGGAAGTGTAGCATTGAAGACCAATTGCTCAATCAGACTTTTAAAAATGGCGGATTTTATTTGCACCCAACTTGTGCCAGGCCTGCCTCTGATCCCTCGCTACTTCCAGGGTCACCTGGCCTGACTTCAAATTTGGCCTGCCTACCCCAACTAAAAATTTCAGATGCAGGCAGTCTTTCTATAAGGTTGGGGTTGTCTCTGAAGTTGTCCCGGGAGAGGAAATCTAGTACATAATGTAGGCCGACACTGTGGTGCAGTACCGAAAATTCATAGAATCCTTACAGTGCAGGAGGAGGTCATTCGGCCAATCGTGTCTGAACTGACCCTCTGACGAAGCACCCGACCTAGCCCACTATCCTACCCAATCCCAGTAACTCCACCTATCCTAATAATAATAACGTTTTATTAGTGGTTTACATTTAACACTGCAATGAAGTTACTCTGAAAATCCCCTAGTCACCACACTCTGGCACCTGTCCGGGTGCACTGAGGGAGAATTCAGAATGTCCAATTCACGTGACAAGCATGTCTTTCGGGACTTGTGGGAGGAAACTGGAGCACACGGAAGAAACCCACGCAGACACAGTGCTAACTATCCTACACAGCTTTGGACACTAAAGGGCAATTTAGCATGGCCAAACCACCTAACCTGTACATCTTTGGACTGTGTGAGAAAATCTGAGCACACAAAAGAAACCCACGCAGACATTGGGAGGACCTGCAAACTCCACACAGTCACCCTAGGTTGGAATCAAACCCAGGTCCCTGGCACTGTGAGGTGATAGTGCTAACCAATGTGCTGCCATGCCATCCAGGAGTGCTGCATTATCACGTGCTTATTTTCACATGTGATATTCAACTGAGGTCATGTCAGCCTGTCCAGATGACTATTGAAGTTTCCATGACACTACTTGAAGAAGAATAAGGGATCCTCCAAATGTCTCAGTTATCAGTCTTCCTTCAACCAACATCAAAGTAACTGGTCATTCATTATGTGGGATGTACTTCTGAGGCTGTATAAAGCTCTGGTCAGACCCCATTTGCCGTACTGTAAGCAGTTTCGGGCCTTAGAAAGGGTCCAGCTGAGGTTTAAAAGAATGATCCATGGAATGAAAAACTTGTCATATGAGGAATGGTTGAGGTCTCTGGATCTGTATTCATTGAAGTTTAGAAGGATGAGGGGAAATCTTATTGAAACTTACAGGATACTGAGAGGCCTGGATAGATTAGACGTGGAGAAGATATTTCTACTAGTAGGAAAAGTAAGACTCCCAAGGGCACAGTCTCAGTCTGAAGGGCCGATCCTTTAAAACTGAGATGAGGGGGAATTTCTTCAGCCAGAGGGTGGTGAATCTGTGGAACTCCTGCCACAAAAAGCTGTGGAGGCCAAATCACTGAGTGTCTTTAAGACCAAGGTAGATAGGTTATTGATAGGGGATCAGGGTTATGGGGAGAAGGCAGGGAAATGGGGATGAGAAACATATCAGCCATGATTGAATGGTGGAGCAGACTCGATGGGCCAAATTCTGCTCCAATGTCTTACGGTCTTTGTGGGTTGTTGCACCATACGCTGCCACATTTATTGATACTTCAAATATAATCCATTGGTCTTGAAGCAATTGGGAACATCCCAGGATATGGTAGAGTGCTCTGTGAATCCAAGTTATTTTATACTTTCAGTTCTTGTATTGATATCAGTCAGAGGTTTTGTTAATGCAGGAAGAAACCTTTCCTTTACTCATGCAGTACTGAGTTCTTTTCAGCCTCTGGGATTCAGTATTTTTTGAGTAAATTCAACGAGATTTTTGATTTAGAAAGCTTAGTTAAAGCCCTGTCTTCATCGGTGTGACTAAAAAGCTTTTTTGTAAACTGTCATGTATCTTTCAGAACAACATTTCACATTTTGTTAGTATTTACAAAGATGCTTCAGTTATACCTTAGTGTTAGGTGCAAGGCATTCTGGAACAGGCAGTTTCAGAACACTACATGGCTTGCAAGTATAATGTACAAACATACTAAAAATTGACACATTGATAAAGACCTACTCATCCATTCAGTCTGCGGCCTATAATTGTGGTATCTCATGCATCACAATATGTACACTTCTCACCCCGTTAATTGTTTCATTCATTGATAAAGAACATTGACGCAGGTGGAAATTGTTGTGTAGTTAGAATAATTTCCAGATGTGGGATTATTCCAAAGTCAAATGATTGTGAAGTCAGGTGACAGTGTATTGGACTTCATTGAACCTTGGAGTCATGGGCAATCAAGCAGCTGGCAGCTTTATTAGGAAAAGGCAAATTCATAAAAGGACTCTCATACACTGTAGATAGGAGACGAGCAGTTTGGATCATTCATTTTAAGTATTAAGTGAAATTGCTAATGTCAAACGGTTATTTTCTCTGAGAGAGACAATGTGCATATAAAGTATGTATTTGGATCATTAACTACATCTCCAGATTCCCCAGAGTTATGTTGGAATGAAGGAATTATCTCATCCGAGATTGAGCGATGCAAAGTTAGGGCGCTTGATTCTCCATTCTGCAGACTAAGTGTTGACGCCATCATAAAAACAGTTGAGTTTCACAATGGCGTGATCGGATCCACAGCTGCAGCGATTCAACCGCTCCCAAGGGGCTAGCATGGATGTATCAGGAAACGCAACACTCTGTTAACTGACTAGCAACCGATTCGTCGGTTCCGTGATTGACGAGGCGCCGCGGCTGCACATAAGCCATTCTCTCCCTCCCGCACACGAGATGCTTGACATCCTGCCCTCGACGAGGGTTCCCGTTGGCGCATGTCGCCAACATGGGCGCAAGGAAAACAGCAGCGCGCTTCTGGAAGGCGGAACCCGAGACCCTCCTGGACTCCGTGGAGGAGAGGAGGCTGGTGCTGTGTTCCGGGCCGGGGCGGAGGTCATCAGGTGCCAGCGTTCGCTGTGCCTGGGCGGAGTGGGAGACACTGTCAGCGAAGTGGCCAGGACTGGAGACCAGTGCAGGAAAAAACTGCACAACTTCCTCAGGCCGGCCAGGGTAAGTACCCAGTGCTGTGCCCGTGGCACCAAGCACCCAACCCCCGACACATGTGACCTGGAAACCCCCCCCCCCTCCAGGGGGATGCCTGGAACCCCACCCTGACCCACATGGCTGCACCCATGAAGCCCCAATGGTCGGGTGCCATGGCCACAGATGCCATCAGAGACCCAACCCCTGAGCTGCATGCGTTGGGCCGTCTAAATGTTGCTGTTTGTGTTTGCAACCCCCACCCCACCCAAGGACAAGGCCATGCGCAACCATTGGGAGTGGGAGAAGACCGGGGGGGGGACCACCAGACCTGCATGGGGGGCAACCGTGGTGGAGGCATAGGTAAACGGTTGCAAGGCCTGGGGCATTCTGTGCAGGCAGTGGCAGTGGCCGAGGCCCAGGACAGGGCTGCCCTCCCACAGACAACCATGTGCCGGGGCCAGCTGGACATTGCAGCGGCGCTCCTCAGCGTGGCACAGTCACAGCAGGCCATGGGTGAGGACGTCAGTGGCATTATCCAGGTGCTCACAAAGACAGAGCCAGGCCATTGCTGAGAGCATCGGCAGCATTGTTCAGGTGCTCGCACAGACACAGAGGGAGATGGCCCACTCACTGGCTGATGTGGCACAGACCCTCAGGTTGGTGGTACAGCCGCAGACGGAGATGGCCCACTCCCTGTGCTCCATGGCCGCTAACATTCAGACCTTTGTCGATACCAGAGTAGGCCTCCACAACTGGCAGGGTTTGGTGGCGGGGTGGCCTCAGGGGATGGCTCTACTTGCACCCCAGTCCCATGGAGAATTCTGGGGGCCATCGGGCACCCTGGGAGAGGCCGGGGTGCTGGGGCCCGTGCCGGTGCCTCCTGCAGGGGAGGTCCCGAAACACCGCAGCACCTCGGACTCCCTCCCCCCCCCCCCCCCCCCCCCCCACCCTTTTTGTCCCTGGTGCATCTGGTAGGCAGCGGGCAGAACAGGGTGACACCACGTCACCTGGGACGTCCGAGGAGCAGCCGAGCCCATCCAGGAGCACAGGGAGTGAGTCATCTCTGTCTGCGACTGTACCACCACCCCAGGAGACATGCTCCAACGGGAACCCTCGTCGAGGGCAGGAGTCACAGCTGTCAACTTTCACTCCTGCTGTACCATCTGGGGAACCACAGAGGTGCAGTGGTAGGGCCCATAAGGCCAGAAAGTTAAGACACCAGTTAAGTTGGCACAGGTGCAGGGCACAGCTTGGATATAGGGGCTCGGGCACAGACTGTATTTGTTCACTATAATCACATGTTCACACCGTTAAAACCAGCCTTGGTGCTCTGTCTGATGGGTGTGGGGATGGGGCCATCAGTGATGGCCACTGGGAGTGAGGGGTGGTGGACGAGTGAGGCCCAGTGGGTGGGCCGTGTGATGGACTGGCCAGCTCACATGCAGTGATCACCCAGATGGAAAGTGCTCCTGTGGGCATGAGTCAGACATTGTCGAATGATGTGGAGCAAGGACCTCATCGCAGAGCGGGCTGTCACCATCCTCCGACCCGCTATTACTGCCAGCCCAGTTTCCCTGGCTCGTAGTGCCGCGGGTATATATAACGGGGAGAGTGTGCATGCGGGTGGCTTGGTGGTATAGGGAGGTGAGGGTGGTTGGTGGTGTGGGAGGTGAGGGTGGTTGGTGGTGTGGGAGGTGAGGGTGGTTGGTGGTGTGGGAGATGAGGGGGTTTGGTAGTGAGGGGGTGTGGTATTGTGGTGTCCGTACCCAGCAACACCCCCCCCCCTCCCTTGGTGAAACATGTCTCGATTTATGTGTCCCGTGTGCGCTGGCCCTCGCAGCTCCCATGTGCGGCCTCCCGTGCCTGGCCAGGCCCCATGTCCCTCTCAATGACCCCCTCCCCCTCATCCTCCTCGTCTGATGAGGCCTGCCCTTGCTCCTCACCCTCCTCCAGCACATCTGCTGGGCTATATCGTGGAGGATGCAGCAGACCACACGCTGCGACCGACCCTCCTGGAAGGCCCCTCCAGAACGGTCCAGGTACCTGAAGTGCATTTTCAGGACCCTGAAGCACCTCTTGACTACACCCCTGGTCGCACAATCGCTGTTTTCTTTGTGTCCACCCAGGGGCCGGGGTGGGTGGCAGCATGATGGCTGCCATAATGGCGCACGGTTCATGGGCACCGCCCCTGTCCTGTCGGGGGCGCCCCGGCTGCTCGGCCTCTTTACCCCCCTCCACCCCCCTCCCCGCAGAATGCACGGCCGGTGACAGATACGAGAGCCTGCAGTCTCCCCACAACAACTCCTACCTCTTCTCGCAGCCACCTCAGCCAGCACGCGTGCTTCACGATTTTTTTAACGATGTTGGAAACACGCCGTCGGGAAATCGACCCATCCAAGGCGCAGAATCGCTGAGGCCCCAGATAATCGGGTTATCAGGGCAGATTATGAGATGCATACTGTACTTTCGGGCGATGAGGCGGGCACCGCAATTTCATCGAGTGGGGGTCTGGAGAATGGCGATTCGGCGCAAAACCTGCGTCAAGCCCGATTTCGGCATCGGAGCCGATTGTCCGACTGATCACGCTTCGCGATTTTACGTCACCTCACAGAGAATCCAGCCCATGATGACAATGTCAAGGAGTAGTCAACACTGTTAAATCCCCAGCAGGTGGAGACAGAGCTCCTCAGCTCACGTCAGCTGTCTATAAATATGGACTGGAGCCAGATACTCAATTAGAGAGAAGTGAAGTTATGTCTATTTGTTTCACAATATTTTAAAGGGTACAATTATTTATTGTCCTCTCCCTTTTTGATCTCCAAAGTTCAACATGTCATCACTGGCTATGAACATGACAGCAATGTGTTCAAAAAGGTGTGTTTATACTGGAACTTTACCATTGCTGTCAGAGACAGCATGAGGCTTACCAGGCAGACTCGCACCTCTTATGTTTGACACCACATGGAGTGCAAGTCAATCGTACAAACGGGGAAAAATGCGATGCCTTGTGGATCATGACACATCCACTCCCCACTCCAACCAGGGGCTGGTTTAGCTCACTCGGCTAAATCGCTGGCTTTTAAAGCAGGCCAGCAGCGCGGTTCGATTCCCGTACCAGCCTCCCCGGACAGGCGCCGGAATGTGGTGACTAGGGGCTTTTCACAGTAACTTCATTGAAGCCTACTCGTGACAATAAGCGATTTTCATTTTCATTTTCAACCGGAGCCACGTAATCTCCTACAAGAAGTGAAAAACCTAGGTCCATTAATGGAGGCAATCAAAACCAGTCCAGGAGACCACCCTGATCCTGATTAACGTTACACAGTGCCTACTTCTGGACTAGTGTTATACAGTACCAACTTCTTGTGTGAGGTGACTTCCACCTCCGCCAGAAACAGGCCCACTCTTCTCTGGGAAAAGAATGCCTCCTAATCTTAACCTAGTTCCGCCTTCACATAACTTGAGATTGCAACAGTGATTCACTCTTCAAGTCAACCTGGTGTGGTTAAATTATTAGTGCCCAGATACAACTGCCTGCGCCCTCTTAAACATTTAATTTCTAACTATTTGAATCAGGTCTGGTACCTTAAGCAAGAAGAAGAAAATGAGAAAGAGAGTAGCCCTAGGCTAAAATTACACACAGCCCTGCACGTGCAGGGAGAGAATTTTAGTGCATGTTTATAACCAATGACGACTAGTGTTTTTCCTGGGTCGGAAAGGAGGGGACAGGCTGGCTGGCTGGAACTTATATTGCAATTTCTGGTTGCAGACAAGTAATTATAATCTGGGTGCAGCTAAGTCTGTGCTCGTGCTGGGCTGTGTGTAATTTTAGCCTAGGGTTACTCTCTTTCTCATTTTCTTCTTCTTGCTTAAGAAGTACCAGACCTGATTCCAATAGTGAGAATGACAATTCAGGGACACTTTGTGCTGAACTGCACACAGTGTTGTGGACTCCCCTCTGGCAAGAGAAGAGTTTTCACTGGAGAATATCATAAACAAAGAGAAATTGAGAGCTTTTACTACAAGTAGTGTTGCTAAGTACGGTAAGTTCTATGACAACACTGTTTATTCAGCTAAAAAGTGTTTATATTTCTGCTGCCCTCACATGAATAATAAAGAAATAGTGTGTATTTATGAAGCACTTTATGATGTGCTTATTAATCCCAAAGTGCCTCAGATTCAGTGGACTAGTTTTGTAATATAATACGTATAGGTGTGCATCTACATGTGGCCAACAAATGAGAGACTGTTTTGATGTTGTTGATTAAGGGAGAAGTGTTAATCAGAACCCTAGGAGTAATCAGATTCCTGGCAACCATGTGATGGAAAGAATATTAGAGTCTCTAACATCATAGAATCCCACAGTGCAGAAGGAGGCCAATAGGGGCTGGTTTAGCACACTGGGCTAAATAGCTGGCTTTTAAAGCAGACCAAGGCAGGCCAGCAGCACGGTTCAATTCCCGTACCAGCCTCCCCGAACAGGCGCCGGGATGTGGCGACTAGGGACTTTTCACAGTAACTTCATTTGAAGCCGACTTAACAATAAGCGATTTTCATAGAACATTACAGCGCAGTACGGGCCCTTCGGCCCTCGATGTTGCGCCGACCTGTGAAACCATCTGAAGCCTATCTGACCTACACTATTCCATTTTCATCCATGTGTCTATCCAGTGACCACTTAAATGCCCTTAAAGTTGGTGAGTCTACTACTGTTGCAGGCAGGGCGTTCCATACCCCTACTACTCTCTGAGTAAAGAAACTGCCTCTGACATCTGTCCTATATCTACCACCCCTCAATTTAAAGCTATGTCCCCTCGTGTTGGTCATCTCCATCCGAGGAAAAAGACTCTCACTGTCCACCCTATCTAACCCTCTGACTACCTTATATGTCTCTATTAAGTCACCTCTCAGCCTTCTCCTCTCTAACGAAAACAACCTCAAGTCCCTGAGCCTTTCCTCGTAAGACCTTCCCTCCATACCAGGCAACATCCTAGTAAATCTCCTCTGAACCCTTTCCAAAGCTTCCACATCCTTCCTATAATGTGGTGACCAGAACTGCATGCAGTACTCCAGGAGCGGCCGCACCAGAGTTATGTACAGCTGCAGCATGACCTCGTGGCTTCGAAATTCAATCCCCCTACTGATAAAGGCTAGCACACCATATGCCTTCTTAACAGCCCTATTAACCTGGGTGGCAACTTTCAGGGATTTATGTATCTGGATGCCGAGATCTCTCTGTTTCATTTTCATTTCATTTCATTCGGCCCATCGAGTCTGCACCGACCCATTGAATGAACACCCCACTCTATCCCCATAACCTAACCTGCACATCCCTGGACACTAACGCGCAATTTAGCATGGCCAATCCGCCTAAGCTGCAGATCTTTGGACTGTGGGAGGAAACCGGAGCACCCGGAGGAAACCCACGCAGACATGGGGAGAACGTACAAACTCCACATTGTCACCCAAGGCCGGATTTGAACCTGCGTCCCTGGCGTTGTGAGGCAGCAGTGCTAACCACTGTGCCGCCCCTGAATGTCAGAGTGCAAGAAGCCACAGCAACTCTGTTTGAACTGTAACATCGCAGGCATTCACTTATACCGATACTTTGAAAATCACAAATTCTAGCCTTTGGACCTATTTTTTATTGTGTAAAAAACAGCTATGATATGATCAAGTCTTTAATGAGATGTGATCAAGCCTTCAACGAGATATGATCAGATCCTTAAACTGACCATTACTTTCTCCACTCCTGTCTCTAGCAGTATATTACAGGGAATAAATTCTCATCGAATTGAGTTGATGCTATTTTTGTGAATTCATTAAATAAGGAACTGGATTGGTAACTGATTATAATACACCATACCTGTATTTCTGGTATAATTTTACGAGATAAAATGTTTCTTGTATTTCTCAGCAATGCTGACACTATTGTCAGTCCCATTCTCAACACTGTCATTGTCAACAGTCCAATACTGAGCAACACTAACACTGTCAACAGATCCAGGCTGCTCAACATTGACACAGTCATCATCCCACTCTTAGCAGCACTGACTCTCAGCAGTCTTCTGTCCCATCCCTCATCACTGACACTGTCATCATTCTCTGCCCTAACGCTGACATATCATCTGTCCTATTCTCAGTAAAATTGTCAGCGGTCTTCGAGACACTGTCATCGATCTCAGTCTCTGCCACACTGTCATCAGTCTCAAACACAGCAACACTGACGCACATCAATCCCACTCTCCAGATTAAGGACCGTCAACATGGAATTGTTAAGGGAATGGTATATATTTAACTAACCTGATTGATTTTCTTTTTGAGGTAATAAGGTAGGTCGATGAGGGTGGTGTATTTGAAAAATGCCTTCAGGGATTTTAGCAAAGTTTTTGCCAAGGCCCCACATGGCAGGCAGGTCAGAAGATTCAAAGCTCATGGGCTCATACAAAAGTGACAAGTTGGACTCAAAATTGGTTCAGTGACTGGAGGACAGTTTCCATTGGGGTTCTGCAGGGCTCAGTACTTGGGTCCCTGGCTGTGTGTGATATATGTGAATGATTTAGACTTAACTGTAAGTGGTATGATTAAGAAGTTTGTGTGTATACAATAATTGACCATGTGGTTCCCCAGTATAGGGAAAAAAAGCCATTAACTGCAGGGAGACATCAATGACCTGGTCAGGTGCACAGAAAAATGGTAAACAGAATGCAGTCTGGAGAAATGTGGGGTAATGCATTTGGGGAGGATGAAACAAAGCAAGGGAATATATAATAAATGGTAGGATTTGGAGTCCATATATCTCTTAAGATATCAAGACAGATACATAGCACGGTAAAGAAGGCACATGTAACACCTTCCTTTAATGACTGAAGCCTAAAGTATAAGATCAAGGAGGTTATGCTAGAGCATGTTTAAAACACTAGTTAACTCACATCTAGAATACTATGTAGACTTGTGGTCACTGCATTCGAAAAAGGATGTGATCACACCGGAGAGGATTCGGAAGAGATTTTACAAGGTTGTTGCCAGCAATGGATAATGTTAGCTGTACGGAAAGATTAGTAAACCTGAAGTTGTTTCTTTGAGACAGAAGAGGAGACCGAGATTTGAGATGTATAAAATTATGAATACCATGAAATGGTTACAAGCTGTAACTGAAATCCAGGTTTCTGGCGGGGGGGGGGGGGGGGGGGGGGGGAGTTTCTTTCTTTGCTCTCCTGGCATCAGAATGATCAGAAAGGAACCTGTGCCCTCGGTTGCTAAGAGACAGAAGTTAATTGGGAAGAGAAGTAGGCTTGGGATTGAATTTCAAGTCTGTGGTCAGTCTTCAGCTCAATGGCAGCAGGAACAGAACAGGACGGGCCTCTGAAACAGTACGTGAGATAGCCAAAAGAACTGAAACCATAAAACTTAGTGAACATTTCAGGAATGCTATAGAACTGAACGATTCTACCAGAGCCAATCGTATCATGTACCAGGGTTATTTAAATGGTTGGTTGCTGAAGGGGTCTTTGGAAAATCATGCCATCAGAATTATCATGACCCTCGAATGGCAGGTTCCACAGAAATGCACCTTGTTGGGGATAACCATGTCCATGGATCTCGGAAGAAGCAAACAGTTATTGGGCGTACTTGAGGACTGGATTCGGTATGAGGAAAAATGGTTGCAATGCTATGGGAGAGCTGGGAAGGACTTTGAGACTGCACTTGATGCCACATATGTGCAAGGAATGTTGTCTGACCAATATGTGAGACTTATCCCTGTTGGATCTGTTGTTTAAGTTATAGTTTCAACTGAATATCATTTACATGTTAATTCATGTTTAAATTAATGATTTTAGTTCGATTGTTACAGTAAATGTTTTATAAAGTGAAATCCATCAATTTCTTCCATAAGGGTCATCTTCAGCTAGAAGATGGGGGCAGCACGGTAGCATAGTGCTTAGCACAGTTGCTTCATAGCTCCAGGGTCCCAGGTTCGATTCTTGGCTTGGGTCACTGCCTGTGCGGAATCTGCACGTTCTCCCCATGTGTACATGGATTTCCTCCGGGTGCTCCAGTTTCCTCCCGCAGTCCAAAGATGTGTGGGTTAGGTAGATTAGTCATGCTAAATTGCCCTTGGTGTCCAAAAAGGTTAAGTGGGGTTACTGTGTTACACGGATAGGGTGGAGGTGTGGGCTTGGGTAGGGTGCTCTTTCCAAGGACCAGTGCAGACTCGATGGGCCGAATGGCCTCCTTCAGCACTGTAAATTCTATGAACTGCCGAGTGGATGATCCATCTGTGCCTCCTCCAGTGGTCCCCACCATCACACAGGTCAGACTTCAGGTAATTCAGTTTGCACGTGAAATCAAGAAAGGGCTGAAGACATTGCAAAGGCTATGGGCCGGACAATATTCTGGTAATGGTACTGAAAACCTGTGCTACAGAACTTGCTCAAGCTATTCCAGGACAGCTATAACACTGACATCTAATCGACAATGCAGAAAATTGTCCAGTTACGTCCTGTACACAAATAAAGGACAAATCCAACCCTGCTAATATCCACCCCATTAATCTACTTGCGATCATCAGTAAAGCAATGGAAGGGGTTATCAACAATGATAAGCGGCACTTGCTTAGCAATGGCCTGCTCACTGATGCTCCGTTTGGATTCTGCCAGGGTCACTCAGTTCCTGACCTCATTACACCCTTGGTTCAAACATGGACAAAAACTGTTTAATTCCAGAGGTGAGGTGAGAGAGAAACTAAGAGTCAATAGGAATCAGGGTTGGAATTATACCTATCACAATGGAAGATGGTTGTGGTGGTTCAAAGTCAATCATCTCAGATCTAGAACTTCACTGTAGGAATTCTTCAGGGTGGAGTCCGAGGTCCAACTATTTTCATTTTTTTGGAAAAATATTTTATTACAAACATGCATCAAAACAGGTTACAGCAAATAAACACCCTGGGAAAGATACTTCCCTGGGAAACATACTTCCCAACAATCAACTATTCAGTCTGTACAGATTTTTCCCCCCTTTTTCACCCTCTTTCCCCCCCTCCTCCCACCCCTGTGATGAACAGCTCCTCAAACACGGTCACAAACATCCCCCACCTTTTCTCAAACCCCCCTGCTGAGCCCCTTAACTCATTCTTTATCTTCTCTAACCGCAGGAAGTTGTACAGGTCACCCAACCAAGCCGCTACCCCCGGCAGTGAGGCCGACTGCCACTCCAGCAAAATTTGCCACCGTGCAATCAGAGAGGCGAAGGCCACGACATCGGCCTTCCTCCTCTCGATGAGCTTCAGCTTCTCTGAGACACCAAATATCGCCACCAAAAGGTCCAAGTTCACCTCCTCCTCCACTATCCTGGCTACGACCGCAAGCACTCCCGCCCAGAATCTTCCCCATTTTTCACAACCCCAAAACATGTGCGCGTGATTCGCTGGCCCCCGCCCACACCTCTCGCATTCATCTGCTACCCCCTGAAAGAACCACTCATTCTCGTCCGAGTCATACGCACCCTGTGCACCACCTTAAACTGTATCAGGCTCATCCTTGCACAAGAGAAGGCCCCGTTTACCCTACACAGTTCCACACTCCATACTCCACAATTGATCTCCCCTCCCAACTCCGCTTCCCATTTCTCCTTGATCTTCACCACCCGATCGCCTCCCTGCTCCCCCAGCCAATTCTTCCCTTCCCTTCCACATCCGGAAGCAGCAGTCGCTCCAGCAGGGTGTAGCCTGGCAACCTAGGGAACCCCCTCCAGACCTTTCCCGCAAAGTCCCTAACCTGCAGATACCTGAACGAACTCCCTCTCGTCAGCTTGACCCTTTCCCTTAGCTCCTCCAGACTGGTGAACCCTTCCTCCAAATATCGATCCCTCACCTTTACCAGCCCCACTTCCCCCCCACCTCCTGTATACACTATACATTCTCCAACCACCCCCCCCCCCCCCCCCCACCCCCCCCCCCCCCCCCCCCCCCCCCCGGCTCAAACCCATAGCGGCGTTACCACCGACATCCCTTCCATCCCAAAATACCTCCTCAATTGATTCCATATCTTCACCGTGGACTGCACTAACGGGCTCCCTGAATACCTACTCGGAGCCATTGGCAACGCTGCCGTCACCATCGCCGTTAAACTAGACCCCTTACAACATTATTTTCAGTTATTTTCAACTGCTTCATCAAATCAAATAATTGAGGCCCCACGCCAATTCCTGTGGGCATTCCACTGACTACATTTTGCCAACCTGAAAATGACCCATTTACCCCGACAGTTTCCTGTTGGCTAACTAATTCTCTATCCATGCTAATATATCACCTCCAACACCATGAGATTTTACCTTGTGCAATAACCTTTCATGTCGCATCTTATCAAATGCCTTTTGGAAATCCAAATCTACTGTTTCCCCTTTACCCACCGTGCTGATTACTTCCTCAAAGAACTCTAATAAATGTGTGAAACACAATTCCCCTTCACAAACCCATGTTGACCCTGACTGATTGTGTTATGATTTTCTAAATGTGCTGCCACTACCTCCTCAAGAAAGGAAGAAGACAGAAAGCAGAAAACCATTCACCAGTTTGCCTGGGCTTTCCCAGTACCTTTTCATATGGTTCCAGCATGAGCTTATCGGCGCAGGCTGGGAGGGCTGAAGGGCCTGTTCCTGTGCTGTATTTTTCTTTGTTCCCCGCTGTTGTATTCTGGGCCTCAGCTAGTTATGACAAGTATCCCATATGCCTTCTTAGCCACCTTACCTTATGTACTTGTCCAGCCCACATTCAGGAATCTGTAGATGTGCACTCCAAGGTCCTTCTGATCTTCAGTACTTCCAAGGTCCTACGATTCGGTGTAATCATTTGCCTTATCCCCAAGTGCATTACCTCACACTTTTCTGGGTTGAGTTCCATTTGCCACTGCTCTGCCCACCTGCAGTCTATGGCTATCCTCCTCACTATTTACCACCGCAACATTTTCATGTAATCTGCAAACACCTTGATCAATTCCTTCCAGCCTTCAGTAATTGTCTGTGTGGCATTTGTACTTTCTCTCTGTGTCTGCTTGGGTTCTCGTCCGGGTGCTCCGGTTTCCTCCCGCAGAAAGGTGTACAGATTAGGTGGATTGCCCATGATAAATTGCCCCTTCATGTCCAAAAGGTTAGGTGGGGTTACGGGGATAGGGTGGGAGCATGAGTCTAGATCGGGTGCTCTTTGAGATGGTCGATACAGACTCGATGGGTCAATTGGCCTCCTTCTGCACTGAAGGGATTCTATGATTCTATACTCCCTACATTTAAGTTCAAATCATTAATGCACACCATAACTAGCAAGGGCCACAGCACCAAGCCCAACAGAACCCCACTGGAAACTGACCAGACTATCTTACTACCACATGGTGTATGTTAAACATAAGAACTAGGAGCAGGAGTAGGCCATCTGGCCCCTCGAGCCTGCTCCACCCTTCAATGAGATCATGGCTGATCATTTGTGGACTCAGCTCCACTTTCCGGCCTGAACACCATAACCCTTAATCCCTTTATTCTTCAAAAAACTATCTATCTTTACCTTAAAAACATTCAATGAAGGAGCCTCAACTGCTTCACTGGGCAAGGAATTCCATAGAATCACAACCCTTTGGGTGAAGAAGTTCCTCCTAACCTCAGTCCTAAATCTACTTCCCCTTATTTTGAGGCTATGCCCCCTAGTTCTGCTTTCACCCGCCTGTGGAAACAACCTGCCCGCATCTATCCTATCTATTCCCTTTATAATTTTATATGTTTCTATAAGATCCCCCCTCATCCTTCTAAATTCCAATGAGTATAGTCCCAGTCTACTCAACCTCTCCTCATAATCCAACCCCTTCAGCTCTGGGATTAACCTAGTGAATCTCCTCTGCACACCCTCCAGTGCCAGTACGTCCTTTCTCAAGTAAGGAGACCAAAACTGAACACAATACTCCAGGTGTGGCCTCACTAACACCTTATACAGTTGCAGCATAACCTCCCTAGTCTTAAACTCCATCCCTCTAGCAATGAAGGACAACATTCCATTTGCCTTCTTAATCACCTGTTGCACCTGTAAACCAACTTTCTGTGACTCATGCACTAGCACACCCAGGTCTCTCTGCACAGCCGCATGCGTTAATATTTTATCATTTAAATAATAATCCCGTTTGCTGTTATTCCTACCAAAATGGATAACCTCACATTTGTCAACATTGTATTCCATCTGCCAGACCCTAGCCCATTCACTTAACCCATCCAAATCCCTCTGCAGACTTCCAGTATCCTCTGCACTTTTCGCTTTACCACTCATTTTAGTGTCATCTGCAAACTTGGACACATTGCCCTTGGTCCCCAACTCCAAATCATCTATGTAAATTGTGAACAATTGTGGGCCCAACACGGATCCCTGAGGGACACCACTAGCTACTGATTGCCAACCAGAGAAACACCCATTAATCCCCACTCTTTGCTTTCTATTAATTAACCAATCCTTTATCCATGCTACTACTTTACCCTTAATGCCATGCATCTTTATCTTATGTTCTAGTTGTTGCTCACGGGCTCTGACTGTCTCAGAGGCTGGATCCCAAGAGAGTGGTGAAACTAATGCCCTCTAGCTTTATAGTGGTCGTGTCCTGTCTGGTGATTGGCTGCTGTGTTCATTGGTCATCCTGTGTGTCAATCAATGCCTGTCTGTGCACCATCATTCACTTGTGCGTATATTATGACACCCTCCACCCCCACACACAAGACAGACAAACACAAGGGGGGGGGGGATATTAAGGTTAAAGGTCAAAAGATAAGTGTCTTTGCTTCCAATAGTAGTTCTTTAGCACGCTTTCTCACAGCACACTGGTTGATCAAAGTCTCCGGTTTAGCAAGAATGATCTTTGCAGAGTCGGTCATTCAGTACGGTATTTACTGACCCTCTTGGGAGTCACTTTAGTCCCTTTCCAACTGGGCCTTCAGCTCAAGGTTCACACCCTGGACTTTTTCGTTCTTGAGACACTTTATCTCACACCAAACCCTTCCTGTGGTTTGACTTCAGGCCTCTGCAGCCTCCAGAGAACACGTCCCAACTTGCTGGAGAGAGAGTCAGCCCTCACAGTTGCCTTCTGATGAGAGTTTAGCTGGATCTTTTGGGAGAGAATTAATTAGAACCCTCCATCCAAGCTGTAGAATGAAAAGTGAAAGCACAGCCCGACCGTTGAAGCTCTGAAACATTCCAGCGGGATCAGATCCAGTCACCATATATTACTGGGCAGAGCACCACCTTTTGGGCCAATTCATTGGCCACCAGCCAAATTAATCAAACCAAGTCATCACTCAAACTGGCCAATGTGGGTCCATCTGCTAACCCAATTTAAATCAGCAAAGCCTTCTGGGTCCTTCTGGTTGAATTGAAGATACAGGCTGCCTTAAAGACACATGCCCATTAATCATCTATAGATCAAAAATGTAACAGCCAAAATATAAGAAAGGGGAAATAAAGGAATAAACAGGGAATAAGCAAGAACAAATAGGAAGCACCCCTATAATCTCCACCTATCACTGGCCCTCTATCCAGCCTCACTGATCCACGCCCCCTCCCCACAACAATATAAATCTCATCCTATTTGAGTTTCTCTCTAGCTTTGACAAAGTGTCTTGAAACGTTAGCTCTGTTCTGACTCCACAGATGCTGCCAGACCTGCTGAGATTGTCCAGCATTTTCTGGTTTTGTTTCAGATTCCAGCATCCACAGTAATTTGCTTTTATCTTGGTTCTAGAACATATTGTTCTTGGGCACTGTCCCAAATTCACTCTACGCATTCATCTTCCAAGCTACCTTTGCCCATTTGATTCACCCTAAGTAGTGCCTTGAAGGGGGAAAGCAAGGGATAGAAGTGTAGGGAAGCAATTCCAAAGTTTTGAGTCTAGGTAACTGAGGGAACAGCCATCAATGGTGGAGTGATTAGAACTGATGCTGCTCAAGAGACCTGAGTTCGATGAGAGCAGATGTCTTGAAGGGTTGTGGGGCTGAATGAGATTACAGAGGTAGGGAGGGGCAAGGCCATGTAGCGATTTGAATACAGGGATGGACATTCTAAAATCTTGATGTTGCCTGAATGGGACTCAATGTAGGTTAGCAGGCACGGGGTGATACATGAATGCGTTTGGAGAGCATTGGAATAGTTGAGTCCAGAGGTAACAAAGGCATGTTTGAGTGTTTCAGCAACAAATTAGCTCAGGTGGGGTGGAGTCAGGTGATATTCCAGAGGTGGCAATAGATAGTTTTATTGATAGTACTGATATGTGGTCGGAAGCTCAACTTGGGGTCAAATATGGCACTGTAGTTGCAAGCAGTCTGATCTAGTCTCAGATTGTTGTCAGGGAGATGGATGGAGTTGGTACCTGGGAATGGAATTTACTGCTAGAATCACAAACAATATCCCCAGTCCCCTCAATACTAACACAGTCATCGGTCTACTCCCAGTAACACTGACACAGCCATCAATCTCATTCCTAATTCTGAAGATATCAAGGTATCCAGTCTTGATAACATGACACTGACATCAGTCTGCTTTCAGCTCTGGTGCTGCCTCTTCCCCACTCTTAACAGATATATTGATACGTTCCACTCTCAACAACACTAGCCACCGTCATGAGTCTCACTCTCACCCCTGGCACAGCGATCAGTCCCACTTTCCTCAGCAATAACTATTGTTATCCCTCCCATTCCATACAACATTGACACTGACTTGAGTCTCACTCTCAGCATCATTAACACTGTTATCCATCTCTGATGATCACCTGATGAAGGAGCTGCGCTCCGAAAGCTAGTAATTCCAAACAAACCTGTTGGACTTTAACCTGGTGTCGTAAGACTCCTTACTGTGCCCACCCCAGTCCATCACTGGTATCTCCACATCATGGCTACCTCCATATTAAGGGTAATTGGTATGGAATTATTAAGAAAGATCATGGACTGGATTCTCCGTTTGGGAGACGAAGTCCCCATGCCGCCATGAAAATGGTGGTGTTTTACACCAGGAAAACTGGTGCAAAATGGCCACCGATTTCCTGCTCGAGGTGGGGGGGGGGGGGGGGGCAGTGGCTAGCAGCCAGGCAGCGTATACAGCTCCCAGCTCTAGCTGCCGATACAGCCAGATACAGCATTGCCAGATCCGTGGCCGCGCTTGCGCACGGTGGCGGCCTGCAGTGGCCGAGCCGTGCTTCATGGTGGGCCAGCCCGCGAATCCAGCCTGCAAAAATAGTCCCCCCACCCTTGGCTGGCTCGTGTGCCCCGGACTGCCCTCTTCCTCCCCACAGTGTCCCCAGCCCCGAATAATGCCCCCATGCCCGTGGATTGGCTGTCCCCTGACTGTGGCGGCGCTGGACTGAGTTCACAGCCGCCACGCTGTGTTCCTGACGGATGAGACCATGAGAGTCCCATGCCAACGGAAACTCGGCCGGTCAGGGACAGAGCATCGCGGGGTGGGCCTCAGGCAATGGCCAGAGGCTGTGGATACAGCATGCGGCGTACTCCTAAAGCACGCCGCTTTTCAGGGGGCGGAGCATCGCAAAAGCAGGGCCGCCCCCGATTTCGGCATCACCGGGCATTCTCCACCCCGTCGCCCAACACGATTTGGGCATTGGGGATCGGAGAATCCAGCCCCATGTCTCACCAACCTGGTTGAATTGTTTGTCGAGGTAACAAGGAGGGTTGATGAGAGTAGGGTGTTTAATATGCCATAGATGACAGCATATAATTGAACCTTTGAAGCTTCAGAAATCCTTCCAAAAATGAGGGTCAGCTTAGACACTAAATACAAAATATGTCAAGCAACAAGGAATACTCGTATTCGTCATCATTGGAAGGCTCTGAAAACTATACTGCTTACATAAGAATATGTCAAATCAAAACTACTGGGGAAGAGGAATATTTTATTTAACAAATGCTTTTTGTTCTGGTGTATTGCAATAGACAATGTGCTGAAAAAGAAGGTAAATTCCTTTCCGTCCACTTAACGAAAGATGTACCGAAAATATCTTAAGTTCTGTAGCAAAATTCAAGCTTTCTCACCCTATCTATTACAATCTACCAGTCAAACGAACGACATAGGGATCCATTGATACCTATTTAAATAATTGACGTACATGTAACTCCATAAAAACGCGTGATTCTGCTTTCAATCAAAAGCACGTATGTTCAGTTAAAGTAAAAACTATTCATTTATTAATGTCACTTATAGACTTTTTCAGACATGCATCCAAACCCCAGTTGCCTTTAAGGTGCTTTTACTGTCCACCAGTGTCCCTGCCCGAGCTTCAGCGAACAACAAGGTCCCTTCAGAACTACTTCAGGTTGTGGCATTTCCTAGAGCCAATGTGTTAAGATGTGCACTTGCCACTCATGGGGCTTTGTCTGCTGGATAGCGTTACAGTTCACATAAAACGGGAAGGAAAATGTTGTTAACTAGGATTTAAAATTTTGCATTTTATTGTAAATTTTCAACATGATAACAATAAATAACTTATTTTAAAATATAAATCAGCCTTGACATGCAACTTTTAAGTTTAATAATGCTTCCCCATTTAATGTTTTTATATTGATGTTTTTGACGCTTGTATAATCTAGGTAGATTGCGGAAATTCATTAGCAGAAAAGAAGAACAAAGAACAAAGAAAATTACAGCACAGGAACAGGCCCTTCGGCCCTCCCAGCCTGTGCCGATCCAGATCCTTTATCTAAACCTGTTGCCTATTTTCCAAGGATCTACTTCTCTCTGTTCCCCGCCCTTTCATATATCTGTCCAGATGCATCTTAAATGATGCTATCATGCCCACCTCTACCACCTCCGCTGGCAAAGCGTTCCAGGCACCCACCACCCTCTGCGTAAAAACCTTTCCACGCATATCTCCCTTAAACTTTCCCCCTCTCACCTTGAAATCATGACCCCTTGTAATTGACACCCCCACTCTTGGAAAAAGCTTGTTGCTAATCCACCCTGTCCATACCTCTCATAATTTTGTAGACCTCAATCAGGTCCCCCCTCAACCTCCGTCTTTCCAACGAAAACAATCCTAATCTACTCAACCTTTCTTCATAGCTAGCACCCTCCATACCAGGCAACATCCTGGCGAACCTCCTCTGCACCCTCTCTAAAGCATCCACATCCTTCTGGTAATGTGTCGACCAGAACTGCATACAGTATTCCAAATGTGGCCTAACCAAAGTCCTATACAACTGTAACATGACCTGCTGACTCTTGTACTCAATACCCCGTCCGATGAAGGCAAGCATGCTGTCTGCCTTCTTGACCACTCTATCGACCTGCGTTGCCACCTTCAGGATACAATGGACCTGAACTCCCAGATCTTTATGTACATCAATTTTCCCCAGGACTCTTCCATTGACCATATAGTCTGCTCTTGAGTTAGATCTTCCAAAATGCATCACCTCGCATTTGCCTGGATTGAACGCCATCTGCCATTTCTCTGCCCAACTCTCCAATCTCTCTATATTTTGTTGTATTTTCTGACAGTCCTCCTCGCTATCTGCAACTCCACCAATCTTAGTATCATCTGCAAACTTGCTGATCAGACCACTTATACCTTCATCCAGATCATTTATGTATATCACAAACAACAGTGGTCCGAGTACGGATCCCTGTGGAACACCACTAGTCACCCTTCTCCATTTTGAGACACTCCCTTCCACCACTACTCTCTGTCTCCTGTTGCCCAGCCAGTTCTTTATCCATCTAGCTAGTACACCCTGAACCCCATATGACTTCACTTTTTCCATCAAACTGCCATGGGAAACTTTATCAAATGCTTTACTGAAGTCCACGTATATGATATCTACAGCCCTCCCCTCATCAATTAACTTTGTCACTTCCTCAAAGAATTCTATTAGGTTTGTAAAACATGACCTTTCCTGCACAAATCCATGCTGCCTATCACTGATAAGTCTATTTTCTTCCAAATGTGAATAGATCCTATCCCTCAGTATCTTCTCCAACAGTTTTCCTGCCACTGACGTCAAGCTCACAGGTCTTTAATTCCCTGGATTATCCCTGCTATCCTTCTTAAACAAAGGGACAACATTAGCAATTCTCCAGTCCTCCGGGTCACCCGTGCTCAAGGATGCTGCAAAGATATCTGTTAAGGCCCCAGCTATTTTGTCCCTCGCTTCCCTCAGTAACCTGGGATAGATCCCATCCGGTCCTGGGGACTTGTCCACCTTAATGCCTTTTAGAATACCCAAAACCTCCCCCTTCCTTATGCCGACATGACCTAGTGTATTTAAACATCCATCCCTAGCCTCAACATCCGTCATGTCCCTCTCCTTCGTGAATACCGATGCAAAATACTCATTAAGAATCTCACCCATTTCCTCTGATTCCACGCATAAATTCCCTCTTTTGTCTTTGAGTGGGCCAATCCTTTCTCTAGTTACCCTCTTGCTCCTTATATACGAATAAAAGGCTTTGGGATTTTCCTTAACCCTGTTAGTCAAAGATATTTCATGACCCCTTTTAGCCCTCTTTATTGCGCGTTTGAGATTTGTCCTACTTTCCTGATATTCCTCCAAAGCTTCATCAGTTTTGAGTCGCCTTGATCTTATGTATGCTTCCTTTTTCATCTTAGCTAGTCTCACAATTCCACCCACCATCCATGGTTCTCTAATCTTGCCATTTCTATTCTCATTTTCACAGGAACATGTCTGTCCTGCACTCTAATCAACCTTTCCTTAAAAGACTCCCACACTTCAAATGTGGATTTACCCTTAAACAGCTGCTCCCAATCCACATTCCCGAGCTCCTACCGAATTTTGTTATAGTTGGCCTTTCCCCAATTTAACACTCTTCCTTTAGGACCACTCTCGTCTTTGTCCATGAGTATTCTAAAACTTAGGGAATTGTGATCGCTATTCCCAAAGTAATCACCGACTGAAACTTCAACCACCTGGCCGGGATTATTCCCCAATACCAGGTCCAGTATGGCCCCTTCCCAAGTTGGACTATTTACATACTGCTCTAAAAAGCTCTCCTGGATGTTCCTTACAAACTCTGCTCCAGCTACGCCTCCAACACTACATGAGTCCCATTCAATGTTGGGGAAGTTAAAATCTCCTATCACAACCACCCTATTGCTCCTACATTGTTCTATAATCTGTCTACATATTTGTACCTCTACTTCACGCTAGCTTTTGGGAGGCCTATAGTAAAGTCCCAACAATGTTACTGCACCCTTCCTATTTCTTAGCTCTATCCATATTGCCTCAGTGCTCGAATCCTCCATCATGCCCTCCTTAATCACAGCTGTGATATCATCTCTGACCAGTAATGCAACTCCTCCACCCCTTTTACCTCCTTTTACCTCCCTTATACATCAAGTATAGGTCAAACATTTTGCTACTGAAAAAATGGGTGGTCTTTTATGCTGGATTGATTTATATGTCGCGATCGACACTAGCCTGCATGGATTTCATGACTTTTGAAATGGCAGGCTGGGCAGAAGATTAAAAGCTCCTTGGATCAAGGAAAGTGACAAGTTAAATCCAAAATTGGCTCTGGCAGCAAGCGCAAGGTTATGGTCGGTGGTGTTTTTGTGATTGAAAGACTGTTTTCACTAAGCTCCTGCAGGACTCAGGAATGGGTCAGGTGCACAGAGAAGTGGCAAATCATAGAATCCCTACAGTGCAGAAGGAGGCCATTCGGCCCGTCGAGTCTGCACCGGCCCTTCGAACGAGCACTCTACCCATATCCATTCACCCAACCACCCCTCCCTACCCCCGTAAACCCATAACTGAACCTGCAAATCACTGGACACTAAGGGGCAGTTTAGCATGGCCAATCCACCTAACCCATGCATCTTTGGACTGTGGGACGAAACCGGAGCACCGGAGGAAACCCACACAGACACTGGTAGAATGTACAAACTTCCCGCAGACAGTGACCCAAGCCCGGAATTGAACCCAAGCGCTGTTGAGGTAGCAGTGCTAACCACTGTGCTCCCAGATCTCAATCCGGA
Organism: Scyliorhinus canicula; assembly: GCF_902713615.1. NCBI lineage: Eukaryota > Metazoa > Chordata > Chondrichthyes > Carcharhiniformes > Scyliorhinidae > Scyliorhinus > Scyliorhinus canicula. Next base: position 152,267,551 of record NC_052155.1, read on the forward strand.
GAATATCTGGTTCACTAAACTCCTTCAGGGAATGACATTAACGACCTGGAAGAAGGAACTGAGGGCACTGTTGCTACGTTTGTAGATGATACTAAGATATGCAGAGGGACAGGGAGTATTGAGGAAGCAGGGAGGCTGCAGAAGGACTTGGGATAAGCTGGGAAAGTGGGCAATGAAGTGGCAAATGAAATACAATGTGGAAAAGTGTGAGGTTGTGCACTTTGGAAGGAAGAATGGCGGCACAGACTATTTTCTAAATGAGGAAATGCTTAGGAAATCAGAAGCACAAAGGGACTTGGGAGTTCTTGTTCATGATTCTCTTAAGGTTAACATGCAGGTTCAGTCAGCAGTTAGGAAGGCAAATGCAATGTTAGCATTCATATCGAGAGGGCTAGAATACAAGACCAGGGATGTACATCTGAGGCTATATAAGGCTCTGGTCAGACCCAGAGGGCCCAAAACTGCTCACAATACTCCAAATGGAAATCCTCAGAAGTAAATCACTGCTCTTGTATTCTACTCCTCGCGCCATGAATGCGAACATTGGATTTGCCTCCCGAACTGCCGACTGAACCAGCACATTAACCTTAAGAGCATGCGTTCTCCACGAGCCTGCTAACAACCGGTACTCCCACATCAGGGCGGCCGAAACGGCAAAGCTAAACCCCCATGAGGCAGAACGGGTTCAGGCCATCACACAAAGGCAGGGCCTGAGTCTTGATGAGAGTGGCAATTTTGCGTGCTTTTCCTGGGCCCCTGCGCATGCGCGCCACGACCGAGGGGACGGCGAGACCGACGACCAACCTGTGCAGGTACGTACGTCATTCAACCGCGTTGACGCACGGAATGCGCTGACGTCGGTGTCATGACCTGTCCGAATTGTGGCTCCGTCCATTTAAAGCGGCAATGTCCAGCAAAATCACGACGCTGTCTCCAGTGTGGCAAGCTTGGTCACTACACAGCCCTTTGCAGATCTGCTCCACTGCCCAGCATCCAGCGATCCCAGCCACGGCGCAGAAGCATCTGTTCGGTACAGCAGGCCGTGACAGACTCCGACTCCGACAGCCCACCAGATCCTGACGCCGAGTGCCTCAAATCCCCATTCCGGGTGGGCATCATTACTAAGCATGTGCTGCCTCTCTCAAAGATGGTGAAACGCCTCCCAATCCTGAGTGGTGATCCAGACGACGAGTGGTGTGCTACCCTTACAATTAACAAGGCTTGCATCCGTTTCAAGCTGGACACCGGCGCATCAGCTAACCTCATTTCGAAATCCGATCTCGACACCATCCGCGTCAGACCAAGCATTCTTCCACCGGCCTGTCAGCTCCTTGACTACAATGGCAATGCCATTGCCGCCAGTGGCTCATGCCAACTTGGAGTATCCAATAGGTCATTGAAAGCGCCGCTGCCCTTTGAGATTGGAGGACCTGACGGAGCTTCCCTGCTCGGTGCTCGGACCTGGAAACTCCTGAACCTGGTTCAACAAGTCCACACCATGTCATCCTCACACGCGACAGATAGCTGATGAAAACTTCCAGACTCAAATTGATGACATCATAGCGCAATACCATAGCGTGTTCAAAGGTATGGGCACATTGCCATACAGATACAAAATCCTGCTGAAACCAAACGCCAACCATGTGGTTCACGCACCGCGTCGGGTGCCGGCACCCCTCAAGGACCGCCTCAAGCAGCAGTTGCAAGACCTCCAGGACCAGGGCATCATATCAAAGGTCACTGAACCCACGGACTGGGTTAGCTCCATGGTTTGCATCAAGAAGCCGTCAGGGGAGCTTCGAATCTGTATCGACCTCAAAGATTTAAACTGCAACATCATGAGGGAACATTACCCGATACCAAAACGAGAAGAGTTAACCAGCGAGATGGCTCATGCCAAATTCTTTATGAAGCTGGATGCCTCCAAGGGGTTCTGGCAAATACAGCTGGACACATCCAGTCGCAAGCTGTGCGCATTCAATACCCCGTTCGGTCGCTACTGCTACAACCGGATGCCCTTTGGCATCATCTCTGCCTCAGAGGTATTTCACCGCATAACGGAACAGATGATGGAGGGCATCGAGGGGATGCGAGTGTACATCAACGATGTCATAATCTGGTCCACAACTCCTCACAAACACATCGATTGCCTCAAGCAGGTGTTCCACAGGATCTACGAGCATAGCCTCCGACTCAACAGGGCCAAATGCTCATTCAGTCAATCAGAAATCAAAATCCTTGGTGACCACATCGCAGCAAGGCGTGCGGCCGGATGCTGACAAGGTTTCGGTGATCAACGTCATGAAGACGCCAGAGGACAAGAAGGCGGTCCTCCGTTTTCTAGGGATGGTCAACTTCCTTGGGAAGTTCATTCCCAACATGGCCACAGCCCTCCGCCATCTTGTCAGAAAATCCACGGATTTCCAGTGTCTACCCGCTCATGAGAAAGAATGGCGTGAGCTGAGGGCAAAACTCACCAAAGCGCTGGCGTTTTTCGACCCCGTCAAGGAGACAGAAATATCCACTGACGCGAGCCAGGACGGTATTGGGGCTGTGCTCCTCCAACGGGATGACTCCTCCTCCTGGGCCCCAGTTGCATATGCCTCGAGAGCAATGACGTCCACTGAGCAACAGTACGCTCAGATTGAGAAGGAATGCCTGGGCCTCCTAACGGGAATCGACAAGTTGCAAGACTATGTGTATGGCCTCCCTAAATTCACGGTTGAGATGGACCACAAGCCATTGGTTCACACCATCCAAAAAGACCTCAATGACATGACGCCACGGTTACAATGCATCCTTCTCAAGCTACGCCGCTACGATTTTGACCTGGTTTACAGCCCGGGCAAAGAGCTCATTGTTGCAGATGTACTTTCCATGTCTATCACCACACTGTATGAGCAGACTGACATAATATGTCAAATAGACTCGCGGGTGCAATTCTGTGCCTCCAACTTCCCGGCCTCTGATGAGAGGGTGATTCAAATTTGTGAGGAAACGGCCAGGGATCCTCTGCTACAGCGTGTGATGCAGCACCTCACGAATGGCTGGCAGAAGGGCCAGTGTCCCCAGTTTTACAATGTCAAGGACGATCTGACGGTGGTAGACGGCATCCTCATGGAGCTTGACAGAATTGTGATCCCGCAGAGCATGCGAGTTATGGTGCTCAGCCAAATCCACGAGGGTCACGTGGGGGGTCGGGAAATATCGACGCGAGCTCGGGAGGCAGTCTACTGGCCGGGCATCAGCCAGGACGTCACCAACACGGTCCTCAATTGCCCTACCTGTCAAAAATTTCAGCCAGCACAGCCTAAAGAAACTCTACAGCAACATGAGATGGTGACCTCCCCATGTTCCAAAGTCGGTGTTGACCTGTTCCATGTCAAGGGGCATGACTATGTCCTCCTGGTAGACTATTTTTCCAATTACCCCGAAGTGGTCAGACTGTCTGACCTCACGTCGGCGGCGATGATTAAGGCATGCAAGAAAACTTTTGCCAGACATGGGATACCACTCACGGTGGTGAGTGACAACGGCCCCTGTTTTTTCAGCCAGAGTGGTCTGATTTTGCCCGGCTATACAACTTTCGGCACGTCACATCCAGCCCCCACTACCCACAGTCAAATGGGAGGGCCGAAAAAGAGGTCCACATTGTCAAAAGATTATTATGTAAGGCTGCAGAATCAGGCTCCGATTTCAACCTGGTGCTGTTGGCATACAGAGCGACCCCGCTGTCCACTGGGTTGTCTCCAGCGCAGATGCTCATGAACTGCACACTGCGAACGACAGTTCCAGCCATCCACATTCCAGACCTTGACCACTTCCCGGTCATACAGAAGATGCAGCAGTCTCGGGCCCAACAGAAATCAGCATACGACGCCCATGCCACAGATCTCCCCGAGCTGGTCTCAACTGATCGAGTTCGTGTACAGCTGCCTGAAGGCGGCTGGTCCCCCACAGCTGTGGTGGTCAAGCAAGTGGCCCCGAGATCGTTCCTCGTTCGCATGGCTGATAGCACTTTCCTACGATTCAACAGGCGGGTGCTGCGCAGACTTCCACGTCCGCCACCCAACCATGATGTCCCACCTCACACACTGCTTCCTCCGGACGCGTCCTGCCACAAGGCCACCGATCTACCAGCAATCCTACCGACCTCTGCGACCACAGCGTTGGAGGCAGTCCCGCCTGTCCAGGAGCAGGCGGCCCCTGATCCACCCTTGAGGCGGTCAACCAGAATTCGTCGCCCACCACAGAGACTAAATTTATAGACTGAATGTTGCATAACCATGTTATCTCATCGTTTTGACATCTGTACATATCATTTTGTAATGCTTTATCTGCCCTATATCTGCACTAGCGACACCTTCCCATGTACATAAGTTAGCTTCTGTAGATAGTCAAGTACCTATACACATCTTCACACACATGCACCTCAATATTTATTACCTGAACACATACTTTTAAAATAAAAGGGGGAGATGTCACAATATACATCCATGTATATGATGGAGTGCAGACAGGCAGTGATTGACACACAGGATGACCAGTGAGAACACAGAAGACAGCAGCCAATCACCAGACAGGACACGACCAGTATAAAGCCAGGGGGCACCAGTTTTCCCGCACTCTCGGGATCCAGCCTCTGAGACAGTCAGAGCTCGTGAGCTGCCAGTGCAAATACCATGTGGTAGCCAGTAAGTCTGGTCAGGCTAGCCTCAGGGCTCCAGTCAAGTCAGCATAGTGTCAACCCACAGTTAGCATGTAATATAGTTAGATGTTAAATAGAATCGTGTTGCATCTCACCAAGTGTTGGAAGCCTGTCTCTCTCTACACTGCATCAAATGCAGTCCACATAGACCCAGCCTACCCAACACATCATGAGCTAGACTGATTTGTGAGGGATGAGGGTTTGGGAGGGGGAAGGGGAGCAGCCAGAGAAGTGGAAGGAAGATTATAATCATTTCCAGGTCGGGCACAGGCCTGACCCAAACACAAAGAATTCCGTGAAATTAAGTTGGGAGGAAGTCCTGACATTGTCACGCACATGTGCAATATTGAGGTCAGCAGGTGCACACGGGTCAGATCTGCATCCACCAAGGACCAATTAAGGCCTTTAAAATGCTTATTGACCGAAATTTTACTTTACCCAAGGGATTTTGCACTCATAACGTGGGCAAAAGATGCAGGCGGATGTTAAGTTTTTATCAATTTGTCATCCAAGGATGGGATATATGGCTCATTGAGCACCAGATTGTTCATTTTATTTATGATTTTGCTGCTGTCATATATGAGTTTGGACAGTTTTCCTTTTGATTATGCTAGCTTTCGAAGTTGGGTCACCTAGAAATCTGTGCTACGCCCTTTCGGGTCCAATCCTGACTTTGTCATCAAACCCGCCAATAAGGGTGGGGTAGTTGCTGTCTAGAGTACCGGCTTCTACCTTACCAAGGCTGAGTACCAACTCTCAGACACCTCCTCCTACCTCCTCCTTGGACTGAGAATCAAGCCATTATTTCCAGGACTATCACTGGTCTAATCTCCTCTGGAGATCTGCCCTCCAGAGTCAAGATAGTCTCCCAACCCTGGGCAGCCCGCTTCTACCTCCTCCCCAAAATTCACACACAGGTCTGTCCCGGTATGCCCATCAAATTGTCCTGTTCCTGCCCCACTGAACTCATCTCTTTCTATCTTGGCTCTAGCCCCCTCCCACCACTCTTATATCATTACATTGACGACTAATAATCTACATCCCAGAGTACTTGAGATAGTAGCCCTAGAAATAGTAGATCCGTTGACGGTCATTTTCCAAAATTTTGTGGACTCTGGAATGGTTCCTATAGATTGGAGGGTAGCGAATGCAACCCCACTATTCAAAAAGGGAGGTAGAGAGAAAACAGGGAACTATAGACTATTGAGTCTAACGTCGGTGGGAGGAAAGTTGCTAGAGTTCATTATTAAGGATTTCATAGGACAGCATTTGAAAAGCAGTGGTATAATCAGACAAACTCAGCATGGATTTATGAAAGCAAAATCATGCTTGTCAAATCTACTGGAATTCTTTGAAGATGTAACTGGTAGAGTTGACCAGGGAGACCCGGTGGATGTGGTTTATTTAGACTCTCAGAAGGCTTTCGACAAGGTGTTACCTAGCATATTACTATGCAAAGTTAAACCACACAGGACTCTGGGTAGTGCCTTGAGAGGGATAGAAATCTGGTTAGCAGACATGAAGCTAAAAGTTGGAATAAATGGGTCTTTTTCTGATTGGCAGGCAGTGACTAGTGGGGTACCACAGGGATCTGTGCTCGGACTCCCAACTGTTCACATTATATATTAATGATTTGGGCGAGGGAACTAAATATAGTATTTCCAAATTTGCAGAAAATACAAAGTTGGGTGGGAGGGTGAGCTGCGAAGAGGATGCAGAGATGCTTCAGCAGGATTTGGACAGGCTGAGTGAGTGGCCACATGCACGGCAGATGCCGTATAATGTGGATAAATGTGAGGTTATCCACTTCGATAGCAAAAATAGGAAGGCAGATTATATTTGAATGTGTGTAAATAAAGAGAGGTGGATATTCAGCGAGACCTTGATGTCATTGTGCATCAGTCGCTGAAAGTAAGCGCAAGCTGCAGCAGTAAAAAAGGTGAATAATATGTTGGCCTTCATCGCGAGAGGATTTGAGTATAGGAATAGAGATGTTTTACTACAATTTTACAGGGAATTAGTGAGGTTACACCTGGAGTATTGTGTGCAGTTTTCATGTCCTTATCTGAGGAAGGATGTTCTTGCTATGGAGAGACTGCAGTGAAGGTTTACCAGGTTGATTCCTGGGGTGGCGGGACTGTCATATGAGGAGACACTAGACTGGTTAGGATTATATTAATTGGAGTTTAGAACAGTGAGGGGAATCTCGTAGAAATGTACAAAATTCTAACAGGATTAGACAGGGTAGATTCAGAAAGAATCTGGTGGGGAGTCCAGAACTAGGTGTTATAGTTTTAAGATAATGGGTGAACATTTTAGGTCTGAGGTGAGAAGACATGTCTTCACCCAGAGAGTGGTGAATCTGTGGAATTCACTACCACAGAAAGTAATTGAGGTGAAAACATTGTGTAATTTCAAGAAAGAATTAGATAACGCTCTTGGGGCTAGAGGGATCAAGGGTATTGAACTTGATGATCAGTCATGGTCATAATGAATGGCGGAGCAGGCTTGAAGGGACGAATGGCCTCCTCCTGTTTGTATTTTCTATGTATGTTTCCATGTTTTGGTGCCGCTTCATGTCCTTGTCTGGACCTGAAAAAATTGATCAATTTTGCTTCCATTTTCCACCCCTCTATCACCTTCACATGGTCCATCCCCGGCACTTCTTTTCCCTTCCTTTACCTGTCTATCTCCATTTCTGGGGAAAGACTATCCACTAATATTCATCACAAGCCCACCGACTTCCACAGCTACCTTGACTACAGCTCTTCACAATCTACATCCTGTAAGGACTCCATCCTATTCTCTCAGTTCCTTTGCATCTGTCGCATCTGTTCCAATGATGCCACTTTCCAAAATGATGCTGCTGACATGCCTTGATTCTTCCTTAATTGTGGTTTCCCTCCCACTATGGTTGTCAGGGCTCTCAACCTTTCCCAACCCATCTTATGCACCTCTGCTCTCGTCCCTTCCTCTCCCTTCCTGAACCAGGATAGGGTCCTCTTTGTCTTCACTTTTCACCCCACCAGCCACGCATTCAAAAGATCATCCTCCGCCAGTTCCGCCAACTCCAGCGTGATGCCACCACCAAACACATCTTCCCTTCACTCCTCTGTCAACATTCCACAGGGACCATTCTCTCCGGGATACCTTGATCCATTCCTCCTTGTCCATGCCATCTCAGAAGGTGCAACACTTGCTTCCTTTGTCCTCCCTGTTGACCATCCAAGGGCCGAAACACACTTTTCAAGTGAGGCAGCGCTTCACGTGCACCTCCTTCAATCTGGGCTATTGCATTTGCTGCTTCCAGAACGGTCCACTCTACACTGGAGAGACTAACGCAGACTGGGTGACCACTTTTCAGGACACCTCCGGTCCGTCCACAAGCAGGACCCAGACCATCTGTCGCTTGCCATTTCAACTCACCATCCTGCTGCAATGTTCCAGTCAAGCCCAGCGCAAACTGGAGAAACAGCCCCTCATCTTCCAATTAGGCAAGTTACAGCTTCTGGACTTAACACTGAGTTCAACAACTTCAAACTGTGAACTCTCTCCTTCACCTTCACCCAATTTTTATTTTCTATTTATTTTCATTTCTTCCATTGTTAATTTTTCAATCTCCTTTCCTTCCTGCTTCCCATCTTGTTTTTCCCTTACAACCATCTCCCCTCCCCCTACCTCACTAGGGCCATTATTGCCTTGGAACTTATTCAAATCTTATTTAAGTAATCTTATTTAAGTAATCTTGTAAAGTGATGTGGTGCATTTCCGTATGTAATGCGAGGTGGAGAGGAATTCTGTCATGTAGATAATTTGCCTGAAAGAGCATATTTGACAAAAGGAAATGATGATAACCTTCTGTGAAGTTCTCTGTTTTGTAAATCAGGATGTATTGAGTGCGTAGTGTTGAACAAAGACCATTAAGCTAATAAATGAACAAAGCTGATTTATTTACACTACTTAAATAAGATTCGAATAAGTTCCAAGGTAAAAGTTATTAAATTAAACTATACGATATCTCTAACTAGAGATCTCTCGACTATGCAACTAATCTCTCTCACGCCTAAACACCTTCTCCCAGAATCCCAGGATTCACATGATATTTATCTGACTGCTCCTTATCTCCATCTGGTGGTGAGAAGTATTAACATAAAATTGTTACCCTTTGTTTCCTTTACAATATACATATTATTACATCTTCCCTTTTATTCAAATTCTTCCTATCGTCCAAAGTGGAAATCACAAACTGAAAGCTTGGTGGCATCACAAAATCCAACAGTTGTGTAAAGTGAACAAAGGTCTTTGATCAAAACTAATCAATCAATACCACAGCTCCAGACATTAAATGGATTAGATGGTCAAAGTTAAAGTTCATGGCTGACACAGTTGGAAATGTTGATAGAGCAGAGTCAAGTTAATGGAAATAGAAAGAGAAGAAGGTACTTGAAAGAAAAAGAAGCCAGGTGGGCAACTGAAAGTATGTAAGACGTTCCTCTTTCTATTATTTCTTGTTAAATTATATTTTTGTTAAAGAACCACTGGTCTTAAGGAATAAGATTTTTTTTTTGTAAATTATTCTGGTAATATTGGTCATATGTGTTTTGATTGTGATCCAGTATGAATAAATATGCAACAACTGTTATATTTCAATTATTGTTGACATTGGTTTAGTCATATATTCTGGCAAATTATGTACATGTACCATTTTACATTTTAATGTGCAAGTTAGATTTTTAACTGGGGAAGGATTGTAAGAGCTGAGAATTTTATCATACAGCCCTGTAGTAGTTGAGGAGGAGTCTGGAAAGGACTCTTGGTTTGGGAAAAGTATATACAAGCAACAGTCCGAGACCCAGCCAGGACTATTCTGGAACCCCGGTTCCTACCTGGGCCTGGTTTTCTCATGTGGAATTAACGAACCCGCTGAGGGGTCTCTGCCCCCCACGGGAGCGCGCACTCCATGAGGCTCATGGGGAGATTAATCGGATTGACCCTGGGTCTAATGGGGGTTATAACATTTGTTAAGGATGTGCAAACAAAGGCTTTAATGTGGTTAATGTTATAACCCACATGGGACTTACCAGTTGGCAATGATTAAACTGCCTGTGAGCCTTGTTGAATCTGAGCTTCCCCGTTAAAGTGGGCGGGGAACTCTAAAACGTGTATATTTATCTTCTTTATAAAGTCGACTAATCTGGGTAACAACAAGAGAGACCCGGCTGGGATCTTTCGTGCTGTGTAAATAATAGTTATTGTAATAAAACTTTATTTCCTTTTAACAACTTGGTGTGGACTCCTTTGTGGTCTACAAAACTGGCAACAAGGGTTCCACTGGTTTGCTGTCGATGCTCCTACTGTCAGTTAAGCCACCTCCATAACCCTGCTGGATAAAGGTTGGAATCTTTTCATTTACCATGCATTTGTTCAGAAGACTGGACTCAGTACGTGGAAAGAATGCGCTACTTTTTCCGCACAAACGGTCATTTTGCTAACTGCCTGTGGCGCACATACCTACGGTGCGATACGGAGCCTCACATATTCTGAAACGCCTGACACTCATACTTTTGAGCAGCTTGTAACATTAGTGGGGCAACATTTCAACCCGACACCACCTGTAATTATGTAGAGGTATCGCTTTAATACAGTGGAAAGGACCCCAGGTGAGTCATCACCGAGTTTTTGCCGAGATTACGAAAGATAGCCAGATTCTCTTAATTTGGCACATCCCTCTCGGAAATTCTGTGACCGTTTGGTATGTGGCATCAATAATGTGTCTACTCAAAGGAAATTGTTGGCCGACATATCCTTAAACCTGCAGCACGCAGTGCAAAGTTTGCTATCTTGCGAGAGTGCTGAGCGAGGGCTGCAGGAAATCCAGGCAATGGATGTTAAAGCCTTCAGGCAATCAATCCCTCCCAGGGGCAGTACATCTAGTCCGTTGGTCGAAGACTAAGTCGTCCCGACGGAATACCGCCCCAGAATCTGCAGAGGGAGAACTGGGCCGTTGTGGGGCATATGGTCATAGGTCCCAACGTGAGAGCAAGCCTTAGGTCGGCCAGAGGTCCTGTCGCACCGGTAAGTGTCGATGCCTGCCGAGAGCCCGCACTTTCCGTCTGGATGAATCAGGGGAGGAGGATTGCATGCAGCTAAATTGTATGTCAGCGCCTCGGGTTGACCCATCAGAATTGCAGTGCAGGTGAATGGCCATCTATTGGATATGGAGTTTGATACTGGCGCTGTGGTTTCTGTTGTAAGAAGACAAACCTTTGACCGCATTAAGAAAGAGGTACAACACTTGGATTTGAGGGACACTGATGCTTCATTGGCCACTTTTATGGGCGAACTACTGGACATTGCAGGAACAACCTGCTGGTTTATGGATGGCAATCAGTGCACCTCCCATCAATTGCAGTGAAGGGACTTGGCCCCAGCTTGTTAGGTCGCGATTGGTTGAGCAGCCTAAGCTTGATTGGCAATACATCTTCGAGATAGAATCCAGGGGCCTGCGTGAAGTACTGGGAAAGTACCCTGAAGTCTTTCAGCCCGTATCGGGGAAAATCAAGGGTTCTGTGGCCAAAATCCATGTCAATTCGGCTGCGCAGCTGAGATATTTCAGAGCCCACCTAGTCTCTTATGTGTTACTGGCGAAAGTGGAGACCGAGCTCAGCCCACTTGAAGGATTGGGGATCATCCAACCCACATGATTTGCCAATTGGGCAGCGGCAGTGGTTCGTGTTGAAGTCAAGCAAGGTGGTTATGCGGGGATTATAAATTGACGGTGAATACGGCTTTGCGTTTGGACCGCTACCCGATGCCCCACATTGTGGACATTGATGTTAAATTAGCAGGTGGACCCTCATTTACTAAACTTGATAGAGTCATGTATGTTTACAACTCGAAATGGACTCTGCCTCCCGTCGTCTCGTCACTATCAACACCACAGTCTGTATGAGTACACCAGGTTGCCTTCAACATGTCTTCGGCCTGTGCCATATTTCAGGGGTGATAGAGAACATTCTGCGTGGGTTATTTAGATGATGTGCTTGGCACCCAAGCGACCGAGCAGGAGCATTTGGACAACCTGGCGGGAGGTCTTGGGCGTTTTTCGGAGTCTGGTGTCTGCTTGCGGTGAGCAAAGTGTGTTTTTCACACAAAGAGGTGGTGTACCTGGACTATTGGGTGGACCACAAGGACTTATACCCCATCGCAGAGAAGGTGCACGCCATTCAGCAGGCCCCTGCCACCTGGGAGCGTCATGGAGCCTTGAACATTTTAAGCGTCAGTGAACGATTACGGCAATTCATCCCGAATGCAGAATGTCCAAGGGCCTGGAGGTAGATGTATGGCTGCCATTTCACCATCATCACTGACCGCAAACCGTTGCTCGTGCTGTTTAAGTAGGAGGGGCTATTCCACATATCGCTTTCATGAGGATCCAGCGATGAGCCCTTTTGTTTTTGTTGGCCGTCTATGAGTCCTTGTTCAAACATGGCCGGGTACTCCATGGCGCATGACATGAAGCTGTTGCCACTCTTAACTTTATGGACTCGAGGGCAGCACGGTGGCGTAGTGGGTTAGCCCTGCTGCCTCACGACACCGAGGTCCCAGGTTCGATCCCGGCTCTGGGTCACTATCGGTGTGGAGTTTGCACATTCTCCCCGTGTTTGCGTGGGTTTCACCCCCACAACCCAAAGATGTGCAGGCTAGGCGGATTGGCCATGCTAAATTGCTCCATAATTGGAAAAAATGAATTGGGTATACTAAATTTATTTCAAAACACTTTATGGACTCGTTGCCAGTCACTGCATCTTGGATCCATGAGTGGGCCCAAATGGACCGGTTCTTTCCAAAGCTTGACATCTCGTGTTGTATAGGGGACGGCATTGACTGTTTCCAGGTGAATTTCTCACCTAAGGTGTTGAGTTTAGTGTGGAGGATGGTGTCCTGCTGTTGATTTAGGTGTGTAGTCATCCTAGAAAAGGGCAAGGGCTGGATCTTGCAAGAACTCAACCGGAGGTATCAAAAACTAAAATGTTAGCACGCAGCTACATTTGGTGGCCGGGCCTGGATGTGAACATTGAATGGATGACCCAATAATGCAGCATCTGTCAAAAGCTCCTACCCGCTACTCCCTTCCCTTGGGAGTGGCCGGGGTCATGTGGGAACGGTTGCATTACAACTTTGTCCATTTCAGGGTTCCATGTTCCTCCTGCTGGTCAATGCCCATTCAAAATGGCTGGAGGCCCATTAGATGGATGCGACAACCTCCAGAGCAACAATTTAGAAGCTGTATTTGTCCTTCAGTACGCATTCTCGAAGTGTTGGTGTGGTGAATCACAATCCTAGTAATTCACACTGTGTTATATTGTATGTGTTGTGTCTCTGTAAACTCGGTATACGAGCAGTTGCGCGGCTCTGCCCATAGGGGGAGATGAGGAGTTTGTACTTGGCTCCTCCCATGGTTCCGCCCATGGCTCCTCCCACTAACCGGAAGTATAAAGATCTGCAGTTGTGAGCCTGCTGCCAGTTCGTCTTGTCGCAGGCAGGCTCAGTTGTAAGACTATTAAAACCACTGTTCACTTCCTATCACGTGTCTTGTGAATTGATGGTCACATCAGTTGGTTACGAACAATGCCATATCCTTTACGAGTGAGGAGTTCTCTGGTTTTATGAACACAGTAAGAAGTCTTACAACACCAGGTTAAAGTCCAACATGTTTGTTTCAAACACGAGCTTTCGGAGCACTGCTGCTTCCTCAGGTGAATGGAGAGATATGTTCCAGAAACATTTATATAGACAAAGTCAGAGATGCCAGAAAATGCTTGGAATGCGAGCATTTGTGGGTAATCAAATCATTACAGATCCAGAGATAGGGGATAATCCCAGGTTAAAGAGGTGTGAATTGTCTCAAGCCAGAACAGTTGGTGGGATTTTGCAAGTCCAGGCCAGATGGTGGGGAGTGGATGTAATGCGACATGAATCCAAGATCCCGGTTGAGGCCGCACTCATGCGTGCGGAACTTAGCTATAAGTTTTTGCTCGGCAATTCTGCGTTGTCGCGTGTCCTGAAGGCTGCCTTGAAGAACGCTTACCCGGAGATCAGAGGCTGAATGCCCTTGACTGCTGAAGTGTTCCCCGACTGGAAGGGAACATTCCTGCCTGGTGATTGTCGCACGATGCCCGTTCATTCGTTGTCGTAGTGTCTGCATGGTCTCGCCAATGTACCACGCTTCAGGGCATCCTTTCCTGCAGCGTATGAGGTAGACTACATTGGTCGGGTCGCACGAGTATGTGCCGCGTACCTGGTAGGTGGTGTTTCCATGTGTAATGGTGGTATCCATGTCGATGATCTGGCATATCTTGCAGAGATTGCCCTGGCAGGGTTGTGTGGTGTCGTGGTCGCTGTTCTGAAGGCTGGGTAATTTGCTGCAAACAATGGTTTGTTTGAGGTTGCGCGGTTGTTTGAAGGCAAGTAGTGGGGGTGTGGGGATGACCTTGGCAAGATGTTCATCTTCATTGATGATGTGTTGAAGGCTGTGAAGAAGACGTCGTAGTTTCTCCGCCCCAGGAAAGTACTGGATGACGAAGGGTACTCTGTCAGTTGTGTCCCGTGTTTTCCTTCTGAGGAGGTCGGTGCGATTTTTTGCTGTGGCGCGTTGGAACTGTCGATCGATGAGTCGAGCGTCATATCCCGTTCGTACGAGGGCATCTTTCAGCATCTGTAGGTGTCTGTTACGCTCCTTCTCGTCTGAGCAGATCCTGTGTATACGGAGGGCTTGTCCATAGGGGATGGCTTCTTTAATGTGTTTAGGGTGAAAGCTGGAGAAGTGGAGCATCGTGAGGTTATCTGTGGGCTTGCGCTAAAGCGAAGTGCTGAGGTGACTGTCCTTGATGGAGATGAGTGTGTTCAAGAATGCAACTGAATTTGGAGAATAGTCCATGGTGAGTCTTTTTTTAAAAAATTTAGATTACCCAATTATTTTTTTCCAATTAAGGGGCAATTTAGCATGGCCAATCCACCTACTCTGCACATTTTTGGGTTGTGGGGGCGAAACCCACGCAGACTCAGGGAGAATGTGCAAACTCCACACGGACAGTGACCCAGAGCCGGGATCGAACCTGGGACCTCAGCGCCGTGAGGCAGTTGTGCTAACCACTAGGCAACCGTGCTGCCCTGTCCATGGTGAGTCTGATGGTGGGATGGAACTTATTGATCTCATCGTGTAGTCGTTTCAGTGATTCTTCGCTGTGGGTCAAAAGGAAAGAAATGTCATCGATGTATCTGTTGTTTCACGTCGGTTGAAGGTCCTGTGCAGTGAGGAAGTCTTGTTCAAACTTGTGCATGAAGATGTTGGCATATTGTGGTGCGGATTTGGTCCCCATGGCTGTTCCGTGCGTCTGGATGAAGAATTTGTTGTCGAAGGTGAAGACATTGCGATCTCGAATGAAGCGGATGAGGTGCAGAATTGCGTCTGGAGATTGGCAGTTGTCGGTGTTGTGTACTGAGGCTGTTGCAGCAATGCCATCATCATGGGGGGTGCTGGTGTAGAGTGCCGAGACATCCATTGTGATGAGGAATGTTCCTGGTTCAGCTGGTCCATGGGTGCTGAGTTTCTGTAGGAAGTCCGTCATGTCGTCTCCACATCATGGTTTTATGAAGGCTAACTGGATCTGGCATATCCTTCTGCCCCATGCCACATGGCTTTGAATGGGTTAGCGGAGTGGGTGGTTCAGATGTTCAAACAGAGGTTGCGGAAACTGCCTTCCAGATCGCTGGACATGGCCCAGTTTTTGTTTTGCGACCGGACCACTCCACTTGCTGTGACTGGGGTGGTCCCAGCTGAACTGCTGATGGGCCGGAAGTTTTGGACCCGCCTTAGTATGGTTTTCTTGAGCTAGGTGGGAGAGTTCGCCACAACCAAGACCTGCAAGGGCGTTGCCCCGCTTGACGCCGACCGCCCAGGCTCTGTATACTGGGTGACACGGTGTTTGTCCGAAACTTTTCAGACGGCGCCCCGTAGGCCTCCACAACCATCATCCACCAGGCAAGGGCTGCTTTCCTATCAAGTGCAAATGCAAGGTCAGGTAATGCGAAAACACCTGAATAACGTTCGGCCCAGGCGACCATTTCTTCGTAAACTTCCTCATCCACGGAATATTTTTGCCAAGCCGAACCCGATGCTTAAATCGACCAGAGCAGAGCCTCAAGGGGGTCCAGACATCGACATGAGAGAAGTAGTCGACACTGATTCGGATATGGAAGCGGGGGTCTCCGACGGGATATCGATGGCATACCAGGCCCAGACAGCGTTACTGCTATCACCTTCCAGTCGGAAACGACATTCGCCATCCCGATACATGCATGCCACCCGATCCAGCACAGCAGGTACACAACGCACTGTCATAGATGAACCGGGTGCGGCGCCCTCCTTATCTGTAGTCGTCTGAGGATTCTTTGGACTTTGCGGGGGAGGGATGTCACAACCAGCACAGGGCCTACTGGGTGTCAACAATTAGAATCCCTGTTACCCTCGACGTTAAGGGGGAACTCTAAACCAGGTATTATTATCGGCTGGTTTTGGTACTGGCAGGAAGTGATCCGGTGGCACGGCGGCGCAGTGGTTAGCACTGCTGCCTCACGCTGCCGAGGACCCGTGTTCGATCCCGGCCCTGGGTCACTGTCCGTGTGGAGTTTGCGCATTCTCCCTGTGTTTGCGTGGGTCTCACCTGCACAACCCAATGATGTGCAGGGTACGTAGATTGGCCACGCTAAATTGCCCCTTAATTGGAATATTTTAAAATTAAAATAAAATAATAATTCATCATTATAAAACTTTGTTTCATCCAACTATTCGGTGTGGATTCTGTCATAACCTGTATTCACATTATACATATGGAGCTGGGTATCGTGTATTCTCAGAATCCTTGGGGGAATACGTACTCCCCCAATAAGGGGAGGGGGCGACTAGCGTACTTCTGTTATAGGACCAGCCGACACTCTCTCAGTTGGTTAGTGCCCAGTGCCGTATATCCAGGGCTTTGAAATAAATTGTTGTTGTTTCACTCAACTTAGTGTGGATCCCCACTTCTTGCAGATACAAAACTGGCGATGAGGAGTAAACTTTGGCCACTGTCGACGCTGAGGCCTTACAGCTCCGCCACCTCCTGACGTTCATGGTGCAAGTGGGAGCCTGCATGTCTTCACTGTGCCGCTGAACGGACTTCTGGACGCTTTTGATGTGGGAGTCAAGGACTGGGCCCCGGTATACGGAATATATGCGCTATTATTTTTGTGGCAACAATATCGAGGAAGTAGAGCGGCAAAAGGCAATCCTGCTCACCACTTGAGGGGCCCATACTTATGGGATTATCCGGAGCCTCAGGTAACCTGCGGCACCAGACACCTGAACCTTTGACCAGCTTGAGGAGCTCATTAGTCAGCATTTTAGCCCACCACCCTCCGTGATTGTCCAGCGGTATGGATTTAACAAAGCAGAGAGAACCCCGGGTGAGTCGGTCACCGAGTTTGTGGCCCAATTGAGGAAGCTTGCCGTATTTTGTGAATATGGGGCTTCATTATCTGAGATGTTGGGCGATCGCCTCATCTGCAGCGTTGGAGACGCAAAGGCGGCTCTTGGCCGAGCCTTCCCTGAACCTACAACAGGCGCTACAGACCTCATTGTCTTGGGGACTGTTCTCCACCAGTCTGGCTTGGTCAGCTACCTGGTTCAGGTTGGAAGCTGGCCCATATATCATGTGGATCACCTTCGGTCGCACAGATTCCCCTTGGTTTGTTTCCTGATGTATCCTGTGGATCCAATCCTGCAGTCCGACAGGCCCACTGTGGCACCGCGTGCCAGCCTTGCTACGCATCCACAGGACCTATCCTCTTCCGGTTCCAACATGGAAACGCAGCCTTCTGCTGATGGACTCCGCTGCACACCTGCCTCATGCCGCTGTCCTACCGCAGCATTCCAGTGAAAAAAGGTTGCCTGGCGTGGTATTTGCCATCGGACCCAGTGCCTTGGGCAAATGATATTCCGCTGGAGCTGAAGCGAGTCCCTCGCCCCTCCTCTCCTTCTGTTTCTCCTCCTCCTCCATGTGTTTGGCCAGTGGAAGGTCCTTCGGACTTTGGGGCAGGAGAGATGTCATAACCTGTACTCATATTATACTAATGGCGTGGGGATCTCATATTCCCGGCATCCTTAGGGGAACACACGTTCACCTGGTAAGGGGCCAGGTGAACCAGCATACTTCTGGTATAGAATTGGCAGCGCCAAGTGCCACGTATCCAGGGCTTTTGAATAAATGGTTGTTGTTTCACTCAGCTTGCGTGGACTCCCCCTTCTTGCAGATACAAAAGATTCCTTCATAGTCTACAAAATGCCCCCCAACTGGAGGGCGAATTGTGCGCTATTCAGTCCCGGAACAATACTTAGTCTCCCAAACGGAGAATTCTGGCCCTGCTTTAATCCCACTCTCCTGCTTCTTCCCCTTTTTTTCAAGTAGACATGACATTTATTTTCTAAAATGAGATTACATTCTATTTAAAGAATGGTTTGTGGCGAGAGATTCTACTTCCCAACCACCTCCTGAGTGCTGTTCATTTTTGTGACTTATCTTGTTAAAGACCATTAGACCAAAAGAAATAGGAACAGGAGTGGGCTGTTCGGCCTCTCGAGCCTGCTCTGCTTTTCAATAGGATCATGGCTGCTCCGACGTTCCTCACATCCACTTCCCTGCCCTTTCTCCTTAACCCTCGATTCCCTTACTGATGAAGAATCTATCTCAGCCTTAAATATACACAAGGTCTCTGCCCCCTCAGCTCTCTGTGGCAAGGAGTTCCAAAAACTCTCAGCCCTCTTGAGAGAAGAAATTCCACATTTGCTGGATTCTGAATTCATCTCAGTCTTCAGGGCTATCACTGACTTTTGCCTCCTTGTATGCTTTTTCTTTCAACTTATTGCTCTCCTTAACTTCCTTGGTTAGCCATGGTTGGGTTATTCCTCACAGAATCTTTCCTCATTACTGGGATATAAAGCATTTCATTCAATGAGTTACCCGTAATGAATAAACTGCCTAGTTTGATATTTGCATTTCCGAGGCAGTAGGATTTTGTAGCTGCTTCAGGTGTCTGGGACCTGCCAGTTCTGCTTTGCCCAAGAGGGGGCAGCGTTGCAACACATCTGCTCAATATTGAAACTTGCGATAGGGATGCCAAACCACATCAAATGCAGAGTGTTGTGCAGATTGCAAACCAGCAGTTTCGATAACAGGCAACTGGAGACATTACAGGCCCATCAGAGCACAGCTCCTGAAAGCAGTTTGTTAAAGTTTGTTGGTCATGCAGAAATATTGTTCCAATAGATGCGTATTGCGGGGAGCGGAGCACCAGAGAGGCAACTCTCTTCAATCCCTTGCAAAGGCCTCCCACCAATATGCAAGGCAAGATTTTGGAAGTTTTATAAAGATATTTCTGAATTGTGGCACCGTTAATTCAGCTAAACTAACAGTTAAATAAATATGCAGGAAACTTCCACAACAAACCATCAAAATGACACATTTTTTCCAGTGAAATAAGAATACGCTTAGAGCCTTATATTGGCGGCTCATCATATCATGCATCTCCTCTTTCTAAAGTTGTTTTATCTGCTATGTCAAAATATTGTTTTGAGCCATGGGCCAATTTCTGTACTAAGTTGATTTATTTTTATAATATTCAAAAGCAAAATACTATGGATGCTGGAAATTTGAAATATGCAACAGAAAAAGCTGGAAAAAATAAGCAAATCTGATAGGATCAGTGTCGAGAGCAACAGCGTTAATTATTCAGGTCAATGACACTTCAATAGAACAGCATCTTGGTCCACTGCATAAGTCTGTAATTTTTGTTCCTTTGAAAGATGAGTTGATTACAAATTCATTAGCAGAACGTGTAATACTGGGAGTGCAACTGGGATTTGATGGAGCTGCCGTTTCAGAGCATAAATCAAGATGCCACTTCTAATCATGATTCGAATGTTAATATTCACCATGTTTACTTATAAAGGCTTTTGATTAATTCTACCAAGTGCCCCAACTCCAAAATAATGACCCACAGGGCTGTTTTCTTCTGCTTGTAATATGAAAATGAAATGAAAATCGCTTATTGTCACGAGTAGGCTTCAATGAAGTTATTGTGATAAGCCCCTAGTCGCCACATTCCGGCGTCTGTTCGGGGAGACTGGTACGGGAATTGAACCGTGCTGCTGGCCTGCTTGGTCTGCTTTAAAAGCCAGCGATTTAGCCGAGTGAGCTAAACCAGCCCCTAATATGAACATAACATGGAACATTTCCCTGGATCAGTATTGCTGCAGTTTTTATGATTTCACTAGAAATAGCAAGCTCTTAAAATTTCCCATTGTATTCACAATATCAAGAGTGGAAGCAGAGGAAATCTTCCCCAAAGGTTCCTGATCCTTAACAGTACCCTAACAGCTTCCAATCCTGACTCGAAACAATGCTACCATACCATCTAGAGTCATTGAGTCATACAGCGCAGAAATGAGCCCTTCGGCCATGTCTATGCCGACCTTCAAATACCAATCTATACTATTCCCATTTACCACCTTTTGGTCAATATGTGCTCGTCCAGATGCTTCACTGTTACAGGAGTACCTGCCTCCACCACCCTCTCAGGCAGCGCATTCCATCTTTCCACCACCCTCTGGGTAAAGAAAATGTTTCCTCAGATAAGCCACTTACTCCTCACCTTAAACCTATGCCCTCTGGTCCTAGACACTTCTGCCATGGGGAAAGGATTATTGCAATCTACCCTATCCCCCCTCAGCCTCCTCGGCTCCAGGGAAAACAAACCCAGCCTATCCAGTCTCTTCTCATAGCTGAAACTTTCCAAACTAGCAGCATCTTGATGAATCTCCTCTGCACCCCCTCCAGTGTAATCACATCCTTCCAATGATGTGGCGATTAGAACTGCACACAATATTCATCTGTGGCCGAACCAATGTTTTATAAGATTGTACCAAGATCTCCCTACTCCTATATTCTATGCCCTGGCTAATGAAGGCAAACATTCTGTATGCCTTCTTCACCATCTATCTACCTGTGCTGCCACCTTCTGGGATCCGTGCACTTGTCCACCAAGGCCTCCTTTGCTCCTTAATACTGCCCAGGAACCTACCGTTCACTGTGTAGATTCTCCCCTTATTAGACCTTCCAAAGTGCATCACCTCACGCTTATCAGGATTAAACTCCACCTGCTGTTGCTCTGCCCAACTTACCAGCTTTAGACTATCCTCCTCACTGTCAACTACACCATCTGCGTCATCTGGTATCATCTGCAAACTTACAATTATAACTTCTACATACATTCACATCCAAGTCGTTAATGTATATAACAAACAACAAGGATCCCAGTACTGATCCCTAAGGTGCACTGCTAGTCACAGGGTTCTAATCATAAAAGCAACCCTTTGCCTCCTATTAACAAGCCAGTTTTGGATCCAATTTGCCAACTTGCCTTGGATCACTTGGGCTCTGTGGGGAAATATTAAAACCAAGTTTTGAAAATATTAGTCTGTGGGAAAATGTATTGTGGGAACACATCAGCATTTTAGAATCCAGACCACAAATGTGACCATGTAATATACAAGTATGAATGATAGCATTGAGCGCCAATCACAAGTCGCAATTCAGAACTTAAGCCAGTGGGGGACAGGGAAGGCGTGGTACCAAAAATGTGCAGGTACAAAACCTTTGATGCACATGGTGCTCTCGCTCTTCTTTGTTCTCTCTCCATTATTCTCTTTCCTTTGCTCCTCTGGGCCTTTTGTTTCTCTTGTTTATATTTGAAATTGTACTAATCGGGCAGCACAATGGCGCAGTGGTTAGCACTGCTTTCTCACGGCGCTGAGGTCCCAGGTTCGATCCAGGCTCTGGGTCACTGTCTGTATGGAGTTTGCACACACTCCCTGTGCTTGTGTGGGTTTTGCCCCCACAACCCAAAGATGTGCAGGGTAGGTGGATTGGCCATGCTAAACTGCCTCTTAATTGGGGATAAAATGAAATGGGTACTCTAAATTTATATTAAAAAAAAGAAATTGTACCAATCAGGTTTTGCAATGAACTCAATTTCAAACTACCACCGGACCCCGACTCTAATTAGAAAATAAGAGATGCCACATTTTGGTGCTGCGAGCAGGGTCGCTGGAGGAAAAGGAACCGGAGATCTGGACATTGGATCTATCATTGGCCCTCTTTGTTTAAAAAAAGTCCTTGGCCATTGTTTAGACTCGGTAACAACTTTGAACTTCTCCGGTATTGTAGCTCAAATCCTTAACAGACGCCTAGATTTCGGCGGCACAAAGGAGAGGCATACCGTCCTGGCTAAAAAGCCTCATGGCTTGAGTCCCCTAAAATAATTGATATTACGGCAGAGGAAAAGAACAAACAGTTGCCTACCACAGTCAAAGGCAGGCAGGCCCCACTGGACATCGCCCAAGATGAGATCCTTTGGCCATTAAAAGAGTATGCAGAGCAGCAGTTGACTTATCCAAAACCTGTACCGAGATTGAGGAAAAGTATGGTATCTGCACAGGACAACGGTCCTTGGAAGATATTAAAAGGATCTGGGGAAAAAAGCGACCCATATGAAAGAAAAGGAACAAACCAAATGGTCCCCGGTCATTATTGGCCAGGTTTGAAAGCAGAACGAAATTGAGTCAATCCCAACATGATTGTGTGCTGACCAATGTGAAGAACCATCTGATGGCAGCCTGCAACCAGTAAAAAAAGGAAAAACTTAAATTGGAAAAGTTAGAAGCCGAAATCAAAGAACTTGGGTGGGATTCTCTGTCGGCCGCTCCAAAATCGGGAAATGTAATTGGGTGGAGAATCGGTTCCGACGCTGAAATTGTAGCGGGTGTCAATTTGATGCCAACTTGCAATTCTTCATCACCTTGACAGTTGTGCCAATGCATTCTGGAACGCACAAACAGTAAACGCTATTCGCATATCATTAATGGACGTGACCTGGTATTGTCCGGGGCCTGCACGATTCTTCGCCTCCGATGGGCCGAATTCCCACTTGTGCTTTTAAAACGCGTGAAACCGGCGTCGTGGCTGATGAGGGCGAGAGAGGAGGTAGGTCACAGAGGCGCGACTGTGGACTGCCGGGCCGCACACTGGGTGGGCTGCTTGTGGTGGGGGTCCCTGCCAGTGCCGGGGAGGGGGGGTGGTGTGAAGAGATAGGGAAATGGGCTGAGTGGCCAGGGTGACCCTCCACAGGACTGGGGCGGAGTCCAGGCAGGGCCGCCATTGCCGCGGCCTGCTGTGCATCCCACTATGGTGACCACCCACCATGGCCTCTGGTTCAGCAGAGTAACACCAGCCATATGGGTGCCACACCCCCAACACCAAACGGCTACCACCCTCCGGCGGGGCATCATGTGGCCCACTCTAGCGCAATGCCCACTGTAGCCCCAAAAGGGAGTCTACCGCTGGCAAGGGCAGTGCCAGCCGCCGGTAGCCCTGGCATCAGGGATGGTTCTAGTTCATAGTGTCGGCCCACCGTCCAACTGTCCGCTCCTTGGGAGTTTCTACCTCCACCTGATATACTGGATTAGCTGTGTGGTGCGCACCAGATAGTGCCCCAGAAGCCTCTTTACTAAAGTGCCCAACCTAGGTGAATGTCCCTGGGACAGTGGAGGGTGTTGGAGACAGCTGTGGTGGCAAATCCGTATCATCCCTGGATTTGAGCTTCAGGGTGTCCTGGGTCTCGGGTCCATGGCTCATGGCCGTGCAGCTCTCCTCATCCCTGCTCGACACCCAGGGCTCCGGCTGTGACACTGGCTGGGGGCGGGGGGCACCAAGGCAACATGCATGGTTAGACCATGGGCTGGGGGGGAGTGGGGGTGATGGCAGTGATGGTGAGGGTGGGTGTGAATGTGGTGAGGGGGTGGTGTTGGGGGAGGGGTTGACACATGTCACAGGGAACTGCAACTCAGCGGGATCTCATTTCCTCGCCCACAGGCGATCTCAACCCTGGCCACCTCCCTTTCCTCTGGGCTGCCAATCACGACCAGGGCCGTCTTCTCAGCCAAGGTGAGGGGCCGCAGGATCCCCGTCCAGCTTTCGCCCACTTCCGGCGGTTATGTGCAGCCTTCTCCTGGGAGGGAGGGGGGTGGGGGGTTATGGATGTGTGGGACACGGTTAGTGCCAGGGGCACAGTGCTGCTTATTCACACTGGCCTCCTGGGGAGGTTGTGCAGTTTTTTCCCTCACAGCTGGCCAGTCCGGACGATTGTTGCTGCTGTCGCTTACCGCCTCTGCCACCTGTGCCTAGGCACAGTAAATTGCGCCCGTGGCAGCCTCCTTCACGGGCCAGGGTACAGGGTCACCCCCCTCTCCTCCACTGTGTCCAGGAGGGTCTTTAGCTCGGGATCCGTAAATCGTGGTGCTGCTCTTCTTATTGCCATCTTGTTGGCTGGGATGGTGTGTGTGGGGAGTGAAGTGTGTATACGCAGCTGCAGCTTGTCAGTGTCCTGGGTGTCAATTACAAATCCAGCAAATCTGGCACCATTTCCCATAGGAATGGATTGTGTCCCACAGGGTGCCAGTGCTAGCCCCTCCCTAGTCGCTGAATTGGCCCAGGTGCGGCACTAGTTTTACTATCATGAAGTCCACGAATCCTGTGTCTACACAGGAATGGAGAATCCAGCCTCTTAAATCCGAAAACAAAGAACTTAAGAAACAATTGCACAAAGAACCAGTAACTCAACCGAAAAGGCCAGGGTCACCCTTGGATCGCCCACAAGTAAATTGTCCCGTTTCTACCCTTATCTGATTCTGGTCTAGAAATGGATTCTGAGTCTCTAGCGACTCTAGCGGAGAAAGTAGTTCAAGGGAGAAACTCTCTAATGCGTGGCTCAACCCTCTGAAGAAAAAACGAGTTAAAATTAAGTCAGAAGAAACTACTGGCGTATGTGGCAAGAAAACAATTAGAGGTAAATACGCCCAACATTATCAGCATGGCAGACCCAGAAAAAATTGATAAATGGTCTAAATAATTACCACCCCCCAGGAAAGGGGGAATGAAGACATGGTAACAGCTTGAACGTTTAAAGGGCACTTACCATCTCCACCCGTGGGAGGGGGTTCAGATCCTAACGGTACTGGTACCTAGACAAGAACGGAAGAAATTAAATAGAGGTTCGAGTCGCCCTTGGAGACGATGAACAGCTACTCGGGCCGGGTGGGCTGCGATCAAGCGCTGGCTGCAGGTTTTCAGCCCAACAGAAAGGGAATGGGGAAAGATCACGGCTTGCCAGCAAAAAGGGGCGGAGGTAGTGTTAGAGTATAACCAGCCATTCCAATATGCCTGGAACACTCGGGACTGAATGAAGAGGGACCTGAGAGTATGGATGTGAGCACTTGCAGACCCATGAAAGCTGCATTAGTCACTGGATTAAAACCAGAATTATCAAAGATGCTGAAGGTCACCCTGCCCTGATGGGGAGGCTGAGAAATAAGTTTTGCTGTATTAGTGGATCGATGTAACCAACTGGACCGGGATGTAGAACATAGAACATAGAACAGTACAGCACAGAACAGGCCCTTCGGCCCTCAATGTTGTGCCGAGCCATGATCACCCTACACAAACCCACATATCCACCCTATACCCGTAACCCAACAACCCCCCCTAACCTTACTTTTATTAGGACACTACGGGCAATTTAGCATGTCCAATCCACCTAACCCGCACATCTTTGGACTGTGGGAGGAAACCGGAGCACCCGGAGGAAACCCACGCACACAGGGGGAGGACGTGCAGACTCCAGACAGACAGTGACCCAGCCGGGAATCGAACCTGGGACCCTGGAGCTGTGAAGCATTTATGCTAACCACCATGCTACCCTGCTGCCCGATGTGGGAGCTAAACTCCAAACCACGCAGGCAGGATGGAACCCCAGGGATCCTAACAACACACAAGATAGACAACCTGGAAAATGTTACTACTGCAGCACGGAAGGCCACAGGGCCAGGAGGTGCAAAGAAAAAGGATGAGGAAGACGTCGTCAGGGAAACAGCCCAACATACAGACCAAGCACGCCCTCTGGTGGCGACATCCTCTTGGAAAGATTCAAGCAGCTGACACCACAGCAACAGGAGTTACTGGAGGTTGTAAAGCGCGAGGATAGCTCACCCTCGCTTTTCCAGCACTTCTACTGGCACTGATCCAACAGCGAGGAGATGGATTGTCTCTCGGCGATCAAGGATGCAGGAGCCGAATTAACATATTTGCCCCTATGATATAAAAACTCTTTGCCTCTAGATAGAATCTTAGAATTTACAGTGCAGATGGAATGACGGGGTGCAAATTGACCACAGTGCTGGGGACTATGGTTTGATAATCAGGAAAACTCAACCTATGCTCCTTACCCTTCTGGGCATGGGGGTCCTGATTCAGTTGAATTTCTCGTTGCATTTTGAAGATGGCGAGGTAACATGGTCATTCGGAAGCCTGAAGAAAATGAAATGAAATGAAAATCGCTTATTGTCACGAGTAGGCTTCAATGAAGTTACTGTGAAAAGCCCCTAGTCGCCACATTCCAGCGCCTGTCCGGGGAGGCTGGTACGGGAATCAAACCGTGCTGCTGGCCTGCTTGGTCTGCTTTAAAAGCCAGTGATTTAGCCCAGTGAGCTAAACCAGCCCCTAGGAGGGGGAGTTGAAAAGAAGGAGGAGTTGAAAAATCACCCAGTTCTGTTCTGTTGGCATCCAACACTGAAGAACACCATGAACAAGACCTGCGTACCATGTTGGACCACCTCCACCTGAGAGGACATAAAGCCAGCATTGCCAAAGCATAAATTGCCCAAGAAGCAGTTGTGTACCAGGGACAACAGATTTCAGAAGGAAAGTGAGAACTTACCCTGGATAGGACCACAGCCATTCGGGCTGCCAAACAGCCCACTACTATCCAGGAACTCAGGTCCTTTTTGTGTTTGTGTAATTTTAACCAAAATTGGATCGACTGAGGCACACAGCTGGCTCAGCCATTGAATGACATCTTAAACAGGAAGCGGAAATCCAAGGAAGCCATTGCCCTCACGGGAGAAGAACACAAATCTAAAAATGACCCTGTGTTCGGCACCGACTCTGGGAATTCCTGACAATAGGAAGCCATTTACTTTGTTTGTCCATGAGAAAGAAGGATACATGACAGCAATACTGGTGCAAGAACATGGAGACCAGCAGAGATCCATTGGATACTATTCGGGAAAACTGGACGCAGTGGCCCTGGGATGGGTAAGTTGCCTGAGAGCCATGGAAGCCACGTGTCAGGCTGTAAGGGCCACTGCGGGTCTAGTCCTGGACCAAGAGTTAACCATCAATGCCCCCACGCCGCACACCTTCTGCTGTCTATGAACAGAGTGTCCCAGGTGACCGCAGCCAGGTGGACAAGATAGACAGCGATCCTGGAGGCCTCCAATCTCCTCATTGTCTGGGCTAGCCCGGTGATCCCATCTTCTATTCTCCCGCTGCACCTTGAGGAGCGAGAGGGGCATGACTGTGTGGAGATCATGAACAAAATGGAGGAATCAAGCTCAGCAGCCAAAGAACCATTACACAATCCATACCTGACCCTGTTTACAGATGGCTCCTTCTTTGTTGTCAATGACACCCGTAAGGCAGGATGGGCGGGCACAAGCCTACACGATGTAACAATGAAACTGTAAAAAATACTGGAAAATGCTGATAAATACCGGTTTGGCCTCAGCTGGAGATTTCCATACAATTCTGGCTACCACATTACCGGAAGAACATAATTGCTCCGGAGAGAGCAGAGAAGTGATTGACAAGAATGTTGCCAGGGCTGGCAAATTGCAGCTGTGAGGAAAGATTGGATTGGCCAGGGTTGTTTCCCTTAGAACCAAAAGGCTGAGAGATGACTTGATTGAGGTGTACAACATTGTGCGGGGACTAGACAAGAGACTTTTTTCACCTGGCAGGGAGGTCCACTACGAGATTCAAGGTGATTGGCAGAACATTGAACATAGAACATACAGTGCAGAAGGAGGCCATTTGGCCCATCGAGTCTGCACCGACCCACTTAAGCCCTCACCTCACTTCCACCCTATCCCCGTAACCCAATAACCCCTCCTAACCTTTTTGGTGACTAAGGGCAATTTTATCATGGCCAATCTGCCTAACCTGCACGTCTTTGGACTGTGGGAGGAAACCGGAGCACCCGCAGGAAACCCGTGCAGACCGGATCCGCACAGACAGTGACCCAGCGGGGAATTGAACCTGGGACCCTGGCACTGTGAAGCCATAGTGCTATCCACTTGTGCTACCGTGCTGCCTAGGTTAGGCTGAAGGGTTAGGAAAACCTTTTTCACCCAGTTAATGGTATGTTCTGGAATTTGCTGCACCACTGGTGGTTGAGGCAGAAACCCTCAACTCTTTTAAAAGGTATCTGGATATATACCTGAAGTGTTGTAACTTGCAAAGGCTATGGATAGGGTGTTGGAAGGAAAGATTAGAAATGGGCAGCGAGTATATTTTTCATTGGCGCATACCTTATGGGCTGAATGGACTCTTGCTGTGCTGTAACATTTCTATGGTTCTATATTTACTACAATGGAATCAGAAATGATAGACGTCACTTGTATGACGAAACTGCGGAAGTTGCTGTTCTTGGAGAAGAGAAAGCCAAGAGGAGATTTAGTAGAGATAATTAAAATTATGAGTTGAGATTCAGTAAGTAAAGAAAAACTGCTCCATTGCCAGAAAGGTCAGTAATTACAGGGCACAGATTTATGATGATTGACGAAAGAACCAGAGGTGACATGTGGGTGCATTTTTTACACACACTGGAATGCACTGTCTGAAAGGGTGGTAGAAGCAGATTCAATACTAACAATCAAAGGAAAATTGGATAAAATCTCAAAGGGAAAGTATTTCAGGCCGGGGAGAGAGGACCAGGAGAGTGTGATAAATTGAATAGTTCAACTGAAGAGTTGACAAAGACATAATGGTCTAAATAACTCTGTGCTATATAGTTTATGATAAATCCTGTTGTCATATCACCTGTTTCCAAAGAAAATAAATTCTACCATTGCTTCTAATTCCAACCCTCAAAAGCACCACAATGTCTCCCGATTCAACCCAAAATAGTGCAGCCCAATCTCCTGATTGTCACCTTAAACAGTCCCACTCACTTGGGAAGCAAAGAAGAACAACGAACAATACAGCACAGGAACAGGCCCTTGGCTCTCCAAGTCTCTTCCGGTCTTGATAATAACCTTGGCCAAAACCCTCAGCACTTCCTTGTGCCGTATCCCTCTATACCCATCCTATTCATGTATTTGTCAAGATGCCTTTTGAATGCTGTTAATGTATCTGCTTCCACAACCTACCCTGGCAACGCGTTCCAGGCACTCACCACCCTGTGTAAAATGACCTGCCTCGCAAATCTCCTTTAAACTTTGCCCCATGGAACTTAAACCTATGCCGCTGGTGACTGACCCCTCCATCCTGGGAAAGAGTGCCTCCCCATCCACTCTATCCATGCCTCACATAATCTTGTAGCCCTCTATCAGGTCACCCCTCAACCTCTGTCGTTCTAATGAAAACAGTCCGAGTCTATTCAGCTTCTCCGCGTAGCTAACACCCTCCAAACCAGGCTACATCCTGATAAACCTCCTCTGCACCCTCTCCAAAGCCTCCACATCCTTCTGGTAGTGTGGCGACCAAAATTGTGCGCAATATTCTAAGTGCGGCCTTACCAAGGTTCTATACAACTGTAGGATGACTTGCCAGTTTTTATACTCGATGCCCCGTCCAATGAAGGCAAGCATTCCATATGCTTTCTTGACTATCTTTTTCACTTGTGTTGCCATTTCTCTACCCAAGTCTCCAACCTATCTATGTCCTGCTGTATCCTCTGACAATCCTCAACACCATCCGCCACTCCACGAACCTTGGTGTCATCCGCGAACTTACGAATCAGACCGGCTACATTTTTTAAAAAATCATTTATGTATACTACAAACAACAGAGGCCCCAGCACCGATCCCTGTGGAACACCACTAGTCACAACCTTCCATTCAGAAAAACACCCTTCTCCTGCTAACCTTTGCCTTCTGTGACTGAGTGAGTTCTGTATCCATCTTACCACCTCACCTCTGATCCCGTGTGACTTCACCTTTTGTACCAATCTGCCATGAGGCACCTTGTCAAAGGCTTTACTGAAGTCCATGTAAACAACATCCACCGCCCTCCCTTCTTCAAGTCATCCTTGTCACCTCCTCAAAAAACTTGATCAAGTTAGTGAGGCAGTACCTCCCCTTCACAAAACCATGCTTCTATTGTTAATGAGTCCATTTGTTTCCAAATGGGTATAAATCCTATCCCTGAGAATTCTCTCCAATAATTTACCTACCACCGACGTGAGGCTCAGCGGCCTATAGTTTCCTGGATTATCCCTACTACCTTTCATAACCTTGTGGATAGCACAATTGCTTCACAGCTCCAGGGTCCCATGTTCGATTCCAGCTTGGGTCACTGTCTGTGCGGAGTCTGCACATCCTCCCCGTGTCTGCGTGGGTTTCCTCCGGGTGCTCCGGTTTCCCCCCACAGTCCAAAGATGTGCGGGTTAGGTGGATTGGCCATGATAAATTGCCCTTAGTGTCCAAAATTGCCCTTAGTGTTGGGTGGGGTTACTGGGTTATGGGGATAAGGTGGTGTTCACCTTGGGTAGGGTGCTCTTTCCAAGAGCCGGTGCAGATGGGCCGAATGGCCTCCTTCTGTACTGCAAATTCTATGATGATAAACAGCGGTACCACATTAGCTATTCTGGGATCTCACCTGTAGCCAATGAGGATACAAATATGTCAGTCAAGGCCTCAGCAATTTCTTCCCTTGCTTCCTTCAAAATTCTGGGGTAAATCCCACCCAGCCCAGGAGACTTATCTGCCTTAATATCTTTTAAAAGACCCAATACCTCCTCCTTTTCGATGTCAACATGACCCAGACTGTCCACACACCCTACCCAAGAATCATTTTCCACAAAGTCCCTTTCTTTGGTGAACACTGATGCAAAGTACTCATTTAGTACCTCGCCCATTTCCCCCCACTGTCCTTAAGTGGTCCAATCCTTTCCCTTGCCACCTTCTTGCTTTTTACATATGAATAAATAGCACTGAGGTCAGAGAGGTAAAAATAGAGAAAGTGACACCAGAAGAAGGGAGAGAGTTGATTGGTGAGTAGCTCGTGGGGTTTTCCTTGCTTGGATGAAATCAGGAATGAGTCTTTAATTTATTTCTGGTAGTTTAAGATAGTTATATAATAAAGACATTTAAAATATTCCTTCTGTTCTGGTGCTTTGGTAAGTCAAGGTGCAGAAAAAGAAAGCAACTCACAACAACTTATACAACAGGTACAATGTATTTGCTATTTGTCAAAATAAGGATACAGACTGTTAGAAAGAGAGCGAGAATGTGGACCATGGTATGTTGGAGCAGGAGACTGTCGAAGGCAGGAAGAGGCGTTGGAGTCTTTTGTGGTGGCTGTAGGGTATTTGATAATTAGGGGGAGAAATAACATCATTTGCAGGCAGGATTCTAAGTGCAGCATGGTATGTTGCTTAGTTAGTGCCCAGTTGAGAAACACCTTGAATCAATTGAAAGGATATTGGAAGGTGAAAGGGGGACAATCCAGTTGTGGTGATCTGATGGCACCGTTTAAGAGTTGGGACTAGAAGCTATAGTGTTGGACTATTGGAATGGTAAAAGGCCATTCATCTCTCAAGCCTGTCCCGTCAATCAATGAGATAATGACTGATAAACCACACTGCTGCCTTTGCACAAATCCCCCAATATCTTTAGTTAGCAAAAATATATCAATCTCAGATTTAAAATTCACAATTTACCTAGCATGTGTGAGATTTTGGATGGACAGGTGGTGAAAGAAACAACTGGAGCCTTTTCTTTATATCCTCACAAGCTTTTCACAGAGACACACATATCATGCACCTCTAACCCACAATTTTCCACATGCTCTTATGAATGCAGGTTAGCTTGAATAAATACAATTAACTACCAGTTTTATTTTATTCATTCAGGGGCTGTGGGCATCACTGGCTATGCCAACATTTGTTGCCCAGCCCTAACTGCCCTTGAGCTGCTGGCCAATCAGAGGTTGGCAATTCCTCATTCCACCAGAGTAATGGGTGCAGGCCACAGTTGAGTAAAGATGGGATGGGGGTAGACCATAAGATGTAGGAGCAGAATTAGGCCACTCGGGCCATCGAGTTTGCTCCGCCATTCAATCATGGCTGATATTTTTCTCATCCCCATTCTCCTGCCTTCTCCCCATAACCCCTGATCCCCTTATTAATCAAGAACCTATCTATCTCTGTCTTAAAGACACTTAGTGATTTGGTCTCCACAGCCTTCTGCGGAAAAAGTTCCACAGATTCACCACCCTCTGGTTGAAGAAATTCCTCCTCATCTCTGTTTCAAAGGATCGTCCCTTTATTCTGAGATTGTGCCTTCTGGTTCAAGTTATTCCTACTAGTGGAAACATACGCTCCATGTCCACTCTATCCAGGCCTCGCAGTATCCTGCAAGTTTCAATAAGATCCCCCCCCTCTTCCTTCTCAACTCCAATCAGTACGGACTCAGAGTCCTCAACCATTCCTCATATGACAAGCTCTTCATCCCAGGGATCATTCATTTGAACCTCCTCTGGATCCTTTCCAAGGCCAGCACATCTTCCTCAGATATGGGGCCCAGAACTGCTCACAATACTGCAAATGGGGTCTGACCAGATCCTTATGGAGCCTCAGAAGTACCTCCCTGCTCTTGTATTCTAGCCCTCTCGTCATGAATGCTAACATTGAATTTTCCTTCTTAACTGCCAACTGAACCTGCACAGAAGCCTTAAGATAATCTTGAACAAGGACTCCCAAGTCCCTTTGTGTCTTTGATTTCCTTGGGATCATTTTCCCATTTAGAAAATAGCCTATGCCTCCATTTCACCTTCCAAAGTGCATAACCTCACACGTTTTCACATTGTATTCCATCTGCCACTTCTTTGCCCACTTTCCTAACCTGTCCAAGTCCTTCTGCTGCCCCCTGCTTCCTCAATACTACCTGTCCCTCTACATATCTTTGTGTCTACTGAAAACTTAGCAACAGTGCCTTCAGTTCCTTCTTCCAGATCATTAATGTATATTGTGAAAAGTTGTGGTCCCAGCACAGACCCCTGAGGCACACCACTAGTCACCGGCTGCCATCCTGAAAAAGGCCCCATTATCCCCACTCTCTGCCTTCCAAAGTCAGCCAATCCTCTATCCATGCCAGGATCTTACCCTTAACACATTTAACAATCTCCTGTGCGGCACCTTGTCAAAGGCCTTTTGGCAATCTAAATAAATCGTGTCCACTGGTTCTCCTTTGTCTAATTTCCTTGTTTTCCTCAAATAACTATAACAGATTTGTCAGACATGACCTGCCTTTGACAAAGCCGTGCTGGCTCAGTTCTATTTTACCATGCACTTCCAAGTACTCCGCAATCTCCAAAATCTTACCAATGACCGAAGTCAGGCCAACCGGCCTATAATTTCTCGATTCCTGGCTCTCTCCCTTCTTAAATAGCGGTGTTACATTAGCCACTTTCCAGTCCTCTGGCACACTCCTTGCCTCTAGTGATTCCTGAAAGATCATCACCAATGCCTCCACAATATCTCCTCAGCAATCTCCTTTAGAATCCTGGGGTGTAGTTCATCCGGCCCAGGTGATTTTCCACCATCAGACCTTTCAGTTTCCCCAGAACCTTCTCCTTTGTGATGACCACTACACTCACCTTTGTCCCCTGATTCTCCTGGAGCTCTGGCATCCCACTGGTGTCTTCCACTGTGAAGACTAATGCAAAGTAACTATTCAGTTCCTCTGCCATTTCTTTGTTTCCTATTATTACTTCTCCAGCCTCATTTACCAGTAGTTCAAGGTCTATTTTTGCCTCTCTCTTATCTTTTATATATTGAAAAAAACTCCTCCTGTTTTCTTTTATATTACTGGCTAGCTTATACTCATAATTCATCCTCCGGCCCCTTATTGTTTTTTTAGTTGTCCTTTGCTTGCTTTTAAAGGCTTCCTAGTCCTCTGGCTTCCCGCTAATCATCGCCACTTTGTATGCTTTTTCTTGCATTCCAGGTTTTAAATCTATCTGTAAGTGGATTATGGTCCGTATAAATTAAACTTTGTTTATTGCTTCCCTGATGTGTCATTAGCTCTGAGCCGGAGTTCCTCAAGCCGCCAACATTTACTACAGAGGTGCTCACTGGGAACCACTGTTATGGGCCAGGGTTTAAAAAACTCTTCTTGTTCTGCTAGGGCTGTTCTTTCTTTTTCCCTTTCTTCTCTCTCCTTTTCTTTTTCTCTGATCTGTACCTCCCTTTCTCTTTCTTTTTGTTCTGTTAGGGCTATTCTTACTTTTTCTCTCATTTCGTATTCAAGCCGCTTTAATTCTTTTTCATGTTCAAGCTGCTTGATCTGTAATTGAATTCTTGCCATTTCCAATGATTCTAACTGTGTCTCGGGAAATTTTAAATGCTCAGCTACCACCGCAATTACTTCTTCTTTTCGTATTTTGTCAGGCAATGTTAACTGCAAAGTTTTTACCAAATCAAAAAGCCTTCTTTAGTCTCTGTTTGTAAGGTACTGTGTGTGACCTTCTCCACCCCAAAAAATTTCTGAGCCTCTGAAAGAGCCATTGTCCATAACACACTCCTTACTTAAACTGGAATACAACATCTGAAAAGCAAACACAAATATGCTCATCCCTTACTGTCTTTAAGTTCACTAAACCAACCCAATCGCAAAAGATAGACTTTTACCCCATAAGCCCCCAATTTGTTATGGGCCAGGGTTTAGAAAACTCCAAAGTATATCATGGAGTTCACCTGACTTACTACTGTTTATTGATTTTGGTTATGATGAGCACAAGGGCCTGCCTTTCAGTTTTATTCAACAGAGGCCTTAAGCACTTTTAATCAAAAACAAACTTTATTCTATGAATTTAGTTAACATTTTTATAAACACACAATAAGCATTTTTATCAACTACAAATACCCCACACAGCTACAGTGCTCTATGTACAACATTTAATAAATTCCCCCCTTTAACTGTTCCAATTTAATAATAAGATCCCATAAACCAGAAAACCCTTTTGAAAGGGGGCCCAGCATTATAGCACTCAAGACCTGGTATGGATGCTCCTGTTTCCTTTCCAAAACAGCAGGTTTAAATTCCTTCCAGAAAACAGTTATTTCTTTTCAAGTTATCAAGCAGTCTGGAAACAGCTTTTAAAATGCAGATAGAGAAAAACCTTCTCAACCTGGCCAGAATAACAGCAGTTCAAACTCAAAGTGAAAGTAAAACTCAGAGCCACAGCCAGCTCCCAACTCAAAAATGAAAGTAAAAACCCAGAGCCACAACCCAGCTCCAGCCACACAATGACATAATTGAAGCCATGTGATAAGACAAAAATATTCCTTAAAGGGACAGTCCCATGAAACCACAATGGGGTCCACCAGCTCCCGCATCATGTATGAACAACTCATCACCTGACCCTCATCTCTAATTTATTTAATTAGCTTTTAAGTTGGATTTGATTATTTTTTAATTTAAACCTTTTTATTAATATTTCTCCTTGTTACCTTAGTCTCAATGTAATTTAGAACCAATAGTTTAAATGGATTTTGAGGGCCTGGGCATGCTCCTATGATGGTCTGATTGAATATGATGCTATAATCATGGAGTTGGGTGTAATCATGAGATTGGATTTGATCCTATGGGTTGTGGGGAGGGGGTTGCTGGCTTGAAGGGGACAGGAGATCAGAATAAATCTAAGCATTTTTTGAATTCTCATGCAGCCAGATTAAAATTTATAATATCCCAATTGGCCAATTCTATTTTTAGTGTCAATGCTATGTGTTGTGATTGGATATTCTCATATAATTGAGGGAACGGATTGGCTCCTTTAATAAAGGAATGAGATGTGGTCCAATGATTAAGGGATTAGATATGATCCTGTTGTGGGACAATCAGATGTGCTCGGTAGCCATGTAAAATGGCCACCTGCAAAGGACCATGGGAATTGTGGTCAATTTGGGACACAGCCAGGTACACAGCCTCTGTGTATTGTGCAAAGAAACCAGACTTGGCTGAAACTTGCATCTGCTGAGACTCAATTATCATTTTCCCCAAGACAATAGCATTTGCATTAAGGACCATCAATGACAGCAGACTAACCAGTGCCACCCCCCCCCCCCCCCCTTATTTGGCAAGGCCTACATGCCAGGGACAATGATAGCTAGGACTCGCCCAGCAATTGAGGCATCCATCCCCTAAATGGCTGTGATCGATGAGTGTGATTGGAAGTCCTATCGACCCATTGGACCTGGAGTAAGGACCGCCAAAAGGGCGTGAAAGAGGCAAAGGATAAAAAGCACCTCGCACTAGAGATCGATCTCTTTTGGGACCGGCCTGTGCGCGACCAACTGCAGCAGAACAACCAAGTTCAAGGACCCATGACCATTCCTGAAGGACGAGCCCAGCTGAGATGAATCCAACAACTTCCAACCGACCACGTGGACCTGGATAAAGGCCTTATCTTGCACAGTGCCAATCACTCGAAGTTAAGTAAAGGTCATCTTAGTCGTTAGGTGTAGTTAGCACGGAGCCGCGCGTGTTATTGCATAGAGATACAAGTCTTGTGTTATTAATAAACTGTGTTTTTGAGCTAATATACTGGTTGTGTGATCATTTGGTCAATATAAGAAACAGCTTGTGGCTCACGTAAAAGAAAAGGGCAACAGCTCCAATACACAAGGGGTTGGATATTTACCTCCAATTACAGGATTAATTGTACTCCAATAATGGTTCAATTGAATAAACTCCAAGAATGAAGAGATTTGACATGAGTCTATAATCAAGGGTTTGAATGTCATCCCATGACCAAAAGATTTGATTTGCTACCAATGGAGAGATTTCATTACTCCTGTTAACACAGGATTGGATGCGGTACTACAATTGAGCGTTGGGATGTGGTGGCATAATAGAGGGTTTGCATGCTCCTACAATGTATGAGGTCGGATGTGTTTCCATAATGCTATAAATGAATATGCTTCTACAATTGCGGGGTTGGGGGATGAACCCCGGGAGGAAATCCATGTCGACACAAGGAGAAGGTTGGATGTGATCAT
Organism: Scyliorhinus canicula; assembly: GCF_902713615.1. Lineage (NCBI taxonomy): Eukaryota > Metazoa > Chordata > Chondrichthyes > Carcharhiniformes > Scyliorhinidae > Scyliorhinus > Scyliorhinus canicula. Next base: position 152,304,530 of record NC_052155.1, read on the forward strand.
ATAATCAAGGGAATGGCTGTGTTCCTGTAAAGGTGCGATTGGATATGCTCCTGTAATTGAGGAGTGGGAGCTGTAATATGATTTGGTCTATTTGATTATTGATCATTATTGATTATTTATGTCAGTGTTAATCATAGTAGTTTGATGTGCACATGGATGCTGATATAATTTATGAATTGGTTTTGTTCCAATAATTGAGAGATTGTATGTGCTACTCTAATGGAGGCATTGAATGTCCTCTAGTAATACAAGGTTAAATAAATTCTTAAAACAACAGATTTGATATGCTCCTGTAATTATGTGGTTCCATGTGCTGTTTTCATCAAGAGTTCTACTATAAATAAGGCTCCTATAATTGAGGGCCTGGACATGCTCCTGTGATGGTGTGATTGAATATGATGTTATAATCATGAGGTTGGGTCTATTCCTGTGATCATGAGATTGGATTTGATCTTATAATCAAGGGGTTGGATGTACTCCTGTAATCATGGCATGGGATATGATCCTATAATTGTGAGCTTGGAAATGCTCGGGGAATCAAGCAAATGGATGTGTTCCTATCATCAATGGATTAGCTTTTTAGAACCGTGTACAGTTTTACTTGGAGCTAGTATACTTGGTCATGGATTTTGTTCTACATTCGACAGATTCAATATGCTTCATAATTAAGCAGTTGAATCGGCTGTTCATTTCTCATTGGCTGGCAGCTCTCGGGAGTGGGGGTGAGGGTGGAATTTCTGCGCCCAGAAATTGGGAAGGCCTGCCGCTGGCCTCACTCTACCATTACCAGCAAGCCAGGGGATCAACCCTGTATCAATGAGTGTAAGCAGACGTACCAGGCATTCCAATGAATGATTGGCAAACTTGTAATACAACACAGGATTACGTGGCTGCTAACAGCAGGAACAACGTGCGATAGACAGATTAATAAATTCTACAGCCAATGGATCAGGTCAAAGCTCTGCAATCCTGCTATATCCAGTTGTGATTGGTGATGAGCAATTAAACAACTCACTGGTGGAGTTCAGCACGTCAGTGAAAACAACGAGATTGCAAATGCTTCAGGCATTTTCAAGTACTGCGGAGATCCATCCCCATCTCCTTCCAAGGTTCCCAGCTTCAACGGTGCCACAATTCAACCAATTTGATTTCCTTCAGCGAGATCTATGTCAACTTTCAACAAGTAACTCCTGACTTTTAACTCCCTCCTTTTCTCTTCTATTTATTCTTTATTTGCTACAAGTATCCTAATCTTGCTTTGTAACCTTAGTTTTCCCTGTGTCCATTCATGATTGTTTTTTAGCTGATGCTCCAGGCCCATGTCCATCACGTCCGTTTCCACATTTTTACCCCTTTTCTTATGTTTATTCTCTTTTCTCTTTACACCTCCTAGACTCTCTCTCTTGTCATCATACCTGGTTTCATTTGCCCCCTTTCAGGTCTTGAGCTCTTCCAAATCCCTAAATCAACCTTTCTAATGGTGCTCTGTCTTCTTATTTGTGCCACCACCCCAGGCTGGAATTCCTCTTGGCTAAACCTGCAGATTTCCTTTTGCCACTCTTGAAATCATCCAAAGGAACCACTGTGGCACTCATCACAACCTCCTTATAAGCAACAATCTAACTGTTCTCTCCTGTCTTCTCATTAACCTTTCCCCACACCCACCCACTGGAAGCTAATTGTTTCTACTTCGTTCTCATCCCTCCCAATGCAAGGCCAATGGACTTTGCTACTGGATTCTCTCTTTTTAAATTGTTGTTTGCTGTCACCGCAAAGGACATATTCATTGCACATGCAGCTGCGGTGCCCATGATGTACCTGGCAATGGTACCACGGGCAGCTTCCTGCATCAAATAATGCAGTTTTGGATGCCTGCCAATTGGTGCCACATCCCCAACTCCTTGTAGTCTCGCTTGCTGCCCTGCCCACCTCCCACTTGCTGTTCCTCTTGTCGACCCTATCACTGTCCCATTCCCAACTCATGAGCCTTTGTTGCCCTGCTCATTGCCTGACTCGCCTCGTTCCTCGAGTGAAGCAGTGAGCGAAGTGTCGAGTTTGGGGCAATCAGGAAGATAGCGAATGGGGTGGCGAACATGGGACAGCAACAATGGTTGCACAACAATAACATCGGCAGCACCAACCTCCTGTTCCAGTGCGGTGTCAGGAAATAGTGGCATTTCTGTTCATTTAAGGGATGGTGAGCATTGTTGGGATGACTAGCATTTATTGCCTATTCCTAACAGCCCTTGAGAAGGTGAAAATGATGAATAGGCTTTAGGGAGTCAGGAAATGAGTTACTGTTAAGGTCACGGCTGATGGTAAATGCTGAGTTATTCCAAATCCCAGAAGGGAAACTTGAAACCATTACCCCAACCTTTTTTTTTGCAATTTGGTATAATGTGAGGAAAGGTTTGAAATCCAGAGAATGAAGTCCCAGACATTTTGTGATGATTTTAAATTAAACAACTTTTTATTAAGCAACAAAATAAACAACAATGAAGTAAACTAGAAGTACAATTAACTAAGACAATAATTATATTTTAAGGGCCCTTCCTATTGATTCCCTTATTACCCCTTTCTGTTATCGTTTTGAGCCACGGATGCTAAATGGACATATATCATAGAACCATTACAGTGCAGAAGAAGGCCATTTGGCCCATCAGATCTTCACTGACCCCCAAAAAGAGCACCCACTCTTCCTTACGATCCAGCTTCCGCACCACCGGAAGCTGGATCGGGATTATTCCTCGGGATAATTCCCACTCTCAGTATGATAAGCTTCGATGGTGGAGGGCGTATATACCTAGCCACTTCACTCCCAATAGAGATTCCCGGTCGTACGAGAATTGTTTCAGCAGTCCGGGGTACAGGCGTTTGCTAGTAGAGGTGGAAACGAATATAACATGTCTGTTCCCCACCTGTACGGATAGGAGGTGTCACGTCACTCAGGCGTCTGGCCAATGCATCTGTCATAACACCACCTGCGTTCCATTGAACGCCGGCCTCCAGCTCCTTTGTGGCTGGGTGAATGTCTCTCATATCACTGTTGGGTCTAGGGCGTTCCGCATTGCTAGGAGGCCTGAATGGGCGTTCCAAAGCTGGATGAAATGGGCTACTGGGGGATCCCTGCTCAACCAATATACTGATTGTGATGCTAGCCTGTACACGGAGCAAGGATACTACTTTTTCTTTAATGGCACAGCGACCAATGTTTTGTCACCCCCATTTCCCTGCCAAATTGCTATCGGGACTCTAGTCCCTACCACAGTCCCCTGCCCCACTGAGTGGATACTGCACCATCAATTGGTGCGCCGGTCAGTCTCAGCCGAATTCTGCGAAGGTTGGAAGAAACCTCAGGTCCTAGCACCCAACCGGGGCCACTCAGCCGGATGGGGAATTCTGAGCGCCTTGACACTGGGGGGTGTGGGGGGTTCCTTGGCGGTCAACGATAGGAATTATTTAATTTGCGGCCTTACCATCCTGGGAAACAAGACCTTGGGGGCCCTCGGGGCAATAACAAAGGAACTATCTCAACTGCGGTTGTTTGCCATGCAGAACCGGTATGCTCTTGACTATCTTCTGGCCCGTGAAGGTGGGGTATGCGCCATAGTGCAGGGTAAGTGTATCATGGGAGTTCAAGATTTAACCGCTAACATCACTACATTTATGGATCGCATAAGGTATGGACGGTATGCAGGACCCTGGCTCTTGGGGTAGCTGGGGATTCAGAGGTTGGAAGGATTGGTTGATAAATATGGCCATGTATCTAGCAATGGCACTTGGCTGCATCTTTGTGGGCCTGGCAATCCTTAAATGCGTGACGGGTAAAATGCAGGATGCGCTGGAACAGATAGCCGCCCCTAGAGTCTTGGCTGTTCGGATCCACGAGGATGCAGCGGATGATGGGGTGCTGCAACAGGAATTAGAAATACAGTGACGAATGTTCCTAGATGAGGGGCCGTGACTGCGGCTTGAACCGATAGGTTATCATGAAATGATAAAAGGAGGGAATGAGGAATTGAACAAATGAATGTGATATAAAATAGGATTATTAGTTAAAATAGTATAGATAATAGGGCCGGTCCGATGGTAGTGAGCTCACAGACAAAGAACAAAGGAATTTAGCAAAGCCTGGCTAGATAAGGTGGAGGGTAGCCTCATGGAGAGAATGGTGAAAAGGATGCTGGGTAACAAGGGGCCCAGGATTGAGAAATGCAAAGTGACCCAATCAGGATATATGGCCAGGTCAGGAGGTGTATAGAATGACCAATGGGAATCTTATATGTGAATCTTACTGTGATTTTGAATATATCTGTAGAGCCCCTTGGTCCTCGGTCTCTCTTGCTCTGGGCTCCCAGAAGACAGCTGTGTGTGTGTTCTGAGGTCCTACGAGTAAGCCAGCCTTGCAAGTTGCTTATTATTAAATGATACTATACCTACAAATCCATCTCTCATTTTATTGAGCCAGACTACCGGGTGAAGAATTTAACTATCAACACCCTATCCCCATAACTCAATAACCCCACCTAACCTTTCGGACACGATTGGGCAATTTAGCATGGCCAATCCATCTAACCTGCACATCTATGGACTGTGGGAGGAAACTGGAGAAAACCCACGAAGACACAGGGAGAAAGTACAAACTCCACACGGGCAATAACCCAAGATTGGGTCCCTGGTGCTGTTAGGCAGCAGTGCTAACCACTGTGCCGCCCTTACCTTTAAGTTCAGCAGTCGAAGCGTGGAATTCCAAAGTTACAAAATAGAGCACTCTGCTCAGTTTCGGACAAAAGAACACAGATATCAGTGGAACTCAGTTCGACTGGTTTGCTGGTGGCCACTGAATTTGCCAAAAGGCCGCATTGTGCCTGGTAACAGTCAGTGATTACGTCCTGCCTAAGTGGCTGATTTTCAGAGAGCAAGGGGAAGTTCAGTTGGAGTCCTGGACGTTCAGAGGACAGGACCTTTTCTTTTCTCTCTCTCTCCAGAAAAGCTGCAGAGTCTTGAATGAATCTACAGTGAACACAATTACAGACTTAAAACAGAAATCTGAAACTAAATGCCCAGATTGAAGAGAAGGAAAGTGTGCTATAAGACAACCACCTGAAACAAAAACTTTTATCCATTTACTTACTATTATTTTACACCCTCTTCTCCTTTCTGTGTTTGTCTGTCTTGTATATATTTGTGTGTGTATATAAATATAGAGGTTGGGGCGAGTTTAAATGGGAAGGTTAGGAATTAGATAATTGATCACTTATATTTGCTGCATACTTAAATCTAATTATTGTTCTTAATAAACATAATCGTGTTTAAATTTACAAGCCTGGTGACTGTAGTTATTGGGCACCCAAGAGTCAAAGACTTTGGGGGGTTTTCTAAGAATTATTTATTAATTTCAATTATGGTACCACTCCGGGTCAAGTGAGGCTGGAATTGACCACGCACTAGCCCAAGGGGGTCGTAAGATAATTTGAGGGTTCTGGTCTTGGATCTTTGGAATGATAGATGACGACATTTGGGTTACATATAAATTAAAAAGAGACACCAGGTTTCTAGCAAATTAACAGGATGGCTCTGGAAACTGCTAAGGTTTTTCTTCAGCTGGATGACCTGTCTTTGGTTTATTTAAAAAGGGCTTCAAAAAGACAAGCTGATCAAATTAGCAGGTTGATTAAAAATAGGTGCCAGTTAAAACTGGGAAGGCAGAGTTATATTATATATTGCTTGAATACTTGGATCTGTTAGAAACATAGGAGAGCCCACAAAGTATTGTAGCATCAAAGACATTTTCTGGTGGGGAAATTAGCTGGAGCGACTTGGGTTGCAGTTTGAGCATAAGGGAGAATTAAATAAAATGGAGAAAGAAATAGAAATGCAACAAAAAGATAAAGATAGAGCTTTTCAAATTGAAATGAGAAGGTTGGAATTAGAGAGAGAGTAACACGCATTAGAGAGAGAGTTCCAGCTTAAGGTACTGGAAACTAAAAAAGGAGCTGCCAGGACCTAGAGGGGAGTTTAATCCAAGAATGGAACCCAGTGGTGATATGTTTACGTTTATACAGGCCCTCCCAAAGTTTGAAGAGAAGGACGTAGAAACCTTGTTTAGGGTATTTGAGAAAATAATTTAATTTAATAATCTTTATTGTCACATGTAGGCTTACATTAACACTCCAATGAAGTTATTGTGAAAAGCCTCTAGTCGCCACATTCCGGCTCCTGTTCGGGTGCACAGAGGGAGAATTCAGAATGTTCAAATTACCTAATAGCAGTCTTTTGGGACTTGTGGGAGGAAACCGGATCACCCGGAGGAAACCCACGCAGACACGGCGAGAACGTGCAGACTCCGCACAGACAGTGACCCAAGCCAGGAATCGAACCTGGGACCCTGGCGCTGTGAAGCCATAGTGCTAACCACTGTGCTACTGTGCTGCCCAAAATGGAGTGGCCAAAAGAAAATTGGATGCACATGAATTGGTTCCCGAGACATATTGTTTTGGAATTTAAGGAGACAGCCAAGTCAGACATATCCCGAAAGGGTTAAGCAGAACAATTTTAATAGATGGGTAAAGCAAATTACTGTGGATGTGGGAATCTGAAAGAAAAACGTAAAATATTGAACAATCGGAGGAGGTCTGACAGCATCTGTGGAGAGAAAAGGGAGCTAACGTTTCAACTCTGGATCATCCTTGTCAAAGCTAGCTCTATGTGAATAATTCATCACAAAAGGTGATCCTGAGAGAGAGAAGTCTGAATCTAATAGTAATAACATTGATGAAGATTCAGACGAGAGTTCTGAATCTGATTTGGATTCTGATTATGAGGAAATGTAAAACAACTGCTTCTGAATAGACCTGTCACTAACTGACCTTGAACAGATGGTAAGTAATTGTTCCAAAGCTAAGGAAGAAGACAGTCAAAAGTGAATTGGGGCTTTCCTGAAAGTAACTTGTACAGCCTCTTGCAGTAAAACCATTGCCATCCATAAGACCATAAGACATAGGAGCAGAATTAGGCCACCCGGCCCATCGAGTCTGCTCCGCTATTCAATCATGGCTGATATTTTCTCATCCCCATTCTCCTGCCTTCTCACCATAACCTCTGATTCCCTTATTAATCAAGAACCTATCTATCTCTCTTAAAAACACTCAGTGAATTGGCCTCCACAGCCTTCTGCGGCAAAGAGTTCCACAGATTCATCACCCTCTGGCTGAAGAAATTCCTCCTCATCTCTGTTTTAAAGGATCGTCCCTTTAGTCTGAGATGATGTCCTCTGGTTCTAGTTTTTACTACAAGTGGAAGCATTCTCTCCATGTCCACTCAATCCAGGCCTCGCGGTATCTTGTAAGTTTCAATAAGATCCCCTCTCATTCTTCTAAACTCCAACGAGTACAGACCCAGAATCCTCAACTCTTCCTCATACGACAAGTTCTTAATTCCAGGGATCATTCTTGTGAACCTCCTCTGGACCCTTCCCAAGACCAGCACATCCTTCCTTAGATACGGGGCCCACAATTGCTCACAATGCTCCAAATGGGGTCTGACCAGAGCCTTATACAGTCTCAGAAGTGGATCCCTGGTATTGTATTCTAGCCCTCTTGACGTGAATGCTAACATTGCATTTGCCTTCTTAACCGCCGACTGAACCTGCACATTAACCTTAAGAGAATTGTGAACAAGGACTCCCAAGTCCCTTTGTGCTTCTGCTTTCCGAAGCATTTCCCCATTTAGAAAATAGTCTATGCCTAAATTCCTCCTTCCAAAGTGCACAACCTCACACTTTTCCACATTGTGTTTCATTTGCCACTTCATTGCCCACTCTCCTAGCTTATCCCAAGTCCTTCTGCAGCTCCTTTGCTGCAGAAAAATTACTGAATAAATATAGACAGATTTGTAGGGAAGCAGCAGGTTGCGCAACATTAACTAATTATGATGTAGACATAGGAAGCTCTGAACCAATAAAGCCACATCTGTCTTAACTAAAATCGCAAAGACTGGCTCAGCTCAAGACAAAAATACAGTGCACATTGAACATGTTGCAGAAGTGAAAACACAGTGGTCCACAGAATGTCAAGTATAGTTTGGGAGATAGAAGGCCATGGTAATGGGCAGACCGATGCTGGCTGCCCCAGATTTTCCAGAGCATTAAAATGATAACAAATGCCAGTGACCTGGGGGTAGGAGCAGTGCTACTACAAGATTTTTTAAAACTGAGTCTGTGCCAAAGATGGTATTCCACCATTGAAAAGGAAGTCTTGGCATTGCTACTAGCCCTTCAGCACTTTGAAGTAAATGTCCGACACGACAATAAACAAAATTTAGTTTGTACAGACCATAATCCACTTGCATTTACAGAAAGGTTTAAAACCCTGAATGTACTTAAGACTATTGCATTGGACATTATTATTACAACAGCCAGCTTTCAGATAGAACTCTGACTTTTCAGCATCCAAGAGACCGGTGGGAAGATTCAATTGATTGGTTGGTGGCCAATTTGGTTGGTAGCCAAAAGGCCGTACTCTGTCTGGTAACAGGCATTGAGTAGCTGATTTCAGAGAGCCAGGGAAGTTCAGTTGTAGACCTGGACGCTCAGAGGAAAGGACCTGCTCTTTTTTTTTACTCTCTCTCCATAAAAGCTGCTGTTTTTCTGAAATAGCAGAGATCTGAATGAATCTACAGTTAAAACCATTACAGACTGGAAACAATAATCTGAAACTGAAAGCCTAGATTGAAGAGAAGGAAGGTGTGCTATAAGACAACCATCTGAAACAAAGACTTTTATCCATTTTACTTATTATTTTACCCCTCTCTTCTCCCCTCTGCGTTTGTCTGTCTTATGTGTGTGTGTGTAGAGAGGCGCAGCAAGTTTAAGTGGGGTGTTAGGAATTAATAATAGTTAAACTGTTGTATTTGCTACATATTTAATTATGAATAACTCGTTTGTGTTTAAATTTACAAACCTGGTGACTGTAGTCATTAAGCCGCCAAGGGCCAAAGACTTTGGGTGTTTTTCTAAGAATTATTTATTAATTTCAGTTATGTTGCTCTCCGGGTCAAGTGGTGCTGGAATTGACCACGCACTAGCCCATAACAACATGTGGTACAATGAATTTTGCACAGTTCCAAACAATCTTTACTTCAATACCTTCAGAGCTAACTCTCCCGAAATGTTTCACAATACCTTATAGATTTTTAAAACTATACAAATACAGTAACAGTTACCACACCAGGCAGTTTTATCACTCGGATTGCTTTTGAAGTGGAACAAACAGCTGGGTTTTCAAGAAAGCATTTCTACACAGACACTGCTTACCGAGAGTTAAACAGACATTGCCATCGTTGGCTCAGGTCTAATAAACAGTTCCCCAGCATAGGTTCAATCATCTCCTTATTCCCTTTCATTCCCCTTTGATTGAAAATGGCTCATTTAAATATGCAGATTTGGATCTCACCCAGTGAGAACGAGAGCCAGATTGCGACGTCTTGTGTGACTCCATTAAATCAGGTAAGATGTTTCGAGCATTGCAAATCTCACGAGAGACGTCTCGCAAGATTCAACAACCTCGTCCCGACACCAAGGCGGGCGTGAAGAGGCGTTTGAATTGCGCCCCTTGTCCCTTCCTTTGAACCTTTAACAGTTTATTCAAATCCCTTCATGTTCTGTCCCCCATTGCTATCCCCTTGCCTGAGGTAAACATCTGTCTGCAGTGTCGCTAAGTTTACCAGCGTATCAAAGGCATTTATTCCATGAACATAGCCAAGCTGTCCCTGCCTTAATCACATTTTACCAGCCTTGTTTTGAATGTTTTTATTGGATTTTCACATTTTACATTTGACAATTCAATTTCTATTTACATATCTCCAGCTCAAACGTTAGGTGACGCATGTCGTACCCACGAGTAATGTTTTACAGAAAGCAATCTGGATGCGGTTATAGTTTATACAGAAAAGGATCAAATGAGATACATGTCACAGGAAAAGCAAGAATATTTTAACAATATTACTGAGAGAGAAAAAGAAAGTTAAACAAGTTCATCCAAGTGTGAACAGACTGGATCCTCTGTAAATATTTACAGTCGCCTGTTTTTGTCTCTTTGGTAGCTGTGTATTTTATTTGGCCAGCCAGCCTCCTCTGCATTGCCTGCTGTTGGCCCTAGCTCCTGCTCAATTATTGTTGCTGTGACCTCTAGCCCTCTTTTTACCCTGGGGTCTACCTCCTTACCACTGTGCCCTTTGCACGACACGGTCTTCTTGTGGGTTTTTAACCCCCCTCCTCAGCTCACTTCCCTCCTCTTCTCTCCATTTTGCTACCCATAACTCGTCTGTTCCCCCCACCCCACCCCACCCCACCTGCTTCCCCCGCTCTATCGTCTGTTAGCTACATTCAGGCCCTGGAATAAATTGTGGAAGAGTTTCCACGTCTTGTAGAAGCCCTCTTCCGACCCCCAGATGACGAATTTGAATTTCTCCTGGTGGAGAAATTCCGACAGGTCGGACAGCCAGTGTGCAGCTTTGGGTGGTGCTGCTGATCGGCAGCCAAGCAGGATTCTTCGGCGGGTGATTAGGGAAGCAAAGACAACGGCGGAGGCCCCCCTTCCCGTGAATGGTCCTGGCTGGTCTGATACCTCAAAGACTGCCACTTTTGTGCTTGGCTCTACCCTCACCCTTACAACCTTGGGCATTGCCTCAAAGAAGGCTGCCCAGAACCCAACAAGTCTGGGGCATGCTCAGAACATATGGGGTGGTTTGCCGGGCCTCCCCGGCACCATTCACATTGGCTGCAGGTAGGAAAGGGCTGGGTGGGACAGATATACCATTCACGCTATGGGAAGTGATCCAGGGGGGTAGCCATGCTGATCAGTAAGAGGATAGTGTTCACAACGATGAGGATGGTTAAGGACCCAGTATGACATGGTCAGCGGTGTCCTGGACAGGGCACCAGTGGTCTCGGTTAACATGTACGCTCCCAACTGGGACGACACAGAGTTTATAAAAAAGACCATGGCGGATAATGCAGACAAAAATGCCCACCGACTAATCATGGAGGGGTCTTTAACTGTGTAAAGGACCCACGGGCAGATAGATCACATCCTAAATCAGAGAAAATACCAAATATGGCAAAAGAACTAAGCGCATTTATGGAGCAGATGGGGGCTGTGAATCCATGGAGGGTCACATACCCAGGGGAGAAGGAGTTCTCCTTCTCCCAAGCACACTGGGTATACTTGCACATTGACTTCTTTGTAGTGGGGAAATCGGTGCTTCCAGTGATGTTAAGAATGGAACACTCTGCGCTCGTAATCTCCAACTACACTCTACACTACACGGATGTGACATTGGAGACGGGCCATGCCCAGCGTCCCCCGTGGGGGTTGGACATGGCATTCCTTGCCGCTAAGGCATTTTGCAAGAAAATACCACAGGCCATAGACGGGTACATCACCAATAACCAGAATGGGGAGATATCACCCTTCTGGGAGGCACTGAAGGCAATGATTAGGGATGAGATAATCGCTTATAAAAGCATAGAGACAGGGAAGGGAGGACAGCTAGGCAACAACTGATTGACTCCATACTTGAGATGGACCAGTGATACTCCAAGGCCCTGACCATGGAGATTCTGGTGGAGAGGGAAAAGCTACAAATGGACTTTGAACTGCTCTCCCCGAGGAAGGCAGTGCACCAGCTCTGCCAGACACGGTAGGCCTTCTACGAGCATGGTGACAAAGCCAGTCAGTCGCCTGCTGGCTCACCAGCTGAGAAAGCAGGCAGCCACAAAGTAAATAACTCAGATCAGGGACAACAATGGCAGACTAGTAAACAAGTTGGAAAAGGTAAACGAGGCATTCGAGGCCTTCTACCAGGCGCTGTACACCTCCGAGCCCCCTGACGGGGACTTGAGGATGATTGGACATGTCAGTCTTGGGGAGTAGAGGAAACGGGGGCTGGAAGCACCACAAGAACTGGGAGAAGTCATGGAGAGCATGAACTCTATGCAGGCGTGTAAGGCCCTGGGATCACAAATTCCCAGCAGACATCTACCAAACATTCGCACTAGCACTGGCCCCGCACTTATGGGACATGTTCACAGACTCGCTGGCAAGGGCTACTGGCACCCTTGCTAGCACATGGCTCAATCTCGCTGATATCCAAGAAAGACAAAGACCCAACTAAATGCGGGTCCTACAGATCCATATCGCTGCTCAACGTAGACGTGAAGATACTGGCCAAGATCCTAGTCAAACTATTGGTAAACTGCATGCCAGAGGTGGTCACATAGGACCAAATGGGCTTTGTTAAGGGTAGACAGTAACTTTGAACATTACCATTAAATCCTGAGTGAAAGACTTGTCCCACCAAATTTTTCCGAAGTCTCATCTGGTCCTTCACACACAAATGGGTCCCGAAAGGAACACAACACGCAGGTCCAGATCTTCAAGTGTGCAAACATCCTACCCCACTTCATTGGTCCATTCAAACGCCTGACATTCCAGGTTATAAGGCAGAAAGTAGATCCTGTACCGCCACTCCCACCATGGTCAGCCATTACATCTGAAGTTCAGAAAGCAAAAAACTTTGCAACGCCACGGAGAGGAGAATCCACCAGGACAGCGGTCCGTACCGGTCCTGAGGCCAGACAAGTACAAATTAGTGGACTAAGTCAGACTACCGGCTATGCCCCCCTCCCTTCCCCTATCCCCTTCCTAATCCAACAACCCCCAAGAAAGACATCAAATTTATTTAAAAAACCTAGACTCTCTGACACTAGAATCTAAGCTCCCTCTCGCCGAATATTTACGAGTGGGAGCTGCAGATCACCCACACTTACGACTTCCCTTCTCTAGGCCCATCCCTTGCTACAGCTGGGAGACTCTCCAACCGACCCTATATTAAAAGTTGAGTAGCTTCATTAACATTATTCAAAAACAAGAATGTCACATATAACAATCCCCCCAGTATAAGAACAATATATATATTTAACACGAGCAAAATGAGGAAAACAAAGTATAACACTTCAACAGTAATAACTTTACAATGCAAATCAGCCAAATAAACAACAATGATATAACTTCCGAACATACAGCAATTCAGCTTTTAAAGAACATAGTGAAAGATTTATACAGAATTCAAACTCAGTTTCTTAACAAAATGTTTACCTTGCCTGGGGAGTCAAAGACGTGATCCTGGGCAGTATGGTGGCGCAGTGGGTTAGCCCTGTTGCCTCACAGCCCCGAGGTCCCAGGTTCAATCCCAGCACTGGGTCACTGTCCGTGTGGAGTTTGCACATTCTCCCCGTGTCTGCGTGGGTTTCACCCCCACAACCCAAAGATGTGCAGGGTAGGTAAATCGAACACACTAAATTGCCCCTTAATTGGAAAAAAAATGAATTGGGTACTCTAAATTAAAAAAAAAGACGTGATCCTTGTCCCTCAAACAAAACTCGAAGGCGGGCCGGGTTAAGTAGCTCAAACCGGATACCCTTCTTGAATAGGACAGATTTTGCCCTACTGAATGCTGTTCTTTTCTTCGGCAATTCAGCGCTAGGGTTCTGGTAAAGCCGGATTGAGTGACCCCCCCCCCCCCCTCCCCATTTAATGTCGTGGTGCTCCCTGGCCCATTGCAGTATCTGTTCTTTTTCTTTGAAGTTGTGGAACCTCAAGATCATCGCTTAAGGGGGTTTCTCTGCATGAGATCTTGGTTGAAGAGCGCGATGGGGGGAAGGGCGATTTAAGCACCTTCTCGACCACCATTTTTAAAAACGTTTGTCAGCTTTTGAATTCTATGGGGGTATTGCCCTCCGTTCCCTCTGGCAGAGCCACGAGGCAGATGTTTTGCCTTTGAGATCTGTTCTCCAGGTCATTTACTTTAGTCTTTACAAACGTATTCACGTCCAGGGCCGAAGACATTGGGCGGGATTCTCCAACCCCCCGCCGGGTCGGAGAATCGCCCGGGGCCAGCGTCAATCCCCCCACCTCCCCGCCATGCCCCGAATTCTCTGCCACCCGAGAATCAGTGGGGACGGGAATCGCGTTGCGCCGGTCGGCAGGCCCCCTGCGGCGATTCTCCGGCCCGCGATGGGCTGATGTCCCGCCGCTGACAAGCCTCTCCCGCCAGCGTGGATTAAACCACCTCTGGTACCGGCAGGATTGGCGGCGCGGGCGGATGCTGGGGTCCTGGGGGTTGGGCGTGGGGCGATCTGACCCCGGGGGGTGCCCCCACGATGGCCTGGCCCGCGATCGGGGCCCACCGATCGGCAGGTGGGCCTGTGCCGTGGGGGCACTCTTTTTCTTCCGCCTTCGCCATGGTCTTCACCACGGATGCGGAAGAGATCCCCTCCCCTGCACATGCACCGGGATGACGTCAGCAGCCCCAGACGCTCCGGCGCATGTGCAGACGTACGCCGGACGGTGAAGTCCTTTTGGCCCCGGCTGGCGTGGCGCCAAAGGCCGTTCACGCCAACCAGCGGAGCGGAAACCACTCCGGCGCGGGCCTAGCCCCTCAATGTGAGGGCTTGGCCCCTAAAGGTGCGGAGAATTCCGCACCTTTGGGGAGGACCAACGCCAGAGGGGCAGCACGGTAGCATGGTGGTTAGCACAAATGCTTCACAGCTCCAGGGTCCCAGGTTCGATTCCCGGCTGGGTCACTGTCTGTGTGGAGTCTGCACGTCCTCCCCCTGTGTGCGTGGGTTTCCTCCGGGTGTTCCGGTTTCCTCCCACAGTCCAAAGATGTGCGGGTTAGGTGGATTGGCCATGCTAAATTGCCCGTAGTGTCCTAAAAAGTAAGGTTAAGGGGGGGGGGGTTGTTGGGTTACGGGTATAGGGTGGATACGTGGGTTTGAGTAGGGTGACCATTGCTCGGCACAACATCGAGGGCCGAAGGGCCTGTTCTGTGCTGTACTGTTCTATGTTCTAAATATGCCGGGACCCCCCCCCCCCCCCCCCCCCCCCCCCCCCCGCCCCGCCGGGTAGGGAAGAATCCCGCTTAGGTTTTTTTTCCAGCGACATGATCCGCTCACTGTCGCCAGGGAGGGTCACCTCCATATTCTGGACTGTGTCACCCCACGCTTCCATTTTTTTATCCATCCCCTCCAACTTGCTCGATATTTCACTTAGGAACTCGTCCACTGGCCTTTTTATTTCTCCGGCCAGGTCCCGATGATATATTGTCAATTCCACCGCCCCGATGCGGCTGATGTCTTCAATTGATGGTCATGTGGTCGCCTGGGCAGAGGATGAGCACGCTGCCACCATTTTGTCTGCTCCTGACTCCAACGAAGCCTCAGAGTCTCCCCCTCTCTTCTTATTTTTGGCATGTTCTGATTTGAAGCTATATATTCCTCCTGGTGTCCCTTTAAATATTCTGTTGACTGCTAGCGCTATGTATAGTGCGCTTTACGAGTCAGATCAGGTCGGAGCGTCTCCCGATGCGTGTCATCTGCTCACATCTGCCGCCGGATGTGGATTTCCTATCTGGATTTCTTACCAGAAAATTTATTTCACTGAGTTCCTACCCAATTTGGTACGGCCTGATATGCCGAGCTTTTCGTTTTCACCCGATATTGCACGGTAGCACAGTGGACAGCATTGTGGCTTCACAGCACCAGGGTCCCAGGTTTGATTACCCGCTGGGTCACTGTCTCTGCAGAGTCTGCACATTCTCTCCGTGTCTGCGTGGGTTTCCTCCGGGTGCTCTGGTTTCCTCCCACAGTCCAAAGGTGTGCAGGTTGGGTGGATTGGCCATGCTAAATTGCCCTTAGAGTCCAAAAAGGTTAGGAGGGGTTATTGGGTACCGAGGATAGGGTGGATGTGAGGGTTTAAGTGGGTCAGTGCAGACTCGATGGGAGGAATGGCCTCCTTCTGCACTGTATGTTCTATGTTCTATTGGCAACAAAACTAATGCTTTCTCCCCAGCTACAAAACAATGAGTCTTTGCTTTCCTATCTGCTTCTGTCTTCATCACCTGCTGTGAGACTTTAAATAGTGCGTGTGAATTGGCATTTAAAAGTAAAAGAGGGCTTTTCTTCCCTGAGCTTTGATACATAGTCCAAGAATTCTTACTTACTAACTTCTCCTGAATTAATTTGAGTGGTCCTCTCACCTCAGGACAATATCCCAATTCAAATGGGGCAGCACGGTAGCATGGTGGTTAGCATAAATGCTTCACAGCTCCAGGGTCCCAGGTTCGATTCCCGGCTTGGGTCACTGTCTGTGCGGAGTCTGCACGTCCTCCCCGTGTGTGCGTGGGTTTCCTCCGGGTGCTCCGGTTTCCTCCCACAGTCCAAAGATGTGCGGGTTAGGTGGATTGGCCATGCTAAATTGCCCGTAGTGTCCTAAAAAGTAAGGTTAAGGGTTGGGTTACGGGTATAGGGTGGATACGTGGGTTTGAGTAGGGTGATCATTGCTCGGCACAACATCGAGGGCCGAAGGGCCTGTTCTGTGCTGTACTGTTCTATGTTCTACGTTCTAAAAGGACTAAATTTTGTGGAGTCATTTGGTGCATCCCTAATGGCAAATATTAAGGATGGAATTCCTCTATACCAGTCTTGTGGGTAAACCAGTCTATATGGCCCCTATCATAGTCTTCAGAATCAGATGCCACCTCTCTAACTCCCCTCATTATTCTGGATGATATGCTGATAAATTGAACTACTTTATAAGTAGGCTCTGCATGACTTCCCAAATCAACCTTTACATGAAATTTGACTCCTGATCTGATCGTATTTATTTTGATAAACCAAATCTAGAAAAAGGTCTGGTCAGTTCCTCTATAACCCTTTTTACTTTTCTTAATGGGGATTCTGGTAGATGCATCCATGATTGCCAGCAAGTACTGATTTCCACTCTTTCTCTCAGGAAGGGGTCCCACACAATCTGTTAGGACTCCAATAAAAGGTCACTCAAATGCTGGAACATGAATTCAAGGTGCAAATAGGTGGTTTGCCTGTCACTTGGCATGATGGAACTTGACTACATCTTTATGCAATCCAGGCCTGTAAAATTGTTTCTGTATCTTAGCTTGAGTTTTCATATTCCTAAATGCTCTCCTAATGGAATCACATGAGCTACACATAGAATTTCTTTCCTATTGTTGCTCTTTTTATCTGGTTCTAAACATGGCGGTCAATATGGTTGCCTTCCTTAATTCTGATTATGTTTGCTCTAGAGTCGCCAGGTATCTTTCGAGACCGCCATAAGGTTCAAACCCGAATACTGATCAAAGAACCAATGCACCAGTTAGTTCAAAGTCAATACTATTTATTAACATACACAGTAATATCTACTCATGCACAAAATACCATAACCTAAACTATCTCTAACGCTAATGCCTATACTTTAACTTTGGGTGCCCACTCAGTCAGAGGAACAATGGCCGTTGTTCGGATCTGAGGCAGTTGGGTGCGGAGGTGTAAGAGGAGAACAGGTAAGGTCGTCCATCTGATGGCGAGCGTTGACCTTGGACTTACTTGCTTCTGGTGCAGCTGGTGGACGGGTCTCTCCGCTTGGAGAACCGAGTCCAAGAGAGCGATTCTCTCTCGGGGGCTTCTTATACCCAAAGGGGGCTTTACGCGCTTTTGGGCAGGCCTTGAACTTGGCCCCAATTAATTGGGCCATATCTTGGTCACTGGTATTGATCCCGACCAATAAAGGGGTGGGTGCCCTGATGGCTGGGCGTGTCTTTGGTGGCCGTTGGCCTTGCTTTGTTTGTGTCTTTCTGGCACCGGGGTGTCT
The DNA here is from genome assembly GCF_902713615.1 of Scyliorhinus canicula. Lineage (NCBI taxonomy): Eukaryota > Metazoa > Chordata > Chondrichthyes > Carcharhiniformes > Scyliorhinidae > Scyliorhinus > Scyliorhinus canicula. The sequence continues at coordinate 152,322,259 of NC_052155.1, forward strand.
GCAATAGTATCGGTTACTTTAATGTTATTCCTTTGTTCCCGGAGATGGGCCATCAATATGTTAATTGACCTACAGTTTCAGTCTCGTCTGGGATTTGCCTTCTCAATACGCATACAGCCTCTGTGCCTGCCTGCTTTCTTAGCATGGTCCATGTTTCCCTATAGTCTTTGAAAACATCCATTTTGTATTCTGGAAGTGGCCATCCCAGATGGCTACACTATACCTAGTTGATATTACGATTTAATGTACTTTTTTTTTCAGTTTTCCCATTTTATTTCACAACAACTGTACATGAAGGCACAGTACTAGAACAGATCAATGTACAGATCTTCTCATGACCAGCACCCACGGTGTCTCTATATCGTTGGGTCTTAGAAAAAGATGTATAAACAGAAGCGTCAGTGTCCATTTGCCAAGTAAGATTCATCAAAGCCTGGTCAGTACTGCATCTTCAACAGTTGTTCACCTCGACCTCTGCCTCACCTTTCGTCTTTTACTCTTCAGCCTGTGCATACGCTTCTTCCGCCACTTAGCTCTCATGTCGACAAGGATCTCAAGACCCCAGAACCGAAAGCGATTTAATGTACTTCTGCCCATTTCTCATTCAGTTGAACATGAGGAGGTCTCTGCTGTAATAAAACAATGGGTTGGTTCAGGTACAGCTTAGGTACATTCCTATGAGGAGAAACGTCAGGGAAACCAAAGCCAGAGCTCCCTGGGCGATGAATGAAATAGAAAGTAAGAGGAAGCAGAAAAGTAGATGACAGATGTCAGGCTAATAATACAAGTGAGAACAAGGCTGAATATAGAAAGCTGAAAAGGGAAGTGAAAACGAAATAAGAGAGTGCATTTATATATATATATATATATAAAAACTGTTACAACACCCGGGGCTACCCAGAGTCGCAACACAATTGAATTAACAAATAATTCTTAGAAAAATACCTGAGGTCTTTGGCCCTTGGCTGCCCATTAATTACAGTCACCAGGTTTATACATTTAAACATAATTACTTTTGTATTAATAACAAAGCTATAATTAAATATGCAGGAAATAAAACTGGTTAACTATGATCTAATTCCTACTCTCCACGGTTAGCCACCCTGGGCAAGTGTGCGGTCAATTCCAGCCCCACATGCCCCGGAGGCACAACACAAGTTGACGTTGCCTATTTGAACAAGGTAAGAGTTGGGATTTTCTTTTGCAATGATGGTACTTTGTAGTTTGGCAACCGGTAGCATTGTGGTTAGCACAATTGCTTTACAGCTCCAGGGTCCCAGGTTCGATTCCTGGCTTGGGTCACTGCCTGTGCGGAGTCTGCTCGTTCTCCCCATGTGTTCGTGGGTTTCCTCCGGGTGCTCCGGTTTCCTCCCACAGTCCAAAGATATGCGGGTTAGGTGGATTGGCCATGCTAAATTGCCCTTAGTTTCCAAATCTGCCCTTAGTGTTGGGTGGGGTTACTGGGTAATGGAGATAGGGTGGAGATATGTGCTTGGGTAGGGTGCTCTTTCCAAGAGCCGGTGCAGAATCGATGGGCCAAATGGCCTCCTTCTGCACTATAAATTCTATTTTAAAAAGTGAATTAACCAATAATTCTGATTAAAAGATTTGGCCGTTAGTTACCCGATAATTACAGTCACCAAGTTTGTAAGTTGAAACACAATTACTGTTTATTTATAATCAGAAGAAAATGAAATATACAGTAAACACAAACACAACTGCTTAATGTTGAGCTAATACCTAACTCCCTTTTAACTGCTGCACTCTCTACCCACGCACGTAAGAAAGACAGACACAGAAGAGGGAAAAGATGGAAAAATAATAAGGATTAAGGTGAAAGGATAAGAGTCCTTGCTTCAGATGATAAATCCTTTAGTCCATTTCCTTCATAGTATTTGATTGTGGATTGTAGTCTCTGGAATACAGCAAATAATTAACCTCTTTGCAGCCCAGCAGTATATCTTACTCACAGCTTTTCCAGCAGAAGCCTCTGGCTTCACATCAGCCTGTTCTTAGAGAGAGTTACCAGATTCTGGTCTCTGCTTCACATTAGCTTTTTTGGAAAGAGAGCTCTTACACTGAATTTCTCGAAAAAATTAATCAGATCTTTGAGAGAGAGTTAGAATTCCTTCATCTAGGTTTCAGAACCAAAGTAAAACTAACACTGAGAAATATGTCAGTGGGACCAAAACCAATCACCACTGGCCACAGGACAGAGAGCAGAGTTTGAGACAATTCATTGGCTACCAGTCTAGTCCATCAAAGTGAGTCATCACTAATGCCTTCTGGATTATTCCTTCTTGATTTAAAGATGCAGGCCATTGTTTCTACTTGAGTTAAAGATACAGGCTGCATTAAAGTCACAGGTCCATTACTCGTCCATGGATCAAATTGTTAATAGCAAATATAAAAGAAAGGGGAAATAAGGGAATAAAAATGAACAAAGGGGAAGGACTCTTACACCACTTTAACTCATTCCACCTTCTCTCTCTCTCTCTCTCTCGCTCTCTCTCTCTCTCTCTATATATATATAAATATGCGCACACACACACGACAGACAAACACAAAGGGAATGAGAGGGGTGTAAAACAGATGGTTGTTTCTAGATGGATTGGTCTTGGACTGAGGGTAGGGGGTGTGTAGGAGTGTATGTAGCTCTATTTTTCACTGCATGTTGATATACGTGCTAAATGAGTTGACGTTGCCTATTTGGACAAGGTAAGAGTTGGGATTTTCTTTTGCAATGATGGTTCTTTGGGGTTTGTGTGTTTACACTGGAGTTGTGTTTTGAAGGGGGTTTATTTGTTTTCCTGGGACTGGGTAAGGGGTAGGGGGGAGGGAAGCCTGGGCAGGGGACTCCACACTGGCTAGCTCAAGCTGGCCAGTGAACGGGAGTGTGGTGGTGGTAGGGGCTGCAGCCATCAGAGCCTGGTAGAACAGATTTCGATGGGCCCAGGAGGGTTGGGGGAGGGGTCCGATACTGGGTGAGGTATTTTCAAGAGGATGTGGATGGGAGGATTCTGGGAGGGGGAGAGGAGCTCAATGGTAACAATGGAATGGGGCAGGCCAAGCCCAGTGGGCAGGGCCTGGAGTTATGAAGATGGTGGATAGGAGGGGAGCGGGGTGTGAGAGACCCCGGGTTAGGATAGTTACGTGGAATGTGAGGGGTTTGTTGGAGGGAGGTGTTTCACGGTCACTTCAGGGGTAGTGTTCGTCGACTGGGAACCAGGACCCCTAGAAGCCTTTTTCTGGGGTTGGACCGGCTCGGGTGGGCAGATGTTAGCCTTTGCCTCATTGATTGGGGCCTATTGGTTTGGAGGTCAGCTTCTCCATCCTGTGACACGGCTTGGCGTGGGGGGGGGGGGGGGGGGGGGGGGTACCTACTTGAATTTCTTTGACTCTCGGGAAGGTGAAGTCCCAGCTGAAGTGGATGAAGGAGGGTCTCACAATTCATGTTTATTATACACTTCCAAGAATTGGTTGCCATTGAATATTAGGGAGGGGGGAAGGGGGGGTGGGGGTTGAGGGTATTGTTGTCTTTGGTTGGACTGTTTACAGATTGTTAATTAGTGGGTTTTCTAACCTGCAATGTACGGGTGGATCTTTTGGTCTGTATACTGAGCGGGGGGCTCAGTATACAATCACCCTAAGTTGGTGCCCTCAAGTTTTTAAAAAAGTCTTTTTATTCTTCTCATTTTCAACATTTTCATTTGCGGATGCGGCATTGTTACTGTATTTGTTTTTGTTTGTTTTTTCTTTGGTGGTTTATTGATGAAAATGTTGAAAATGAGAAGAATAAAAAGATTTTTTAAAAAACTTGAGGGCACCAACTTAGGGTGATTGTCAAAATGAACCAACAAGGACACGAGGGGAAGGTTTTTTCCGGCAGCGAGTGGTTAGGATTTGAAACCCATTCCCTGATGGCGTGGTGGAGGCAAATTCAATTGTTGCTAAAGAGAAATAAATTGTTGGGCTGTGGGGAAAAAAGCAACCAGCTCAGTTGCTCTTGCAGAGAAGTAGCAGGAATGGATGGACAATTTGGACTTCTCTGATGTCATCTTCTATGGTCAGGAAATGTGTCTAGCCTTTAGCTAAACCATATCTTCTTGGAAAACCTTTTTTGTTCAATTACTGTTTTGCCCACCAATTTTTGGCTTCCAACCCACCTGAGCTACATCGCTTTTAAACTCACTGAGGTTAGTCCTCCGCCGAGTAACTATTTTTACATTTAAGGTGCGATCTACAGTCTGACTGCATTGCACCCGAAAGGGGCGCAGCGCGTCCGGTAAATGCCGGGAGATCCCTCTTTCAGGATCTACCCGGCTCGCCACGCCTCGTGAGATCTAACGGGTTCTCGTAAGATGTTGTGATATGAACCCTGCCCATTGTGGGCAGGATCAGTGTTGTCAAAATCTGCATTTTAGAGTGAGACAACTCGTCTCACTCGTCATTGCGCGCAATGCGTATGCGACTAGAGTCCATGAGGAGGAGTCGTCGCGTTGGAGGAGCACTGCTCCAAAGCCAGACTGGCTCGCATCAGTCGAGATAGAGATAGAGAAATACAGCACAGAACAGGCCCTTCGGCCCACGATGTTGTGCCAAACTTTTGTCCTAGGTTAATCATAGATCATAGAATTTTGGACACTAAGGGCAATTTATCATGGCCAATCTACCCAACCTGCACATCTTTGGACTGTGGGAGGAAACCGGAGTACCCGGAGGAAACCCACGCACACACGGGGAGGATGTGCAGACTCCACACAGACAGTGACCCAAGTCGGAATCGAACCTGGGACCCTGGAGCTGTGAAGCAATTGTGCTATCCACAATGCTGCCATGCTGCCCTTAAGAACAAATTAATCTACACTCCATTATTCTACCCTAATCCATGCACCTATCCAATATCCGCTTGAAGGTCCCTAAAGTTTCCGACTCAACTACTTCCACAGGCAGTGCGTTCCATGCCCCCACTACTCTCTGGGTAAAGAACCTACCTCTGACATCCCCCCTATATCTTAAATTTATGTCCCCTTGTAATGGTTTGTTCCACCCGGGAACTCTGACTGTCTACTCGATCTATTCCCCGATCATCTTATGAACCTCTATCAAGTCACCCCTCATCCTTCTCCGTTCCAATGAGAAAAGGCCTAGCACCCTCAACCTTTCCTCGTAAGACCTACTCTCCATTCCAGGTAACATCATGGTAAATGTCCTTTGCACCTTTTCCAAAGCTTCCACATCCTTCCTAAAATGAGGTGACCAGAACTGCACACAGTACTCCAAATGTGGCCTGACCAAGGTTTTGTACAGCTGCATCATCACCTCACAGCTCTTAAATTCAATCCCTCCTTTATCTCCCTGGCAGGGTCGAAGAATGCCAATACCGGGGCCTTGGTGAGTTTCGCCCTGAGTTCACGCCACTCTTGCTCGTGAGCGGGGAGCCACTGAAAATCGGTGGTTTTCTTCACAAGATTGTGGAGAGCTGTGGTGTGAGATGCGAGGTTGGGGATAAACTTCCAGAGGAAGTTGACCGTCCCCAGGAAGCGGAGGACCGCCTTCTTGTCCTCCGGTGTCTTCATGGCATTGATCGCCGACACCTTGTCTGCATCCGGCTGCACACCAAACTGTGATATGTGGTCGCCGAGGAACTTTATTTCTGTTTGACCAAAGGAGCATTTGGCTCTGTTGAGGCGGAGGCCATGCTCATAGATTCTTTGGAACACGCGTTGGAGTCGATCAATGTGTTCCTGCGGAGTGGTGGACCAGACAATGATGTTGTCTACATATACCCGCACCCCCTCGATGCCCTCCATCATTTTCTCCATTATTCGGTGGAACACCTCCGAGGCGGAGATGATGCCAAACGGCATCCGGTTGTAACAATACCGGCCAAATGGGATGTTAAAGGTGCAGAGCTACCGACTGGATGCATCAAGTTGTATCTGCCAGAACCCTTTGGAGGCGTCCAACTTTGTGAAAAATTTGGCGTCAGCCATCTTGCAGATGAGCTCTTCGCGCTTTGGGATAGGGTAGTGTTCCCTCATGATGTTACGGTTCAAATCTTTGGGCTCGAGTTCCCTTGATGGTTTCTTAACACACACCATGGAGCTGACCCAGTCGGTGGGTTCCGTTACCTTAGAAATGACGCCCTAGTCATGGAGGTCCTGCACCTGCAGCTTGAGGCGGTCCTTAAGGGGCGCCGGCACCCGGCGGGGTGCATGAACCACAGGCGTGGCATTTGGTTTTAAAAGAATTTTGTACGTGTATGGTATTGAGCAGTGATGTCCTTCAGTTGTGTCTGAATGTCTGCGTCTGGCGGGACTGATGCCTCAGCGGGTGACATGGAGTGAAGCCTTTGGACGAGATTCAGGATCTTGCACGCCTGAACACCGAGCAGAGAAACTTTGGTCGACCCTACAATTTCGAAGCGTAGGGCCTTTAAGCAACGGTGTAACACCACAAGCTGGCATGAGCCACTGGCAGCAATGGCATTGCCATTGTAGTTGAGAAGCTGGCAGGCGGATGGAAGGATGGTCGGCTTGACGTGGAGGCTGTCCAGGTCAGACTGCGAGATGAGGTTGGATGAAGCGCCGCTGTCCAGACTGAATCGGATGCGAGATTTGTTGACCGTAAGGGTGGAACACTACTCGTTGTCCGGATCAATGCTTATCACTGGTAAGGGCTTGGCCTTTTTTTTGGGAAGCATCGTATGCTTGGTGATGATGCCCACCCGGAATGGGGATTTGAGATCCTCGGTATCAGGGTCCGGAACCATGTAGGATTCGGAATCTGTAACTGGTTGTTGAATGAACCGGACATTCCTGCGCTGCTGGTGGGAGCGACGGGAGGCAGGTGTTTGAGCAGACCTGCACAGGGCTGCGTAGTGTCCAAACTTGCCACACTGGAGACAGCGTCGAGATTCCGCGGGACATTGCCGATTTAAGTGGGAGGAACCACAGTTGTTGCACGTTGTGACGTCAGAACGCTCCGTGCGCCACCGTGCATGCGTGATGTGGTCGTACGATGTGCGCACCTGCGCAGTTCGGTCTTCGGCCTCGCCGTCCCCTCGGTCGTTGCGCGCATACGCAGGAGCCCGGGAAAAGCACGCAAAATGGCTGCCCTCATCCAGACTGTTTTACGGCCTGCACCCGCTCTGCATATGGGGACCTTGCCGCGCCGTCTCTGCCGCTTGAATGTGCGAGTACCGATTAGTAGCGTGCTCATGCAGTACGCAGGTTTCGATGGCTATAGCGAGGGTGAGCTGTTTCACTTTTCCTCCGCAGCTTCAGGGGCTAGGCCGGCTCTGGAGTGGTTTCCGCCCTGCCGGTCAGCATGAAAGACCTTTGGCGCTGCGCCAGCCGGGGTCGAAGGGACTCTGCTGGCTGGCGCGGGTCCGCGCTTGCGCGGGAGCGTCAGTGGCTGCTGACGTCATCCCCGCATATGCGCAGGGGGGATCACCTTCACGCTGGCCATTGCGTAGGCTTACAGGGCCGGCGCGTGGGAAAAGAGTGCCCCCACGGCACAGGCCCGCCCGCAGATCTGTGGGCCCCGATTGGGGCCCAGGCCACCGTGGGGCACCCCCCGGGGCCAGATCGCCCTGCGCCACCCCCCCCCCCCCCCCAGGACCCCGGTGCCTGTCCGCACCGCCAGCTCCCGCCGATAAGGGGCCAATTCTAATTTACGCCAGCGGGACCTGAATAGAACGAGCGGGACTTTGGCCCATTGCGGGTCAGAGAATCGGCGGGGGGTCCGCTGCGAGCAGCCGCTGACCGGCGCGGCGCGATTCCCGCCCCCACCAATTCTCGGGCGCGGAGAATTCGGCGGCCGGTGGGGGCGGGATTCATGCCGCCCCCCCCCCCCCACCGATTCTCCAATCCGGCGGGGGGTCGGAGAATCCCACCCATGATCTTTATTCCTTAAATGCCCTCCCACTGAATCATTCTCCACTTGCCCCATTTCATTCTCCAGAATAGATTCAGCTCTGCTTCCTTTCTTGTTAAAAGGGAAATACACTGATCAAGACAATTTTCTTGTACATTTCATGAATTCTTCCTGCACTTTACCCTTCACGCTGTTATTATCCCAGTCTATTTTAGGATAATTATTCTCACTACTCTATAGTTTTAGTATGCTTCTGTAATTTACTTGCAAATATGCTCCTCTATCTCCTTCTCACTATTTGATGGCTTAAAATATATGCCCAGCAGCACAATAACTCCTCAAATGTTCCTTACTTCTAATTAAATAAGCTCTATCTTTGACCCCTCAACTATATCACTGTGCTCTAAGAGTTTATTCAATAAATACTGCCATTAAACCCTCATTTTCTTCCTGCTTTTCTTGACTATCTTGTAACTTTGCATATGAAGTTCCAAATTCTCCCCTTCTTGTGGTCATGTCTGTGTTCTTGTCACCATATAATAGTCCCATGTCTGCGCTCACTAACCTTATTCACTATGCTACATATGTTTATGTAAAACTCCAGGCTCATTGTGAACTGTCTCACAGTTGACCCCTGTCTGATCCTACCTATTTCTGATTTATTCTTTACTCTAATGCTGTGTGACTCTCCTAATCCCCTGTGTACTTGCTTCAACTCTCGAACACTTCATCTTGGTGCCAACACCCTGCCCGTTACAAATTAGACCACTCCCATAAGAACATTGGTGCCATCTCTGTTGAGGAGCAACCTGTGCACCTTGAACAGGTCCCTCCTGCCCCAGAACTGGTTCCCATGCAGAGGAATTTCAAATTCTCCTGCTGGTGTCATTTTTTTCAACCATGTCTTTCTATCCTCACTGGTTTGTAGCACTGGCAGTAATTCAGGGATTGCTATCTCTGAGTTCCTGTTTATATTTTCCTCTCTACTTCCTGAAACTCGGACAGTAGGACCAAACTCTTTTCCTTCCTATGTCACTGGTTCCCACATGGACTGCTGGCTATTCCCCTCCCCACCTTTAAAATATTCTGCACTCTGTCAATGATATTCTTCACCATGTAGAACTCATGTCGGCTGTGCAAAATTGTCTGTCTGTTCCTTGACTATTGAATTCCCTTTGGCCTTCTACACATTACTGTGCGTCACTGTGCAGTTATTTGCCCCACAGTATTTTGGATGTATTCTAGAATGTAAGCCCACATGTAACCATTACCCTCGCTGGTATTGAATGCTGAAAACCGGTTTTGAAACTCCTGGAGGATTCTACAATCCAGATTCCTCCTACCCAGCAGTGGATATTCACTTCCCTACTATTGTCAGTAACTGTGGGTTGTCCTCCTGTGCTCCAAGAAATGCTCAACTGCTTGTATGTGCTACAGTGAATCCAGCTGCTCCTGAAGTTCCAAAATCCTGAGCTTGTGTTTGAGCAAGTGGAGGTGCTTCCTGCACATGTGATTATCCAGGTGTTACGGAGCAAGCTGGAGATTCCATGTTGCACAGAGATTGTGGGTCTCTTCTCTCCCATCTGTTTGCTTAAAAGCTGATTGACATGTGATATAAATAAAGATCTCTCTATGACCATTGGTTGTAAACACTTGGCGTTTCCTTGCCACACACTACATTCCCGTAGCCACTATGCTCAGCAAGACACTCCATTTAGCAGATAATCTCCACTCTGTGTGCACACTGATCTGTTTGCTATAATGGTGCCATTGGACATTTTTCTATAATTAATGAGTTGAATGTTCTGCATCCAACAAGGGATTGGACATGTTTCTGTAATCAATGGACTGAATGTGCTCCTATAATCAAGTGATTAGCTGGTCTCCTGTAATGAAGACATTTGATGTGTTCCTATAATCAACAGACTGGATGTGCGATTCTAATGTAGGCATTGGACTGACTCCATTTTTGGAAAAGTTGGATATGTTCCTGAAATCAAGGAATCTTTAATCTATAAGGAAGGACATGTTGCTCAATTGGAGAGATTGAATGTATGTTCTTATAATCAAGGGATTGCAGGTGCTACTCTAATCAAAAGATTGGATGTACTCCAAAAATGGAAAGGTTGGTTTGGTTTCTATAATAAAGGAATTGGAAGTACTCTTATGAACAAGACATTGGATATGCCACTAAAATGGTGCAATTGGATGTGCTTCTATAATCGAGGGGTTGGTTGCACCTGTTACATCAAGGGATTGAATGTGGTTCTGTATTGGAAGGATTGGTTCTGCTCCTATAAATAATGGATACTTTGTGTCTCATTAATCAAGGAATTGGATGTGTTGTTCCCAGGGCCGGTTTTAAGCCTATTTGACCAATTTCATCAAATTGGGCCCCGCACCTTAAGGGGGCCCCGCGCCAGCGGCGACAGAGTTACCGTTTGAAGCCTTTTCTGTATTCTAAGAGGAACTATAGGGTAGTTTTTACTTTTGGGGAATGCACCGCATTACCGTCGACAAATCCTTCAGCCCAGCGCCGCCAAATCCTTCCGCCCGGGTAAGTAAGTTTCAAAATTTTAGTATATCAAGCATTTAATGTTTTTTTTTGGTTAAAGACGAGCATACTACACGAAATATAAACATACATAAATTTTTACTTTTGTAGAGTAGGGGCCCCGCCATCACTTTTCTAATTGGGCCCGCAATTCCTAGCACCGGCCCTGGTTGTTCTAATGCATGGGTTGGAGATACCCCTATAAGGCAGGAATTGGGTGCCGCCCAATCATCAACATGGTGGATGTGCTACCATAAGGAAAAAAGTGAAGGTGTTCCTGTAATTGTGCAATTGATGTGTTCCTATAACACGGGGTTCAGATATGACTCTAGAATTGCGTGATTGGATGTGCTTATGTAATCAAGGAACTGGACATGCTGCTATAATGAAGTTACTGGACAGATTCCTATAATGATGTGCTCGATGATCAAGTGGTTGGATGTGGTGCTGTAATGGAGGATTGGTTATGCTCCTATAATCAATGGCATCACGGTGCTACAGTGGTAACACTGTTGCCTCACAGGGCCAGGAGCCCGGGTTTGATTCCGACCTCGGGTGACTGTCTGTGTGGAAGTTACACATTCTCCCTGTGTCTGTGTGGGTTTCTTCAGAGTGCTCTGATTTCCTCCCACAGTCCAAAGATGTGCAGGTTAGGTGGATTGTCCCTTAGGGTGGGGTTACAGGAATAGGGCGTGGGATTGGGCGTAGGTAGTGTGGTCTTTCGAAGGATCGGTGCAGACCCAATGGGCCGAATGGTCTCCTTCTGGACTGTAAGGATTGTGAATCAAGAGATCTGATGTACTCTCATAATAGTGTGTTTGGTTGTGTTCCTCCAATCAAGAGGTTGGATGTGCTCCGATATTGGATGTGCTTATGTAAAGTTGTGCTTGGATGTGGTCCTATAGTAAAAGGATTGGATGTTCTCCTTTCATCAAGAGTTGGAATATGGAGATACTGGAGATATTGGAAGTAATCCAGTAATTGGGCAGGGGAATGCACCCCTATGATTTCAGGATTTGGATTTAAAGATATGCTCCTATAAATGAGAGATTGAAAGTGCTCCTAGAATGGTGTAATTGAAACCCTTTTCCAACCAAGTGGATAGGTGTGCTGTACCTTGTATTCAACACAGTGGTGGCCGTTAATATTGTTATTAAATAGAACAGCAATAGACTCGAGGTTCTATTGCACATTCTGAGGAAGTGGGTGTAGAGCACAATTCTTTGCACTTGCGTATAGGTGAGATGGCTATACCAAGGCAGAATGCTTAATTTCAAAGAAGAAATAGGGACTTAGCTGCTGAGAAATCTGAATTACTAAAGAAATGGATAAGGCCCAAAAACCAGTGTGGGAATATTCTCAGTCACCGGCAAAGTGATGGAAAGTGCCATTAACAGTGCTATTAAACGGCATTAACTCATCGATAACCTGCTCACCAGTGCTCAGTTTGAGCTTCAGACCTCATTACAGCCTTTGTCGAATGCTTGACAATAAAGCCTGATTCCAGAGGTGAGGTGAGGGTGACTGCCCTTGATATCCGAGTGTGGCATCAAGGAGACCTAATAAAGTTGAATTTGATGGGAATCCGTCGAAAAACGCTCCACTAATTGGAGTCCTACCTAGTGCAAATGCAAATGATTGTGGTTATTTGAGGCCAATGATTTCAGCACTAGAACATTATTGCAGGAATTCCTCAGGGCAGTATCCTAGGCCAACCATCTCATCTTCAATTGCTGCATCATTGACCTTTTCTTCATCATAGGTCAGAAGTGGGGATACTCTCTGATGGTTGCACTATGTTCAGTTTCATTTGCGACTCTTCAGATAACACAATTATTTGTGCTTGCAAACAACAAGACCTGGATAACATTCAGGCTTGGTTTGATCAGTCGTAACATTCACACAGTTGATACCAGGCAATGACACAAGAGGGAGCCTAACCACCTCCCCTTGATGTTCAACAACATTATAATCATTGAATCTCTCACCATCGTGGGGAGTAACATTGGCCAGCAACTTGATAAATTAATTAACAAATTAATAAATATATGACTATAAAATCAAGCCAAAGGATGTGTACTCTGCAGCAAGTAACTCACCTCATGATTGTTCAAAGCCGAGCCACCACTCACAAGGCACAATACACTCCACCTGCCTGGATGTGTACATCTCCAACAACACTTGAGAAGATCAACCCATTTAGGGTTGTTTGGCACCCATCTACCACCTCAAACATTAGTCCTCATTCTTTCATGGGATGTGGGTGTCCAGGCATGTCCCTAATTGCCCTCAAATGGAGTGACATTTTCTTTTTAACGAGTCAACCACATTTCTGTGGATCTGGAGTCACATGTAGGCCAGACCAGGTAGGGATGGCAGATTTCCTTCCTTAAAGGGCATTAGTAAACAATCGACATTACAACAATTGACGATGGTTTCATGGTCACCATTACACTTCTAATGCAAGATTTTTACTGAATTCAAATTTCACCGTCTGCCACGGTGGGATTCAAATTCAGTCCCTAGAGCAATTACCCTGCGTCTCTGGATTGGTAGTCCAGTGACAATATCACTATACCACCGCCTCCCCTTGTTAATTGTGTGGAGTTTGCACCTTCTCTCCGTGCCTGTGTATGTTTCCTCCAAGTGCTCCAGTTTCATATTACAGTCCAGAGATGTGCAGGTCAGGTGGATTGGACATGCTAAACTTTCCTTTAGTATCCAAAAAGGTTAGGTTGGGTTGTGGGGAGTGGACCTAGGTAGGGTGCTATTTCAGAGAGTCAGTGCAGACTTGATGGGCCTAACAGTCTCATTCTGCACTGTAGGGATTATATGATTCTATTATTCACTTTCTCTACCATTAGCATACTGTCGCTGCAGTGTGTACCGTCTAGAATATGCACTGCAGCAATTTGCCAAGGCTTATTTTGTAGCACCCATTCCATGTGCATGGCTTATGTCACCTAGACGCACAAGGGCATCACCAAATTCCACTCCAACTCAAGCATGGCAGTGACTCAGAATTATATTATTGTTCCTTTATTGTCACTGGGTCAAGATCCATGGAACTCCTTCCCTTACAGTACTGTAGATATGCCTACATGATGTGGACTGCAGCAATTCACAAAGGCATCTCCCTACCGCCTTCTTGACGGAAATTAGAGATGCGCAATAAATGCTGGCCTTACCAGAGCCACACCCATAAACTAATACAAAAAATGAAGCAATAGCCACAGGCACTGTTCAATTTACTGACCTCCTTTCACTCACCCATCAACAATCCCTGTAAAACAGAACTCATACCTCATAGCCATAGCTTTGCTTCATCCTCTGAGGCTGAGCACTGCTCCAGGCCATACAATCACCTCCCACAGCTTACACACATTGCCAGCTATTGAACATTGATAGGCACATCACCCAAATATATTTTGCCATGCTCACTGTCACACCTCTCTGTCTCTTGCTAGAGGAGGTGGCACACAAGCAAATACAGAAATAACTAACTGTCAGAAGGGTAGTCATGGCTGCATGTCATCATCTCAGTGGAGGAGATGGTGTGGCCACCATTGAAGCAGCCACTTTACAGCCATAACCTATAGAGGGGCTGAAAGCATTGAACCTTCACTTTGTATTTGCATGCAGTTCTTGTTTTCACCACCTATCCTTGTAACAGCCCTACCCATGTGTCTTTCACCTTTCATTTATCCCAACAACTTCCACCTGGTCAGGTCATGGTTCAGGAATTTCGAGTACCAGAGGAGCTTTTACATGCAAGTTGTAGTGATGGTAGAGGTTCCAATTTCCAAATGTCTTTTGAATAACTTGTCAACCATCAGCAAAGACTTGGGTAAGTCCTCAGTTTGTCTGTTTCTAGCCCCTTTTAAAATGATTCAATTTAATTTAAATTGCTTCTTATTATTCCTCCCAAAATGTATTACTTCACTGCTCCATTTAAAATTTGATTTGCCATATGTCTGCCTGTTTCATCAGTCTGTCCGTATCCTCTTGAAGTCTGCTGCTAACTTCCTCTTTTCTATATTTCCAAGTTCTGAATATTACTAATTTACCCCCTTGTATATCAGCAATATAATGCTGATAATAGAAAATAGTGGTCCCAACATTGAACTCTGGAGGGCATTGCTGCACAACTTCCTCCAGTCTGAATAACAGCTGTTCACCACTACTCTTTCTGCTTCATGTTCCTTTGTCAGTTTTGTCTCCATGCAGCCACTAGCATTATAGTAGAGTCAGTTAGCTCAATTGGCTGGATGGCTGGTTTGTGATTTGGAGCTGATGCCAACAGTGCAGGTTCAATTCCTGTACTGGCTGATGTTTATGAATGAAGGCTCTGCCTTCTCAACTTTACCCCTTCCCTGAGATGTGGTGACCCTCAGGTTAAATCACCATTAGTTAGCTCTTTCTCCCCTTCAAAGGGGACAGCAGCGTCTGGGACACCGGCGACTTTCATCCTTTTCGTCCCAACGGGCTATCATTTTGGTTTCAAACATTACTTTCTCAAACACCTTTGTATGTCCTGGTAATGCACTACCCTAATTAACCCTGTCCATTAACCTTATGATTGCTGTTCTAATGGAAGGATTGCATGTACATGTGTACATTGCATGTTCATAGGATTTGCATGTTCTCGTGTGAATGAGGGATTAGATATGCTGCTCTAATTTATGGATTGGAGGTGTGCAACTGCTGGAGACACTGGATGTGTTCCCAAAATGGAAAGGTTGTTTGTAGTTCTTCAATGGACAGGTTTGGATATTCTTCAATAATGAATTTCATGGGCTGTTAATGAATTTGAAGTGTTTTTATAATAGAGGTATTGGACGTACTCCAATAATATAGTTTGGATGTATTCATAATGGACAGAGTTGGACATGCTCATGTAATTGGTGATATCACGTGCTGCTGGAATCAAAACATTGGATGTGCTTGTATAATAAGTCAATTGAAAGTTTTCCTTTAAATACAGGACTGGATTTGCTCCCACAATCAAGCAATTTAATGCGTTCCTTTAATCGAAGGTTAGATAGGCTCCTATAATAGACACTGGGTATGATCCTATAAATATAGAATTTCAATTTTTTTTTGCACTAAAGATATTATTTGGTGCCATCTCTTTTAATTCACTTATACCAGAAATCACAAATCAGATTTTAGAACTATAAAGATACTGTTAGCTTTCCAAACATTAAAAATACGATTTTTAAATGTGAATTAAAGATTACTCGAGATGCAAATGGGAGGTGAGTATTCTGAAAGATAGGACTGAAAGCTGAATCGGCAAAGCAAAAACTAATTCATACAAATATGTCAAAATCTTTGATTTCATTCAAATTTGTGGGAACATTCTTCCTGTTAGCTCAATTTAACTTAACTAACTGTAAAGTGGTTTGAAAGAGGCAGAGATTTGGGTAAAGCATTCATGGATTCTGTAAACTATCCCAGGTAAATGTGGCAGAAGTTATGTGAAAGTATTCTACACTGGATCTCTGAACTGAACCTATTTACCTGAGTAAGGAAAAAATCTCCAACCAAAAAGATTAAAACTTGTGAAAGTTTGTCCCGGAATAGGCTTGGTGTGTTCTGGTTTCAGCAGCATATGAATGACGAGGGATTTGCATCCCTCGTCAGAGCAGCATCGAGACAGCGATGGAATTGCCCACGTTTCAGAAGCGGAGTCTTTATTGATTGCAGAAGCTAACCTTTGGGTCACATCAAAGTGGTGAACAGTCTGGTTCAGACTCAGGCAGCTGCCAAGAACAGGGGTGCACCAATGGCTGGGGAGAAGAGTTTGTCACGAGGGCCAAATTCAATGGCTTCCCAATATTTCATTGAAGGAAATTTCTGCTGATCCAATATTAGATGTTGGACTACCCTGAGGATATGAAAACTATTACATAAATCTAAAATTGTATATTTTCTCTTTTACTGCAATGGTTCTTTTGGCTACTGAATATAATTAAAACATTAACAGCAGATGAGCATAAGGTTAATCATGTGAAACCTGCTGAGCCATTTTTTTGAGGCCGGCCCAAAGGATGAATAATATACAGCTGATCTTTTACCAAGTTCCTTCAGTTTCATGAAAGAGCTGGCAGCCCCACCAGTGATTGTTGCATTTCTGAGTTACAGGCTTTCACATCCTGAAAGATTAATAGTAACCTTTTTGCATACTGTTATATCTTATATGTAAGGAAACCACATGTTCTGTGTGTGAAATGTGGAAAATATTCCATCAGTGACCTCGCCTTACAACCCATAAGCAATAAAGTTTTGAGTAGGTTCTGTTAGTCAGGTCACAAGTGGGATATTTTCCACATCAAATGGATTAACATATGGCATTCTATTTATGGGAGGGAAGTCTGGCGAATACGCACACTTTGGAACATTTATTTCAAATATCTCAAAAACGATTTCTGTGAGTATTTGATTCTGTGGAGTTGGATGAGTGCTGAAAAATGCTGGTGCCACTGCCCAGGGATACATTGTTGTAATTCTGTCTCACTATAAAACCCAGAGAGCCCCCTCGTTTGGCCAACATAGTCAATGGTTTAGGATGCTACTCGTGCATCACAAATGCTGTCAAAATGCAGAGACAACTGTACCAATCAGAAATGCACTTGGACTTTACACATGCTTAGAATCGCCTGAAATGGGGATGGAGGCCAAAATAACTAAATAAAAGAAAAAGCTTTTCACGATTTCATCACGAAAAGCAGTTTAGATGCACTATTTCCATCATTTAATGGGATGAGGGCTTCGCTGGCTCGGCCAGCATTGGTTGCCCACCCCTCATTTCCCTTGAGAAGGCGATTGTGAGCCACCATTTTGAATCACTAGAGTCCATCTAATACACACACATACTGCTGCTGGGAAAGGGAGTTCCACGATTTTAGCCCAGTGACATTGAAGGAACGGTGATATAGTTCAAAGGTCAGGTTGGTGAATGGTTTGAGGGGAACTTGCAAGTGGTGGTGTTCCCATGCATCTGCTGCCCTTGTCCTTCCAGCTGGTAGAGGTTGCAGGTTTGGAAGGTGATGCCAAAAGAGCCTTGGTGGGTTGCTGCAGTGCATCTTTTAGGTATAACACTGCTGCTACCGTGCGTAAGTGGTGGAGGGAGTGGGTGTTCAAATTGGTGGATGGAATGCTGATCAAGTGGACTTCTTTATCCTAAGCTTCTTGAGTGTTGTTGGAGTTGCACTCATTCAGGAAAATGGAGAGTATTTCATCATACTCCTGACTTGAATCTTGTGGATGGTGGACAGGCTTTGAGGAGCTAAGAGGTGAGTTACTTGCCTCAGAATTCCCAGCCTCTGCGCTGATCTTGTAGCCACAGTATTCATATGGTTGGTTCAGTTTCTGGTCAATGGTAAGCACCAGGATTTTGAAAGTGGGGGAATTCAATGATGGTAATATTATTGAATGTCAAGGGGAGACAGTTAGATTCTCTCTTGTTGGAGGTGGTCATTGCCTGGCAAGTGTGGGGTGAATATTACTTGCCACTTATCTGCCCAAGTCTGAATGTCGTCCATTTTTTTCTGCATATTGACACAGACTGCTTTGTTATGTAAAGAGTTGTAAATGGTACCATGCAATCAACAGCAAACATCTCTATTTCTGATCTTATGATGGAAGGAAGGTCTTTGATGAAGCAGTTGAAGATGGTTGGGCATAGGATACTACCTTGTGGAACTGGGTAGCACAGTGTCGCTTTGCAGCTCCAGGGTCCCAGGTTCGATTCCCGGCTTGGGTCACTGTCTGTGCAGTTTGCAAGTTCTCCCCGTGTCTGCATGGGTTTCCTCCAGCTTCCTCTCACATGTCCCAAAAGGCGTATTGTTAGGTAATTTGGACATTCTGAATTCTCCCTCTGTGTACCCGAACAGGTGGTGGAATGTGGCGACTAGGGGCGTTTCACAGTAACTTTATTGCAACGTTAATGTAAGCCTACTTATGACAATAAAAGATGACTTTACTTTACTTTTCCTGGAACTGAGATGATTGGCCTCCAACAATCATAGCCATCTTCCGTTGTGGTAGGTATGACTCCAACCATTGTAGTTGTTTCTGTAACATAAAGTAAGATGGCAACCAATTTGCATTACAGCAAGATGACACAAACAGCAATCAGATAAATAATTGGTTAATTTGTTTTAGGGCTGTTGGTTGAGGGATAATTATTGGCTTGAACATCAGTGGTAACTCCTCTGCTCTTCAAAATAGTAAAATAGAATATTTGATGCCCATTTGAGAACACTTGGTTCAGTGTCTCATCCAAAAGTCAACACCTCTGCCAGTGCAGTGCGGTGTTCTTTCAGTACTGTAGTGTGAACCTAAATTATGGAGTGAGACTTAAATATGCCACATTCGGACTCAAGAGGTGGGGGAGCCAAGGCAGACACAAATCCACAGGGTAGTATTAGAACAAGAAGACTTTAACACTAATATACTTTACGGACAGGAAACCATATGCCAATGAATATGCAAAGCTCAGATTATTATCATACATATTCAATTGGAAAATGCACACTCTTCTGTACACAGATTAGTATACTTTGGACTGCAGATACATGCATACAAATCTGGAATAATATTATGCAGCTTTTGCCTTTCCACATTTCTGATTGGTTGGCATATGCGGAGGCACAGGGGACATGCAGAAGACTGGAGCACATAGTGCATGTGTGGCTGTCAATACTTGGTGCTGGTGGCACGGTGACAGCAATAGCGGCAGAGCCAGGGCAGCTGGCAAAGAAGAGAGAGAGCAGAAGAAGACGGGAGCCCAAAAAGAAAGTGACCCTAGCTGGAGGGATTGGAGGTGAAAGAAATGTCATGGAAGTGGAGGCAGAATGAGAAGGAGGGAATGGGGATAGGGATAGAAAGCAATGGGAGAGTTGGAAGGATAGATGAGGATGCTACAGGGAAAAGGGGTGACAGGAATAGAAGAGGTCTAGCATGAGAGGGATGGTGTGGGAAGGATGGAATGGCATGAGAGAAGGCGACATGGGAGGAGTAGGGTAGAAGGAAAAATATTGGAGGGATGGCATGGGAAAGGTGGATTGGCATGGGATAGGCATCCCATGGAAGTTGGGGATGGCATAGGAAGGATGTAATAGTGTAGGATGGACAGGGCTAGGAAGGCATGTGAGACATGGGATAGGATGACAAGGGAAGGGTAGAAAAGATGCTGAAATTGTACATTAATATGACTGGCAATATTTGACAGGATAGGTCGATAAACATGAGGGTGAATTCAACTTCACAGAGTCATATACAATACATATGCATTGTCACAATACACAAAGGGATGTGCACATAGCAGGTTAATCAAATACCCCAGTAACAATGTCTTATAGAAAAATGTGCACACATATTTAAACCACTCAAAACAAAGATTCAAATAGTTAAAACATATGCAGCTACATTTTAATAGACATCATTTTGGGCAGACAGTGGTACTGTCATTGGACCGTATAGCTAATGCTCTGGGGGTATAGGTTCAAATCCCACCACGGCAGCTGGTGGAATTTAAATTCAATTAACAAAGTAAATCTGGAATTGAAAGCTGTGTCTCTGTAATGGTGACCATGAAACTATCATTGATTGTTTTAAAAACACACCTGGTCCTTTAGGGAAGTAAATCTGTCATCTTTACCAGGGCTGTTGGTTGAGGGATAATTATTGGCTTGAACATCAGTGGTAACTCCCCTGCTCTTCAAAGTAGTAAAATAGAATATTTGATGCCCATTTGAGAACACAAAGGGAGCCTTGGTTCAGTGTCTCATCCAAAAGTCAACACCTCTGCCAGTGCAGTGCGGTGTTCTTTCAGTATTGTAGTGTGAACCTAAATTATGGAGTGAGAGCAATGTGGTTGACTCCAGACTGCTCTTAAGGACAGTTAGGGATAGGCAACAGATGCTTACCTTGCCAGCAATGCCCACCTCCCATGAACAAATAATAATAAACAGTGAAAACTCTTTCCAAACACTTCAACCCACATTCAAAATAATCAAAGACCTACATAAATAAGTAAATAGAATCAGCTTATAACACACTCAAACCAGAGAGACATAGTCACATATAAATCATTTGGACCACAGTGAAAAATATGAGATGAAAACACATTCAAACCCTCGAAGCATGACGAAAAATCTGAACACAGTCAAACCCCTAGGCTGAGGTAGCCACATCTAAATGCACTCAAGCCTTCACAGAGTCATCCAAACATCCAAACATGCTAAAACTCTGTAGCAACAAATGAAGAGATCAAAGTACAGTCAAATCTCTAGAGAAACATATACCCACATCTAACTACATGGAAATTCCAGAGGGAGTTCTATAAACATCCAACAAATTTGAGCCTTCCAAAGAGATATAAACACATTAAACATACCCAAATATCATAAAGGAACATGACCACACCCAAACCTCAAGGCAGTACGGTGACATGGTGTATGGAAATACATTTTGTCACGAAATGCACTGGGTGTGAGTTTGCAGCCGCAATCCACAGAGAAAAAATAAATATTGATGCCTGATCTGTGGCTTATTCACTCTGCACACAGAGAGGGGTAAGCTGGGGCCTAGTCACTCTGCAGAGAGAGAGAGGGGAGGGGTGAGCTGGAGCCTAGTCACTCTGCAGAGAGAGAGAGGGGTGAGCTGGGGCCTAGTCACTCTGCACAGAGAGAGAGGGGAGGGGTGAGCTGGAGCCTAGTCACTCTGCAGAGAGAGTGAGGGGTGAGCTGGGGCCTAGTCACTCTGCAGAGAGAGAGAAGGGTGAGCTGAGGCCTAGTCACTCTGCAGAGAGAGAGAGTTGTGAGCTGAGGCCAAGTCACTCTGCAGAGACAGAGGGGTGAAGTGAGGCCCAGTTGCTCTGCAGAGAGAGGGTTGAGCTGGGGCCTAGTCGCTCTGCAGAGAGAGAGAGAGGGGGGAGGGGAGGATTGAGCTGAGGCCTAGTCACTCTGCAGAGAGAGAGAGAGAGAGAGGGGAGGGGTGGGCTGAGGCCCAGTCGCTCTGCAGAGAGAGGGTTGAGCTGGGGCCTAGTCGCTCTGCAGAGAGAGAGAGAGAGAGAGAGGGGGGGGGGGGGGGGGAGGGGAGGGTTGAGCTGAGGCCTAGTCACTCTGCAGAGACAGAGAGGGGTGAGCTGAGGCCTAGTCACTCTGCAGAGAGAGAGAGGGGGGAGGGGTGAGCTGAGGCCTAGTCACTCTGCAGAGACAGAGAGGGGTGAGCTGAGGCCTAGTCACTCTGCCGAGAGAGAGAGAGAGAGAGGGGAGGGGTGAGCTGAAGCCTAGGCACCCTGCAGAGACAGAGGGGTGGGCTGAGGCCCAGTCGCTCTGCAGAGACTGAGGGGTGGGCTGAGGTCACTCTGCAGAGAGAGAGGGGTGAGCTGAGGTCAAATCACTCTGCAGAGAGAGGGGTGAGCTGGGGCCTAGTCGCTCTGCAGAGAGAGGGATGAGCTGGGGCCTAGTCACTCTGCAGAGAGAGAGAGGGGTGAGCTGAGGCCTAGTCACTCTGCAGAGACAGAGGGGTGAAGTGAGGCCCAGTTGCTCTGCAGAGAGAGGGTTGAGCTGAGGCCTAGTCACTCTGCAGAGACAGAGAGGGGTGAGCTGAGGCCCAGTCACTCTGCAGAGAGAGGGGAGGGGTGAGATGAGGCCTAGTCACTCTGCAGAGACAGAGGGGTGGGCTGAGGCCCAGTCGCTCTGCAGAGACTGAGGGGTGGGCTGAGGTCACTCTGCAGAGACTGAGGGGTGGGCTGAGGTCACTCTGCAGAGATAGAGGGGTGAGCTGAGGCCTAGTCACTCTGCAGAGACTGAGGGGTGGGCTGAGGCCCAGTTGCTCTGCAGAGACTGAGGGGTGAGCTGAGGCCTAGTCACACTGCAGAGACAGAGGGGGGAGCTGAGGCCTAGTCACACTGCAGAGACAGAGGGGGGAGCTGAGGCCCAGTCGCTCTGCAGAGACAGAGGGGTGGGTTGAGGCCTAGCCACTCTGCAGAGACTGAGGGGTGAGCTGAGGCCTAGTCACTCTGCAGAGACTGAGGGGTGAGCTGAGGCCTAGTCACTCTGCAGAGACTGAGGGGTGAGCTGAGGCCTAGTCACTCTGCAGAGATTGAGGGGTGAGCTGAGGCATAGTCACTCTGCAGAGAGAGGGTTGAACTGAGGCCTAGTCACTCTGCAGAGAGGGAGAGAAGGGGTGGGGGTTGGGGGTGGGGTGAGCTGAGGTCTAGTTGCTCTGCAAAGACAGAGGGGTAATATCATAGAATCCCTACAGTACAGAAGGAGGCCATTGAGCCTATCAAGTCTGCACCAACCCTCCAAAAGAGCACCCTACCTCGGCCCACACCTCTGTTCTATCCTCATAAACCCACCTAACATTTTGGACACTAAGGGACAATTTATCATGGCCAGTCCACCTCACCTGCACATCTTTTGACTGTGGGAGGAAACAGGAGAACCCAAAGGAAACCCATGCAGACACGGGGAGATCGTGCAAACTCCACACAGACAGCCACCCAAGGTCAGAATGGAACCCAGGTCCCTGGGTGTGTCAGGCAGCAGTGCTAGCCACCGTGCCACAGTGCCACTTAGGGCTAGTCACTCCACAGGGCAGCCTTGGAATTGTAGGGATGAGCTAAAGTCTGGTGCTTCTTCAACATCTATGGGACGGCGTCTTCACAAACAAATCCACTTGTTGAGAAACATACAATTTTATATACATAAATACAACACTTGTACAAAAAGGCACACATAGATGTGTGGATGGACATTCTATACAGACACATAAAACTGAATTTTCACCATTGGTAACAGGCTGAGAGTTGGGGGCTGGAAAAATGCTGTGTGAAGGTGACAGGAGGAGGAAGGGCGAACATCTTCCCACCACCACTGTACAGTGCTCGTGGTGAGAAGGTTTGTGGATCTAGTCTTCACCAGATGATTAATTGACCACTTAAGTCCCTGATTCAGTGCCACTTCCCCCACTTCACCCCAACCTGGCAACACTCAAACTCTACAGTAAGATACATCTACACTGAAATTTCTTGATAAATACATATTCCACTGAAAAGATGTAGATCCTATATTTAAAAACTTTGCAGCAATGAAAATATCAAAATACTCAAACCATATAGAGGCACCCATGAGTATATCCATTACAAATTCACATACATGTAAATTCACACATACAATTTCTCTAATACACAGACATATGGGTCGATTACACCAAGAGATTACACTGTCACTGCTTAGTAATAACAACCATCCTTGAGCACTGACACTATTAGTCACAACGTAGCCACTAGAGTACAAGGGGCATCGAAACATCCAGCATGGTGAAACACTCTCACAGTCCAGCACCCATGGGGGGTTTGCTGAATGGAAACTAGCACCACAGTGGCCTTCATTATTATTCATGGGAGGAAACCAGAGCGCCCAGAGGAAACCCATGCAGACACGGGGAGAATGTGCAATCTCCACACAACCACCCGAGGTTGGAATTGAACCAGGGTCCCTGATGCTGTGAGGCAGCAGTGCTAACCACTGTGCCACCTCTATTTTTCTGCGGGGAGGGGGGTGGTTTCTAGTTAAACTGTGTCTGGGATAGTGGCTGACATATTGCGCAGGGTTTTCAGTAATATTCAGCATAGCAAAGAACAGTTGACCCAGAACTCACTCGGTTAAAAGCTTCACTTTCCTCCACAAGAAATAGCTAGGGGGCTGAATAAAGCCCAAGGAAGGGTGGACAGGAGCTTAGACTGCACTCGCTGTGCCTTTTCACTGCAGCCAGTGAGGCGGAACAGACCTGGGCTCTTTCTCACAATGGCACCAGTAAAATATGATGCTGCCTGATGCTGCCTGTTTAAAGCAGAGAAGGGGGGGAGATGGAGAGTTCCGCTGGGAGAGGGAGACTGGGACACGGAGAGGAGACGGGCGAGAGAGGCAGCGAGAGCGAGACACAGGAATGAGCGCATTCCCAACGCGCGGCTCTTAATTTTTAAAAAATCATTCCAACTCCCATCCTCGCATGGGTCTGACTGCCTCCCAATCCTTTTCAGCGCGGAGACTTCATAACAAGCTGAGTGTTTAGATGCACAGGTATGTCATGCACCACGGAAGCCTGTCCAAACCTGCTGCACAGACCCTGGATTGTGTGTGGAGCCGGCTCGATGTGCAGTTGGGGCAGTTGCAGTTCATGTTATAGATTTCAAAATCTGAAGGTGCTTAAGATGAAATAAAGGTTCTCTCTCCGAGGAGCAGCATCTGGTTATAAACCATTTATTGACACATTCTGTACACAGGTATCTTACAGAAAACACATCCCCGGGGGGGGGGGGGGGGGGAGGGGGGGGAGGGGGGGGGGGGGGGGGAGGTAGAACCCTGAATCATTTCGGACAGTAACTTGCATGGAAATGTATGAATAAAATGCAGTTTTCTGCAAACTCCTGACCTGACCTTTTTTTATTGAGTGCTGTTTAAGATCTCATTGCTGGCGTTATTGCTGAATAAGAATGGCCAGTGTTTACAGCGCTGTCATTCACACGGTTACTCCAACCCTTCACAAGCCACTCTTTCCCCCTTTGACACAGCTATTTCCAAGAGAGCACCAACTCTCCCGGTCTGAGGGGCTTTTACAGCGAACCCTCCAACTGGTCTTTGAATCCAGGGGTTTCTGCACGGAGAGATTTTGGGGGCGGGGTGGTGTGAGGTTTAGTGAACTGCGCTTTTCTTCGCTGTTTCTGATTAGAAGCCTTGCACGGAGAGTCAGCACGTCTATAAATAACTACTTTAATTATTCCACATTTTAACTGTTGAGGAGATTCTGGCCGCCCCGAGTCTCTCTGCACTTCATCCAGTCTGACAATAGAGCTTACCGGTGTGAGAGAGAGAGAGAGAGGGGGAGGGAGGGAGAGGGGCAAAGAGGGGGAGATAGATAGAGATAGAGGGACACAGAGAGGGAGGGAAATAGGGAGAGGGACAGGGAGAGGGACAGAGAGAGGGGGAAGAGGGACAGAGAGAGGGAGATAGAACATACAGTGCAGAAGGCCATTCGGCCCATGGAGTCTGCACCAACCCACTTAATCCCTCACGTCCACCCTATCCCCATAACCCAATAACCCCTCCTAGCCTTTTTGGACTCTAAGGGCAATTTATCATGGCCAATCCACCTAACCTGCACATCTTTGGACTGTGGCAGGAAACCAGAGCAGCCGGAGGAAACCCATGCAGACACGGGGAGAACGTGCAGATTCCGCACAGTGACGCAGTGGAGAATCAAATCTGGGACCCTGGCCTGTGAAGCCACAGTGTTATCCACCTGTACAACCGTGCTGCCCTGAATGTAGATAGAGGGTGAGGACAGAGAGCGGGGGAGAGGGACAGAGAGAGGGAGAAGAGGAAGAGAGAGGGTGATAGGCTGAGTGGCAGAGAGAGGGAGATAGAGAGGGAGAGATAAAGGGACAGAGAGAGGGAATGAAATAGGATGAGGGACAGAGAGAGGAAGAGAGACAGAGAGAGAGGGGAAGAGTGACAGAGAGAGGGAGGTAGAGGGTGAGGGACAGAGAAAGGGACAGAGAGATGGGGAGAGGGACGGAGAGAGGGACAGAGAGGGAGAGAGGAGATGGAAGGTGAGGGACAGAGGGTGAGGTACAGTGAGAGGGACTGGGAGATAGAGGGAGAGGGACAGAGAGAGAGACAGTGAGAGGGTGTGGGAGATAGAGGGAGAGGGACAGAGGGAGTGGGAGATAGAGTAAGAGGGACAGGGGGTGTGGGAGATAGAGGGAGAGGGACAGAGGGAGTGGGAGATAGAGGGAGAGGGACAGAGAGAGGGTGTGGGAGATAGAGGGAGAGGGACAAAGGGTGTGGGGCATAGAGGGAGAGGGACAGAGGGTGTGGGAGATAAAGGGACAGGGACAGAGGGTGTGGGAGATAGAGGGAGAGGGACAGAGGGTGTGGGAGATATAGGGAGAGGGACAGAGGGTGTGGGAGATAGAGGGAGAGGGACAGAGAGTGTGGGAGATAGAGGGAGAGGGACAGAGGGTGTGGGAGATAGAGGGAGAGGGACAGAGAGAGGGTGTGGGAGATAGAGGGAGAGAGACAGAGGGTGTGGGAGATAGAGGGAGAGGGACAGAGGGTGTGGGAGGTAGAGGGAGAGGGACAGAGGGTGTGGGAGATAGAGGGAGAGGGACAGAGGGTGTGGGAGATAGAGGGAGTGGCAGATAGAGGCAGAGGGACAGAGGGCGTGGCAGATAGAGGGAGAGGGACAGAGGGTGTGGGAGATAAAGGGAGTAGGAGATAGAGGGAGAGGGACAGAGAGAGGGACAGAGGGTGTGGGAGATAGAGGGAGAGGCACAGTAGGTGAGGGAGATAGAGGGAAAGGGACAGAGAGAGGGACAGAGGATGTGGGAGATAGAGGGAGAGGGACAGAGGGTGTGGGAGATAGAAGGAGAGGGACAGATGGTGTGGGAAATAGAGGGAGAGGGACAGAGGGTGTGGGAGATAGAGGGAGAGGGACAGAGGGTGGGAGATAGAGGGAGAGGGACAGAGGGTGTGGGAGATAGAGGGAGAGGGACAGAGAGGGTGGGAGATAGAGGGAGAGGGACAGAGGGTATGGGAGATAGAGGGAGAGGGACAGAGAGGGAGAGGGAGATAGAGGGAGAGGGACAGAGGGTGTGGGAGATAGAGGGAGAGAGACAGAGGGTGTGGGAGATAGAGGGAGGGGGACAGAGGGTGTGGGAGATAGAGGGAGAAAGACAGAGGGTGTGGGAGATAGAGGGAGAGGGACAGAGGGTGTGAGAGATAGAGGGAGAGAGACAGGAGGTGTGGGAGATAGAGGGAGAGAGACAGAGGGTGTAGGAGATAGAGGGAGAGGGACAAAGGGTGTGAGAGATAGAGAGAGAGGGACAGAGGGTGTGGGAGATAGAGGGAGAGGGACAGAGGGTGTGGGAGATGGAGAGGGACAGAGGGTGTGGGAGATAGAGGGAGAGGGACAGAGGGAGGGTGTGGGAGATAGAGGGAGAGGGACAGAGGGGTGTGGGAGATAGAGGGAGAGGGACAGAGGGTGTGGGAGATAGAGGGACAGGGACAGAGGGTGTGGGAGACAGAGGGAGAGGGACAGATGGTGTGGGAGATAGATGGAGAGAGACAGAGGGTGTGGGAGATAGAGGGAGAGGGACAGAGAGTGTGGGAGATAGAGGGAGAGGGACAGAGGGTGTGGGAGATAAAGGGAGAGAGACAGAGGGTTTGGGAGATAGAGGGAGAGGGACAGAGGGTTTGGGAGATAGAGGGAGAGGGACAGAGGGGTGTGGGAGAGAGAGGGAGAGGGACAGAGGGTTTGGGAGATAGAGGGAGAGGGACAGAGGGTGTGGGAGATAGAGGGAGAGGGACAGAGGGCGTGGGAGATAGAGGGAGATGGACAGAGGGTGTGGGAGATAGAGGGAGAGGGAGAGATGGTGTGGGAGATAGAGGGAGAGGGACAGAGAGAGGGTGTGGGAGATAGAGGGAGAGGGACAGAGGGTGTGGGAGATAGAGGGAGAGGGACAGAGGGCGTGGGAAATAGAGGGAGAGGGACAGAGGGTGTGGGAGGTTGAGGGAGAAGGACAGAGTGTGTGCGAGATTGAGGGAGAAGGACAGAGAGGAAGAGGGACAGAGAGAGGGACAGAGAGAGGATGTGGAATATAGAGGGAGAGGGGGAGAGGGACAGAGAGGGAGGGGACAGAGAGAGGGACAGAGGGAGTGGGAGATAGAGGGAAAGGGACAAGAGAGGGAGAGAGGGGGGAGAGCGACGCTGGTCCCCAGCTAAAAGCTTCGTGCCAAATGTTCGTTTTTTGTTTGAGATTTTCCTTTATAAATATGTCAGGAATTCCCTCCCCAATGGGTTAACTCGCTCCAAAGACGCATAAGGACGCACACGTCGGTCTCTGGCCTCACCCCACCTCCCTTCACACGTTTAATTTCTGAATTGTAAATGACCAAAATTCCCCCTCCCCTCCTCATCACGCAGTCCTGACGATGGGACAATCCGCCTCCCCCCCCCCCCCCCCCACCCCTACACACACACTTCTGCACTGTCATGTGTTCCGGTCTGCTGCCCGTCAGCCCTAACCGATCACCCAGCTCCCTGACTCAAAAGTGCGAAACCTCCCTGAGTGGAACAGTTCAAACAGAGAGAGGATCCGAGGCAGCTCCAGACAGCCGGGTTTCTCCAAGACGTCAGCACTAGGGGAAGCGAGAGAGAGAGAGAGAGAGTAACTTCAGCCTCTCCACTGTAAAGTTTGCAAAGCAGAGACAGTCAGACAGACAAAGGCTGTCCCGGAGAGGGAGCACTTTGAACAGTTCAGCCCGACCACCTCTCACTGGGTAACAAGCTCCTCGCCTCGGACATCACTGACAGCATCTCAGCCACCTCCAGCGCCCATTTGGTTCAATTTCCTACACACCATCCAAAACTTCAGCCAAACTTTTTTCTTCTTCTTCTTCTTCTTTGCAAACTATATTTTATTTTATTTTGAGGACTTTCTCTCCCATCGGCTTCCTCCTCTCATTTCCCTCCCCCCCCCCCCCCCCCCCCCCGCCCCCCTCACCAGTAAGCTTTGGAAGAAGATGTCAGTTCACCTGCTCGGTTGGATATTCCTGCTTCTCGGTGGGGTTTGGACACGGGCTTCACCCACTTTACCCAGCCCCGAGGAGGGCCCAGCCTCCGACTGCCCCAGCTGCTCTCTGCCCAAGCTCCAGGCGGAGGTAGCCGGCTTTGACAATCAGCTGGTGGAAGCTGTGAAAAGGCACATCCTCAACATGCTGCACTTGAAGAGCAGGCCGAACATCACCCACCCGGTGCCCAAAGCCGCGCTTTTAAACGCCTTGAAGAAACTGCACGTCGGGCGGGTGCGAGAGGACGGCAGAGTGGAGATTGAGGATCATTCATCCAGCAAGTCGGCACTGAACGAACCCGAACAGGCTTCAGAGATCATCAGTTTCGCCGAGGCAGGTCAGTAACATCAATAAAACATACGTCTTCCTGCACCGATTTAAGCAATAATTGCATTTCAAATAGAAATATCGTTGCATGCGATTTTTTTTTTAGTATCTGCGAAGTTCTCCTTATCCCTGAGCTATCATCTATCTATACAATACTTCAGGTCAGAGCAGATAGGAGTATGCAGCGGGAGCAGGTTTGGGGACCCCGGGGGATAACAGCAGCCTGGATGGAGACAATAAGGACCTAACTGCTTGGGGATATCCCTGCTGTTCAAAATGATGATGAGATTGGTGGATGAATTAATTCCCAGCGGGAGGGTCCATAATGTAGAAGGCACAGGTTTCAGACGATTAGTCAAAGGGGACAGGAGGGAGGGATGGGGAGGTTGTGTGTGTTTTGTGATTTGGAATTCTCTGGGCAGAGAAAGCAGATTGAAAATGGGGAAAAGGATCTGAATGCTCAGAGCAATACACTCATTGGACAGCTCGTATTAAAAACCAGCACAGGTTAGAAGGGCCGAGTGGCACACCATTCAGGCAGGGTACCATTGGTCCAGTGAAGCATTGGATCCCCGACTATAAGCAGTCGCTCTTTATTTGTGTTCCAGTGGTTCTATGAAGGGCAACATTGACTTTTTTATTATCTCTGTGACTGTCTGAGTCCAACAAATTCACATTGTGCATCCCCCACCCCTCCTGTTCCTTTCTGCCTCTCAGGTCCTGCCCGGGACATCGTGCACTTCCAGATCGCCAAGGAGGAGGATGGCGACCTTTCCCTGGTGGATCAGGCCAATATCTGGCTCTACCTGAAGGTCTCCAACAAGTCGAACCGAAGCAGGAGTGAAGTGACCATCAGGTTATACCAGGAAGGAGATGGCAGCCAGGCCATCAGTCAGAAGCGGGTGGACATCAAGAGGAGTGGCTGGCACACCCTGCCGGTGTCGAGGACTGTGCAGGCCACCCTGGCAACCCAGGAGAGGTCCCTGCTGCTGAAGGTTTCCTGTGAGCGGTGCCAGGAGACGGGCGTCTCCCCGGTGCTGGTGGAGCCGGCGGAGAAGGACGCCTCTCACCAGCCCTTCCTGATGCTGCTGGTCCGGCAATCAGACGCTCACACTCACCGGATCCGCAAGCGGGGGCTGGAGTGCGACGGCAAGGTCAGCATCTGCTGCAGGAAGCAGTTTTATGTCAATTTCCGAGACATCGGCTGGAGCGACTGGATCATCGCGCCTCCCGGTTACTATGGCAACTACTGTGAGGGCGAGTGTCCGAGTCACATCGCCGGGACCTCGGGCTCGTCCCTCTCCTTCCACTCGGCTGTGATCAACCATTACAGGATCAGGGGTTACAGCCCCTTCAACAATATCAAATCGTGCTGTGTCCCCACCAAACTCAGAGCCATGTCTATGCTGTATTACGATGACGAGCACAACATTGTGAAAAAGGACATCCAGAACATGATCGTGGAGGAGTGTGGCTGTTCATAGACCCTGTGGCACACACACACAGCACACACACAACACACAGGCAGACTCGGACAGGGAGCTTCATACAAACGGAAATTCATCAAACAGACACAGTGCACACATCAGATTTAGGGCAATACCCCGCTTTGGCTCTCTCCGGAGCTAGAAAAGGAACTCAACAGACTTTAGACGATTACACTCCAGGATCAGACAGGGTCCAAACCCATGTGGCTTTTCCCTGTTTGTTCTTCATTGCTGACTCTCAGCACCTTCATCCACATTCACCTGCCCCCCCCCCCCCCCCCCCCCCCCCCTCTCTCTCTCTCTCACACACACACACAGCTAGCTGGCTTCTTCTCCAGTGCATTGATTCACACCGTCACATCGCAAGGCACTTACTTCTTGGGACTCAATGCACCACCACATCTAACTTTTCTGTTGTTTCCGATCTGAGCTTTACCGAGCAAGCTGCACTGTTTTCCTGTTTGCAACAACGACTTCCACGTGTGTAAGATGCCTAAGACCAGAACTATGCAATCTTTAAACAAAAAAATGCTTTCTTTGGTTTACCTAACAGGAGACGTTTGCTTCTATTTGGGAGGAAATATTCAGTTGTTGAGAGATACTTGAAAGGAACACGTTCGCCCCAGTGTCGGGCCAAACATTTTACTTTGTGACCTTTACGATTTGCACTATAAAAAAGACATTTGCCTGTCTAACCGTATCTAAACAGAAGTGTTTGAAAGGACAGGGGACTGCACTCACGAAGAGAGAAAACAAAACGAGTTTCTATGAACTTTTGTATCAACAGACGAACTGATACCAAAGAGATTTGTGTAAATGTTATTCTGTGATTTCTACAAGGATACTTATTTTTTAAAAAAAACTTTAAAATATTTAAAAAAAACAGCCTGTAGATGAATATGGCTCCAGTATCAGGGTTTGGATTAAAACGTTTGATACATCAACACAGATACGTCTGGATGTCTGGAAGCATCAAGCATCTGATATGAGTTAAATCCGAGACCCCAGGTGTAGTTTGCACACTGTCTGAAAGCGATTTAGCAAAAAAAAAAGCACTTCTAGTGGTCTGCGTATTTCTTATTTAAAAACAAAACAAAAGTGATCAGCACAACAAAACAAAAACCCGAACTTTTGCTTACAAGATAAATAGGCCTATTTTTGTAACGATGTCGCTGAGGGCGATTAAAAGTGTTATTAAAGAAACAAGACATTGTGTTAGTGATTTCATGTGAGATATTGTAAAAGGCTTCATTCATCATAATAGGTTAGCTGCCGATTTAATGAGGCTCCTGTCATATTTCCTGGCACCAAATTGACTTCTACGATTGTCTTTTGTTTTTGATGATGTGGTGTTTGAAAGGTGTCGGCACAGCCCCTGGCCACTGACTGGCTACAGGGTGATGTCGTGGAACTGGTAGAAGCGAGGGGATTGATCCGCTACTTTCTCCTGTTCATTTAATGTGGCGTGCCGTTTTATTTTGTTGATCCCGGCAGTCTTCTGATCCGAATCTCGAATAGTAGAGATTCAATGCTCAACCTGGGCTTGTCTAACCCACCCCTCTCCTCCATCTCAGGAGGCAGGCGGTGGGAGTCCCCTGCTGTCAGATTGGAGGGAGTGGGGTGGGCGCAATTGTAGGTGAACAACTTGGGACCAAACAGAACTACAACTTCCAGACTGCACTGCGACCTAAACGCTTTCGGGAATAACCATTCGCCCGGTGGGAGTTTAAACACAAACCACACATTGGGCTGTGAAAACAGAGACATTTCTAAGAAATTCCGTGTAATTTATCTGACACGCTGCTGGTTGTCCTATAGTCAGTTTAATATTAAAAAAACAAGCCTGCGGCGCTAAGCGCCAAAAAGAAGTCGTTTTATGTGCTTCTTTGGGCTAGATGTATTATTACACATCAGGATGATGAGATAATGTACATATATTTCTTCAATCTGCAAACTTTTATCGCCTTAAAGACAGTTTGTTTTGTTGGTCTAGCGCGGTTATTTTCTTTTGTAAACAAACTGTTTAAGCAATTATTTCGGCATATTATGAGGCAAATCTGACAAGTCCAACTCCTTTACCAAGGTTGCTATTAAATCTGTTGCTGCCACCCTCTGCAAGGGTTCCAGACCACAGCAACTAACAAAGATTACCGCTTCTTGATATGACAGCAGCATGCTGAGGTGGAGAGTAGTCACATTTCCATTTCAGCACTTATTCCCTTCCAATACTCGACAAGATTGTGCACACTTTCCCTCTTAAGAATGCCATACGTTTTCTTGTCCTTGACCAGCTTATTCAGTTGATTTGCATGCACACCATCAATTCAAATGTCAATCATGGCCCATCGGCGGCATGCTTGCTTCCCAGTCATCAGGTTGTAGGTTGAAGCCCCACTCCAGAGACGTGAGCATATTAGCTGAGGCAGCATGATGGAATGTTACACTGAAATGCTCTTTAATAGGCATTAAAGTTCCCATGACAAAGAAGGACAGGGCAGTTCTCCCTAGTATGTCAATACTTAACAAATAAAATCTGAAAAAAAATTGGCCATTATCTCATTGTTTTTGTGCGATCTTGTGCACAACTTAGCTGCTGCGTTTTCCCACTTTATCTAAGTTTTGGCGATGAATCATTTCAAGACTCTTGAAAGGTACTATATAAACGCAAGTATTTCTTACTTTAACTCATGAGTTTGTCAGAAACTTAACATAGTATCCCTTCATCTGCTAATATATAAATATATAACAGTCCGCATAAAAAGCTTGCAATAGACATTTTAAAAGTGTAATTACAAAATAATAACCACGTAAACTGGAATTGGCAGATAACAAAACAATGTATTTCTTCTCATATACAGCAACAACAATATATAGCACCTTTAGTCCCAAAGTGCATCACAGGAGTGACTAACAAACAACATTTGACAGAGAGACACAGGAGATATAAGGGCAGATCACCAAAAGCTTGTTGAAGGAATTAGGCTTTAGGGAGCATCTTAATTTAGGAAAGAAACACAGAGAGACAGAATGGTTTAGAAAGAGAAGAGAATCCCAGAACTTTGGGCTTTGGTAGCTGAAGGCATGGTCAACGACTGTGGAGCAATTAAAATTGAGGTAGCTAGAGATCATGGAGATTGTAGGGCTGGAGGAGGTTATAGAGATATGGAAAGGTAAGGCCACAGAGGGATTTGAAAAAAAAAAGAGAATTGTAAAGTGAAGGCCATTGTCCAGTTCATGTGGAGATCATGTTAGTATTCCTAAATTTAATTCCAATGTTTTATTAATCTATTTGAGGATAATCCTGCTGCTAAATACACCCATCTGTATCTCCACATATTTCTGACAAGTGATTGGGAGGTGAAGCAGTGCAATTTATGGAAAACTAAATGAATTGTGTTAAACCTGATCCAGTTTTACAGTTTATGCTGTAGTGGATAGGAAGCTAATTGAAGGGACTACTATTTTGATGCTCCCAAGTGAGATATCATGCAGTCTCCACAGGATGTTTTTAATTATACCTTACCCAGAACATTTTAAATGTTAATCCTTCATAAAATAAAATAGCGGAAATACTACAAATATTTTTTTTATACAATCTCGTGAATGAAACGGCAATTTCTTAGCATCCTGCTGCTGCTTTCTGTCAAAACAGATTAGCATGCCCTTAATTTGGTAGGCAGATAAAATTCCTACACTAATTGTATTTGTTTTATTTTGATTTAACGTGCACCTTGTCTAGACCAACAATCCAAAATTGTCTTTCATTTCTTTTCTGTGCATTTGAAATATAATGCTTCAAAGCAATGTTTGCCAGGCTAATATGATTTCAAATGTAAAATTAATTTATGCACCCAAATGTGTAAACAGTATAATTTGATCATTTAATATTTATTGTATAAACAGTAAATAAATGTTTATTTTTCAGTTGCATAAAGGGATATTAACGTATGTTGCAAATAATAGATGCAGTTTGTGGAATTAAGCTGTTACCAGCACAAGAAATTGACTTAAGCACAGCCTCAGTGACGTCGGTGCATTTCCCATACCCAGCGAAAAGCAATGAAAACAGCCTGAGCGACACCATTTGCCACAATTCAGTTAGACCTCTGCTATCTGCTTATGGCAGGAAATGAAACCACTTCAATTGCACTGTACTTATGGTGTCAGACATGGCTCAGTGGCAGCACTTATCCCTCTCAGTCAGAAGGTCATAGGCTCAAGCCTCATTCCAGAGACCTGGGCATCATATGCAGGCTGACAGTTCAGTGCAGTACTGGAAGCTACTGTTTATCTGATGAGATGTTGCCCCGTCTAACATCTCAGGTGGATGTACAAGATTCTATATCACCTTTCAAAGAAGAACTCCGGATGCCCTGACCAATGTTTATCTGCCGGCCAACATCAATAAACAGATCATCTGGTCATTTATTGCTATTTGTGGGATCTCGCTGTCTAAACAAATTGGCTGTCCCAGTTCCTACATTACAGTAGTGACTACAGCTGTACTTCAAAACACACTTAATTGGCTGTAGAGTTCTTTGGATATCCTAGGGTTGGGAAATACATTTTATAAATATATTTCTTTCGATTCCTGTGTAAGACTGAAAAAAATAAATAAATACAACCCCCCCCCCCCCCCCCCCCACACACGCTTCCATGTTGTCCATTGTGACATAAACAGGAGTATCAAGATTACTTCTGTCCAATTCACTTCAAGTGTCTAAATTATTTTGAAAGGAGAGAGTGTATAAGATGCAACTTGAATTTGGTGTCTTCAGAAAGAATTTGGTTCTTGAGTCTTGAATTTCCACATATTTCTATCTTTATGTAAACATCAGTGTCATCCACAATAAATTTTTTAAAAACAACACCGTTTTTAAAACTTACGTTTGTTTCATTTCATGTGCCTGGACCCAACAGTTAATTAAAATGAAAACAGGAACTGTTTTCGTTTCAGGCTTTCATCATCTGTGGTATTTTGCTTTTGATCTAGTTAAAATACTCAACCAACCCTGCGTGTAAAATCACACACTTTCAGTCTATTACAGCAAAGGCTTTCCTCTTAACAATGAACACAAAAGCAAGCTATTAACTGACCAGAGTTATCAGTGGTTTGATTGTTGCTGCAGGGATTTTAGACACAGTTTTCCAGCCAATTCTGAGTGAAGAATTTGTTGTATTTTCCTCCTTTCCCATGCTGTTATAAATATTTGTTGAATCATGCAAATACTGCTATCCCCATCCACAATACTGATCTTCATTGGCACTGGTGTGAAGCAGGAGACTCATCACATGGGTAGCTGCCATTGTTGAACCATTTGTCCTAGATATGATTGTTGGGTCAAGTGTCACATTTAGATATAGGCCAATGCTGACCTATCCCTTGCCACGTGCTAAAATGCGCAAATTTATGCAGACCCGGGAGGCGGTGAGATCAAGTTCAACGCCTTACTCAGCTTCATCGTGAGTGAACTGCCCAATCAGGGATCATGCTTCTTTGAGTGAAGGTAAGTGAGGTATCTTTGGGGTAAAGGTCGGATCAACATGATACATGCTGGAAATGGACATTCAGAACTAAGATAAAGATGGGAAATTTTGCAAACTGCTAGCTGCTCCAAGCATGATTGATTCCTGCCTGGTTCACGAATGAAACTAGCTGAAAAGTTTGAGATTCTTCCCATTTATTTCCTGATAGTTCTGCAAAGTCAGAGTCCTAAAGGGCAGGGTGTTCCTAAAGAGGCAAGGAAAAGATTATCAGTGGCTCATATTGCAAATCTGGGCATTTTTAGCGAGTTAAACTTCGGCATGTTTTAGTTTCATAAGCTCCACCAATTTCAACCTGCCCTTTATAATCATAATTTTCATTATTGTCACAAGTAGGCTTACATTAACATTGCAATTGGGTTACTGTGAAAATTCCCTAGTCGCCACACTCCGGGGCCTGTTTGGGTGCACAGAGGCAGAATTCAAATGTCCAAATCACCTATAAAGCACGTCTTTCGGGACTTGTGGGAGGAAACTGGAGCACCCGGAGGAAACCCATACAGACACAGGGAGAACATGCAGACTCCGCACAGACAGTGACCCAAGTCGGGAGTCGAACCTGAGACCCTGGTGCTGTAAAGCAACAGGGCTGACCACTGTGCTACCATGCCGCCCATTGTGGACTTAAGTAAGGAAACTGTTCCTATAGGTAGAGAGGGAATTATTTGTATTCATCAAAAAATAATGCCATATTTCTTAACGGCATAAATTAAATATAAGAATCCATCCCCTCCTATTTCTCACTGACATGCTGCCCCTCAGTAACTTCATCCAAAAAGAAAGCATCCATTTCTGTGTGGAGTCTGCACATCCTCCCCGTGTGTGCGTGGGTTTCCTCCGGGTGCTCCGGTTTCCTCCCACAGTCCAAAGATGTGCGGGTTAGGTGGATTGGCCATGCTAAATTGCCCGTAGTGTAAGGTTAATGGGGGGATTGTTGGGTTACGGGTATACGGGTTACGTGGGTTTAAGTAGGGTGATCATTGCTCGGCACAACATCGAGGGCCGAAGGGCCTGTTCTGTGCTGTACTGTTCTATGTTCTATGTTCTATGTTCTATTTCCATATGTACGCTCAAGGCCTAGCTCATCTCCAGCTCTCCGTTGGCTCTAATTTGCCAGGCTGCTTGCTCAACATCCAGCACAGATTTGCAGAAATTTCCTCCAATGAAATACTGGGAAGATCTAAGCTAATGCGGGGAACAGGCAGATTTAAGGGATTGGAAGGACGAAATACCAGAAAGTGACATAGGATTGCGATCTTGACACAAAACTGACAAGCTGTGCAGGCTTGATCAGTTACGTTGAAGAACTCCAGCCATGCTGTTGCTCACAACACTCCTTCTCACACTGTGCTTTCACTGAACGAGATGTGATTGCCAACTTTTTGGAAGGTATTTCACCTGTCAAGTGTTTCACTCGCCTTAAGCTACATTTATCTGTTGCCAGCCTTCATAACATGGGAGCAGATTGTGCAACTCCACTTCCATGGCTGATGAGGGACAAAAGCAGAGGCCAAGCCACCGCCAAAGCAGATTTGGCAGGGTGATTCCTGCCTACTCCATCCAAGCCTGCTGGGTAGGGAGAGCCCTCCTCAGTGCCCCCAGGTCTCCACTCCTTCCCCGTGTTTGCTAGAGCCTCAAATATCCAATTGGTGGTGAACATCGGCCTCCCCGAACAGGCGCCGGAATGTGGCGACTAGGGTCTTTTCACAGTAACTTCATTGAAGCCTACGTGTGACAATAAGCGATTATTGTTATTAACTTTTCTGAAACAGATCAAGAACCCTTTAATTAGAAACTTTTCCCTTGACATCCTTCCTTCCTATTCCTTCCTTCCTTTCTTGATGTATAATAATAATTATTTTTAAAAGTGTCATAAGTATGCTTACATTAACACTGCAATGACGTTACTGTGAAATGAAGGCACCTGTTTGGGTACACAGAGGGAGAATTCAGAATGTCCAATTCATCTAACATGTGCCATCCTACTTGCTCTCCCGAATTGTTCAGAGAGTGCCGAGGTAGCTTGTTAATTGGTTTGCTCTGGAAAGATGAACCACAATGTTTGCATATCATAGAATCCCTACAGCGCAGAAGGAGGCAATTCAACCCATTAAGTCTGCACCAGCTCTCTGAAAGAGCACCCTTCCTAGGCCCACTCTCCATCCAATCCTCATAACTACATTTAACCATTGGACACTAAGTGGCAATTTAGCATGGAGGCCAATCCACCTAAACTGCACATCTTTGGACTGTGGGAGGAAACTGGAGCACCCGGAGGAGACCCACACCGACATGTGGAGAACATGCAAACTCCACAACAGGATGTTGCCTGGTATAGAGGGTATTAGCTATGAGGAGTGATTCAATAAATAGGGCCTGTTCCTGTGCTGTATTTTTCTTTGTTCTTTGTTTTGTTCCACACAGTCACCCAAGGCCGGAATTGAACCCGGGTCCCTGCCGTTGTGAGGCAGCAGTGCTAACCACTGTTACTGTGCCACTCCATATTGAGGAAACAGGTTCAAAATCCCAAAATGGTTCTATTGTTGCTCCAGGGACCAAGACAACCAGTTTCTGCCCAATGACTTCTGTCCCCACCAAAAATCCATTCCCGAGCTATCAACCCATCCCTCCCACTGGCAACTCTCTGAGGTTGAACCAGACTGTCTGTAAACCATATTTGATTCCAAGATGAGCTCCCAATTATATATCCACACCATTACCAAAGCCACTTCTCCCCATCTCCATAACATTGCGCAACTTTGTCCCTGCTCAGCTCATCTACCTCCAAGACCCTCACCCACTAGCCTACTACATTCTACTCTCTGGAAACTTGGGATCATCCAAACTCCTGCTGCTTTTGCCCTAATTTGCACCAAGGTCCATTCAGCCATCACCCTGGTGTTCACCAGCTGATAATGGCTGCTGAGAATGCCTTGGTTTTGAAATTCTCACCCTTGTTTTCAAATCCCTCCGTGCTCTCACTCCTCCTGATCTCTGTCATCTTGTTCTGTCCAACAACTCCATGAAATATCTGCACTTCTCTAATTCCAACCTCTTAAACATCTTTAATCACTTTGCCATTGGTGGCTATGCCTTCTGCTGCCAAGACTGTGAACTCTGGAATTCCCTCCCGAAACCTCTCCCCCTCCCTACCTCACTTTCGCCCTACAAAGAAAAAACTCCTTAAAACTCACCTCTTTGACCAAGATTTCAGTCTTCTGCCTTGGTATTACCTTACTGGTCTTTCGGGGACAGCACAGTAGCACAAGTGGATAGCACTGTGGCTTCACAGCGCCAGGGTCCCAGGTTCGGTTCCCCTCTGGGTCACTATCTGTGAGGAATCTGCACTCTCTCCGTGTCTGCGTAGGTTTCCTCCGGGTGCTCCGGTTTCCTCTCACATTCCAAAGACATTCAGGTTAGGTGGATTGGCCATGCTAAATTGCCCTGAGTGCCCAAAAAGGTTAGGTGGAGTTATTGGGTTATGGGGATAGGGTGGAGGTGAGGGCTTAGGTGGGTCGGTGCAGACTCGATGGGCCGAACGGCCTTCTTCTGACTGTATGTTCTATGTCTATGTCTACTGGCTTTGGTATCATATCCCGATGTACCAAGGCCCTGTGAAGCGCCTTTGCAATGCTTATTACAGTAAAGATGAATTTAAATAC
Organism: Scyliorhinus canicula; assembly: GCF_902713615.1. Taxonomy (NCBI): domain Eukaryota; kingdom Metazoa; phylum Chordata; class Chondrichthyes; order Carcharhiniformes; family Scyliorhinidae; genus Scyliorhinus; species Scyliorhinus canicula. Next base: position 152,362,367 of record NC_052155.1, read on the forward strand.
AAGTTGTTGTTGGTGGTGAGCTTCCGTACCTGTCAAATGCAACGCCTGAAAATAAGTATATTAAAAGTATCCTTGTGGGCCAACTGTCAAAAACTCACCACACTCTTAAACCTGTAATGACATTTTATCAATTAGAAACTCATCATGTTACAATAATTCTTCTGCTGATGATGTAGTGAAACCCAGCAGGGAAGCTATATATTTTGTGTGCAGGGAAACCCATATCTTGGCATTCGAGGGATCTGGAGCAGTATTTTTTTTTTAGTCTGAGAAATTAGATTTATTCTATTTCCAGTCTTTAAACAGCTGAACGTTCACATTCATCTTCATTAACGTATCGAGTGTCAATTCCATAGGTGTGGTTCCTTTAAGGGGATTGTGTTGCAGCAACTGTCTTCATTATAGATCACTGGCCACTTACTGTTTCCACACAGACTGGTAAAACCATCACTGGGCAGCAGGACAATAGATTTCGAATCAGGCTAATAGAGAAGAATAATGACTGCCAAATAATCCATGAGGGGTTTGCGGGTGAATTTCTATGGCAAGCTACTGCCACTTAATGTTAAAATAGCAAGTATTTCCCTGGAGTCTGGACATATCTAGCTTTTGAAGCTCAAATCTGTGAGACACCAGGGGAGAAGCAGTCTCATGCAATTCACATCCGTGATCTGATCGAGGTAGGTAAAATGTTCAGCAGAAATAGTGCTAACAGAGAAACAATTTAATCTGATGGGGGAAATCACGAACAAGAGGACGTAATAGAATTAGTGCGCGTTCATTTAAGTGGGAAATCAGGAAGCACATATTCACAGAGAAGGTAATGGGAGTCTGGAATTTTCTGCCTCAAAAATTTGTAGATGGCTGGTCAATTCAATAATAATAATCTTTATTGTCACAAGTATACCTACATTAACACTTCAATGAAGTTACTGTGAAAAGCCCCCAGTCGCCACATTCCGGCGCCTGTTCGGGCACACAGAGGGAGAATTCAGAATGTTCAAATCACCTAACGGCACGTCTTTCTGGACTTGGAGGAAACCGGAGCATTCGGAGGAAACTCACGCAGACACGTGGAGAGCATGCAGACTCCGCACAGACTCCGCACAGGCAATGACCCAAGCCGGAAGTCGAACCTGGGGCCCTGGTGCTGTGAAGCAACAGTGCTAACCACTGAGCTACCACCAAGCTGATTTACAAACCTTCCTTTGTCTTCCTTATGCCCCGGCTATTGACTCTCTAAGTATTTAAAATATAATCACTTTAGGAGAGACAGTGGCATAGTGGTAATGTAATTGGACCAAGTAATTCAGAGGCCCAGGCTAATACTCTGGGGACTGCGGGATAAATTTTTCACACAAAGAGTGGTGGGTGCCCAGAACACACTGCCAGAGGATGTGGTAGAAGCAGGCACATTAGCAACATTTAAGAGGCATCTGAATGGGTACATGAATAGGGAGGAAATAGAGGGATATAGATTGAGTAAGGGCAGAAGGCTTCTTTTTAGTTAGGGGATCATGATCGGCACAGGTTTAGAGAGCCGAAGGGCCTGTTCCTGTGCTGTACTTTTCTTTGTTCATTGAATCTCATTTTGGTAACTGGTGGAATTAAAATTCAATTAATAAATGTGGAATTGACTTATTGTGGCGGGGATGTGCTGAGCAGTCACAGGAAAGGTGGCTCCCCTCCAGAAACTTGGATTTTGGCACATTTAGCCCGGAAACAGGCCACCAAGCCAGCAAACTCCCCCTTCTCCACAAAACATCACAGGCACAAATAAAATGCCCCCAAATCAACCAAGGAAGGGGTCCCGAATCCCCAATTCTACCAGTGTCTGGCTACCGAAGAAAGGATACGAGAATGGGCCAAGGAATCAGGAGCAGAATAGATCAGATTGGAGGAGAGTTCCTGAAAGGGTCATCCCTCCCAGCACTGGTCACTACAACACTCCCATCCACCTCCCCTATCACTCACCGCCCCCCACCCCCAACCTGGCCAGATACTCAAAAAGCCCACCAGGTAGTAGCCACACTTGGAACATGGAACCAAATGTGGCTGACCGAGATGTCCACCATGGCCCCCATCTGCAAAAAAATCACATGCTCACCCCCGCGACAATGGATGCCTCCTTAGGTGGAGACAGGACAAGGGTCTCTGGCGGTGGGAGATACGTACGTAGAGGGCTGGGTAGCGACCCTAGGGGAGTTAATGGACAAGTTCTAACTCCCGAGAGGGAATAAACTAAGATAAAGCCAAGACAGAGAGATAGAGGGGGGATTCTGAATCGAAGCACTGCACATGGCAAACTTCACCTTCACGTGCGCAGGACTCAGTCTAACGCAACTAAAGGTGGTGCACAGGGCACACCTAACCAGAATGAGCTGGTTCAACCCAGAGGTGGAGAAATGTGAATGATGCCTGGGAAGCCTAGCCAACCACATCCACATGCCCTGGTCTTGCCACAGACTTTTCGGATACTGGAAATCCTTCTTCATGGCCATGTCCAGGGTTTGGGGTGAGGGTCGAGCCTTGCTCGTTGGTGGCGGTCTTTGGGGTATCAGAACAGACAGAGCTTTTCATGGCTTATGCCTTGGCCTTTGCTTCCCTCATCTCCCGCCAGAGAATCCTGCTCGGCAGGCGATTGGCAGCACCACCTTTGCTACAAATTCTTGTAAATACATGGTTCAGTTTTGTCTTGTTGAGTAACATATGATATGAAATGTCCTTTAGGGAAGAAAATCTGCCGTCCTTACCTGGTCTGGCCCACATTTGGCTCCAGACCCACAGCAATATGGTTGACTCTTAATTACCCTCTGAAATTGCCTAGCAAGCTACAGAGCTCAAGGGCAATTAGGAATGGATGAGAAATGGTGGCCTTGCCAGTGATGCTCACATCCCAAGAAAGAAAATAAAACTCATGGAGAATCTGTGGACTTGAGTGAAGGTCTCATGGAGGTTACAACAGGTGAGCACACAGTATCCTCGTGGGAAGGGGACTGTAGAACAGTAATATATTTAATAATAATCTTTATTGTCACAAATAAGCTTACATTAACAGTGAAATTGAGTTACTATGAAAAGACCCTAGTCGCCACATTCTGGCACCTTTTCGGGTACACAGAGGGAGAATTCAGAATGTCCGACTTACCTAACGGCACGTCTTTCGGGACTTGTAGGAGGAAACCGGAGCACCTGGAGGAAACCCACGCAGATACGGGGAGAACGTGCGGACTCCACACAGTGACCCAAGCCGGGAATTAAACCTGGGACCCTGGAGCTGTGAAGCAACAGTGCTAGCATGCTGCCCAGATAATAATAATAACCTTTTATTGTCACAAGTATGAAGTTACTGTGAAAAGCCCCGAGTCACCACCAGTGCCTGTTCGGGTAAGCTGGCACGGGAATTGAACCCTCGCCACTAGCCTTGTTCTGCATCAGAAACCAGCTCTCTAGCCGACTGACCTAAACCAGGCTTTATAGAGGATAACACAAAACTATAAGCACATTACAAAAATAGAATAGTTGGTGACTTATTTAAGACAAAATATAACACTATCCAAATCTCGTAGGTATAGGCATGGACAAAAGTGTGAGTTGCCTGCTTGGGGGGGGGGGGGGGGGGGGGGGGGGTTGCAAATTTAACAACCCCTCCACAACCACTTTGCACTGAAGCAAGTGACAAGAGACCAGATGCTACTTGTGCAGGACATGCAGCATCATCTGCTATTGGTCAATCATCTTTATCTTCTTTTAGGTTTTAATCTATTTTTTCTATGAAAGTGCAAGTTGGTAATGAGGGGACCAGGCATCTGGGACCGAAGTGAAAAGGAAAATAAAATGCATTTCTTCTTAATCTATAAGATTGAAGGTTTAAGAAATAAACAAAGTAAGGATGCAGCACAGGGCACAAAATTGTGTGTCCTCTCCCATGGTGGGTATGATGGTTAAGGGGTCATTTAAATAGGTTAGAGGGTGTTGGGAGGGGGGATCTGCCACCTTCCTCACCTCAATCCTGATTGAGTTTGGAGGAGGAAGGCTCGTGGACGTATTAACGCAGCAGGGGATTCCCAGGGGCATCCCTCATTCAAATGCACTCCGCACTTGATCAAAGGACCCAGCATTGGAAAGGGGGGAGTGGGGTTGCCATTGAAAGCTACTCTTGCTGCCCTTGCCCATCTTCTCCCTTCTGAACCACATCCTCCACCCAACACACCCTTCCCGCCATTTGTGACATGGTTGACCCCTGAATCCAAGGCCTCAGATGGGCCCGTAGAGGCAGCAACCACCATCTCCCTAGTGGCACTGCTGAGTACACAACAGCTGCTGCCATCTGATTGGCTGGTGGCTCTTGGCAGGCAAGACTTCAGCCACAGGCATCCTTGATCCTGGGGAAGGCCCATTGCTGGCCTGCTAAGCGCCTGAGTGGCATAGGACGTCTTGAACTTTCTCAAAAAGAGGCATATTACCAGCTCTCTATCTGGCAGCCTCGGACCCAATGACTCCACAAGATTCTGCCCAAAGTGGCAAGAGGGTAACTTTAATGTCAAATCAGATAAAGAAAGATAAATGAAGAGAAGGGGAAAATAGTTTGGATTGAAAGAGAGGGAGAGAGAAAACGAGCGAAAGTAAAACTTTATTATGTTTTAAATTTGACATAATGAAAATCCCTAATAATTAACAACGGAAGGAATGAAACTCCACACTCCTAATACATAATTTCTACTGTTCATTAGGTTGAGTGACAGTAGTTATAAATTATCACATCCTTAAAATGGTACCTACGTTTGTGGCGACAAGACTAAACATTCTGTGGTGAGTTTAGTTTTGTTTGACCACACAGATACAAGTTTTATGATATTCAATGCATATGAATGAAAAATCCGGCACCAAGGTGCTGTAAGGGTCCTGCCTGATTATTCCCCATTTATTCCCTTATCTCCCCTTTCTTTTATTTTTGCCGTTACGCTTTTGATCCATGGATGATTTATGGACATGTGTCTTGGAGGCAGCCTGTATCTTTAATTCAAGCAGAAGGAAGAAGTGACCTGTGCCTTTAATTCTAGCAGAATGTTTCAGCAGCAGGAGAGATCACAGTGTTAGTCTGTACTGGATCAAACCGGAGCTGTGCAATCTCCGGCACCAATGACAGTGATTGGCTGGCACTTGGTTTGATTGATTTGGCTGGTGGCCAATGAATTCCCCCAAGGGCTGTACTCTGCCTGGTAACAGGTGGTGATTGGATCTGATCCCACTGGAATGTTTTCAGAGTCAAGAGGGTCACAGTCTCATTTTAGTTTGATTCTGGCAACCTGATGGAGAGATCTGATTGACTCGCTCCCAAATAAATCCAGCTTAACTCTCTTCAGAAGGCCACTGTGATAGCTGACTCTCTCTCCAGCGAGTCTGGGTGCTGTTCTCTGGAGTTCGCAGAGACCTGAATCAAACCACGAGCTGGAAGCAAGGTTTGATGTGAAATAAAGTGTCTCTCCAGAAAGTTGAAGGCCTGTATGTGGATCTCAAGCTGAAGACCCAGTTTGATAAGAACTAAAGTGTCTCTCCAGCAAAGCTGCTGCCTGTGAGTACTGCATTCTCTTTCTAAACTATAAGTACCCCGAGTGACTGACTCTACAGGGAAGATCATCACCCACTGCAAACCAGAGACTTTAATCAGCAAGCGTTTTAAAGAACCATCATCTGAAGCAAAGACTTATCTTTTGACTTTCATCCTTATTATTTTTCACCCCCCCTCCCTTTATCAAAGAGGTAGGTTTTAACTTTTTAACTTAAAGGAAGAAAAAGAGGCAGAAAGGCAGAGGGATTTAGGGAGGGATCTCCAGAGCTCTGGAAAAGGGAAGTGAATTCAGTAGAGAGAGAGCATGATGAGTTACGATGAAGGTGGAAATCACCAAGGACGAGAGGTTGCTGAGTGAGCAGATGCTACAAGAGGAAAGTTGTGAAAACATCATGGTGAGAAGTTTGATTGTACTTGAGTGGATTTTAGAGAGCAAGGATCTTAAATGGGAGGTGAGAGGGGTTGAAAAAGATGAGTTGTTCAAAGGAGGAGGAAGTGGCAGAGGATGAGAGGACAGGCCAAGGTGTGATTTGGTGGTAAGTGCACCCCCATCCAGCACAATAGTTTTGATCGGCAATTGGTGGAAGATAGAGCCAGGCAGAGAGGTTTCATTTGAGGGAGTGATGCATTTATCTCTCAGCCAGGCCTCCATTAATGCTGCAGACATTATCCACAACAATCCCATGGTTGGCAAGAGTATTGCTCACACATGAATGGACATTCTGGATGGAGATGGATAGCGTGATGGTGAGAACTAATCTAGCGGCAGAGGCCGCAGCACCAGCAGTAGGAGGGGTGAGTTGAATGGGCAGGAGATTGTCAAGACTAGTCCTTAGATCTGTACTGTGTGGGAAGGTTAATGAGAGAGTAGGATGGGGCAGTTGGGTTAAAGTTCAGAATGACGCAACAGCGAGTGCCTTGGTGGACTTTTTGGAGGATGCCAAAAGAGGCACAGAGGGAAGCGGAACTTGGCAGGAGAGTGGGCAGGTTGTGGAGGACTGAGGTTGTTCCAGTAGGGCAGAATATCTGAGAGGGAAGGAAGACCATAAGACATAGGAGCAGAATTAGGCCACTCGGCCCATCGAGTCTGCTCCGCCATTCAATCATGGCGCATGATGGGAAGGAGGCATGATGGCAGGGGATAATGGTGTGAGAAGAGATAAAGAGAAAACAAGTAAAAGAAAGGGTGACAAAAATTGGAAATAGAAGTGGGCAGCCAAAATGTACACATGTATGGACACAGGAAAACACAGGTCACATGAGCCTGGTTATATAGCAATTTAATATACATTGAAGCCTGGTAAAGGAGTTAAATTGGTGGCATTAATTTATGAGTACATGTTGGTGACAGGGATCCTCATCTACAGATAGTGTAATTTTATGATTTGCCTTGCTACCACTGCTTGGTAGGAACATGAGTGCCTATGAGTACCTCCTGAATTTTAATGTTGCACACCTACATAAGTCATGAAACTCAAAAGCTTGGACGCTCTTGTTCAATATCCTTTATTTGTCCATAATTGCTAATGTATAATTGCCTCTTCTCCAAAATTCTATACATTGATTAGATAATTCCATTGACAATGTTTCTGCGGTACAGAAATAAGGCTGCTGATGGTACATGATCTATGGGGGTATCTAGAATCATAAAATTGTGTATTAATTTCATTGTTGTATCAAATCAGTGTGTGCTATATGTTGAAATATTGTCATGGACGGAGAGGGATATTAGGAAAGAATTCACCTATTCTACTTTAGATTCATGGATTGTATCTTCACAGCGTCATTGAGTGAATTATTTTCTCCCTCCACCCCTTCTGATCAGTTTTTCTATAGTTAGTTTATAACTCTTGCCTTATGTGTTGACTGAAAAGTACCTTCTTATGAAGGTACTTATGAAGAAAATATATATTTTTAAGATTCCCAAGTTATATTTCATTCCTCAGATAAGAGATGAGACAATCAATTTTTTCATGGAATGAAACCTTTCTTGAGCTGTATCGTTTAAAAAAAAAAAAATTTGGAGTACCCAATTATTTTTTTTTCCAATTTTAGGGGCAGTTTAGCATGGCCAATCCACCTAACCTGCACATCTTTGGGTTGTGGGGGTGAAACCCACACAGACATGGAGAGAATGTGTAAACACCTCACAGACAGTGACCCAGAGCCGGGATTCGAACCTGGGTCCTCAGCGCCGAAGTGCTAACCACTGTGCCACATGCCGCCCCCTCTTGAGCTGTATCTTAAGTAGTGTGTGGAGGCAGCTTTAGGATGAATTGAAGATAACTCCATCTCTCTCTCTCTTTCTACCTTTCTCTTTCTTGTTACAATTATAAGATGTATATGTTTAGTTGCGCGGTAGTACAGAACTTGAGAATGGGTAAAAGAAAAAGGCATACCGTTGGATATTTTCTTCTTGCACTCCTCAGGACTAATGCAAGAATGCCAAATTTCAAAGAGAACAACAATTTATACAGCATGAGGAAAGGGTAGGGCCTGATCAGCTCAGTTGGCTCGATGGCTGGTTCAAAATAATCCCAACAGCACAGGATCCATTTGCCATTCTGGCTGAGATAAACATGGGGCCTGCATCTTCGCCCTGCCTCAGAGCAAAACAATAGCACACCACTACTGATAAACGTCACCAAAGATAACGCACCAGCAGAAAATGATCTACCTTTAGACAACGTATTCATGGAATGGAATGGAGAAACGGGTACTGATTGGTTAGCAAGTTGACTATGATGGGTTGAGGCATTGCCATGGAGAATGCAACATGGAGCTATTATACTCACGTGTTTGTTTAATTTTAAAAAATGGAATGCCTGGACATGTTCCTTTTTCTCGCAGAGGACCATCCCTGTGTATGAATATATGGGCCATAAATTGCATGAAGTGGCAGTTGGTTCCATTCCACTCCTAGTTAGCTACCTTGAAGTTAAATATTTTTATTCTTCTCCTTTTTCACATTTTGTCCCAAATTTACACCCACCTATAATAAACAATAATCAGTAACAAATATGTCAATCCTCATATCAATAACAACAATCCCATCCTCCCACCAAACCCCAAACATTAGCCCGCATGTTCACAGAAACAAATGACAAAAAGGAATTAGGGATCACCCACAGTCGCCATTAACACACACAGCCCCCCTCCCCCCAACCCTCCCACCCACACGCCCCAACTAATGTTCAATGTTATCCACTTCTTGAAAGTGCAGAATAAATAATGCCCATGAATTGGAGAACCCCTCCCATCCTTCCCTCAGTTGAAACTTAACCTTCTGAAGAGTCAAGAATTCCAACAGGTCCCCCCATCGCGCCAGGGCACAGGGTGGAGAGGCTGCTCTCCAACCTATCAGGATCCGCCTTCGGGCGATCAATGAGGCGAAGGCTACAACACCTGCCACCGCACCCGTTTCCAACCCTGGCTGGTCCGACACCCCAAATATGGCCTCCCGGGGGCCTGGGTCCAGTTTCACGTGTACCACTTTAGAAATTACCCTAAAAACCTCCTTCCAGTAATCCTCTAGCTTGGGACAGGACCAAACATATGAACGTGATTACCGGGCCCCCCGCAACATTCACACACATCTTCTACTCCTTCAAAGAATCGGCTCATCCTCGCACTTGTGAGGTGCGCTCTGTAGACCACTTTCAGCTGTATCAGCCCCAACCTCGCGCAAGAGGTGGAGGCATTCACTCTCTCGAGCACCTCACACCAGAACCCCTCCTCCATATCCTCTTCCAACTCTTCCTCCCACTTTGCTTTGATCCCTTCCAGTGGTGCCTTCACCTCTTCCAAAATAGCTCTGTAAACTGCTGACACTACCCCCTTCTCTAGTCCCCCTGTTGTCAGCAGCTCCTCCAGCAACGTGGAGGAGCTCCACCGGGAAGCTCTGTATCTCCTGTCTGGCAAAACCTCAAAGCTGCATGTACCTAAACATTCAGCTCCAGCCCATACTTCGCTTCCAGCTCCTTCAATCCTGCAAACCGACCCTTAAGAAACAAATCTTTTAGTGTCTTAATCCCCTTCTCCTCCCATTTCCAAAAATTTCCATCCCACTTCCCTGGCTCAAATCTGTAGTTCCCCCGAATCGGCATTTCCCTTGACCCGAATTGTTCGCGAAACTGCCTCCAAATTCTCAATGAAGCTTTTATTACCGGACTCCCTGAGTATTTCTCCGGGGCCATCGGGAGTGGCGCTGTTGTTAGTGCTTTCAAACCCGACCCCCTGCACAAACTCTCCTCCATTCTGACCCACTGGGAATCAACCCCTTTGACCCAGCTCCGCACCTTCTCCACATTCGCCGCCCAGTAGTAATACATCAGGGGCAGTATTCTCCCCTACCCAGCGGGGCGGGGGTCCTGGCGTAGCGAAGTGGCACCAACCACTTCGGCGTCGGGCCTCCCCAAAGGTGCGGAATTCTCCGCACCTTTAGGGGCTAGGCCCGCGCCGGAGTGGCTCCCGCTCTGCCGACTGGTGCCAACGGCCTTTGGCGCCATGCCGGCCGGCGTCTGGGCTGGCCGAAAGGCTTTCGCCGGTCAGCGTGAGTCCGCGCATGAGGCCGTTGACGTCACCACCGGCGCATGCGCAGTGGAGGGGGTCTCTTCCACCTCCGCCATGGTGGAGGCCGTGGCGGCGGTGGAAGAAAAAGAGTGGTCCCATGGCACAGGTTGGCACGCCGATTGGTGGGCCCCGATCGCGGGCCAGGCCACCGTGGGGGCACCCCCCGGGGTCCGATCGCCACCTCGCCCCCCCCAGGATCCCGGGGCCCGCTCGCGCCGCCTGCTCCCGCTGGCACAGAGGTGGTTTAAACCACGTCGGCTGAGAGGCCTGACAGCGGCGGGCCGGAGTATCGCCGCGGGGGGCCCGCCAACCGTCGGGGCACGATTCACACCCCCGCCGATTCCCGGGTGGCAGAGAATTCCGGCCACGGCAGGGGCGGGATTTACGAAGGCCCCGGGCAATTCCCCGACCCTGCGGGGGGTCGGAGAATTGCACCCCAGGTTCGGAAGACCCAACCCCTTTGCCTATCTTCCCCTCTGTAGCAGCACCTTTCTAACTCTGGCCACCTTCCCTCCCCATATGAACAAAGTAATCCTTCCCTCAATCTCTCTGATAAAAGCCTTTGGCAGGAAAATCAGTAGGCATTGAAAAATAAACAGAAATTGCGGCAACATGTTCATTTTAACCATCTGTACCCGACCCGCCAGTGACAGAGGGAGACCATCCCACCTTGCCAGATCCGCTTTCACACTTCCCACCAAACTAGAAACGTTGTACCTGCGGAACCCCCCCCCCCCCACTCCCGGGCAACCTGCACCCCCAAGTACCTAAAGTGAAGTCCCTGCCCCCACTTCCGGCCGAGACACCACAAAATACTCAGTCTTGTCTTGGTTTAGTTTGTACCCCAAGAAAGACCCAAAAATTCGAAGCAGCTCCAATATTCCCCCTATCGACACACTCTGTTCTGACATGTATAACAGCAAGTCATCGGCATATAAGGATACCCTATGCTCTATCCACACCCCCCCCTCCCCCACACAATTCCTTTCCATACCCCCGAACTTCTTAATGCGATGGCCAATGGCTCAATCGCGAGTGCGAACAGCAGGGGGGACATAGGACATCCCAGCCTAGTTCCACGGTGGAGAGTGGAGAGAAAAGTATCTCGAGCTGATTTTGTTTATGCGGACACTCGCCCTTGGCTCCTTATATAGTAGCTGTACCCAATTCACAAATCTTGGTCCAATCCCAAACCGCTCCAGAACTGCCATCAAGTACCCCCATTCTACCCAGTCAAACGCCTTCTCAGCGTCCAATGCCACAACCACCTCTGTTTCCTTTCCCTCTGCCGGTGCCATAACGACGTTCAAAACCCTCCTAATGTTTGAAAAGAGCTGCCTCCCTCTCACGAACCCCGTCTCATCTTCACCTAACACCTCGGGAGGCACTCCTCCACCCAACCCGCTTGTACCTTCGCCAATTCTTTTGCGTGCACATTCAGAAGTGATATGGGCCTATGCAACCCACACTCCGTCGGATCCTTATCTTTTTTCAGCAACAGGGAAATCGATGCCTGCCCCAAGATTTGCGGCAACACGCCCTTCCCTATCGCCTCTTCAAACATTTCCACCATCAGGGGTGCCAGCTTATCCTTGATTTTTTTTTTTTAATAAACAATTTTATTGAGGTAGTTTTTGGCTTTATAAACAGTTACAGACATCATCAGAAAGGAAGCAAAAAAGGCAAAAATGTGCAAACATCCACGTACTTTCAATACTTCCATCGTACCGTATTGCACAAGCCCACTCCCCTCCCACCCGTACTACCCGCCATATTTTCCCTCCTACTCTACTCTACCCCCCCCCCCCCCCCCCCCCCCCCCCCCCCCCCCCTGCTGACGCTCATTCTCCCGCAAAGAAGTCAATAAATGGTTGCCACCTTCGGGTGAACCCCTGCACAGATCCCCTCAAGGCGAACTTAATTTTTTCCATCCCCAGGAAACTTGACATGTCCGCAAGCCACCACTCAGTCTTCGGGGGCTTTGAGTCCCTCCACGCCAATAATATTCATCGCCGGGCTATCAGGGAAGCAAAGGCCAGCACATCGGCCGCTTTCTCCCCCTGGACGCCCGGGTCTTCCGAAACCCCAAAAATTGCCACCCCTGGACTCATCACCACCCTTGTTTTTAGCACCTGGGACATGACCCCCGCAAATCCCTCCCAGTACCCCCTCAGCTCAGGGCATGCCCAAAACATGTGCGCATGGTTCGCTGGTCCTCCCGCGCACCTAGCGCATTTGTCCTCTATCCCGAAAAATTTGCTCATCCGAGCCGCCGTCATATGGGCCCGGTGAACGACCTTAAATTGGATCAGCCCGAGCCTAGCACATGTCGCGGTCGAGTTTACCCTACTCAGGGCCTCTGCCCACAGCCCATCCTCCATTTCCCCGCCTAGCTCCTCCTCCCATTTAAGTTTCAGTTCCTCTGTCTGGGACCCTTCCTCCCTCATGAGCACCTTATAAATACCCGAGACTCTACCCTCCCCTTCGTCCCTCCCAGAGACTATTCTGTCTAGGATCCCCATTGGCGGGAGGCGCGGGAAAGATGGGACCTGTCTACGAACAAAGTCCCGCAACTGTAGGTATCTAAAATCATTTCCCCTTACCAACCCAAATTTCTCCTCCAAGCTCCTCAAACTCGCGAAGCTCCCTTCCAGGAACATATCACCCACCCTTCCCGCCCCTGCTCGCCGCCATACTCGGAACCCCCCATCCATACTGCCGGGGGCAAACCGATGGTTGTCGCAGATTGGCGCCCAGACAGACATCTCCCCCACATGCCTCCTCCACTGGCCCCATATCCGCAGGGTCGCCACCACTACCGGGCTGGTGGTGTACTTGGCCGGCGGCAGCGGTAGAGGAGCCGTGACCAGGGCTTCCAAACTGGAGCCCCTGCACGAAGCCGCCTCCACCTGCTCCCAAATAGACCCCGTACCCACCATCCACTTCCTTATCATAGCGATGTTGGCCGCCCAGTAATAATTGACCAGACTCGGCAAAGCCAGCCCCCCCCTCGCTGCGGTTCCTCTCCAACATCGCCTTCTTCACCCGCGGAGACTTTCCCGCCCAGACAAAGCTCATGATCAGCCCGTTAACTCTTTTGAAGAAGGACTGTGGGATAAAGATCGGGAGGCACTGAAAAATAAACAAAAATCGAGGGAGGATTGTCATCTTTACAGTCTGCACCCTCCCTGCCAGCGACAGCGGGAGTGCATCCCATCTCCGAAACTCTCCCTTCATTTGCTCCACCACCCTGGCCAAATTTAACTTATGCAGCCTGCCCCAGTCTCGTGCCACCTGGATTCCCAAATACCGGAAATTTTCCTCAACTAACCTAAACGGTAGCCCTCTCAATCTGTTCTCCTGGCCCCTTGCCTGTACCACAAACATTTCACTCTTGACCGTATTTAATTTGTATCCTGAGAACTGGCCGAACTCCCTCAGCATTCCCAGTATAGTTCCCATCCCGGCCACTGGGTCCGACACGTACAGGAGCAGGTCGTCTGCATAAAGAGAAACCCTGTGTTCAACCCCTCCCCTCACCATCCCCTTCCAACCCTCTGCGGCTCTCAGCGCAATCGCCAGCGGCTCTATGGCCAGCGCAAACAGCAGCGGGGAGAGCGGGCAGCCCTGCCTGGTCCCTCGGTACAACCTAAAGTACTCCGACACTTCTCTGTTGGTCCTGACGCTGGCCCTCGGGGCCTGATATAATAATTTGATCCAATCCACCAATCCCTCCCCGAACCCAAACCGTCCGAGCACCTCCCATAGATATTCCCACTCCACCCGGTCAAAGGCCTTCTCGGCGTCCATAGCCACCACTACCTCCACCTCTCTACCCGCCGGGGGCATCATTATCACATTGAGCAATCTCCTCAGATTGGCCGCCAGCTGCCTACCTTTCACGAACCCCGTTTGATCCTCCCCAATCACCTCCGGTACACAGTCCTCCATTCTACCCGCCAGTACCTTTGCCAGGAGCTTGGCATCTACATTAATCAGGGAGATTGGCCTGTAGGACCCGCACACCTCCGGGTCTTTACCCCGCTTTAATATCAGAGATATGGTGGCTTGTGACATCGTCGGCGGTTGGGTCCCTCTGTCCCTTGCCTCATTGAAAACCCTCGCCAAGACCGGGCCCACCAGCTCCGAGAACTTCCTATAAAACTCTACTGGGTATCCATCCGGCCCCGGGGACTTCCCCGACTGCATGGCCTTTAGGCCCCCCAATACCTCCTCTACTCTAATCGGGGCCCCCAGCTCTTCCACTCGCCCCCCCCCAACTGTTGGGAATGTTAACCCATCCATTAACCTTTTCATCCCCTCCGGTTCTTCTGGCGGCTCCGAAGTATACAGCTTACGATAGAAGTCCCGGAATACCCTATTCAATTCTGCCGGATCCTCCACTTTGTGCCCCCCCTCGTCCCTCACTCTACCTATTTCCCTGGCCGCCTCCCTCCTCCTAAGTTGCTGCGCTAACAGTCTGCTAGCCTTTTCCCCATACTCGTACACCACTCCCCTCGCCTTCCTAAGCTGTTCCACTGCCCTGCTCGTGGATAGTGCCCCCAGTTCCGCCTGGAGCCTCTGCCTCTCCCTGAGTAAAACCTCCCCCGGGGACTCCGCGTGCTCTTCATCTATCCGGCCCATTTCCCTGACCTATCCATCTCTGCCCGGTCTGCCTTGGCTCTATGGGCCCCAATTGAAATCAGCTCCCCCCGCACTACTGCCTTTAGCGCCTCCCACACGGTCGCCGCTGAGACCTCCCCAGTGTCATTCACCTGCAGGTAATTTTTTATACATTTCCGAAGCCTCTCGCAGATCCCCTCCTCCGACAGCAGTCCCACATCTAGCCTCCATTGCGGGCGTTGATAACTCGCTCCCCTGAACTGCAGGTCCACCCAATGCGGGGCATGGTCTGAAATGGTAATTGCTGAGTATTCCGTGTTCTTTACCTCCCCCCTACAGTCCCTGCTTAGCACAAAGAAATCTATCCTGGAATATACTTTGTGGACGTGCGAGTAGAACGAGTAGCCCCTTCCTGTTGGCTGTCCCTCCCTCCAGGGGTCCACTGCCCCCATTTGCTCCATAAACCCTTTCAGCTCCCTTGCCATTGCTGAGAGTCTACCCGTTCTGGGACACGATCGATCCAAAGTCGGGTCAAGGACCATGTTAAAGTCTCCTCCCATTATTAGCCTACGAGAATCCAAGTCCGGGATCTTCCCCAGCACTCTTTTAATGAAGTCCACGTCATCCCAGTTCGGGGCATATATATTCACCAGCACCACTCTTCTCCCCTCCAGCCTGCCCCGTACCATCAGGTATCTGCCCCCCCTGTCTGCGGATATGCCCTCTGCCTCAAATTGCACGCGCTTGTTGATCATGATTGCCACCCCTCTGGACTTCAAGTCCAAGTCCGAGTGGAAGACCTGGCTAATCCAGCCCTTCCTTAGCCTGGTCTGGTCTGACAGTTTCAGATGTGTCTCCTGCAACATAATTACGTCCGCCCTCAGGGCCCGCAAGTGCGCGAACACCCGCGCCCTCTTAACCGGCCCATTCAGTCCCTTGACATTCCAGGTGATCAGCCTGGTCGGGGGGCACATCCCACCCCCCCCACCCCGCCGGTCAGCCATAGCCTTTCTCGGGCCGGCCCCTGACCCGTGCGTCGCGCCCTTCCTGGCCCGCCCTATAGCTGCCTCCACCCTCGACCTCCTTTCCAGTGCCTATTTCAAGTCCCTCTCCCGTCAGCAGAACAACCCCCCCCTCCCCTAACCCCATCCCCCGATACCCCCACCCCTGCCATCTACTGGCTGTAGCTTCCCCCCCCCCCATCTGACTCCCTTGACTAGCCAATCTGCTAGCCCGGTGACTCAACACTCCGGCGCCTTCCTGTCCCATTCCCCTTGTTTCCCCGCCCTCCTCCCCACCCACTGGGGCAAGCCGGCTCCAGTGTCTTCCGCGAGCTGCACAAAAAGCCCAATCAGAAAAAAAAAAGGGAAAAAACATAGAAAAAAGAGAAAAAGCACATAACTGTCCATGAACAAAGGAAAGAGTCTCAAATGTTCCGCTTGGCCCCATTGGCCCAGCAAACCGTTGAGCAGCAGTCCAGGCACATTCGGCGTTCCTCCCCACAGAAATCCTCGGGCCCTAACTCGCGTCCTTGGGGCCTCCTTTCGGGACCAGCCCCAGGTCCCTCACAAAATCCATCGCTTCTTCGGGCTCGGAACAGTAGTGGGTGTTGACCCTGGTGCGTGACCCATAGCCGAGCTGGGAACAGCAGACCAAACTTCACGTGCTTCTTGAACAGCACCGCCTTGACATTCTTAAAGGCTGCTCGCCGCCGAGCCACCTCCTGGCTTAGGTCCTGATAGATGCGGAGAACACTGTTATTCCACGTGCTGCTCCTGGCGCTCTTTGCCCACTGCAGCACCCGCTCCTTGTCCACGAACCTGTGGAACCTAATCACCATCGGGCGGGGGGGTCCGCCCAGCCGCCCCTGCCTTGCCTGCACCCTGTGTGCCCCCTCCAGCTCCAGCGGTCGCGGAAAGGCTTCGGCCCCCATCAGCTGCTTCAGCAGGTCTGCTACAAACGCTGCAGCATCAGCTCCCTCCGCCCCCTCCGGGAGGCCGACCATCCTCAGATTGTTCCTGCGGACTCTATTCTCCAGCTCCTCCACTCTGTCCAGCAGTCTTCTCTGCCGCTCTTTCAGGCCGTCCACTTCTAGCGCTGCAACCGTTTGCGCATCCGCCTGCTCCTCCACCGCCTCTCCCAGCTCCTTAACTTTAACATCCTGGGCGTCCAGCCTCTGGTTCAGCTGATCCACCGCTTTCTGGATTGGGTCCAAGCTGTCCCGCTTCAGCGCTTCAAAACTGGACTTCATTACCTGGAGCATGTTATCCAGCGCCAGCTGGATTGCTGAGTCCGGGTTCCGTGTGTCCGCCATCTTAGGTCCCAGGTAATTTTCTTCCGGTCCTTGTCTCTGTCCCTTTTTCTCCTTCTTCTTCTGCCTTCTGGAATCCCGCTGTTCCATGTGCCGCAGCCCGCTCCTCAGCGCCTCCGCTGCCGCTTTCCTTCGCCCAGCTCCTTCAATTTTACCTCCTGGGCATCTGAAGTGGGTCCAAGCTGTCCCTCCTCAGCAACTCCAAACTTTTTTTTCCCTTTGTCCTGGAGGAAGGAAGGTCCGTGGGTCCGCCATCTTACCCTGCAGGTCAGCTTCCTCCTTCTCTCTCTCTCTCCTTCTTCCTCACCTGCTGGCCTCCCACACTTACATCATCTGCAGCCCGCTCTCCTCCTCTGTTCCAGGCAGCCTTTCTGCCGCCTCCGTAGTCCCGCTATCGCGGGGAAACAGCTGTTCCAGCCGGCCGGAGTGAGAGCCCACCGAATGTGCGGCTCACCCGGACATCGCCGCCACCGGAAGTCTCTATCCTTGATTTTTTAATAAAACTCCACCGGATGCCCATCCGGCCCTGACACCTTCCCCGACTGCATCCTCCCAATCGCATCCTTTATCTCCTGCTCCACTATCGCTCCTTCTAATGTAGCCCTGTCCCCAACCCCTAACCTTGGGTACTCCAACTCATCTATAAATTCCTGCATCTCCCGGTCACCCCCAGGTGGCCCTAACCTGTACAACCTCTCATAAAATTCTTCAAAAACCTTGTTAATCAGATCCGGAGCCACCACCATCTTGCTGCAACTATCCCTCACCTGAGCAATTTCCCTGACTGCTGCCTCCCTCCGGAACTGACCTGCTAACATACTCCTGTTCGTAAACTGCACCCCTTGCTCGTCTCAGTTGGCACACCGCCTTCCTGGTAGATAGTCGGTCAAAGCTCGCCTGTAGTTCCTCTTTTCCAGCTTTGCTGGGTCCCCATCTTCTGCATTTAACTCCTATCTACCTCCAACATCTTATCTATTACCCTCTGCCACTCTAACCTCTCCTCTTTGTCCACCCTGACCTTAAACAAAATCACCTCACCCCTCACCACCGCCTTTAGAGCCTCCCAAACAACTGCCTTCGACGCCTCACTCATACAGTTGAAACCGACATATTCCTCAATTACCTTTTCAATTTTGTCACAGAACCTTTGGTCCCCTAAAAGTCCCACATCTAATTTCCATCCCAGCCTCTGCGCTACCCCCTTCTCCAGTACCATATCCACCCAATGCGGAGCATGATCTGACACTGAAATTGCCGAGTGTTCCGACCCCTTAACCCCAGCCAGCAAAGCCTTCCCCACCATTAAAAAGTCGATCCGCGAGTACACCTTATGGACTTCTAAGAAAAATGAGTACTCCCGTTCCCTCGGGTGCAGAAATCTCCAAGGGTCCACCCCTCCCATTTCCACCATTAGTTCAGCCAACGCCTTCGCCCCCCCCCCCCCCCCCCCGATGGGACCAGCGAGCGTGGCTGTGACCTGTCCAACCGTGGCTCCTGCACCAAGTTCCAGTTTCCGCCCCTCCCCCCACAATCAGTTTGTGTGTGTCCAAGTCGGGGATGGCCCCAAACACCTTCTTCGCGAATCCCACATCGTCCTAATTGGGACCGTATACACTTAACAGCGCTACTAACCTCCCCTCCAGCGCCCCTGTCACAATCACATACCTACCCCCCTGATCTGCCACCGCCTTCTCCATCTGGAAGAGTACACTTTTGCTGACCATTACCGCTACCCCTCGAGCCCTTCCGTCAAATCCAGAGTGAAACACCTGACTAACCCAGCCCTTTTTAAGTCTCACCTGGTCCTTCACCCTCAAGTGATCTCCTGCAGCATTGCCACATCGGCTTTTATACTTTGAAGATGCGCAAGCACCCTTGACCGGATCTCCTAACCCCCACGCATTGCACGTGACTATCCTAACTGGGGGTCTCTCACCCCCCCCCCCCCCCCCCCCCACACCCTTCTTATCCACCATCATCATACCACCAGGCCCTGCCCCTGAAGCTACCTGGAAGTTAAGCCATTCTTTTCTTGCCCAACCTTCCTACTCGGGCCTCATGTGAACAGTGCACTGGACCAGGTTCCCGAGAACGTGTGTCGAGGGCAGCTGAGTTGGAGGTAAGGAAGTCACAGCCACGTTTATACAGCACTAGCTGCTGTAAAGTAGTAAGTTTAAAGATCCAACTTTGAGATAGTAGGGAGAAGATACATTTGTAAGGTAAGTGGATAGGATGGGGGTGATGGTCAATAGAGGTGAGTGTGTGGTCTATAGGGGGTGGTGACCAGTGACCGTGGTCTGTAGGGGTGGTGACTCTGTTTAAGAAGGGAGTTGGGCAGTGGGGAAGTGGGTCAGGTGATCAGTGTGGGGGGGGGGGGAGGGGGGGAAGTCAGTGAGGGTGTGGTCAGCGGTGGGGTTAGCTTAGAAGGTGTAATAACTGAAGAGGACATAGAGAACAAAAATACGAGAACAACATCACCCTCAGGCAGAGCAAAAAATGTGACAAGTGTGAGAAGGGAGGTGGTCAATGCAGGATTGAGGGTGTTGTACCTAAATGTGTGCAGTATACAGAACAAGGTAAATGAGCTTGTTGTGCATATTGAAATTGCCCAGTATGATGTTGTGGGCATCACAGAGACGTGGCTACAAGGGGATCAGGGCTGGGATCTAAATACACAAGGATATGTGTCCTATCGAAAGGACAGGCAGATGGGCAAAGAGGTGGGGTTGCATTGTTAGTTAGGAATGAAGTTAAATCGATAGCAAGGAGCGATATAGGATCAGAAGGCACAGAATCTCTGTGGGTAGAGTTGAGGAATCGCAAAGGTAAAAACACCCTGATGGCAGTTATGTACAGGCCCCCTAGCAGTAGTCAGGATGTGGGGCAGAAAATAAATCAGGAATTGGAAAAGACATGTAAAACAGGCAATATTACAATATTAAATATGCAGGTGGACTGGGAAAACCAGGTTGGTAGTCGATCCCAAGAAAAGGAATGTATGGAATGTCTAAGAGATGGTTTTATTGAGCAGCTTGTGACAGAGCCTACTAGGAACAGGCAATTCTGAATTTGGTGATGTGTAATGAGGCAGAATTGATTAGGGAACTTAAGGTGAAGGAACCCTTAGGGGGCAGTGACCACAATATGATAGAATTTACTCTGCAGTTTGAGAGGGAGAAGCTGGAATCAGGTATAACGGTATTACAATTAAATAAGGGTAACAACAGACATGAGGAAGGAGCTGGCCAGAGTTAATTGGAAAGGGAGCCTAGCAGAGAAGACAGTGGATCAGCAATGGCGGGTGTTTTTCGGAGTCATTCGGGAGGCACAACAGAAATTCATCCCAAGGAGGAGGAAACATGCTAAGGGGAGGATGTGGCATCCATGGCTGATAAGGGAAATGAAAGACAGCATAAAAGAAAAAGAGAAAGCACACAAAGTGGCGAGGATTAGTGGGAAGTCAGAGGATTGGGAAGGCTTTAAAAGTGAACAGAGGACAACTAAAAAAGCAAGGGGGGAGAAGATGAAATATGAGTGTAAGCTAGCGAGTAATATAAAAGAAGATAGGAAGAGTTTTTTTCAATATATAAATGGTTAGTGAGAGGCAAAAATAAACATTGGACCATTGGAAAATGTGGCTGGAGAAGTAATAATAGGAAACAAAGAAATGGCAGAGGAACTGAATAGTTACTTTGCGGCTAGTCTTCATGGTAAAGACACTAATGGGATGCTTCAGCTCCAGGAGAATCAGGGGCCACAAGTGAGTGCAGTGGTCATCAGAAAGGAGAAGGCTCTGGGGAAACTGAAAGGTCTGAAGGTGGATAAGTCACCTGGACCGGATGGTCTACACCCCAGGGTTCTAAAAGAGATATCTGAGGAGATTGTGAGGCATTGGTGATGATCTTTCAGGAATCACTGGAGGCAGGGAGGGCCCCAGAGGACTGGAAGGTGGCTAATGTAACACCATTGCTTAAGAAGGGAGGGAGGCAGAAGATGGGGAATTATAGGCCGGTTAGCCTGACTTTGGTCATTGGTAAGATTTTAGAGTCTATTATTAAAGATGAGACCACGGATTACTTGGAAGTGCATGAAAATAGGACTGAGTCAGCATGGCTTTGTCAAGTCTTGCTGACTCAGCTCTACAGTCAAGCTGATTGCTGCATGGGCGTCATTATAGCGGGTCTCCGCATTGGTCTGGGGCCTATGGATAGATGTCATCAGCCAACCCCTCACCCAAGAATGCGCCTCAAAGGTTTCGGGCACCGTTGAGTATGTCAGGACGAATGTATCGTGCTTGGATACCAGGTGCAGACGTGCATTATGTGCAGCTGATGGTCACACACCAACTGCACATTCATCGAGTGGAAGCTCTTCCTTTTGATGAATGACACCTCCTCATGCACCAGTGTCCATAGGGGGATGTGCATCCCATCTATCACCCCCTGGATCTGAGGCATGCCAGAGATGGTGATGAATCCCACTGCCCGGGCAACCTAGTAGACTCGGTTCAGACTAAAGTTGATATATTGTGCTGCCCAGGCATATGGGGCATCCGTGATGGCACGGATGCACCTGTGAACAGATGTCTGCGAGATCCCAGACAGGTCTCCGCCCAGCACCTGGATGGACCACATGGCAAAAAGGTTCAGGCTGACTCACCTTGATGGCCACCAAGAGCAGGTGTCCTTCCCCATATCCCTGAGGTTCCAGGTGATCCATCATCTGGCATAGATGTTGCAAGGTCTCCCTGGTCATCGGCGACACGCTCAGTCTGGCAGGTCCTCGAATGACAGGCGCTGCCTATATGACAGGCGATGCTGATATACACGAGGCCTAATGCGGCACCTTCTTCCCACCTCCTCCGCGGCCCTTTGGACGGTCGGCTCGCCAGCCTCACTGGCTGGCCCCTGCTGCTCTGGGGCAGGCTCCTGTCCTGCAAGGTCCTCCCCGGGCAGCTCCTCCACATGCAGCTACATTGCATCTGCAAGGGCTACTGTGGCCATTCCTGGCTGGACTCCAAAATCCATTGGCTGTAGGGGGTAAAGGGCAGACATGTGGTTTGCACTGCTGCCTCACTGCGGCAGGAACCCGGATTCGATTCCGTCCTCGGGTGACTGTTTGTGTGGAGTTTGCACATTGTTCATGTGTCTGCAAAGGTTTCCTCTGGGAACTCCTTCCCCCCCCACCCCACCCCCTCCCCCGCTACTCCCCAGCCCTGACAGATGCCTTCAGCCACCGGCATAATTGTCAGCCCACTATTCCGCTGTTGGAAACTTTTCTTACCTCCTCTCTTTCCTCAGTAGCCACAGTGCCCATTCCCGTTTTTAAATACCACAAGTGAACCACAATAGCATCACTTCCATCTGTTAGAGGTGGAGCATAACGGGAGGCTGGAGACTACCGGGTTAGACCCGGTAATGATGTTTTAATGAGTGCTAATATACGCTTTGTATGCCCACGCCATCACCTGGTGTGGAATGCATTCGGTGGGCGCCGATCCGGCTGACTTCCGATTCTCTTCCCAATCGCGATTCTCGATTTATGCATCGCTGGATGGAGAATCCACCCACATATCGTTCTTATCCTTTCTCTTTTTCTCCTTTTCTCTTATCTCTTATTTTTTTCTCTTATCTCTTTCTCTGCATCTTTCATTCTACAGGTAAATGCTCACAACCAACATTGTGGATCCTTCTGTAAAACTATTGGGCTCAGAACCTCACAATACTGAGAACTGCAATGTTCCTGGTAAATCCGAACCAGCATGTTTGAGCTCTGCACTGCCTGGGAAATAATTAGAAGCCAGGCCGTACTTGTATGGTTTTTTTCTCTCGAGATTTTAACCTAATGCTGTTTACAAACAAAAAAAACTACTCAAAAATCACAAGAATCATTGAAATAAACCC
Organism: Scyliorhinus canicula; assembly: GCF_902713615.1. Classification (NCBI taxonomy): domain Eukaryota; kingdom Metazoa; phylum Chordata; class Chondrichthyes; order Carcharhiniformes; family Scyliorhinidae; genus Scyliorhinus; species Scyliorhinus canicula. The sequence continues at coordinate 152,385,348 of NC_052155.1, forward strand.
CCTTTACTTTGAGTTTTGTGAAAGCCTCACAAAACCTTCAGTCTCCATTTCTGAATAAGAGTTTACATTTTAAACTTTCGCCTAAGGCAAATGTACTTGTTCCTGCACCTGGGTGTATTGAGTTGGTTGGGGGTATACATTAAAGGAAGGATTTTTTTACAATTAAGAGACAATTTAGCGTGGGCAATCCACCTACTGGGCACACCTTTGGGTTGTGAGGGTGAGATCCACACAGACACGGGGAGAATCTGCAAACTCCATACGGACAGTGACCCGGGGGCAGGGCTGAACCCGGGTCCTTGGTGGCGTGAGGCAGCAGTGGTAACCACTGCGCCACCGTGCCGCCTAACATTAAAGGAAGGATATAACATGACTATGTGAGGAAGATTTCATATAAATAACCCATAGCAGTTTAACAATGGATGGTAAATTGAATAGACCCCCATGTCGAGCACCGATCTTCCTTCCCTCACTGATCTTTGTCTATGTGTTACGCCCAGGCCATACAATATATCAAAGACCATTATGGGGCACACCTGTCCTTGAATATGGGCCAGTTAAGAGAGAATATTATATAAATGTCAACTTTGTCTCTTTTGCATTTATGCAAATCTTCTTTGGAAGATGAATGAGAAAATAAAAAATGTAATTGCATTTATCGAGGACTTCAGGATGTTCCAAAGTGCTCACACACAACAAAGTATTTATGATGGGTAGTTATTGTTGTAATGTCGGAAATAGGATAGCCAATTGGAGCTCCAACAGCAATGAGATAATGACCAGATAATCTGTTTTAGTAATGTTGGTTCACAAATAAATGCTGGCTTGGGTGCCAGGGAGAGCTCTTCTTCGACAGCGCTATGGGGTCTTTTACATCTACTTGAGAGTGAAAATGTTCACTGTATCATCTGAAAGGCAGAGTCAGATTGACGCTTTGGTTAATCAGAACTGTTTAATTGGGGTTGGTATACTCAAAGAGGAAATGTCGAAGATACTTAAATCAGTCACAAACAGAAGAGAGTCCTATATTTCCATGGGAAAATCAATCGCTACTTATCTGCAGGAGCAAAACTGTTTTTCTAAATAGATGTAAAATTGATTAAACCCATATTAGCTGCTCATTTCCTAAGCAGACTCACTAAAACTCACAGTGAAGTAAAGCCCCAGTTATTGATTTGTGCACTATCCTAATGCAGAATCTATACCACCGTCACTACACAAATGGTGAACTTGGGCTGGATTCTGAATTTGTGATATATTTGCTTCTATTTAAAAAAAAAGACAGACTTCCAGCACTTTCATTAGGATTTGAAGTGTCTGGTACAAGGGGACCCTTTTCCAAGTATATACTCGGAAAGCCATCGCTTGCTTTCTAAAAGCGTGTCAGAGGAAATCTGGAATAGTGCTAAAATAATTGTTCATGTAAATGCTGCGAAGTTGTTGGACTGCTTGGCAGCTATAATCCTTAGATAGTCGTGACCAGTCAACCAGAGGAATTCACCAAAATCGCTGAAGAACTAATTGCATACAGTAAGTTAATCAAATCTCCAGAGGGAAAGAGGTTGCGATTTGCGCCTACACTTGGGAACCGGTACCTAAGATAATTAGCTTGGGTCTTTTCCCTTATCATTTATTTTGGATCATAGAAATTACAATACCAAGGGATGGCTAGTTATGTTAACTTTAACTCAGCTTTTCATTCCTTACTTCCATGTTGTACATTTCATTTAATTATAGTGATTTTTTTCCGCCCCAGAGGATGTCCCTTCCTCAAGTTATAGTAATTAGGTTCTCGGATGAAAAGCATAATTTTCAATTTCTTTTAATTTTGTGGAAAGGAAGTCATTCAGCCAGATGTGAATGTTTCTCAGACATTGTCTATCCATGAGCCAAAAAACCTCAAAATTCCACAGTTGTTTTGCTACCGTTTCTTTTTGGTCAGTTTATTATATTAATACCTGTTTCCTTCCCCCAGCTGGGCTTTCTCACTCACATCTGATTTCTTACTCAAAAAAATGATGTAATCAATGTGGTAGCGTGGCCCCTTTAGACAGGCAGGCTTGATGGACCACATGACACGGTCAGGAACAATCGTGCGGGAGCGCGCGAACCCTTGCCAATAGGGAGTTTGCGCGGGACCCTGGGAGCAGGATCCCGGGCAGTATGGGCCGCCTGGAGCCGAAGTGTAAAGACCTGTTCTATTGTATTCTGTTCCTTTTACAAATCTGTCTTTGCCTTTCATCAAACTACTGGAACTACTGTTAACTATTGGAAACCTCCAGTGTGTTGTCTCCACAATTGGCATCCGTAGACTGGCCACTGTAGAGTGTAACGTTAGATTACTTTTTGTCGGCTGCACCTCTGTATTCATTCCACATTTCCTCTCGGATCACATTAAGCTTTTAAAACAGTTTTGGAACTAACTTCATGTTCAGCGTCTGAAAGTTTTTAAAAAATGAATCACAAGTTAAAGATGGTGGAAATTATAAAAAGCCAATGCTGATCAGATCAGACTGAAGTACAACAGCTTGCAGCCTTCCCATCATTGCTCTCTTCCCTCAAAGACGTTGCTATTTCTCTAGGTTGCTGCCACCTCCTCCCTGGCAGTTCGTTGCTTCCTGCTGCAGTTTCATTTTCTTGTGACTGTAACTGCCCACCAGATCACACCAACTTGCTCCCTCCAGCATGTTCAGAAAAACAAAACTTGCATTTACATTTCATAAACCTCGGGACATGTCAAAGTGCTTTACAGTAATTTTGAAATGTTGTTACCCCAGTAAGGTAGGCAGCCAATTTAAATATAGCAAGGTCCCACAAGCAGAAATGAGATAACTGATCTAATCTATTTTAGATCTTGGTTGAGGGACATAAATAGGTAGAATGCGGGAAAAATTCTCTATTATTCAAATATTGTGGTGAGGTCTTTAACATCGACCTGGGAGGATGGATTGTGGGTGGCACAGTAGCACAGTGGTTAGCACTTTTGCTTCACAGCGCCAGGGTCCCAGGTTCGATTCCCAGCTTGGATCACTGTCTGTGTGGAGTCTGCACATTCTCCCCGTGCCTGCTTGGGTTTCCTCTGGGTGCTCCGGTTTCCTCTGACAAGTCCCGAAAGACGAGCTTGTTAGGTAATTTGGACATTCGGAATTCTCCCTCTGTGTACCCGAACAGATGCCAGAATGTGACGACCAGAGGATTTTCACAGTAATGTCATTGCAGTGTTAATGTAAGCCTACTTGTGACAGTAATAAATATTATTAATATTATTTCAGCTTGACACCTCGTTGGTAAGACAGCACTTCTGTCAGTACAGGACTTCCTCAGTACTGCACTGAAGTGATAACCTGCGTTATGAATTTGGGCCTCTTGAACCCATAACCCTCTGATTCAAAGGTGAGAGGTCAATCCACTGAACCACAGCCAACATCTATTGAAAATGTTGGGAAAAAAGTGTTATTTTCTGTAATGGGACAGTTGGGATATGCCCAGTTGGTATTGACCTTGTGGACCAGAAAGATCCCAAGTTTAATCCCTAGTTTACAGCCAAAGTAGTAAGTTATAGCTTTGGTGATGGCAGAGGGGGTGAGGGAGTGGGTCACTACAATTGATCTCAGTGTTGCTTGGCTGGAAAGAGGGAAAATCAGATACTGGGCACAAGGATGAAGGCAGCTATCTCCCAGGATTTTCAGGATCTGGTAGCAGCCATCGTGTTGGTTAGAGGACAAACAAAATTCAAGGTCCAAGGTAATGGCAGAGGCTGAGGTGGATCTGCATATGACACTGCCATTTCTCAGCATTGCAGCACATACCAGGCCTCTGGCCTTCCCCTAAAATCACCATGGCACCACAAAGGAGGAACAATCAGGCTGCCAAGTATAAATTCCAGGGATGCAGCTAATAGGAGCAGTGTTCCAGGACTGAGCTGCCATGAGAGAAAGGCTACTTTCATCACATGAGTCCTTTGCACCACAAAAGCAGCCAAAAAACTATCAAATTACTGGGCCTCAGGTTAGACCCAGGAGAAACACTGGAATAGGAGAAAGAAAGGCAATGTATAGACACCTAATAGTGGCTTATGTTTTTATAATGGTTGCAATATGAGATATCATGCATCTATTTTGTGTACAATTGTTGACAGAGACTAAAAAGACTTACAAAGTCACGTAGGGGCAAAAAGCCATATATACTATTTGGTTCTGCTAGATTGAAGGATTTGTGTTTTATATGATGTGGCAAAATGGGACAAATGGAGTGGTGACAAAGGATAATAGTTCAGAATACTCAATTCATAAGCTGAGCTCTGATGTACTTTTTCACCCGTCACTGCGGTAATCGCCCAAGTGATGGTATTTGTGATACTCCAGTCCACTTCCAAGTCAGCTGGTATCATCTCCCAGAAATCTTCACATCCAAGCCTTTTTGAATGGCAAAGTTGAGGAAAAAATCCGTAAGCGATCATGCATCTGGGATACTCGCATGGGAGCATTTTGCAGATATAAAATCATTGTGGTGAAAATGGATGCAGATTTGATCCTCTCTGTTTTCAGCCAGGTGAGTCGGGTTAAAATTTCTCCCAAAGGTTACATCTTGTCACCCACAAGCCAGCCAATGACGTCAGATTCTCAGTTCCAAAGCACTGTGACATTGGACTCGAAACATTCTGTTTCTCTCTCCACAGATGCTGCTGGACCTGTTGAGTTTTTTTCCAGCATTTTAAGCTTCTACTTCAGGTTATGCTTTGAAGGGATCAAGGAGGCAGAATGATGACAAATGCACAGTTGTAATGTTCAGTAAATTGGCTATTGATGTGCAGGACTCTCTGTATTTCTTTGCCTGTACTCAATATATTTGGTGAATTGAAGCTAATTCTATTCAGAAAGTTGAAGAGATTTCCCTCTTGAGAGGTAGATCACTTATAAGCCACCAGGCTCTTCTGCCAAAATGTTGTTTACTGCTAACTCAATTAGAACAGTACCTAATAGTATCAGTTATATTGACAGAAATATCAGTGACAATTAAGGTAATTTCAAGAAAAAAAACCAATTGCCAAACACCACAAGAACCACATGAAATCTGACCACAACTTCAGAGGCATATCCAGCAAAGCCACCTACCTCTGCCTCAAATCTCCAGATGGATTGCACCCAGTTTAGATTACAATTGAGAATTCACAAGATTACATTCAGTTGAGATCAGAGTTGGCTGTATTAACAAAAGTAAATCCAGTTGAGCACATGGGATGAAGGGAATAAGTGGCTGTGTGGATATGAAGTGGGCTAAGCGACAGTAATAGAGACTAGTGGAAAACAATTGTTTTTCAGACTCTAGTGAAGTATACAATGGTGTTTCCCAGAGATTGGTATTAGACCAATGCTTTTTTTGATATATGCTAATGGCCTGGTCCTGAGTATCTCCAGCATAGTTAAAACATTTCCTGATGACACAAAACTCAGAAATGTAGTGAACAATGAAGATACAAGTAGAAAGTTTTCGGAGTATGTAGACAGACTGGTGAAAAAGGCAAACCTGTGGGTGGAGTCTTACCAGAATTTGGCAAAGTGTCAGGCTCAGACAGAAAACTGACCTGTAACTCTCCAGTTGCACAGACCAGTTTTATCACGGAATCCTGAGACTTTTTGCAAAAAGGAATGACTGGGTGTGATTTACGCCATCACTTTGGCAGAGCGGGCCTCATAGAGCCAGGAACCGACTACAAAGAGATCGGGATCACAAAGGTATTGGGAGCTCGTCTCACTCACTAACAATCCTCACCAGCATCGGCCTGCTGCCCATTATACACCAATGCCGCACCCCCCACTCCCACTAGGGTTCGCCCCAGTACTGCCCGCAGACTCAGATTGGCATTGTGAACCTGTGCCATGGGGAAGATCCAGGGCACTGTCCTGACCTGTCCCTTTCCACTCCCCCCACCCGGGGGCTATAATGATCTCTGCACCCCCAGAGGGATCCTCTTCACTGCCTCAGGCCTGACCAACCCTGTTGTAAACCTTTCTGACGTGATGTCACGTTGGCAAGGTATGACTATTTAGTGAGCGGGGATCGATTAGTGGGGGACCGCTAATAACATTGAAATGTATTAAAATTAGGTCCACACCCTTTGTGAATCTCATGATGTTGCCAGTGAGGGGCGAGGAAAATCAGGAAACGCGATCTCTTTGGTGGGAATTGTGTCTTCTGATTCTCATGAGATTTTCCACCCTTACCACCAATCCTGAGGATGGTGAGTGCGGGCTTAAGGTTGTGGCTGTGGAGAATGGAATTTAATGCAGAGAAATGTACAAATATGTATTTTGGTAGCAAGAATGAAGAGAAGCAATATAAATTGAATTCTACAGTGGTTAACCATGTGCACAACAGGAGGACCTCTAATATATGGACACTAATCTTCGAAAAAACAGAAAGAGTTGCGATTGCTATAGCATGTTGGATCTTTGGGTTTATTAACAAAGGTACGGAGTACAAAAAAAAGGGAGTTATGCTAAACTATTTAAATTTATTGGTTCGGCCTTTGGTATTTGTTCAATTCTAGGCAACCCACTTTGGGAAGGATGTCAAGTTTTTAGTGACTGAGCAGAAAAGATTTGCTTGTTTTACTAGGGGGTTCTCCTCAGAGCAGAGAATACTGAATGGAGATTTGACAAAAGTTTTCAAAATCATGAATGGTTTTCATGGAGGAAATAAGCAGAAACTGTTTCTCTGTTACTAGACAGAGAACATATAGATGAAAGAATCTGTGAAGATGAAATGAGGAAACATTTGTTTAAATAGTGAGCTGTTGTGACCTGGAATGCATTCCAATTTATATAAATGATTTGGATGAAGGGACCAACAATATGGTTACTAAATTTGCTGATACCACCAAGATATGATGTGGAGATGCCGGCGTTGGACTGGGGTGAGCATAGTAAGAAGTCTTACAACACCAGGTTAAAGTTTGTTTCAAACACTAGCTTTTGGAGCACTGCTCCTTCCTCAGGTGAATGAAACATATATAGACAAATTCAAAGATGCCAGACAATGCTTAGAATGCGAGCATTTGCAGGTAATTAAATCTTTACAGATCTAGAGATAGGGGTAACCCCAGGTTAAAGAGGTGTGAATTGTCTCAAGCCAGGACAGGTGGTAGGATTTCGCAAGCCCAGGCCAGGTGGTGGGGGATGAATCTAATGCAACACGAATCCCAGGTCCCGGTTGAGGCCGCACTCATGTGTTCGGAACTTGGCTATAAGTTTCTGCTCGGCGATTCTGCGTTGTCGCGCGTCCTGAAGGCCACCTTGGAGAACGCTTACCCGGAGATCAGAGGCTGAATGCCCTTGACTGCTGAAGTGTTCCCCGACTGGAAGGGAACATTCCTGCCTGGTGATTATCACGTGATGTCCGTTCATTCGCTGTCGCAGCATCTGTATGGTCTCGCCAATGCACCACGCTTCGGGACATCCTTTCCTGCAGCGTATGAGGTAGACAAGGATGGCCGTGTTGCACGAGTATGTACCGCGTACCTGGTGGGTGGTGTTCTCATGTGTAATGGTGGTATCCAATCGATGATCTGGCATGTCTTGCAGAGGTTGCCACAGCAGGGTTGTGTTGTGTTGTGGTCGCTGTTCTGAAGGCTGGGTAGTTTGCTGCAAACAATGGTTTGTTTGAGGTTGCGGGGTTGTTTGAAGGCAAGTAGTGGGGGTGTGGGGATAACCTTGGCAAGATGTTCATCTTCATCGATGACGTCTTGAAGGCTGTTAAGAAGATGTCGTAATTTCTCCGCTCCGGGAAAGTATTGGACAACGAAGGATACTCTGGTCGGTTGTGTCCCGTGTTTGTCTTCTGAGGAGGTTGGTGCGGTTTTTTTGCTGTGGCGCGTTGGAACTGTTGATCAATGAGTCAAGCGCTATATCCCGTTCGTACGAGGGCATCCTTCAGCATCTGTAGATGTTTTTACGCTCCTCCTCGTCTGAGCAGATCCTGTGTATACGGAGGGCTTATCCATAGGGGAGAGGGAAATGTGTGTATCAGGTGCAGAGTTCAGCTGGTTCCGATGTGCAGTCTTCATCTTTGTGAAAATGGAAAATCCCACCCTGCACATGAGTCACTGTGATGGGTAATGGCAGCGAATTTCTTGCTTTATTCAGCACTGGATACTCCTTGGAGACACTACTCAAATTGCTGACAACCTCGTGGACCTGTGGCTTGCTTTAATGTGCTGTCACAAGTCTGGTACAGCAGTTAATTCTCCTCATTTGGAGTCAGTTGTAAATTAATAACTGACTCTGGGGTCTCAAACTCTAACTCAAAATGATTTTTCATCCACCTTGTCTCTCAAAATCTGAAACTTCTCCGCTGGAAAGTAGTGAAGAAAGCTGTTGATCAGTGTAGCCAGATGCAACTGAATAAGACTTGCCAGTCTATTGACAGTTCCCTTACTAACACTGTTTTCTTCTATGTGTCATAGCAGTGTGAGGAAAATGTAATCGTTTTGGTTTTGTACTCACACCCCGGAAAGATGTCTACAAGATAAGACATAATTAGCATCCAACTTTCATCACCAAAGAATCAGCCAGAGGGGCCGACTTCACAAAGAGGAAAGTGTGGATTTCGTACCTCAGTTCGTAAACTCTGCCAAGCACTGACTCCTTGACAGCCAACTTACCCTCTGTGTGGAACAATAAATGTTAGTGCTTGGCAGAACACAGCCTCGAAAAGCTTGGTATTGGGTGCGCTGCATTTAACAGAATTCACGGCTTTCATAATTCCTTTCAATACTACTTGAAGAAAGGATAAAATTCCGTTTGATGCCAATGCCTCATGGTGAATAAAACAATTATTCCAAACAATTTTCTGTCCAGCTTCCTCCTTAACTGTTATTATAACTCTGCTGTTTTTTCCCCCAGTCATGTTGGCTGCGCCATCGCTTGTGATTCCTCTGCAATGGTCCAGCCGAGCCTGCACTTTTCAACCATGTTACTATTTGATGCTTCAAAGATCTGTGTGTCAGTCATGCTGGTTGGTAAAGTCAAAAAGCACAGCATACCCTCAACAAATACATTGTGCTAAACATACTTCATGTAAACTGGCAAGGTTTCACAATCTGAAATGCCTGTACTTTCATCCAATTGTATTAAGACCTCCTGTCTAACTTTAAATAAGAACTAACATGTATGTATAAATTCTCAGCAATATCACAAATTTGGTGAGCCATTATGTTATCACTAAGCATTTCGGTTTTTCAGCTAACCTCTCATCGAGAACTTAGCGAGGCATATCTAATGGTGCAGGGAGAATTCATCTCTTTTACTATGTGGGAAGCTACCTTGTAAGAGGTTAATTGTCCTTCATCATTCAAGGTTAAATTTCTCCGAAGGACTTTACCTGATGAGTTGTCTCTATCCTTTGAGAAAATCAAGCAGTCTGTTTTCGAGCTCACCATGCTTAGTCTTCAGATGCATTTGCAGTTTTGAGGGTTTTAAACTCTCATTCACCAGTACTTGCTGGCACATAACACACATGGACTTCACATTCTGATTTGCATTTGCAGAATTAACAAATTCATACCTCAAGAAATCTTTTTTATACTGCTTTTTTCCTGATTTAAGTTTCTTCTTTGTAGGCTGTTCCACAGAGGCCTTGGAGTTCTGTACAGGCCTAACACTAGCACTTCTCTGTCCTGTTGTGGACTCTCCTGCGCAGCTCTCTCCAACAGGTTTCAATCTGAGATCCTGGCCAGTAGGTACACTGCCTATTTGTGTCTCTGGCCATCTCTTTCCGGTAACAAAATGAACCATGTCCATAGTCCTCTTGTCTTGCTTTAAAGTGCAAGAAGTTGGCCTCCAAGTGTACTCACACCAGAAGCACGTACATACAGGGCACTTGGTGGGAAGTGTACATGGAGGATGCGCTGACCTACTCGCACCTGCCGCTTATGGTCGGAGACTGCACTTCTGATTATGCCGCAGTTTTCAGTCTCAATGCCCTTAGCGGCTAATGTGCGCAATCAATTGGGAACACTGCGACCCTTAACCCCGCGACCCTTCTGACACAAGCCCGCGACCCACCCGTGGGTCATGACCCACCCTTTGAAAAACCCTGTGCTCGATTAAACTGAGAATGGGTGGATCGTCTAATGAGGAATCGGTGGACAGGTTAGGCTCATATCTGCTGGAGTTTAGAAGAGTAAGAGGTGACTTGATTGAAACATATAAGATCCTGAGGGGTATTGACAGGGTGGATGTGAAAAGGATGTTTCCACTTGTCGGGGCCATTGTATAAAAGTAAGGGGTTGTCCATTTAAAACAGAGATGAGGAATACATTTTCTCTCAGAGGTTGTGTGACTTTGGAATTCTCTTCTTCAAAAAATAGTTGAGGTCGAGACTTTGAATATCTTTGAGGCAGCAGTGGATACATTTTTGAGAAGCATGTGGATGTAAGAATGCCAGGGTTTGGCAGGAATGTGATGTTGACGTTAAAATTAGATCAGCCTCGATCTTATTGACTGGAAGAGCAGGCTCGAGGGGCTAAGTGGCCTACCCTGCTCCTAATTTGTATGTTTGTGATACCTGAAAGAGTGGTAGAAGCAGATTAAATGATAATGTTCAAAATTTAATTGGATAAATTTTTCAAGGAAAATGCAGGGAAGTGGGATTAGGTTGTGGGAATGGCCTCCTCCTGAGATGTATTCTTATATGAGAGTACTCACAGGGTGATGCGCAGTTTAGGACACAACTGAACATACTAAAAATATACCCATTTCAAATCAGAGATGCATGCATCTACCTGTAATTCAGGTCATATCCAAATTCATTTATGAGATGCATCCAGTATAGGTTGCAGGTCAGTTTGCTCCCAACATTATATCAAAACAGTGGCCGGAATTCTCTAGATATTGCAATTCACTTTTCTCGCCGGCAGTGTACCCCGCCAGCAGGATTTACAGCGGCTTGGGGTGGTTACAATGGGAAATTCCATTGACGATCGGCGAGAAGATAGAATCCCGCCACCAGTGAATGGCAAGCGGCCAAGATTCACGTGGTTGGCGACCGGAGAATCCCACGCAGTGTGTACCATTGACCAGAAAGTCAACTGGACCAGCCAAATAAGCATAAATATTGTAGCGAGTGGGTCCCTTTCTGCTTCTCCAAAGTTACTTAATCACCTAAACGGGAAAGTGAGAAGTGTGTTACAACAATCTCCACTCGCCAGGAGAAGAGCAGCAACAATAATGCTCAAGAAGCTTGATGCCATCCAGAACAAAAGAACAAGCTTATTGGGCAGCCTACTATTCTCCTCAAACATCCACTCTCCACCGCCAGTGCCCTCTGGCTGCAGTATGCACCAGCTATAGGATTCAACTTTGTGCTGGAGGAGGCTACAGAGAATTTGAAGGATGAGTCATTGACGGTCGTGAACATGAGAATTAAAATTTTAAAGTTAAGTCATTGGTGGACTGAGAGGCAATACAAGCCATCAAGTGTAGGGATAGTAGGTGAAAAGGATGTTAAACAGGTTAGGGTACAGGGAGTGGAGATTGGATCTTGTGATTACGAAATATGGGAAATGGGAGGCTAGGCAGGAGGGTACTGGATTCATTTCCAATAGTCAATACATTTATGGGAGTGTTAATGGCATATTAATTGAATTTAATTGTGTGCAGGTGGTGGACATTAACTGTGGATTCATTTGTAACCCTTTAAAAAGGAACGGTCTGAAGCTGTGGTTGCCAGGTGAGGAGGTGCATCTATAAATAAATGTTTATAGCGCGGAATGTCGCAACTAGGGGCTTTTCAGAGTAATTTCATTGAAGCCTACTTGTAACAATAGGTGATTATTATTATTATTATTATAAATGTGTGTAAATATTGGTTCCAGTTCTATCTTTCACCATCTGGATTTCTGGAGTACAACATACAGAGGATACAGGGTATCAGATGATGATTGCCCAAAGATGAATGTTGGAAACTAAGATGATATTTTTCAGATGGAAAACTAAAATGCTTGTGGTCAATTTGGACATATTCCCATAAGAAATAGGAGCAGGAGAAGATCACACAACCCTTTCAAGCTTGCTCAGCCATTCAATATGGTGACAGCTGATATCTTGAGCTTCAACTCCACGTTCCTGCCTCTTCCCCATATCCCTTGATCCCTGAGAGACCTAATACCCATCTATCCCAGCCTTAAATAATTCAACGATGGAGCATCCACAACCCACTGGAGTAGAGAGTTCCAAAGATTCACAACTCTTTTAGTTAAGAAATTTCCTCTCATCTTTGTCCTAAATGATTGACCCCTTGTTCTAAATACTTCAGCCAGGGGGACCAACCTCTCTCAATATTTGCCCTGTCAAACCCTTTCATGAAGTGGAGATGCCGGTGTTGGGCTAGGGTGAGCACAGTAAGAAGTCTTACAACACCAGGTTAAAGTCCAACAGGTTTGTTTCAAACACTAGCTTTCGGAGCACTGCTCCTTCCTCAGGTGAATGAAGAGGTATGTTCCAGAAACATATATATAGACAAATTCAAAGTTGCCAGACAATGCTTAGAATGCGAGCATTTGCAGGTAATCAAGTCTTTACAAGTCCGAAAGCTGGTGTTTGAAACAAACCTGTTGGACTTTAACCTGGTGTTGAAAAACCCTTTCATAATCTTGAATGTTTAAACTCCAGAGAACATAGGCACAATTTACCCAGGCTCTCACCACAGGACAATCCACTCAGTCCAACAAGAAATCTAGTGAACGAACCTTCACTGTATAGCTCCATCGCAAGTACATCCTTCCTTAAATATGGAGACCAAAATTGCAGAGTTTTCTCTGTGTGGACTCACAATTATAAGAAGGTGTCTTTATTCTTCTACTCCAATCCCATTGCCTTAAAGGCCAGCATGCCATTTGGTGTCTTAATTGCTAGTTGTACTTTCATGCTAGCTTTTAGTGTTCCTTACACAAGTACATGGGTAGCACGGTAGCATGGTGGTTAGCATAAATGCTTCACAGCTCCAGGGTCCCAGGTTCGATTCCCGGCTGGGTCACTGTCTGTGCGGAGTCTGCACGTCCTCCCCGTGTGTGCGTGGGTTTCCTCCGGGTGCTCCGGTTTCCTCCCACAGTCCAAAGATGTGCGGGTTAGGTGGATTGGCCATGCTAAATTGCCCATAGTGTCCTAAAAAGTAAGGTTAGGGGGGGGGGGGGGTGTTGGGTTACGGGTATCGGGTGGATACGTGGGTTTGAGTAGGGTGATCATTGCTCGGCACAACATCGAGGGCCGAAGGGCCTGTTCTGTGCTGTACTGTTCTATGTTCTATGTACATCCAAGTCTCTGTGAACATCAATATTTACAAGTATTTAAAACCCTATTAAAAATCATTCTGCTTTTTATTCTTATGCCCAAAGTGAATAACTTCATACTCAATCTGCCACCTTGTTGCCCACTCACTTAACCTGTCTCTTTGTCGCCTCTTTGTGTTTTCCTCACAGCTTGTAATCCCACCCAGTTCTGTATCATCAGCAAATTCAGGTCCATAACTTTCTGTCCTTGGTACAACGCATAATTAAGCGGCCTCGTCAAGCCTGACTTGGTGTTGGGACAAGGTTGTTGAATCTTGCGCAAGACTTGCATGAGAATTGCGACGCTCGAAACTGGCTCATCGCAATCTGGATCTTGCTCTCGCTGGTTAAGATCCAGGTGCGCATATTTAAATGATCTATGAGGCTCTCTTAAATATGCGCTTGCCCAATTCACCCGGGGCCTGGGATTCACCGGCCTTGCCAGGGATGCGTCAACTGGGCACCATTTGGTACTGGTTTACAAAGTCTTGAACCAGTCGTGGTGACACCTCGGGTGGGGTGGGGGGGGGGGGGGGGGGGGTCTCGCTGGCAAGTTGAGGTCCATGGGAGATCTGGCACTCGGCAGGGTGGCACCTTGGCACTCCCCTGACACCTGGACATCTTGGCACTGTCAGCTTCGCACTCTGGTAGTGCCACCCTGGCAGTGCCGTGGCATCCAGGTGCCACTTTCAGACTGGCAGGAGAATTGGTAGGGTGCCTTGCTGACAGTGCCCAGGTGCCAGATTGCCAAAGTCAGAGGTTGGGCCCGGGAGGGACTTTGCCCATAAGAGGAGGGGGGGGGGGGGGGGGGGGGGGGGGGTTGTGTGGAGGTTCGAGGACCCTGGAACTGGTAAGGTGGGTGAAGTGGCAGGGTCCTGAAGATGTGGTGGTGGAAGGGGGGGGAGGTCAAAAGATTGGGTCCGGCTTTAAAAATGGCGCCCTGATCCACGGGTAGTCTACCTCCACTGATGAGCTGAGCCAGTGACTTCAAGAGTGTCCTTCACGGGGTGTTCCTCGCAGAGACCATAAAAAATAGCAAAGTACCATTGGATGATGGGGTCTTTCTTGGTGCTTCAGGCGCCCTGAAACAATCTACCGAATGGGCCATTAAGCGGACTTTAACTTGAGTCTACCGAATGGCGCCCATAGATTGTAACCAAATGAAGCCTCAACAGCCCTTGCAGCACTCCACTAGTCACAACATACCAACTTAAAAACACCTTATTTGGAGGGCAGCACGGTAGCATGGTGGTTAGCATTGTTGCCTACGGCGCTGAGGACCCGGGTTCGAATCCTGGCCCTGGGTCACTGGTCCGTGTGGAGTTTGCACATTCTCTCCGTTTCTGCATGAGTTTCGCCCCCACAACCCAAAACTTGTGCAGGATAGGTGGACTGGCCATGCGAAATTGCCCCTTAATTGGAAAAAATAATTGGGTACTCTAAATTTATAAAAAAACAACACCCTATTTGGGCAGCACAATGGCACAATGGTTAGCATTGCTGCCTATGGCGCTGAGGACCCGGGATTCGAATCCCGGCCCTGGGTCACTGTTCATGTAGAGTTTCACTCCCACAACCCAAAGATGTGCAAGGTAGGTATATTGGCCATGCTAAATTGCCTCTTAATTGGAAAAAAATAATTGGGTTCTCTAAATTTATAAAATAAAAATTAAAAACACCCTATTTATCCCTACTCTCTGATTCCTGTCCATTACCAACCCTCTGTAGCTAATATATCATCCCTAATGCCATGAGCCCTTACCTTTTGTACTAACTGTTTGTGAACCTTATTGAGTGCTATTTGGAAATCCGAGAATACTACATCTACTAGGTCCACTTTATTTACCCTACTAGTTATTACAACCTCAAAAATGTCCAATAAATTTGGCAAACAGGCTTTCCCTTTCATAAAGCCATGTTGTCGTGTTTTAATCATACTATACCATGGTACAGTGGTATGTGGCACAGTGGTTAGCACTGTTGCCTCACAGCGGCAGGGACCCAGGTTCGATTCTCGGCTTGGGCCACTGTCTGTGTGGAGTCTGCACATTCTTCCTGTCTCTGCGTGGGTTTCCTCCGGTTGCTCCGGTTTCCTCCCACAGTCCATAGATGTGCAAGTTATGTGGATTGACCATGCTAAATTACCCATTAGTGTCCAAAGATGTGCAGGTTAGGTGGATTGGCCATGATCAGGCCATGATCAATGTGTGGAGTTATGGCGATAAGGAAGGGGAGTGGGCCTGGATAAAGTACTCTTTTGGAGGGTCAGTGCAGACTCGATGGGCCAAATGGCTTTCTTCTGCGCTGTAGGGATTGTATGATTCTATACTTTTCTAAGTGCCTTGTTAAGACTTTCTCCTCACTATATTCCAACATTTTCCTGATATCAGGCTAACTGGCCTGTAGATCACTGTTTTATCTCTTCCCTTTTTCTTGAATAGAGGTGTTACATTTGCTAACTTCCAATCTGCTGGGACCACTCCATAATCTAGGGAGTTTTGTAAAATCATAGTCAGCGCAGCCATTATCTCTGCAGCTATATCTTTTAGATCCCTAGGATGTTGGCCATCAAGTCCCAGGGATTTATTGGATTTTAGTCCCTTGGAGTTTCTCAAGGAAATAGCAGAAACTCAATGATGTAATTCTGATATTCTGTGTTGAGTGTTTCACCTTCTGTCTACCCAAAGTTGCAATTGGTGTGCAATTAACACCCTCATGAATGCCGTTACTTGTAAACTGAATTTACTGGCCTTGTGGCTAGCCTCTCATATTCCATCCTCCGTAAAGGTAAGATCCAAAATTCTACTGCTGGTATCCCAACCCATAAGTTGTCGGGTTACAATTACTTTCTGATGTCCATGGAGCCTGATCCATACTATCAGTGGAAGAATGAAGTGGATGTGTGGACATGGCTTATGTCCCTACTAAACAACTGATGGCCATGACATTGTTGCTTATTAAAATAAGTAAACTCAGAAGTAATGTATATTATGAGATAAATGCCCATCAAGTGGATAGTGATGAATGTTTGAACCTTCTATTAACATTCTTGGATTAAATCTGCAATAAACATGATCTGTTAAATGCCTATGCGATATGGTCAGAATTTAATAGATTTCAGAAAACAGATGGCCAATCCATGAAAAAATATAACATGGAGTTTGATATATTGCATACAAGATTGGCAAAATTCAACCTAGGGATCCTTGGGTTGATATTAACATTTAAATTACTGGGTTGTACTAATGGATAGGCAACTGGTTCTAGAATCATACAATCCCTACAGTGCAGGAGGGAGGCATTCGGCCCGACCCTTTGAAAGATCATGCTCACCCCACCCTATCCCCTTAACCCCGTAACCTAATCTTCACATTCCTGGACATTAAGGGGTAATTTACCATGGCCAATCCACCTGATCCACACATCTGTGGGAGGAAACTGGAGCACCCGGAGGAAACCCACGCAGACACAGGGAGAACGTACAAACTCCACGCAGACAGTGACCGGAATTGAACCCGGGTGCCTGGCGCTGTGAGGCTGCAGTGCTAACCTCTGTGCCATTGTGCCACCTTAACTGGTGTTCGGTTCTCGGAGAAAGCGGCCCTGTTGGATCAGACGTCTGCTGCTCTAAAAGAAAATCCTGGGAAAACAATTATTTCCTTCAGCTTTCATGGAATGAATTAAACAACCGCAATGACGCAAAGGACAGAAAACTCAATGATTGCCAGATTCTAAAAGCGTCTGGACTCATGGGGGGAGGTGGCGGTGGAGTGGTGTTACCAGATAAGCACTTCAGAGGCCCAGGCGAATGTTCTGGGGGACATGGATTCAAATCTCACCATGGGAGCTGGTGGAATTTAAATTCAGTTAATAAATCTGGAATTAACAAGCTGGTCTTGGTGATAGTGTATGTGAAACCATTGTCGATTGGTGTAAAAACCCATTTGGGAAAAAGAAAGTCTGCCATTCTAACCTGATCTGGCCTAAATGTGACCCTAGTCCCACAGCGGTGTGGTTGAATTTTAATTGCCCTCTAAAATGGCCTAGCGAGCTAGTCAGTTGTATTAAGACCTACAAAAAGGAATAAAACTGAACAGATCAATTGGCACTAACCTAGATACTGGAAATGACAGTCGTAAATGCAGCCCTGTTGACCATGCAAAGTCTTCCTTCCTTACTAACATCTGGGGATTTGTGCCACAATTGGGAGATTTGTCTCACAGACTAGGCAAGAAACAACTTCACATATCTACTCACGGAATCATGCCATACAGTGCCCAAACATCACCCACGCCATCCCTGGGTATGGCTTGTCCCATTGACATGAAATTCCCACCAGAAGTTGCAGAATAGTGGTATAGTTTGAAGGGAGCTGCCCTGAAAGTCCTCAAATTGAATCTGGCTTCCATGAAGACCCATCAGGTTAAACATGACAAGGAAGTCTCGTGCTGTGGGCCATCTTCAGCAGCAGAATTGTATACAGACGCAATCTGCAACCCCATGGCCCAGAATATATCCCAACCAAGGGATCAAAGCTGGTTCAATGATGAATGCAGGAGGGCATGCAACAGACATACCAAAAACTGGGGTGTAAGTAGTTTGCACTTCAGGGCAATGGCTATGCAAACTCTTACTTGGAAACCTCCGGCGGGGATTCCCAGTACATTTTGGGGTACCAATTGGTGGCAACTACAGGGGAGATCTTTGTCCAGGACATGCACTCCATGGCAGGGGATGTCTGCTCCATGGCTCAGCTCATGACCTCCATAGCTGAGGGCATGAGCTCCATGGTGTAGACCTTCAACTGCAAGGTGCAGGTGCTGGTGGAAATCCACAAGTGTCAGCGTCAGAACACAAATGGGGCTTCTGTGTCCCACTACAGCTGCCCCTCTATCCCATGGAGGAGCCTGAGGGCCCCGGGCACCTGAAGCACAGCCCAGGTCTTTCAATGCAGGAGACCCTGGGGATGTTCAGCTCCTCTGACATGCCACTCCCTATGAGCGACAGACCTCCAACTCCACACTCCGAGGAGGGCAACACTGCAACATCCATACTCCTCGAAAGTAGACCCAGACCATCAAGATGTAGGCCCAGCAAGGGACATCTGGTAAGATCATCTCAGGCAACAGGGCATGGAAGGCAGCAGGCTTCCCCACCATGCCTTAATTTACTTTAAAGAAGTCGATAAATGGCCTCCCCCTCACGGGGAACCCCACCTTCGCTCCACGTATGGCGAACTTAAACTTTTTCAAGTGTAGAAATTCTGTCAGGTCGCTCACCCATACCCCTGCTTTTAGCAGCTCTCAGTCCTGCCAGCCAAACAAATTCCGTCTCCGAGCTATCAGGGAGGCAAAGCCAAAACATTGGCACCTCTACTCACCTGGACTCCCAGATCTTCTGACACTCCCTATTGCCACCTCCGGACTCGAGGCCACCTGTATGCGCAAAATTTCGGACACGATGGCAGGGCCCTGGGGGCATGTAGGTGTGGAGTCTGGCACACCACCCTTGAAAACAGTTGTAAGGTGACCATAGGGGCTGCAGAGTGCCGAGGCTAACTGGTTAAAAGGCCTGCCCAGGTTTTTCGGGATGTGTTACTAACTATTAGGCTCTCTAACCCTCATCCCGTTCAACCCCACCCACTCCCCTTTCCCCATCCATGCCAACTCATGCCAATCCATGCAACACACTCACTCCCAATAACCTCTCATACCCTCCATGCCAAACCAGGACTCTCCCCTACCTCCATGCCCCCATATTTCACCTATGCCAACTTAGTGCCAATTCATAACAACTGATGGTCTCACACTCATCACCCTGGTGCCTTGTAGCCCCGTGCCAACGTAGTACCAACTTATGTCTCCCACCCAAAACCTATTTCCCTTATAACCTCCAGTATTTACCATGGACAGACCTCAGGAACCTTAGTATCTATTACAGAATTCATTATTTAAAAAGCACTAATCAATAAAATCCTATTTAGTACACTTAAGTCTGCTCAGGTACTTAATCCCTTATATAAACAAATATTTGTATTCAAAGGCACCTAGTCCTTTAATAACCTCTCTGAGCCGTCAAACTGTGAACTTACAGCCCTCCATTGTGACAGTGACAGGTTGTAGAAGCAGTCAATACTATACTATAGCCCTTAGGGTGATTTCAACAAGCGTCCAATTTTTCTGCAACTCAGGAGCATAGACGGGCTTTTTTTGTTTCAAATTTTAAAGGCAAAATAATTTAAATAACTTGACAGCTTTACAGTTCCACAGACCGTTTCCACCTTTTATAGTCATTTATGTCTACTCTTTAAAAAAAATCATAAGTCACGCATTGTAGGATAACACTCTCACCCTAGCGAAATGGGGTCTGCATGAAATTACCACTGAGCTTAAATGACTCTGTTGAGTTTGGTTTCCCCCATATGTGACTCAATTCCCATCCCATTTCCCCTCCTGATGAAAATACGATCTTTTGAACATGGGAGTGGGACTTCCGGATCCATGGTCTCACCACCATTTTGGATATGGCGTCAAGTTTCCATGGCTCCATGAAAATCTTATCCTGAGTGTTAGGAAAAAAGTTAGGAGAGAATTCTTTATGCAGAGGGTTGTTGGGGAATGGAATGGTCTGTTAGGAAATGTTTGGGGCAAGATAATTGCACCCTTTAAGGGAAAACTGGATAAATATTTGAAGCAGATGTTTTCAGAAGGCTATGGAAAGAGTGAAGTAGTGGGATCAGTTTTGGATTGCTCTTGCAAAGAGCCAGCACAGACATAAAAGGCCAATTTTTCCAGTGTTGTAAGCTTCTGTGTGGTCAGTGGAATTGGTTTGGCTGCAGCTAGAACAGGGAGTAGGTCCAAAACCTAATACTTGTCACAGGTCTTCAGCAAAACGGGAAAACAGAACAGCATAGAGAGATTGTCTTGGTGGATTTTAATTACACATTAATTTAATAGGATAACAGTGGGAAACCTAGTTCAAAGGAATTAAGTATGAAATATGTATTGATATTGTCAATGATTGCTTTCTTCTTCAATGTAGTGTAGAGAAAATGTGCCAACTTCTTTCTTTCCTGTTTATCTGGGCTAGTTTTCTTTTAATCAGATTGAAATTGGCCTTTGTTCTAGTGAAGTATTTTTACTTAAATTTTTTTAAACATAAATTTACAATCAAAACCACTTGTTTTGAATATACTGAACACAAAACTGATTTATGATCCAAGCTATTACATCTGTACACTCAGCTCATATCAGAATTCAATGTGGTCTTATGAATACACTCACTTGTATGGCTGTTTAGACATCAAACCCTGGAATTTGCTCCTTAAGCATTTCCATCAAACAGCGTCTCCTCCTTAAAGGCCCTCCTCAAAAACCTGCCTCTTTGATCAAGGTTTTCATCACTCATCCTCATAGCCCCTTCTTTGGCACAGTAAGGTTTTTTTCTAATTGTACTCTTGTGAAGTGGTTTGGGATGTTTTCCCATTTATAAATGTAAGCTGTGTGTACATTTACTTTCTTGTGATCTAATTTCAAGGTTCCTTGCTATATTTAAAAAAGCAAGGTGTTGAAGGGTAGAACTGAGCCAATCTTTACACGCGCATTTATTTACCGAGATGCACATTACAAACATACACGTTCTCACCCAACAGTCAGAGTTTCAGGCTGTTTCTATTTACCAGGCAAGGTGAATTATATTTAATTGTATGCACATGGTAGGCATTAATATGAAATTGACAGAATCCCTTCTGTCCCTTCAAACAAAGATTAGGGTTTATATGTACAGTCAAAATTTCAAAACAGATTAAATCAACAGTCTCCATATACTGTACAAAGCTTTACATTGTAAATCATCCGTCCTCTAAAATCTGTAGCAATTTCCTTTTGTAAAACAATCCAACAGTTGTTGATGTCCATGCGCCCTTTGAATTTTAAAGATTTCCTTTCCCTCCAACATTTGTTTCAAGCCTCCAAGGTCAATCCATAAACTTTTCTCATTCACATTTTTTGTAGTAGAGTGTACAATAAATGATTATCCACAAAATATCCAATGGGTATGCTAACTTCAGTGCACCAATTTTACAGAATCTCATTTGAAGGCCGCGAATTACTGGCTGCGCTGGCCGTGGGTGGAAATCCCGTATTGGCTGCTAAATCTCATGAGAAGCCAAACACAGGATTTGCGATGGCAAGATTTCAATTTGGCGTCTTCCCCAACCCCCTCCGATAATGTGATCAAGTTCACGCCCAGGACGGGCGAGAGCCTGATTTGCATGCATTGTAATATCATTAGCAGGCTTGATGCTTTTACTTCTGCTCTCAACATATCTTCCCACCCAGCCAGTGTGACGTCATGCTGGTGTGAATCACTAGTGGTTTCCCCTTATGTGTGGTGGTGGGATTGGGGGGGCGATGTGCGCTCTGATGCTTGTGTGGTGGGGAGGTGGTTGCAACAATTCTTGATTGAGGGTCCTCTGTGTCCATGGGTCTTTGGGGGAGGGGGGAACTTTACCTTTGCGCATATCAGAGCACCCTTTAAAATATTATTCATTTACAATGGAATGCTGGCCCAACACAGGAAAAGGTTATCCAATCAGACTTCTTTGGCCAATGACCTCGCCAATGTAAAACCACATCTCAATTTCTGTGGCCACAAAAGCGTTCCTCAGGGCAACCTTTACAGTATTTGTTTGTAATGCCGAGCCTTATATGATGCCACAAGGCTCTTAGACACTTTCAACAGCCATTGGGATTTCTCCAGCAGTTGGAGGAGTCAGCTCCAGAAGGTAGCCAGACGTGGCTTAGAGTAATTAGCAGCAGCCAGGATGAGTTTGGAGCTCCCGGTGACCACTTCCTGCACCAACCACCGTGGGCGCCCCAATATCTATGGTTCTATAAGGGGAGGGGGGCATAGTGAGGTACCTGGGTGGGTGTCCAGGACAGGCCAGGCTGTAAAAGTAGAATAGGGGACTCGGAATGGTCTGAATCCCAGCCCCACGACGCTGGAAGACACTCTCACTGGGGGGAGGACGTCTGCAGTGTGATTAGAACCCCACACTCAGGCAGCACTGTTAGGAGACAGGGGAAGAGCTGCTGGGAAGTTCAAATCCACCTGTCAGGGATGTTTAAGTGTCAGGAGTAGAGTAAGAATGGAGGGTTGTGGCTGATGGAAGGTTGGCTACTGCAGCCTACAAAACAAAGCAGCTGTGCCTTGTCTGCCACAAGAGGCAGTTTGTTGCCTGATCAGCTCCCTCATCTTTCCTTGACTGGTCAATTATGCCAGTTAAATCAGAAGAGCTAAGCATAAGTACCGCTGAAAGGAGCCAAGTTCTTAACCAAAATTGTTGCACGTGTTGGCTCCAAATTTTGAACTCCAATGCTCATACAAGCATTAACATTACATAGGTAACACTGATGTGTGATGGTGATGCCTATCATTACTCACTCCATTCAAGGTAATGATGAGGGGAGGTGCATTTTTGAGGTTCCCCGTGAGGACCCAGTTGCTGGCCCCATGCATCCACTCAACTGCCCTTTCACTATTATCAGGATGTGGAGATGCCGGCGTTGGACTGGGGTGAGCACAGTAAGAAGTCTTACAACACCAGGTTAAAGTCCAACAGGTTTGTTTCAAACACTAGCTTTCGGAGCACTGCTCCATTCACCTGAGGAAGGAGTAGTGCTCCGAAAGCTAGTGTTTGAAACAAACCTGTTGGACTTTAACCTGGTGTTGTAAGACTTCTTATTAATACCAGGGTTATGGGGTTAGACACTCCCTCCAGCTGCTGCTGACCGTCAGAAACATCTGGAATCTCAGTGCGCCCCAAGATATAACTGTCATGGACATTCCCCAGGCAATGGGCACACACCTGCATTGTGCATATTGTGTGTTCACAAACGAGTTGGATATTGAGGGAGTGGAATCCCTTAGCGTTCATCAATGGTGTTGCATGATTCCATGGAGACCTCAGGGCCACATGGGTGCAGTCTATCACACCCTGCACCTGGGGCATGCCAGCTTAGGGGGCATCAAATAAACTGCATTTGTGTAAAATGCATTTGTGTGTGGTTGACTGGGGATGCCACACAGATCACCAATGCTGCCCTGAAACAGACCTTCTTGATGTGTTATCTGTTTTGGTCTAACATCGACTGCAACTGGATGCAGTAAAACGAGAAACAGGCTTCCGACACAGGGGATGGTCCAACACTGTTTTATTGAAACTGTTGATTGTTGTACATAATCTGCTGTGGGTTGGCATTCTATTAACCTAACTGATAACCTCCTACTGGCTTGACCAGACAAGCTCTCTATCACATGGTGATGATGTTCATTGGCCTGTGCACCGCGACTATCTCGCTAGCTGTGTCCTGTGAGAGAGGGAGAGCCTTAATGCCTTGTGGGCTTTATAGTGGTGGTGTCCTGTCTGGTAATTGGTTGTTCTGTGTCGTGTGTGTTCATTGGTTATCCTGTGTGTCAATCACTGCCTGTCTGCATCTCATGATATACATGAGTGGATATTATGACACTTCTCACATAGAAGTTCAGAATGGCTGTCACTTTAAGGGTCACGGGCAGTGGGTGTCTTCCTGTCCCACGTGGTGCCAGCTCTTGCAGGACAGGGCAAAGATGGTCCACCATCACTCGGGATAGGTGTAGTCTTCCCCAGCACTGTGGCTCTGACAAATGTAGATAGGATGTCTGAAGATCCTCTGCCAGTACAGTCTCCAATATGGCTTCAACTTCTGTGGTGCTGTTCCCTGTAAAGCTATGGGCCCAGTCTCCCCTGCTCCCAAGGCACTGGTCCTGGCCATAAGTAGCGCTGCTGCTCAATCACTATGATTGGCCAATTCAACTGCCTCCAGTATTCCCATGATCAAGAACTGAAAGGAAGAGAACCCTAAAGTGAGCATTGAGGATTCCTGACAGAGCTCTGCCCCTCAACCCTCCATTCCTCTGGAACCTCCACCCATGCGCTTCCCCCTTAGTGAGTGCCTCTACATTAAGCCTCACACCCTCCCCTCTCACACGTGCATATCCCCACATCTGTCCCTCTCAACTCTACCAGGATTAAGCGGCTGGACCCTCAAGAGTCTTAACTGGCACATTTTCCCAACTTTTCCTCAACCCTTCCCCTAAATCTAGTGTTAGGTGACTGGGCAGTTGAGTGGATACATGGGACCAGCGCTGCATACTCATGGGCACCTCAAAGACCGTCATGACCTAAAATGATTGATGAAAGACTTCACCATGCAGACTTGCATTGGGGTACACATCAGTGTAATCTGTGTGATGTTAATGCTTATATCAGCATTGGGGTATAATGCTTGCGACTCCAATCAGTGGCTGATATTTAGGTCTTCATATTTCATTGTCACAATTGGCTAGTCATTGAAGGGCGAGGTAACATATCAGGAAAATGACTGCCTCCTATGGCAGATAAAGCACAGCTGATTAGCTTGTTCCTGCAATTAGCATGACAAGCCCATACCTAGAGGGCACCCTCATTCTTTCATTTCACAGCCCAACACCCAGACAAGCGGATTTGAAATTCCATAGAGCTGAACTCCTTTGTCCTCAGAGTGCTGCCTGAGTGTGAGGTTCTACTCACACTGCACTCGTGCTTCCCCCAATGAGAGGGCAGAAGCCCAGTAAGGAGGACACAGGAAGTGATGGTGCATGCCAGAATCCAGATCCCCTTAAAGCAAGGGGTGTCCCGAAATGAAGAGAAGGTAAGGCCTTCTAGCAATCCCATCCCCCCACGATTGAGAGACTGAACCCCAGCTCGGCCCCGAGTTCAACTTATCTGTCTTCCTCAAATCCTCTCTATGGTGCACCCTGAGCATCGAAGACCCTGGAGATTAATAGCTGCCTGAGCGCTCACCTCCAATTTCCCCCACGAAGGTGAGGCCACCCTGCTCATGTTTGTGTAAACATGCTGAATTTAATTGAGGGGGAGAAGTTCCGGAGTGAGTGCTCGCGAATAAATGCTAATGTATTAAAATGAGGTTCCCAGGCTCCCCCGGCGCGATTCTCACTACTCCACCGGTGAGGGGGGTAAAATTCACAAGTACCAATCACACCAGAGAGAATAGCGTTTTTTGATTCTCTCTGGATATTTTGGCCACACTGCGTTTCTCATTGATGGCTAGTGCAGGCCCAAAATCACCCACATTATTTCTATTGCTTCCTCTGCAAACTACCTGTATCCAACACTCTTCCTAGCTCCACTGCCATTCACCCCACACTGAACCCTTCATTCCCCCCACTACCATTTGGTTTCCCAAGGATGCATTTGAGGAGGCTACTGACCTCTTCACCGTCAACGAGTCTCTCTTTCCCCTTTCCAATTTGTTTTCCTCACAATTTATCTGCTTTATAATTTCAAATTGTTTAAAAGATAATGCAAAATAGAAGATTAGCGGCCAATGCCCTTTGTTTTCATTTTAATTTGGTTTCCCCTTTAGGTAACTCAGATATACACAGTGGCACAGTGGTTACAATGCCAGAGACCCGGGTTGATTCCAACCGCTGTTAACTGTCTGTGTGGAGTTGGCACATACTCCCGGTGTCTGCGTGAGTTTCCTTCGGGTGCTCCGGTTTCCTCCCACTGTCCAGTGATGTGTAGGTGAGGTGGATTGGCCATGATAAATTGTCCCTAGGTGGGGTTACAGGGATAGGGCAGGGGAGTGGGCCGAGGTAGGATGCCATTTCAGTGGGTTGGTGCAGATTCGATGGGCTGAATGACCTCCTTCTGCACTGTAGGAATTCTATGATTCTATGATTATATTATCCAAATTCACCTAAGTCAGAATTCTGTGCAGGAGTTAACAGGCCCAGGTCTTTGCGGAAATCTGAGGCTTTCAAGTTAAAAACGTGAAGGATCTAGACCTGATTAACCTGAAACATTAACTAGTCCGTTTTCTTCTCAAGTGCTTTCTGAAATTCTGAGTGTTTGCATAATTGTCTGTTTTAGTTGGAAATAATTAGTTGACTTCGTAATTAAATTTTTGAAAATTGAAAGAATATGTTATTCAGAAAAATGTGAGTTTTCCCACTTTTCTGTTTGTCTGTCCTTTTTCTCTCCCTTTGGACCCATTCTCTATTTTGCCATTCTCTCTGACTTGCCTCTTTCATAGGCTGGTGTACTTTCTGAAGCTTATAAAACACACAACAAGAGCTGCAACAGATTGTATAAAAACACTGTCACTTTTGCTTTTTCTCTCTCTTGCACCAAAATATTGGGCACAGCACCTCTTTTTTTGAAAAGAATATTCAATAAAGATTTACCCTCAGCTAATCTTTGGAAATCTGTTCTCTCTTTTTAAAAATTATTTTAACAAAACCTACTGGGCAAAAGGCCCCAGATCGTGAAGAAAATTATCCCAACAGTGTCGGTTACTCAATGGTACTGGGAAACCGGATAGCTCGTTCTCAGACGACAAAGCATTCCAGCTCTGGGGAGGCTTTTGCATGCGACTGAGGCATTAATGGGCAAAAATCAGAATTTTATAAAAAAGTGGGCACGATTTAACCACCGCGGTGTGCCTGACGCGGACCTGGGCACACCAGGTAAATAGGGGGAAAGGCCAAAATTGAGATTCACACCCGTCTGCTATCTAACCGGCCCGCACCCGATGGCGAATTCTCGATCTCGGCCAAATAAGGTGAGCACATCATTAACCCTCATTACATTCATTTCCATCTCATTAGCGAGATTGAAAACAAAGGTAATGGCTTCCCGCGAATTTGCCGGTTCCCCAGTGAGAAATCACATGGGCATCATTTAGTACTCCTTTTTAAAAATGTGAAGCTGGCGCAACGGCTGCTGAGGGGAGGTGAGGAGGTCGATGTGTTGGGTAAGCCGGGTCTGCGAGGACTGCATTTACTGTAGCAGTGAGAGAGACAGGCTTCCAACACTTGAAGAAATGCAACTCTATTTTATTGAACTCTTAACTATCATACATACTTTAACTGTGGGTTGACACTATGCTGAGTTGACTGGAGACCTGAGGCTAACCTGACCAGACTATCTTACTACCACATGGTAGATGTTCTAGTTGTTGCTCATGGGCTCTGACTGTCTCAGAGGCTGCATCCCAAGAGAGCGGGAAAACTAGTGCCCTCTGGCTTTATAGTGGTCGTGTCCTGTCTGGTGATTGGCTGCTGTGTTCTGTGTTCATTGGTCATCCTGTGTGTCAATCAATGCCTGTCTGTGCACCATCATATACTTGTGTGTATATTATGTCAGAGGTGAGTAGCCAATTCCATTTTCTGACATGCTCCAGGGCACTGGGGTTGCTGCCAGCCCGGGGTGGAGGGGTGGGAGGGGGGTGGGGGGGGGGGGTGCAAGGGGGGAGGGGGGTTGTGGAGGGGGAGAGAGTTAGTTGCGGGGGGACCCTGAGGGGAGTTAATCTTGGTCGGGGGGCTGAAGATTACTGTGAGGAAATGTCTATGCTACTCAATTTCTGATACTGTCTGGCTCCAATCTTTCTGCTGACAGCGCGCTCACACCCATCCTCTGAATGGAGTCTGCATCGGGGCTTTTGATCTTGGACCACTGTGCTGGGGAGCGGGATGTGGGGGGAAGCGGAGGGGAACAGGGGGCTAGGATGCAGGCAGGCCCACCGCACATGCTATCTGTCATCTCATTGAAAGATCAATGACGCCTGTGTTCCTTGGGCCTTCGCTGGCCTCCCTCTCTGGGCTGCTCCTCAGCCTGATGGATGACCAAGTCTTCAGGGTGTGCGGTGGCCCCCTCTACACAGGATGTCTCTTCCAGGTTGCATCATTGTCACTTCCTTCTCCGCCGTTTGGACACCTCGGCTGCCACGAGCAACGCGAGGGCAGCCACTGCGGGTCAGACACCAGCAGCTAATTTGGTATCTTTAAGGAATTGGAGATAGACTGACAATCAGTTAGGGTTTCCATCCCAGAATCCTCAAATCCCCCATCCTTCTCTCAGAGTGCCATCCAGCGAGCCAGTTGTGCTGGCAAACCTTGCTCTGCACATTCACTCCCGGCCACATCAGGAACCCCTAGACGCCAGACCTCTGCCATGCACATTAGGTAAACCATGCTCGGGTGCCCTCCCTGATCCACAGACTTACCTTCCGGCCACAAGAGGATCCGCAGTGCTGAAGACCGGCTCTTTAGTGTTTAGTTATTGCCAGATGCCTCTATGGTGCTGATGCTGCTAGAGTTCAGGCACACTGTTCAGGCTTCGTAGGTTACTTGAAATGAAATGCACTAATCATCCTCTAAGATATGGCATGTGTGTTTGAGGTGTCACTTGGGAGCTGAGGAGCGTGAAGTACTCTCACAACTGGCAAGACTAATTCCTCATTAGCTATAGCCTTCAGCTGTGAAGCTAGAGGCTGCTCTCAGTCAAAGGGAGTACAATTGATTTTCAGGATAGAAGCAGCAGGGCTCTGACCTGGAAGTGTTTGGTAGGACAGACAGGCTGCAGCTGTGGTTGCCTCTGTTATGGGTCTCCACTTAATTTAAAGAAGGCTCGAAGGCCTCACAGTCGCTAAAGCCCTCAGCCCCCTTGGCCCAGGGCGACCCCCGAACTGGAACATTTCAGCCCCCTGCCGGTTCCCCCCCCCCCGCCCCAAGTGCTGGGCCAGCAGCTCAGGTGCCCTTGAGCTATATCACCTCCTTACTTCCTCTCAGTAGCCATTGCACCAGCTTCATGTTTTTGTAAAGGAGTACTAAACACTGCCTGTGTGAGTTTCTGCTGGGTAGTCGGGTAATTCTAGGAACTGCTGCATTCATCTTTGATCTTGTTATGAGATTGAAATGAATGGAAATGAGAGTTAATGGTATTCTCGTCATTTGAGGGTGTGATCCAGAACTAACTATCGGGAGTAGACTGGGAGTATTGAAAGGTGGTTGGCACCCGGCACAAATCTTGAATTGGACCTTCCCTGCTATTTACTGGGCACTCCCTGATTCACACCAGGCACAGCACGGTGGCTCAATCGCATCCTTGGTCTCTGGTTGCTAGGCAGCTCTTGGAGGTGAGAAGTTCCCCTGACAGTAGTCGGGAACCCGGACAGCAGATTGCCTGAATGGGCTTTACTACCTACCTGTCTCAAGTGAGTTATTCATGTGAGACAAAATCATCCTACCCTCTCACTGACCGCACATCCATTATCGTGCAGGGTCACCATCTGATAAGGACGGGCCATCCAGAGTCGTTCCCCCCGCCACCGACATCCAAGAAAACACCTTGGAAGAGAGCTCTGAGGGGACCACCCAGTGAGACCTCACAGATAACAGCCTCACCTTCTACCAGAGCAGACACACACCTCGGGAGGCGACATTGACGGACAGACTTCTGGGGCATAATCTGGTGACCACCTCACAGTTGCTGATGCACATCAGATGGACAGATGGAGACATTTACATCCAATAGCGACAGCAGTCAGAGGTCTGCTGGATCCCAGGTCGCAGGTGGGTCCCAGTCAGATGCTGAGCCTCAGGATGAGATTCTCCCAGAGCTGATGCAGATGATAGGACAAAGCTGTGAGATTCAGGAGGGGTGCCAGCGACATTCCAGTGACTACAAGGTCGATTGGAGGAAGCCCCAAAGATTTCAGGCAAAGGAGTTGGTTCCGACAATGCGTGGCACTGAGGCCAACACTGCTAGGGTAGTGACCGCTGTGGAAAACGTGGATCACAAAGTGGTCTTGAGTGGTGATGCCCAAGGCGTGGCTCAGTCTGTAACCAGAGCTGAGGGCCTCGCCATCATATCCCAGTTGCTGAGGGATGTGTCCCGGATGCAGCTGGACATTGGTGACACACTGCAGAGAATGGCCCAGTCACTGAGGACCATCGCTGAGGGTGCCGACACCATGGTGCAGAAAATGGGGAGCCTCCAGGACTGGCAGAGCCAGATGACTCAGAGGCCTCTAGAGCTCATTCCAGGTGCTCTCCATGCCATGGAGTCCCCCAGGGCCCTAGGGCACCGTCAGGGTGGAAGAAGCGCTGGAGGTCAACCCGGGGCCAGTCACCAAGGAGACAACGGCGACTCCAGTTCTTCTGAATCCCCCCCCCCCCCCCCCCCCACCCACTGACACCGGCGC
Source organism: Scyliorhinus canicula (assembly GCF_902713615.1). Classification (NCBI taxonomy): domain Eukaryota; kingdom Metazoa; phylum Chordata; class Chondrichthyes; order Carcharhiniformes; family Scyliorhinidae; genus Scyliorhinus; species Scyliorhinus canicula. The sequence continues at coordinate 152,415,765 of NC_052155.1, forward strand.
ATTTCAAGGCAAGGGGGCAGAACAGGATGGCACGGCAACGCCAGTGCCTGTGGATGGAAGATTGGGATATGTCCAGTTGAGGACTGCAGTGAGCCTCGCAGCCTATGAGAGCAGGTGTCTTCCACCCCCATGGAGTACAATGTTTGTGAGGATGTGCCCCATCTGCTGCACTGTCTCTCTGCTGAGACAGAGTCTTCTGTGGCACACAGTGGTCAGCTCTTGGAATGACCAATGACACCTGTACACCTTGCCTGTTGCTCCTCTTCTGGGTCCCTCCTCAGCCTGATGGGCGGCTGGGTCTTGAGGGTGTGCGACGCCCCCCTGCACTTGGGCTCCAGCCTCTAGTCTGCAGTGTTGCCTGCTAGGTGTCTGTGAGCCTCAGCTGCCATAAGCAGAGGGAGGGCAGCCTCTGCAGGATCCACACCAAGAAACATTGTTTTATCTGGAAGGAATTGGAAAAGGAGATAGACTGACAATCTGTCCGGGCTTCCATCCCGGGATCCTCAAATTCCCCCACCCTGAACATGACTGTCCCGCCTTCTCTCAGAGTGCCATCCAGTGAGACAGTTGTGCTGGCAAACCTCCTGCACACTCACCCCTGGCTAGAGCAGTAGCCCCAAGACCCCAAACCTCTGCTGGGAACATTAAGGAGACCGTTCTCAGCTGCCCTCCACTCAACAACACACTTACCCTTTGGCCACAAGAGGATCCTCAGTGGTGAAGCCCTGCTCTTACTGTTTGATTGTGGGCAGCTGCCTCTAGGTGTTGACGCTCCTGGCATTTAGACACAATGCTCAGACATCAATGGTTGCTTGAAATAAAATGCACTAATCACCCTCTGAGACATGGCACCTGTGCCCTTGAGGAAGCACTTGAGGAAGCACTTGAGGAAGCACTGAGAATGTGTTATCATGTCCAGAACCTCTTCGTAGAAATGATCTGTCCATCAATGTGTGACTTGTTCCACGTATCAGTGCCATTCTCCATCCAGGAGCCGCAGCTGTGCAGACCCTCCCACACAACCCAATCTCAACGGAACCAAACCCTGGCATCCACATATTCCATTGGTGCTCAAGGTTCAGTTGAACATCCTTGACTTCCAGCATGTTTAACCTGCGGTGACCTGCCAGTTACATGCAGCACTCACCACACCAGCAACAAAAACATCAGCAATCTGTGAAAGTATTTTTTTAACGGTGTCATCAGGTGGCTCATTTGCATCAACGACGTACACCAGGTCCAGCAGCGTCTTCTTGCTTCAAACCGGATTGCCTTCTGGATTCAGGCCACAGGTATCTTAGAAAAAATTCTCCTTCCTTCTGGCACAATAAAGGAAGGAAACAGCAGCAGCAGCCTCCAGGCATCTGCAACCACCAGCAGAATCAAGCAGAAAACACAACCTGCAGCTGTGACATGCTCTCACAAGTAACAAGGCAAACTCCTCATTAGCAATAGCTTTCGCTGTGAAGCTAGAGGCTGCTCACGGTCAAAGGGCTGAAATTGACTTTCAGGATAGAAGTTGCAGCAGGGCTCTGTCCTGGGAGAGTTCAGGAGGACAGACAGGCTGAAGCTGTTGTTGCCCCTGTTCTAGGTTTCCACAATATTTAAAGATGGTTTGAAGGCCTCACAGACTCAAAGCCCCTCACCCCCCGGCCCAGGGGCAAACAGGGAGCTGGAATGCCCACCGACCAAGCCCAACCCCCCCGAAGGGGTCTCTCACCCCCCACGGAGCACTGCGGTGGCAGCTCTTGTGCCCTTGAGCTACATGCCGGAAAATGGAAATGGCTACTCCCATCCTCGCGTCCCCTCAGCTGGTTTAGCACAGGGCTAAATAGCTGGCTTTTAAAGCAGACCAAGGCAGACCAGCAGCGCAGGTTCATTCAACTCTCCGAATAGGTGCCGGAATGTGGCGACTAGGAGCTTTTCACTGTAACTTCCTTTGAAGCCTACTTGTGACAATAAGCGATTTTCATTTCATTTTTTTCATTTCATCAAGCCAGCTTCACGTTTCTGAAGAAGAGTTCCAAACAATACCCACATGTCCTCCCGTTGGGGTGTGGGGTAATTACTGGGAGGCTGCTGCATTCAACTTCAATCTCATTAATGAGATTGAAATTAATGCAAAATAGGGTTAATGATATTCTTGCCATTATTGGGCAAGATCCTGAACCCGCCATTGGGTGAATCGCAAAATGGTATGTGCCGGGCGCAAATCTCGATTTTGTCCTTCCCCGCTATTCAACCAGCATACCCGAATCCACACTGGACGCAATGCAGTTGCTGAATCACACTCAATGTCTTGTGGGCCACAACCAGAACCCAGATGGGCCACATGTGGTTCTCCAGCTGCATGTTGCTTACCCCCATTCTACCTGGTCAAGATCGCAGGTTTGGAAGGTGCTGTCAATGGATGGTTGTCGAATTGCTGCGGTGCATCTTGTCGGTGCTACACACTGCTGCCACTGTGTGTTGGTGAAGGGAATGAATGTTTAAGGTGGTGGATAGGATGCCAATCGAGCGGGCTTTGGATAGTGTCAAATGTCAATTGTGTAGCCTGTCCAGCCATGGAAGTTGGCGTAAACTTTCAGATGCATTAGTACTTTGGCGAGGGAAAAAGATATGGTGTGGTTTCCCATCGACGTCCTTAGCAGGAAACATTCTCTTCCCCCGTCACGGGACTCAGTCCCGGATGAGGGAATTCTCCCAGTATCTGTCATTTTCTTTGTTCAGATTTAAGAATCTAGTTTCACATTTAACTAAATCACTCCCAGTCTCAGTGTAAAGTCTCTCCCAGAGGGTCATTTACTGCAAGGTTATTAATTAGCCCTGTCTCATTTGGGTCTATGGGACTGGGGAGATAGATTAATATGGATTGAGGATTGGTTAATGACAGAGAGTTGGAATAAACAATTCATTTTCAGATTGACGGACTGTAACTAGTGGGGTACCACAAAGATCAGTGCTCGGGCATCAGATATTTATAATTCGTATCAATGACTGAAATGAGTAGACTGGGAATAATGTATTTAAATTTTCTAAGATTACAAGAAGTAAGATGTGCGGAAGTTTCAAAGATGCTACAAGAGATAGGGACATGTTGATTGAGTGGTCAGGAGTATGCCAGGTGTAATATAATGTGGAGGGGCACGGTAGCACAGTTGTTAGCACAGTTGCTTCACAGCTCCAGGGCCCAGGTTCAATTCGGGTTGGGTCACTGTCTGTGCGGAGTCTGCACTTTCTCCCATGTCTGTGTGGGTTTCTTCTGGGTGCTCTAGTTTCCTCCCACAGTCCAAAGATGTGCAGGTTAGGTGGATTAGCCATGCTAAATTGCCCATAGTGTCCAACAAGGTTAGTGGTGGTTACTGGTTATGGGAATGGGGTGGAGGTGTGGTCTTAGGTGGGGTGCTCTTTTCAAGGGCTCGTGCAGACTTGATGGGCTGAATGGCCTCCTTCTGCACTGTAAATTGTATGTATAATGTGGAGAAGTGCAAAGTTATCACTTTGGTAGGAAAATTAGAAAAGCAGAATTTTTTTTAAATGGTCCGAGACTGAGAAATATTAATATTGAGAGGATTCTGGGTTGCCAAGTACATGAATGACAGAATGTTAGCAGGGAGGTACAGCAAGAAATTAGGAAAGCAAGTGGTGTGACATCCTTCATTACAAAGTGTTTGGAGTACAAGAGGAAAGAATTCTTACTGCAATTTTATAGGGCCTTGTGAAACCACAGCTGGAGTATTGTTTTGGACTTCTTATCTAAGGAAGGATATACCTGTCTTAGATGGAATGCAGCAAAGGTTCACTGAACTGATCCCTGGAATCATGGAATTCTCCCATGAGGAGAGATTGAGTAGACGCTGACTATATTTCCACGAGTTTAGAAGAATGAGGGGATCTCATTGAAACATATAAAATTCTTAAGGGGCTTGACAGGGTAGACCAAAGCAGGATGTTTCCCCTGGCTGGGGGGTAGGACTGTGGGAACGTCAAGGAGAATAAATTACTTCACTCAAAGGCTTGTGAACCTATGGAATTCTCCACTAGAGCGGGTTGTGCATGCTCCGTCATTGAATATGTTCAAGACAGAGTTTCAAATGTAAGGGAAAGGAGGATTGTGGTGTTGTGGTAGAAGATTAACCAAGATTGTTATGTATCAGGGCAGCACAGTGGCGTAGTGGGTTAGGTCTGCTTCCTCACGGCGCCGAGGTCCCAGCTTCGATCCCGGATCTGGGTCACTGTTCGTGTGGAGTTTGCACATTCTACCCGTGTTTGCGTGGGTTTCACCCCCATAACCCAAAGATGTGCAGGATAGGTGGATTGAACACACTAAATTGCCCCTTAATTGGAAAAAAAATGAATTGGGTACACTAAATTTATTTTAAAAAAGAACGTTATGGATCAGAGAATACATCCCAGCTGGTGAAGGGTCATGTGATCTGCAGTGACATCAGCAGTGATCATTTGCGAGGGATTCAGTCCTCCATCATAGTTTGTATGAGCAACATCGCTAATAAAAGCTTTCATCACCTTTTTAAAAAACCAGAGTGTGGGTATCTCCCTACCTTTTCTCTTTGTGGCAAACTCAAAGATATAACTAAAGAGAAAACTGGCAACGAGGATTGAGGCAAGAAAATTGAATTGCTGAACAAAAGGAATTGACAAAATCGGTGCAGACGGCATCGAGAGCAGAGAAGATTGTTGGGATCGGAGGTGCACATACATCGGGTGAAGCAAGCAGGCGATGCTAAAGATTTTTCACAAAATAAAATTGACTCCAAGTGTGAGTAAAGAAGAACGACAGTTCAAAAACTTGCTTGCCATTGAAGGGGTAGACTCTGTGCAGAGACTACGCATGTGGCGACGTTAAACAGCCTGTGGGAACAGGGATTCAGAAGACTTCTGACTCTGTGCAAGCCACTACATGGGGAAAAGTCAAACCACAGTCAGGCAAAAAGAAACATTTCTAAGGTACATTGTGGATAAGGGGACTGTTTGTGGCATACATCCAAAAGAATTGGAAAGGAGGAAGTTGATTGAAGTATCGACCCTAAGAGCTGGGATCCGGAATTGTGGGAAAAACAAGCACCATGGATGCATTTGATGAAGACTGAGACTTGTGAGCAAAGATTCCAATTATATCTCGCAGCGAATCAAACACTGGAGGACCTAAAGGTCACAACCTTTCTCTGTTCAGTATGGTGTAAAACTTCTATGCTGCGACAAAACTTATTTCACCCAGCAAAACTGGGAGATAAGTCCCAAATCAAACTAATGAAGATTGTTGAAGGGAATTCCGCACCTAGACTGTTGTTAATTGCAGAAAGATTTTTGTTCCACCACCATAGTTAGGAAGAAGGTGAAAGTATTTTACAATTTGTAGCGACTTTAAGAAGGTCAGTAAAATACTGCAGGTTTGATGCAACACTCGATGACACTCTTCATGAGAGACTGGTTTGGCGACTCCACAGTGAAGCTATTCAGTGAAAGCTGCTTACTGTAAGTGATTTAACTCTCAAAGCTGCTGTGGAAATTTCCACATTTATGGAGCTAGCAGAGAAGGAAGCTTCACAGAGAAAGGCTGGAGTGAAGGGCAGCAAAATTGATACCACAAGAAACAAGGCTGCAAGAGGACAACCATGTTACCGATGTTCACAGGTTGGACACTTGGTGGGGGGATGCTGGAGTAGGGAAAATAAGTGCAAGAACTGTGGCAGAAAGAGTTATATTGCCAGGGCATGTTGGTCTCAGAAAACCTTACCTGCAGAAAGTATGTGGAAGAAAAAGAACGTATCTCAACAGACTAGTCGTGTCTATAAATTAGTAGACAAAGTCTGAGTCCACTCAGAAGGCAACATATTTGAGCATCTTCTGGAGCTGAAACTAGGTATTTTGTTGGTGCAAGGCGCTCAACAACATTTCTGGGCATTTCCAAAACTTGATGGTCATCAAATTAAAATTGAAATGGATTTAGGCGCAGCTGTATAGTTAAAACCTGAAACAATTAATAATCAAAAGTTCAAACATTTGCCATTAAAACCATCAAATGTAATCCTAAGGATGTACACAGAAGAGGTCATCCATTTAAAAGGGTACATTATGGTAAAAGGAGAAGTAAATGGACAGACAGTGGAGTTGCCCCTTCATGTTGTCCGTGGAAACTTTCTTGATTTATTTGGTGGAGCATGGTTCACATAGCTTAAACTCAACTCAGGAGTCCAAGATCGACCTCCAGCAACTCCTAGAGTAAAATGAGAAGGTGTTTGAAGATTCACTAGGCTCTATGACCAGAGTTGAAGTGCAATTAAAGATCAAACCAAAGAGTACACCAAAATGTCTCAAAACTAGAACCATATCAGATGCCATCAGGCCAAAGGTTGAAGAAGAACTAGAAAAGTTAATCCAAACAGGTGAACATGAACCAGTTGCCAAGGTAAAGGCAAAGTTGCCATAGTCCCAGATGACCTTAGGCTGCTTTCCCTTTTGAGGGGAAGAGCTGACTGGTGGTGATTTAACCTGAGGATCACCACACCTCAAGCGAGAGACAAGGTTGAGAAGGCAGGCCTTCATGAATAACCTAAGTAATTGGGCAACATCAATAGTTCCTGTGTTGAAACTCGATAGCTCAGTGAGAATATGTGGAGATTTTAAAACAACTATTAATCTGGTATTGAGCGCGGATCACTATCCACTGCCTTTGATTGAAGACGTGTTTGCTTGACTGTCTGGAGGGCAGAAATTCAGTGAAATTGATTTATCACAGGCATATTTACAAATGAATGTGGCTGCAAAATCACAGCCGCTACTCACTATCATGAGCACAAAAGTCTGTTTCATTACAGAAGATTTTCTTTTGGAAAAACAATTGTTCCTGCTCTTTTTCAGAAGTCCATGGATCAAATTCTGAGTGGGCTAAATGGGGGGCAATGTTATTTAGATTACATTCTCATCATCGGTTTGAGTGAACAGGAATGTTTGAAGAAATTGGAAGCTACTCTGAAACATCTGCAAAACCATAATTTCTGAGTTAAAAAGGAAAAGTGTGACTTTGTCAAACCATCTATAAATTATCTGGGCCACATCATCAATACAGATGGCTAGGCGGCAAGGTGGCACCGTAGTTAGCATTACTGTCTCACAGCGCCGAGGACCTGGGTTCAATCCGACCCAATCTTTCCAGGTGGAGTTTACACATTCTCCCTGTGACTGCATGGGTCTCACCCCCACAACCCAAAGATGTGCAGGGTAGGTGGACTGACTATGCTAAATTGTCCCTTGAGAAAAACAATTGAGACAAAAGACTTACACAAGGAACCTATGAAGGTGACAGCAATCTTAGAAGCACCAGGGCCTGAGAATGTGACACAATGGAGGTCAATTATTATCGTAAATCCGTGCCAAATTTAGAACACGATTGAAGCCTTTAAACAATTTTTTTTATGTGCCAAACAGGAATGGCACTGGACAGAAGGATGAAAAAGTGAATACAATGAGGTGAAAGATGCCATAGGTCAGAGGTGTTGGTTCACTATAATCCCAAACTGAAGGTACAGTTTGCTTGCTATGCGTCACCCTATTATATTTCTCACAAAATGCCTTCAGGAGAGGAACGACCAAGAGCATTTGCTCCACGAACTCTTACTAGCGCAGAAACGAATTATGCTCAGCTAGAATAAAAGGGTTTGAGCATCATTTTTGAGGTAAGGATGTTCACCACTCCCTTTATGGACATCATTTTAATTTTTGATAGATCATCGACCTTTGACGACAACCTTTGGGCTGTACAAAGGGATTCCTTCTTTGGCAGATAGCATGTCACAAAGATGGTCTTTGATATTATCAGCACGCACGTATGACACCCAATTGGAGCAACATGCAAATACTGATGATTTGTCAATATTGCCGTTACAAGTAAAACAAGAACCTGAAGATCATTTTGTCGCATTCCTGTATTTATCACTCATGGATAATATACCTGTGACTTCATCTCAAGTATCGCGATACACAAGAACTGAACCAGTGATGGGGAAGGCGATGAACATGGTCCAAAAAAGAACAATGTCAGATGTTTATCCAGACCTCAAGCCCTATATCACACAAAGACTTGAGTTAACAGTTCAGAATGGAGTTTTATTGTGGGGATTCAGAATGATTATTCCTCCGTGCTTGCATAGTAAACTCCTTGACCAACTGTATGAGGGACATCCTGGTGATATGAGGATGAAGGAACTGGCCCAGTTATTTTTGGTGACCGAGATTAGATGCTCAAATCAAAGAGAAAGTGGGACAATGTCGTTTCTGTGAAAAACTATGAAACACTCTACCACTGCAACCATTACATCCATGGGAATGGCTAACACAACCATAGCAGATATTACACAGAGAATAAACTGGCCCAATGAAGGATCACATGTTCCTAGTGATTGTGCATCCACTCTCACAATGGCTTGAGGTCATGATCATGAAATCCACAATGACCAAACAAACCAATGAGAAGCTGGACAAAATGTTCACAAGGGTTGGTCCACCAGAGCAGGTCGTAAGTGACAATGGTTCTCCGTTCACTTCGAGGAGTTCAAGGACAACGTAAGAGGGAACAGTATACAGCAAGTAAAGTCAGCTCCATAGCATCCTGCAAAAAATGGGTTGGCCGAAACGTTCAATCTTTGAAATATTCCATCAAGGCATTGCAGGACAAAGGTACATTGGCAAGCAGAGTAAACAAATTCTCAATGTCTTACAGGATCACCGCACACGCAACAACACCGAGTTCACCAGCAATGCTGCTGTTCAGGAGGAAACTGCGAATACAGTTTGATTTGTTAATACCACCTGATACTACAGAGATTGTGAAATGACAACAACAATCACAGATTTCTCCGAGAGAACAGAACTCTAAGAAGTGAGCATTCAATTCAGGAGAGTGAGTGCAGCCAGAAACTCACCACCAACGAGAAATGGCTCCCTGCTGTGATCCTTGTAAAGACAGGTGCATACACTGTGCAGACAGATGATGGAAGAGTTTGGCGACGTCACACTGACCAGCTATGAGCTTCCCAAAGTGAAATTCAAAAACTTCTCAAGACTTTTTTCCCACGGAAAATGTAGACAACGATACTTCGGAACAGAGACTAAACACAGAGACAAGTTCTGATTCTGTTTCTGAGGACTTCCTAATACCTATAGTGATGGACACTGGAGTAACTCCCCAGGAAGTACTCCTGCTGAAGGAAAAGAAGGTCTTGAGTAGACCAGAACGTCGAATGCAACCTAAAAGCAATAAAAGTCTTATTGAATTGTAAATATGTGTATGGAGATAATCCATAAGTGGGTCTGTTGTAAAATTGTTAAGCAGGTGTCATTGTAGTAAAGACATAAAGGGGGAGGAGTTATGTATCAGAGAATACACCCCTGCTGGTGAAGCATCACATGACTTGCGGTGACGTCAACAGAGAGTATGTGCACCGGCTTCAGTTCCCCATTTTTGATTGTATGAGCAACATCCCTCATAAAACCTCTCATCGTCTTTGCAAGAATCCAGAGTGTGGGCATATCTATACCTTTTCTATTTGTAGTAAACTCAAAGATATAACAATCGAATGGCTCAAAGGGCTGAATGACTCATTTTTGTTTCTATTTCTTACGTTGTGTAATATTCCCGCTGAACAAAAATCTAGCAATCTGATGTTTTAAACTTTTCCATTGACCTGACTTCAGTTGCACTTTGTGAGAGAGAATTCCACATTCTCACTGCCCTTTGTGTGGAAAAAAATGCTTCCAGACATCGACCGAAATGGACTAGCTGTTATGAACTCTGGATTTCCTCACCGGGAGTGTTCACGACAGCTATATCCTGGAGCAATCAATCATACCCGGCTTCTTCAAGGACCACCCCAGGATGGGCAGCTGGCTCTTGGGGGATAAGGGGTACCCGCTGCGGACCTGGCTAAGACTCCAATATGGAGGCTGGAGGCCGATGAGGAGACCCGGTACAACAAGGCCCATATGGCCAGCCGGGCTGTCATTGAGCGGTGCATATGACTCCTCAAGATGTGGTTCGATGCCTCAACAGCTCTGGTGGTGCCCTCCAGTACAACCCCCTGGAGGGTAGCCCGCTTTATGGTGGTCTGCTGTGCCCTCCAGAACTTCGCACAGCAGCAGGACGGTGAATTGCAGGTTGATTATGAGGGACACGTGGCCACCTCAGAGGAGGAGAACGATGAGGAAGATTTGGCAGTGCCGGACCAGTAGGATATGGGGGACGATACCAGGGAGGGACTGTCTGGAAGCTGCAGGACAGGCGGCAGCGGTGAGGGTCCAGCAAGCCTGAAGGGACAGGGAGGCCCTCGTACTCACTTGATTCACAAACAACGTGACCTGGACCATCGCCAATACGTTACTCACCCCCCACCCCCATCTCCCACCCTCCCAGGTTATATGTTACATCAATTCAAGGTGCTATGACTGTGTCGGCACCATTAGCGAATCACTGTCGAGGGCAGGGGGGGTGATGGAAACCACAGAGAGCTGAGTGCTGGTGCTCCTCAATCTATGCCATAGTCTGATGCCTGCCTGTCTGTTGAGAGCTCGCTCATACCCGTCACCTGCATCCAGTGTGCTGAGGGGGGGGGGGGGGGGGGGGGGGGGGAGATGGGCCAAGGGTTTGGAGGTCGGCTCACATCGTGGAAGAGAGTGACAGAGGCTTCGTAATGTTTGTCCTCAAGGGTGTTTAATGTCTAATACAATTCCCCATTCTCCCGATGGTGCCGCCCCATTTCCCCCTCACCCCTTCCCCTGACTGCCTACTCCTGCTCCCCCCACCCCCGCACCCTCTCCCCCTTTCCCCAGTGCCCTCAGTGATCCTCGATGTGCTTGGTCCTCCTAACTCTACCGCTATGTCTAGGGGTGACCCTAGGATACACATCTGAAGTGGAGGCAGCCAGCTGCCTGCCTCATCCTGTGGCCTTTGATGCCCCTGGCTGGTGTCCTCTGGGGTTCTGAGGCCAGAGAGCCCCAGTGCATATGTTGGCGACATATGCATAGTCATGCCGCCCTGGTCCATATGCTGGTTGCGAGACGTGGCCTCATAAGAGGGGTGGAACTTGGGGGAGCTGATGGGCACCATCCCCACTCCATGGGACGCGTCCGGGTTTGCATCTAGAGCCCTCTACTCCCGCTTGGTGCCCTTAGGGCCTTGTGGTTCACTTTGTATGGAGGGGCAGCTGGTTAGCTTTGGCCCCAAAGCGATTCCTGACCACTACCCAGTCCCAGAGGACTATGCAAGGGTCTCCAACCCCTATCCCCCCACAGGGCACTCCCAGGCTGATCACACCCATGGAAAAAAACACCAGCTTGGCACACTGGCAGTGCCCCTGCCAGTTGGAAGTGCCACCTGGGTACCTTGATAGTACCAGGCTGTCATCCAGGTGGCACTGCCATTGTGCCAGTGCCAGGTGGCAGCAACACTGTCAGGGTGCCACCCTGCCCAAAGGCCATGCACTTGGGGGCCTCCAATTCTGTGGGAGACCTCCACGAGTGCCATTCCATCTGGCCACTGTTAGTGCTCTCCCAAGGTAGCAAGGGAGATTGATCCCACACCCCAGGCAACTCAGGAATCTGCACATTAAAGTGAGACTAGCAGACTTGCTTTAATATGCAGATTTGCTAAAAAGTGATCCTGCCCACAATGGGCGAAATTCACATTGCAACATCTCGCGAGATAGCGTTACATCGTTGCATGGAGGTTTGAAGCTGTGAGTTGTGTCATGAGAATGTCGCTTTAAGAAATGTTTGGCTGCTCATGTTACTGCAGTGACGTCAGAGTGTGGGTGGAGCTGAGCTCTGGTTCTGATTTTTAGTTTCACTTCGAGAAAAGCTTGGGTGCGTCTGTCTTTTTGGTTTCGTTTTTCAGTGTGTTGCAGCTGAAGTCCGGCAACACAGCTGTACTGTTGATCTCCCTGCCATGAAGGACTATCTCTTGATCATTTGGTGAATTCTGAATTATAAATGTTTTGTATTGTAAAAGTAGTGAATGTAAACTCTGATGTGCTTCTGTTTAAAGGTTTGTTAAGTCTTCTAGGTGTTAAAAGGACAGCATACAGATTACTTAGTGTTGTATTCTTTGGGGGGTGTATTTGATTTATGGTTGATAAGATGTTCACTGTTTGTTTTAGAAAGGTTAACTTGCACTTCATAGAATAAACACTGTTTTGCTTAAAAAAATACTTTTCCATTTCTGCTGCACCACACCTGTACAGTGGGCCGTGTGCTCCCCATACCGCAATCGATTAAAAGTTGTGGGTCAGGTGAACTCCATATTACACTGAGGTTCTCTAAACCCTGACCCATAACAGGAGCTGAACTCAGAACTGGACCGCCATTTTGAAAGGATACTTCAATCTCTGACTGGGCCTGTGCAATGCCAGCCCCCACATACATGGACATTCTCAAGTGAGGATACCCTGCTATGGGGTCACTGGGGGGCCCCTCTTCTGTTCCCCCATACCCCCTTGGAGGGCCCTCCTCCAGGACCCGTACCCAACATCGCCCAACCTCCCAGAGATCCATACTTACCTTCCCTGAATCCCCATCCTTCAAACCACCCCTCCTTTCATGGGCATGGACCCCTCAGACCCTGACCCTTGGAAGTGCCACCCTGGTACCTGGGTACCCTTGCACTGTTGCACTGCCACCCTGTCAGTGCTCCTGACAGCTTGACAGTGCCACCCGGGCATCTTGGCAGTGCCAGGGTGGTAGTGCCAGGGTGCCAGTTGGGCAGTTCCAAGGTGCCCACCCTCCAGGAGGCGGGCCAGGGAGCCACCCTGCACTATCCCTGGCCGGCCAGGGGGCTCCAATGGATCGGGAGATCTCCCCCGCCCCCTCCCCACCATCCCTCACCCTGGTTCCATTTTGTTTGGTCCACGTTTGCATGGACCAGTACTGAAAGGCGCCAGTCTTCAGCCTTGCTGGGGAGGCCAGTAGAACCCCAGAAACTGGTACATCCTGGGTAAGCCTGCCTATGTTAGTTTGAAACCTATGCAAGCGAGTGCTGTTTTGCCACGCCCCTTTTGGGCGGGATCCTGATTCCAACGCATCACAGGACTTGGACATATCCCGCAAAGTCTGAAGGCTCCCTCCCAGGACCTACCAGCCACATTGCGTTCGGGCGACAGCGCAACGCAGCCACAAAATCATGCCCACTGTTTTTCAGCTGTGAATTTCAAAAGGGTGTTCAGAGGTGACAAGGAATTCTGCATCTCACAAAGTTTTGTGAGTAAACAGGGGAATATATATTAGATTTTATTGACCTGTATGTCAAGGCAAAGTAGAAAACATGGAAGTTTTTTATTTGCAGACATTAAGTGCAAAGAGGTGCTTGAGGAAAATGGAAGCTGAGGTATAAGGGGAGAACGATATTTAAGGAAGGATGTTTAACTGAGTTGGAGTAGCTGTGGGGGAAAGCCCTGAAGATCAGCTGCTTTGTGAGGGCTGCTGAGGAGATGTAAAAGTTTTGAATTGGAGGAGCGACCCAATATTAAGCCAGAAGAGTCTTTCTTGTGAAAAACAGTTTGTTTCTGAACCTCCTATTGGAATCCCACATCAGAGTGGAAGTGTTTGAAAAGTCGTGAGGTGTACCTTTGTTAATGTAACAACAATTCCTTGACTTCTGTAATATTACTGGATTTTTATGGTTAAAAATCTATAAAGGGATTGTTTCCAAGAAGATAATTTACTTATGTTCTTTTGACCAATTAGGATTTTTGGGGGATGTTCTGTAAGATTGCTTAAACTGTAACTTTGATCTTGGGTGTTTATTTTCTTTTAGATAAACCTTTTAATTTTTGAAATTCTCAAGGTGTTACTGAGGGTCTATGCTTTTGGGGTCAGTGGCTCCACCTCCTCAATTTCACAACTTTGAAAAAAGGTTTATGATCAGTGAGACAGACCTTACTCTGGGGTCTGGTTTGCTCAGCAACAATATCTGTTGAGGTGTAACACTTTTCATATGTTTACATCAATTATTAGTCACACCTTGATTAGAACACTTTGGTAAAAAGTAGTCTTTGACAATACAACAAAACTGATGTAATGAATGGACAAGCCGCATACGAATCTCTTTTCCATTAAAATCAAAGGTACGTAAAACAGGTGAGCAGTTCACTATTGCCCATTTTGTACTGTTGCTCAGGATCAAATTATACTCAATTGTGATGCACTGAAAGGCCTACGAGAAACAATAGTGGTCCCAAGAAGTGTCCCTACTTTCCATTAAACAGCAATAAAACAGAGAACAGTGCAATACAAACATACACTGAAAAGCAGCAATCTACCTTGAGGAGCAAGGCCCCAAGTGATGGGAAGAGGAGTCATTGCAGTGCCTATTTTATATCAGTGATTAGCCTCTGAAGAATGTACACCACTTGTATTGTAGTCATCTCCTCTCATTTGCGTATAATGTACAGCTTTATTGGCTTTAAAAGGCCAGGCGCTGAATTTCTCGACACAACAGGTACTCTACAGGCCTCAGTTCTCAGCAGCACATGGTAAAGGAAGGTAGCACCCAACACCTTCCAAAATCACAACCTCTCCCACCTTGAAGGACAAGAGCAGCAGATGTATGGGAACACCACCACCTGCAAGTAGTCCTCCAAGCCACATACCATCTTGACTTGGAACAACATCGCCGTTCCTTCACTGTCACTGGGGAAAAATCCTGGAACTTCCTTGCTAGCAGCACTGTCGGTGCACCTACATCACATGGACTGTAGCGATTCAAAGAAGGCAGCCTCACCACGACCTTCTCAAAGGTAATTATGGACGAGTAATAAATGCTGGCCTAACCAATGACGCCCACATCCCATGAAATAATTAAAATAAACATGCTATGGGCACTGAATATCCCATCATTGGCCCCATTGTGTAATGTCACATTAATATTTCCTAGGTTTGACTGGTTTAAGAACTTGCTTGTATCAAGTTTCCATTCAGACACAAAGCAATTTTCTCTAGGCTACATTCCAATGAAATTATATTTTACTTGTTTCAGTGCTGTAAATGTTGATAATGGAATGAGGGACAGCTGAGTAATTTATCTGGTCACCATGGATACAGGTACTGGTCAGAGTGGGTGCTTTGTGGTCAGGTATATGGGGTGAATGTCCAGCTCATGTGATTTCCTCCTATTATGCCATAATCGTCCAGCCAACCCAGAGAGGGTAAGTTTCATTTTAGCCAATTAAAATAGCCGAGTAAGATTCATTATGTTAAATGTGATGCATAAAGGCAAACTGTTAGAATTCAGTGCTTTACTTGACGGGAGTGTGGTGATATGCATCACTGTAAATACACAAGGGTTTAATGTAAATACGTGTAGACTAATAAACACTAGAGGAAGCACCAGAGACATGACACACAGACATTCAACCAATAGGTCAGTAAGATAGGACACGACCAATGGGCATTCACGACACACACAGAGGTAACACTACCGCAGGGGGGCATTACACCAACCCATATAAAAGGACACAGCACACATGATCTTCCTCTTTCCAGTGGAGACACTCAGTGAATACACAGGGTTGATCTGAAACACATCACACCCACCATGTGGATTGTAGCAGACTGGTTCGTCAGTCTGGGTAGCTATAGCAGGATTAACAGGAAAGTCGAATCCAAGTAGGAGAATCGTTAACAGTTTAATAAATGTGCTAAAGCTATCTCCAAGTCTGAACCTTCCTTTGTCAGAGTGCACATCAAGGAAGCAGCTTATGCTACGTCAAGAGCATAACAAAACATGGTACCCAGGAGTGACCTGTTTAAATCCATATCGTTACAACTCAACAAACAGTGACAACCAGCAACAGCAGTCAGGCAAGATGATGTTCGAGATTCCGGTTCCACAGCAGCTCAGGTACCAAGGCAATCTCAGTGAAAACTGGCGTCGGTTCAGGCAGAGATTCGAGATCTACCTGGTAGCGTCTGACCTAGATGGCGTGGCAGATGCAGAAAAAATAAAGCTTCTACTTACCATCGCGGGTCCAGAAGCAGCTGAAATCTTCCAGACCTTCAAATACTCAAAGGGACAAAACAAGAGCGATTTCCAGGCAGTCCTGCTCAAATTCCAAGAATTCTGCGAGGAAGACACAAGAAAAAACAGTAAAAGAGGCGCCAAAACTCACCACGAGGCGAAGGTTGGCTTTCCATTGAAGAAATCTGCAGTTTTGATTGGCGGCCATCTTGAAAAAGGTGCCGTACATGCGCAGTTGCACGAAGAGCGCACAGAATGGGAAGGTCCATTTGCGCATGCGCGAGAAGCCACGCATGCGAAATTGCGAAAAAGGCCCCAAGTAAAGGCACAGCAATATGCGCATGCGCAATCGCTTCCTACGCATGCTTCATGACGTCAGAGGCCCCGGACCACGCCCACTTAAAGGGGAAATGCCCCAAAACACAAAAATAAAATTTAAAGCCGCAAAACCCGATTCTTTCACCTGGAACGACAGCACAATGCCTGAAATTCGACCAGTAGCTGAAAGTAACCTCCACAGAACCCTGCAACAAGCAGTTAGCACCACTCAAAGAGATGATACAGTCCTTGCAGACTATGACTCAGACCTTGATTTCTTCTTTGGACTTCGCGAGCCCAATGCCAGCTCCGACACAAAATGTGATGATATGGTCTTGGAAGACAATGACTCAGACGAAGATTTCACCTTGGGAGGTGGCTACCCCAGTACCAAATCCCAACCGCAACTAGAAGTGTTGTACATTGACGACCTCGACGACGAGTTCTTTGGATTGGGGAATCTTCAGCCCAGCAGATATGACATCCTGACAGAGAGCAGTACAAGCCCACAGAGAGCGGCCTGCTGCCACACAGAGAGTGGTCCATGTACCATAAAGAGTCCGCGACTCCACACAGAGAGTGGTCCACACACCACGAAGGGTTTCAGCCTCCACACCGAAAGCGATGAAAGACAACTGCACGTCTCCACACAGAAAGTGACTCCAGTGACACAAGCCTCCACAGCGAGCTCGTGGACTGCCTCCACGATAGAAGCAACGCAAAACTCCAGAGCGCAGTCCTTGCATGAACAAGAAGTGACTCGAGTGACACAAGTCTCCACAGCGAGCTCGTGGACTGCCTCCACGATAGAAGTAACGCAAAACTCCAGAGCGCAGTCCTTGCATGAACAAGAAGTGACTCGAGTGACACAAGTCTCCACAGCGAGCTCGTGGACAGCCTCCACGATGAAAGGAACACAAGACTCCAGGGCGCAGTCCTTGCATGAACAAGACCATGAGGGTCTAGCAACCTCCTCTGAGCAACCAGCAGCAGACAATGCAAGTCTGCCATGCTCAAATGAACAACAGAAAGACTATGACAGTCTGCCATGCTCAAGTGCACAGCAAGAAGACTCTGACAGTCTACCCAGCTCAAGTGAATGAAGAGAAGCTACTGAGGCTCTACCCACTGTATGTGCGACAAGTGACGACAGCATCCCACTTCCCGTACAAGATGTACAATGTGACAGACCTCAGCTAGTGTGTACAGAGGCACTCGACAATCACAGTAAGACTACTGGTGACTCCGGTGACACCATGTTACTTCAAACCTCATTTACTCGAGCCTCTCCACAAGCAAATGCATCCCTGAACATTTTGACTCCGGACGTGATGCATCAAGAAACCTTGGAAGATGCAAGTGAACCTGCAATGACTCCGGACGGGGAACGTCAAGAAACCAAAGCTGACACAGGTGAACAAGAAACAACTCCAGATGGGGAGCATCGACAAGCCAAAACTGACTCAGGTGAAATAGACCAGACTCCAGACGGGGAGCACCGGCTAGCGAAAGCTGATTTACGTAAGCCGGACATGACTCCAGACGGTGAGCGCCGCGAACTCAGTGACGGCACGCTCAAGGAAACAGCAGATGCCACAAAGGACGCTGACACGAGTAACTGTGTGAAGGACCCGTATTATCCACAGCGTGTGGTCCTTGAGCGCAGCAAACACGACTACAAAACCAACCAACACAACAACAACATCAAAGACAATAACAAGAAGCGTACCAGAGGCAACAACATCAACAGCAAGCACAACAAAAACAACAACAATGGAACAATGACTGGTACGACATGGTACAACTCTGCCCATGAGGGACACTGTTACTGCTCAGCTCAGTACAATGACATATCATGGCAGGACGACACAGATTGCATACATCTCTACCACAAGCATCGGAAGAAAGAAAGAGTCCACATCAGACAACAAAGTGATGTGACCACTTCTTGGTTCCTTACGCACAGGGACACTGACGCCGTTTACAAAGCAATGCCACCATCAATATCACCGCCTCACCAACCAAACCAGAAAGACACTCGACCATATTACTTAATGGATTTTGGACTCATGCATATGATTTGGACTAATTGTTTAATGATCACTGTTATCATAACTTGTACATAGCATCACTTACATTTTGTTCAATTTTCTTTATCAGTGTGCAGAAAATATGTAACACGAAAAAAGGGGGTATGTGGTGATATGCATCACTGAAAATACACAAGGGGTTAATGTAAATACATGTAGACTAGATAGACACGAGAGGGAGCACCAGAGACATGACACACAGACATTCAACCAATAGGTCAGTAAGATAGGACATGAGCAATGGGCATTCACAATACACACAGCGGTGACACTACCACAGGGGGGCATTACACCAACCCATATATAAAGGACACAGCACACATGATCTTCCTCTTTCCAGTGGAGACACTCAGTGAGTACACAGGGTTGATTTGAAACACGTCACATCCACCACCTGGATTGTAGCAGACTGGTTCATCAGTCTAAGTAGCTATAGCAGGATTAATGGGAGAGTCGAATCCAAGTAGGAGAATCGTTCACAGTTTAATAACTGTGTTAAATCTATCTCCAAGTCTGAACCTTACTTTGTCAGAGTGCACATCAAGGAAGCAGCTTATGCCACGTCAAGAGCATAACAAAACAGGGAGTGCCTGTTCGGCCATCAGGCAGAGGTAATTGAGCCAAAATCACAGCCAGTACAACGGAAACACATAACTACCATCGCTAAATTCTCAAACTGAACTCCAGTTGCAGATAGCCATTCTGCCAGCCCATCAACCCATAAAACCTACCTCAACTGTGTAAGTCGACACACAAGTTAACTTCGATTTCTCCTCTTAATGCACCCCATGTTCAGTTCCACCATGGGGCAGACATTTTCAGGAGTGACACACAGTTTATATCTAAAGGGAGCATGTATGAAATGGGACTCAACCTTGGGTTGGTGAAAGTTGGATTTTGACGGGTAGCATTCTGTAGCTTGTAACATGGATGGATGGGATGGGTTGATGTATATTATCTCTTCTCTTCCTTTGGCCATTTCTTTCAACACACACTTGGGAAAACTGAGTTCTCAATCTCAGTTGTGCTGTTCTGGAGAGCTGAGAAGCAAAGGGCAAGCTACTCTACAGAAGCTGGCTACACTGACCTGAGTGTCCTTCACAGCGTGTGTAATAAAAGATGGTTCGGAAGAGGAATCGGAGAAGCGATCTGTTTGAGCTCATCTGATCACTCTCCATATGTCGGTTTTTGGTGAGTTAGGTTGAAGGAATTGAAGTGGAGTCCTAGAACCCTCAGCTGCTTTTGCACTGGGCGGCCAATTGAAGAGATACAGCTTGGGCAAGTACATCCCATTTTAAATCAGCAACACACTAGCAGTAAGTAACACGTCCCATATTCCTTTCATGCCAGCAATCCTTTATCAGACCTGCATCAAGGTAGAATTTTAAATTTAGTTTAGCCAGAAGAGAAGAACAGCAGTGTCTGACCAGAACTACACCAACCTGCCTGAGCCCAACTGCAGCTGCCACAGTACAAGGGGTTCCAGGATGGGGAGTGTAGGGAAGGCCTAAGGAGTTGCAAGGAGGTGATCGGGGTCTCAGGATAGAGGCTGGGGGCAGAGGGAGATCAAGAGGTCACCGGGCCTTAGGGGAAGGGGCTCCTGATTGAGGCCCGTTCCCCTACCCCCTTCACACCTGATTCTTTCTGGCCTTATTACACGGTGAGTTAATGTTCCCACCAGCTAAAGTTGTGGCTGGGTGGGAAACGGCCATTAACTAGCCAGTTAAGGGCCTCCAGTGGGGCAAGGTTGGACTTCCCCCCAGGCTTTGACTGCTCCAGTGTAAAATCACTTTGGGGTCAGGGCAGGCGGAAACCCAGAGGGAAGCCCGTTCCTGCAATTTCACCCTCCCCCCTGCCTGAAAATCCACCTGTGGCAGAGCGTAAGATTCAGGCCAATCCTTTTTAATGTCCCAATGATTGTTCTCTAGGGCTACACACAGTAGCGCCCTGAAGATTGACCTTCAATTCCTGGAAATG
This sequence comes from Scyliorhinus canicula, assembly GCF_902713615.1. Classification (NCBI taxonomy): domain Eukaryota; kingdom Metazoa; phylum Chordata; class Chondrichthyes; order Carcharhiniformes; family Scyliorhinidae; genus Scyliorhinus; species Scyliorhinus canicula. The sequence continues at coordinate 152,436,174 of NC_052155.1, forward strand.
CCAGGCCAGTCCTGGTGGGAATTGAAAAAGAGAAGAAAACAACCACCGAAATGATCGATTGGAATTATATCTACTTTTCCTAAGGGCTCTGAGTACAGCAGAAAAAAGTAGCTGAACCCCTGTCCAGCTTCCTTCTGAAGAATTAAGGCCTGTTTTCAATGAGCAGCCTTGGGCATGAAATTATTTACATTCCAACGTTTCACACCCAAATCACTCATTGCTGATAATAGTCGGTTCTTTATTGGATTTAGCTCATGATACTCTGCGGGCCCAATAATCACACTTTCGTAATTATAGTCACAAGTAGAAAGTTGCATAAGGCTACTTTTACTGCCTTCATTACAGAGCTAAAACCTCCTACATTCTTTCCTGATGGGTTTGGCACAGTGATACATGCTTGGTCTGGTGAATTGGAACTACCTATTTGCCAATTACGAGGAGACAGGTCCCATTATCCTGAGTTAGTCGACTGTCTCCATGTATTTTGAATACAATACTGTCAGTGTTCTCAGCTCTTGCTACTATTGCAAATACTGGGCATGCTACTCACAATCTTTTGCCATCTGGTAAAATTGGCTCTGTCATGTCTGCCATGGGCGGCACGGTAGCACAGATCCGGAATTCCAGGTTAGATTCCCGGCTTGGGTCACTGTCTGTGCGGGTCGAAGCACATTTTCCCCGTGGCTTCATGGGTTTCCTCTGGATGCTCCAGTTTCCTCCCACAGTCTAAAGATGTGCAGATGGATTGGCCATGCTAAATTGCCGTCAGTGTCCAAAAAGGTTAGGTGAGGTTACGGGGATAGGGCGGAGGTGTGGGTTAAGTAGGCTATTCTTTCCAAGGGCCAGTGCAGACCTGATGGGCTGAATGGCCTCCTTCTGCACTGTGAATTGTATGATTCTATGATGATTCTATGTCTGTTATGTGGAAATGGCCGATGGATCGCTCCCCCTCAAAGCTTGAATAAATGTATTTTCATGTAGCTGTCTGAACATGGTAGCACAGTGATTAACTCTGTTGCTTCACAGCTCCAGGGTCCCAAGTTCGATTCTCAGCTTGGGTCACTGTCTGTGTGGAATCTGCACTTTCTCCCTGTGTCTGCATGGTTTTCATCCTGGTGCTCTCGTTTCCTCCCACAAGTCCCAAAAGACGTGCTGTCAGGTGAATTGGATATTCTGAATTCTCACTCTGTGTACCCGAACAGGCGCCGGAATGTGGCAACTAGGTCATTTTCACAGTAACTTCATTGCAGTGTTAATGTAAGCCTACTTGTGACAATAATAAGATTATTATTATGATCATTATTATGATCCATTTCAAGGTTGGACATCCTCACCATCTCCTTTCTTATCCTCCTTTCTCTCTCTTTGTCCCCCCTCAGCCTGTTATCCTAGCAGCAACCACAATACCTTGATCCTGAGCAGGCAGGAAGGATCAGAGGCTGCCTGCTGGATGACAAGGGATACAACTTAGAAGCCTGCTTCTTGACTCCCCAACAACAACCGGCCACCTGTTTATAACAAGAGCCACAAGTAAGATTGGGAAGCAAACCACTGGCATTCTGTAGCAATGGTGCTGCTAGCTAGACTGCTCGAGGGGAGTCCTCCAGTACTTGACAGAGCAGGTATTTAAGTTCAAAGTGGGTCTGCTACATCCTCCGCTCCCTTGTTATTAGGAGGGTGTATCCACCAGCGCTTTCTCAGGAAGAGGAGAAGGCAGGGAGGAGGCATCCGGGACATTCGTGATGGGCTGTCCGCAAGTGGCTCCCGAGATTCTGCTTCCCCTGGGATGTCACCCCCATCACCACAATTACTCTATAAATCCCCACCTTTCAATCCATTTGTTCCGGACCATCAAAGCTCCTTCATGGCCAAAATCATAAAAAGTACCAAGGAACCATTTTGTAACTACTTTATTCAACAAAACTTACAATTATAAATACAGAACTGAACCTTTGTGTATCCCCCATAATGATGGTCTTGTGATTATCCATCCTGGCCCACTTCTGTACAGCGCTCTCCAGTGGCTGTATCATGGCTGATGATAGGCTGCTGACTTTCAAACAGGGGCCACAAATAGTCTTGCGGGCCACTCTTGAGTAGCTCTGGACCCGGAGAGCCTGACTTCAAACTATGTAACAATCAGCATGCATGGCAGCAGTCTGGGTTGGCTGCCTGAGAGGTGAAAACAAGAACATTAGTGGACTGGTAGTGATGGGAGCACGAGTGTTGTCATTCTGAGAGAAGGTAGTAGGAGGATGGAGCGCTGCCAATCCTAGTGATCCGTTGAAGGGCAGATTGTGGGGATGCTGTGAGATTCTGCAAACCTCTTTGAGTCATGATGGCAGGTGCCTGTGTCTGCATTTCAGCAAACATGAATCTCGAGACCTCAGCCTGAGCTCCCACTGCGGCTCGAAGATGTTGGCTGGCTTTTGCCTGTTTTGCAATAAAAGCTGAGACTTCAATCACCAGACACTACATCATGCGTGGGCCTGTAAATGCGGTCATGGAATTAGTTATCCCAGATGGTGGGATGAGGTTGAGTTGGGATTTGAGAAGGGGAACAAAGCAGAAACATGCCATCATCCCAAATGTTTTAGCAGCTTCGGATGAAATGGACTCTGTCACAATGTTGAACACTGACTCCCCCAGCAAGCTGGCTTATATGTGACTACCAGATCAGGTTAAAGGCTTGGAATCCTACAGCGAGTAACTCACCTCCTGACTCCCCAAAGCCTGTCAACCATCTACAAGGCACAAGTCAGGAGTGTAATGGAATATTCTCCACTTGTCTGGATGAGTGGAGATCCGACAACACTCAAGAAGATCAACACCATCCAGGACAAAGCTTGATTGCTCCCCCTCCACAAACATTCAAACGCTCCACCATCGACGAACAGTGGCAGCCATGTGTACCATCTACAAGATGCACTGCAGTAACTCCACCAAGGTTCCTCAGACAGGACCTTCCAAAACCACGACCATTTCCATCTAGAACAGGGGTGGGCAAACTACGGCCCGCCAAAGGTCTTTATGCGACCCACCAAGATCAAGTCATAAAAAAAAACTTTTTAAAAAAAATTAAGGTTAATGGGGGGGGGGGGCGGGGGAGGGGCTGTTGGGTTACTGGTACAGGGTGGATACGTTGACTTGAGTAGGGTGATCATTTCTCAGCACAACATGTGTTTCATGTGAAGTTTCTACTTTAATTCTCACTCGATGCAGATGATCTGCTCCTCTACATCTCGGACCCACAAAGCAGCATGGACGGAATCATCGCGCTTCTGAAAGAGTTTGGAGCCTTCTCGGGCTACAAACTCAACATGAGCAAAAGCGAGATCTTCCCAGTACACCAGCAAGGGATGGGGGGGGGGGGGGGGGGGGGGGGCAGCACTAAAGGGGCTGCCGTTCAAACAAGCCCGACATAAATTCCGCTACCTGGGGATCCAAATAGCCCATGACTGGAAAGGGATCCACAAATGGAACCTCACCAGCCTGGCGGAGGAAGTAAAAAAGGACCTGCAAAGATGGAACACACTCCCACTCTCCCTCGCAGGAAGAGTCCAGACGATCAAAATGAACGTATTGCCCAGGTTCCTCTTCCTGTTTAGATCCATTCCGATCTACATCCCCAAGGCCTTCTTCAAAGCGCTGGACAAACTTATCATGGCGTTCGTATGGGGGGGGGGGGGGGGGGGGGGGGTTAAAAATGCTAGGATCCCAAAGAAGGTCCTACAGAAAACAAAATCCAGGGGGGGGGGGCTAGCCCTCCCGAATCTACAATTCTACCACTGGGCGGCAACAGCCGAGCGAGTAAGGGGATGGATCCAGGAGCCAGAAGCCGAGTGGGTGCGTGCGGAGGAGGCCTCCTGCATGGGGACCTCCCTCCGGGCCCTCGCCACGGCAGCACTCCCATCCCCACCCAAAAAACACTCCAGCAGCCCAGTGGTGACAGCAACCCTCCAATCCTGGAACCAACTGCGGCAGCAATTTGGCCTGAACAAAATGTCGGACAAGGCTCCCATCTGCAACAACCATAGGTTCAAACCAGCACTGACTGACGCCACATTCAAAAGGTGGAGGCAGGACGGGGGGACACTGACAGTCAGGGACCTATACACGGACGACAGGATCGCAACACTGGACGAACTGACAGAGAAATTTCGGCTAGCCGGGGGGGAACGAGCGACGGTACCTGCAGCTCAAAAACTTCCTACGAAAGGAGACAAGGACGTACCCACAACCGCCACGACAGACACTACTGGAAGACCTACTGGACGCAAGTATCCTAGAGAAAGGGAACTGTAGCGACATGTATGACCGACTGGTAGAAAGGGACGACACCGTACTGGACGCAACAAGAAGGAAATGGGAGGACGACTTGGGGATGGAGATAGGGTGGGGACTCTGGAGCGAAGCACTGCATAGAGTCAACTCCACCTCCACGTGCGCAAGGCTCAGCCTGACGCAACTAAAAGTGGTACATAGAGCCCACTTAACGAGAAACCGTATGAGTAGGTTCTTCCCGGAGGTGGAGGACAGATGTGAACGGTGCCAAAGAGGCCCGGCCAACCACGCCCACATGTTCTGGTCTTGCCCCAGACTTGTGGAGTACTGGACAGCCTTCTTCGAGGCTATGTCCAAAGTGGTGGGGGTGAGGGTGGAGCCATGCCCGATAGTGGCGGTCTTCGGGGTTTCAGACCAGCCAGATCTATTCCTGGGGAGGAGGGCGGACGCCCTTGCCTTTGCCTCCCTGATCGCCCGCCGTAGAATCCTGTTTGGCTGGCAGTCAGCAGCACCGCCCAGAGCTGCAGACTGGCTGTCCGACCTCTCGGATTCTCTCCAAATGGAGAAAATCAAATTCGCCATCCGAGGGTCGGACGACGGCTTCCACAGAACATGGGAGCCATTCATGCAACTGTTCCGGGACCTGTTTGTGGCCATCGTACAAGAGGAAGAATAGTCGGGGGAAGGTAGCCTGGGGGGGGGGTGTGGGGGGGGGGGGGGGGGGGCTACGGGTTCGTTACGGGGGTTTGATGGCTAGCTAAGGCCCAAAACCAAACTAAATAAATGCCAATAAACATGTTGGGGAATGTAAAATATGTATGCCGGCTAAAGGGGGGAGGCCACAGTTATTACTACGAAGATGCTTACCTGTAAATATATATGTTGATTTTTGCGTGTTCTTTTTTTTTCTCTCTCTCTAACAATTTCTAATTTGTTCAATATAAAACATGAAAACTGAATAAAAAACATTTATAAAAAAAAAAGTTTATACTTTAAAATGTTAATTAATAAAAATTAATTGCTTTTTTTTTCTTTAAAAACCTTTTATTTTGGCTATTTTAAATATTAATTATTTTACTTAATATACTATGTGGCCCTTTAAAATTGTGAATTTCTGAATGTGGCCCTTGCACAGAAAAGTTTGCCCACCCCTGATCTAGAAGGACAAGAGCAGCAGATACCTGGGAACCCCACCACCTGGGGTTTTCCCTCCAAATTACTGACCCCTCTGACTTGGAGTTGCCGCTCCTTCACTGTCGCTGCGACAAAATCCTGGAACACCCTCTCTAACAGCAGAGTGGGTGTACCTACACCTGAAGGACTGCAACGGTTCAAAAAGGGAACTCACCACCACCTTCTGAAGGGCAACTAGGGATGGGCAATAAATGCAGGCCTAACCAGTGGGATGATCTACCATTGTATATATATATGTGTGTGCCTGTATTAGGGGATGTACAGCAGTACCTGTATTACAGGTTTACCGGTAAGCCCCTGCTGGCTAGCTCCGCCCACAGGGAGCAGTATAAATATTCATGAGTTCCCCTGAGCTGCCATTCTACAGCTGCAGCTGAAGGAATAACATCTCACGGTAATAAAGCCTCTCTTGTACCGATTCGAGTCTTTGTGTGCAATTGTTAGCGAGTCAATTTATTATCATGAGATTTTCCACATCATGGACATCAGAATTAAACCCGACCGCCTGCAGCTGGATCCACAATCGCCGAACGCCAGAAAATACTTTAACCACTGGCTGGCTGTTTTCAAGGCCTACATCACCTCAGCGGACCCTACACCATCGGAAGCTCAGAAAATTTAACTCCTATACTCAAGGTTGAGCTCCAGCGTGTTCCCGCTGATACAGGACGCACCGAACTACGCCCGAGCCATGGAAATTCTCAAAGAGAATTACGTCCAGTCGGCGAACACTCTGTTTGCAAGGCATGTACTTGCCACTCGCATCCAGCAACTGGGTGAGTCGATTGAGGACTTCTGGTGGGCTCTTATCCCCCTAGTACGGGACTGCGAATGCCAGGCCGTCACGGCCATGGAACATTCAAATCTCCTCATGCGCGATGCCTTTGTGACGGGTATTGCATCGGACCCCATCCGGCAACGACTGCTGGAAGGGGCCACGCTCGACTTTGCGGCGACAAAGACTTTAGTGCTCTCTATGATGGTCGCTTCCCGTAATGTGCAATCCTACCCCGCCCGCTGCGCGGCCCACCCATCCTACCCCTCGTGGTCCCCGCAACTGAACTCCCCCTGACTGGGGCCGCTCCCGTGCAGTATGCCTGCGCTGCTCGCCACACCACGCACCCTGGGGGTCCCCGCTGCTACTTCTGCGGCCAGCAGAAGCACCCCCCCCCAGCGCTGCCCGGCCCGCACCGCGACCTGTAAATCCTGTGGCAAGAAAGGCCACTTTGCAGCGGTGTGTCAGGCCCGCGCAGTTGCCGCTATCGCGCCCGACCTGTCCCCCTCTCCTCATCCGATCGCGAAATGGGCCCCACCGTCCGCTGCTCCTGGGGCCACATGCGATCAGTGGGCGCCGCCATCTTTCGCCTCCCTCGCAATGTGCGCACCATGGGCGCCGCCATCTTCCTCCTCCGACTCCATGTGCGATCAGTGGGCGCTGCCATCTTGCCCTGCCCCCGCAGCGTGCGTTCCATGGTCGCCGCCATATTGCCCCGCCCCCACAACGTGCGTTGCATGGGCGCCGCCATCTTCTTCCCCGCAGGTACTCCGGACGCCGCCAATATTGTCCTCCCCTCAGGACTGGACCACAGGACCCGGGTCGCTATCGCCACTTATCGGACTCTTCGGACTCTTCGGACGATCGCCCGCTACTCGCCTCCATGACGTCGACCAATCCCGTCCCCACAACCTGGCTACCGCTTCAACGACGGTGCTCATCAACGGCCACGCGACCTCCTGCCTACTTGACTCCGGGAGCACCGATAGCTTCATCCATCCGGACACGGTAAGGCGCTGTTCCCTCGTGGTCCATCCCACCAACCAGCGGATCTTCCTGGCCTCCGGATCCCACTCTGTCTCGTTCCGGGGTTTCTGTCTGGTCAACCTCACCGCACAAGGCATTGAATTCAGCCGCTTCCGCCTGTACGTTCTCCCCAACCTCTGTGCGACACTTTTACTGGGCCTGGACTTCCAATGTAACCTTCAGAGCCTCACCCTCAAATTCGGCGGACCCCTACCCCCACTCACCGTTTGCGGCCTCACGATCCTCAAGGTTGACCCTCCCTCCCTCTTTGCCAATCTGACTGCAGATTGCAGGCCCGTTGCCACCAGGAGCAGACGGTACAGCACCCAGGACAAGACCTTCATCAGGTCCGAAGTCCAGCGGCTGCTTCGGGAGGGTATTATCGAGGCCAGCAACAGTCCGTGGAGAGCCCAAGTGGTGGTGGTTAAAACTGGGGAGAAACACAGGATGGTCATGGACTACAGCCAGACCATCAACCGGTACAAGCAGCTCGATGCGTACCCCCTCCCTCGCATATCTGATATGGTCAATCAGATTACACAGTACCGGGTCTTCTCAACAATTGACCTGAAATCCGCCTACCACCAGCTCCCCATCCGTAAATTGGACCGTCCCTACACTGCCTTCGAGGCGGACGGTCGACTCTATCAATTTCTTAGGGTTCCCTTCGGCGTCACTAACGGGGTCTCGGTATTTCAACGAGAAATGGACCGAATGGTTGACCGGTACGGACTGCGGGCCATGTTTCCGTATTTAGACAATGTCACCATCTGCGGCCACGACCAGCAGGGCCATGACGCCAACCTTGCAAAATTTCTCCACACCGCATCTCTCCTCAACCTCACTTATAACAAGAAGTGCGTGTTCAGCACAGACCGCTTAGCCATCCTCGGCTACGTAGTCCAAAACGGACTACTGGGGCCCGATCCCGACCGCATGCGCCCCCTCATGGAGCTTCCCCTCCCCCACTGCCCCAAGGCTCTCAAACGATGCCTGCGGTTCTTTTCTTACTACGCCCAGTGGGTCCCACAATACGCGGACAAGGCCCGCCCACTGATCCAGTCCACGCAATTTCCCCTCACGGCCGAGGCTCAACAGGCCTTCGCCCGTATTCGCTCAGACATAGCCAAGGCCGGGATGCATGCAGTAGATGAGACACTGCCCTTCCAAGTAGAGAGCGACGCTTCAGATGTTGCCCTTGCCGCCACTCTAAACCAGACAGGCAGACCTGTGGCATTTATTTCTCGCACCCTCCATGCCTCCGAAATTCGACATTCCTCTGTTGAAAAGGGGGCCCAGGCAATCGTTGAAGCGGTGTGGCACTGGAGGCATTACCTGGCCGGCTGGAGATTCACTCTCCTCACTGACCAACGGTCGGTAGCCTTCATGTTTAACAACACACCGCGGGGCAAGATCAAAAACGACAAAATCTTGCTGTGGAGAATCGAGCTCTTCACCTATAATTATTTTTTTTTTTTTTTTTTTTTTTTTTTATAAATTTAGATTAGCCAATTATTTTTTCCAATTAAGGGGCAATTTAGCGCGGCCAATCCACCTACTCTGCACATTTTTGGGTTGTGGGGGCGAAACCCACGCAGACACGGGGAGAACATGCAAACTCCACACGGACAGTGACCCAGAGCCGGGATCGAACCTGGGACCTCAGCGCCGTGAGGCGGTTATGCTAACCACTAGGCCACCGTGCTGCCCCTCACCTATAATTATGAGATCTTGTATCGCCCCGGCAAGCTCAACGAGCCCCCCAGATGCCCTCTCCCGAGGTACATGTGCCAGCGCACAAGTGAACCAGCTCCGTGCCTTGCACGAGAGTCTTTGCCATCCGGGGGTCACTCGGTTGTACCATCTGGTCAAAGCCCGCAACCTGCCCTACTCCGTCGAGGAAGTACGGACAGTCACCAGAGACTGCCAGGTCTGTGTGGAGTGCAAGCTGCACATCTACCGGCCAGACCGCGCCTGGTGAAAGCGTCCCGCCCCTTTGAACGCCTCAGCGTGGATTTCAAAGGACCCCTCCCCTCCACCGACCGCAACACCTACATCCTTAGTGTGGTCGATGAATTCTCTAGGTTCCCCTTCGCCATCCCATGCCCGGATATGACGTCTGCCACCGTCATCAAGGCCCGCGATTCCATATTCGCTCTGTTCGGTTTCCCCGACTATATCCACAGTGATAGGGGATCCTCATTCATGAGCGATGAACTGCGTCAGTTCCTGCTCAGCAGGGGTATCGCCTCCAGCAGGACGACCAGCTACAACTCCTGGGGAAACGGGCAGGTAGAGAGGGAGAACGGGACAGTATGGAGGGCCATCCAGCTGGCCCTACAGTCCAGGAACCTCCCAGCCGCTCGCTGGCAGCAGGTCCTCCCTGATGCCCTCCACTCCATTCGGTCACTGCTGTGCACCGCGACTAACAATACACCCCATGACTGTGTTTTTGCCTTCTCTAGGAAGTCTACATCCGGGGTATCGCTCCCGACTTGGCTCGCAGCTCCAGGGCCGGTCCTACTTCGTAGGCATGTTAGGCTCCACAAGGCAGACCCTCTAGTGGACAGGGTACATCTGCTCCATGCGAACCCCCAGTCTGCCCACGTGGAGTTCCCCGACGGCCGCCAGGATACAGTCTCGCTCAGGGACCTGGCTCCCTCGGGTGCCGATCCCACGGCCACACACCTCCCCACCCACACGCCACCCTCCCTTTCCCCGGAGCCCCCAACATCAGCCCCACCAGGTCCATCCTTCGTTCCCCTGCCCACACTAGAGGACATGGAAGATTTTGGCGCGTTCCCGGAGTCATCCAGCCACTGGCCAGCACCAACACTACCAGCACCAACACCGCCAGCACCGACGCCGACACCGCCTGTACAGACGTCGCCACCACTACTGCGTCGCTCTCAACTAACCGTCCGACCGCCGGTCAGACTCAACCTGTGACAGGCACCGGGTTGCAAGATGGACACTTGATTTTTTTTTCCCCTTCCCCTCTGTAAATAAATCACAGATTATGTATAATAGTTTCACGTCACCCCCGCCAGACTTATTTTTAACAGGGGATGAATGTTGTGATCTACCACTGTATATATATGTGTGTGCCTGTATTAGGGGATGTACAGCAGTACCTGTATTACAGGTTTACCGGTAAGCCCCTGCCGTCTAGCTCCGCCCACAGGGAGGAGTATAAATATTCATGAGTTCCCCTGAGCTGCCATTCTACAGCTGCAGCCGAAGGAATAACATCTCATGGTAATAAAGCCTCTCTTGTACCGATTCGAGCCTTTGTGCGCAATTGTTAGCGCGTCAACCAACAACACACACATCTGTAAATGAATAAAAAATAAAAATGTTTTTTTTAATGTGGTATATTACAAAAATATATCATAAAGCATAAGGAGGCTATTCGGCCCATTGAGTCTGCACCGACCCTCTTAAGCCCTCACTTCCACCCTATCCCCCTAACTCAATAACTCCTCCTAACCTTTTTGGACCCTAAGGGCAATTTAGCATGGCCAATCCACCTAACCTGCACAGTCTTTGGACTGTGGGAGGAAACCGGAACACCTGGAGGAAACCCACGCAGACACTGGGAGAACGTGCAGACTCCGCACAAACAGTGACCAAGCAGGAACTGAACCTGGCACTGTGAAGTCAAACAGGTTACAGCAACAAACACCTTGGGAAACATACTTCCCAACAATCAACTAACTATACAGTCTGTACAGAATTTTCCCCTTTTTCACCCCCGCGACAAACAGCCCCTCAAACACGGTCACAAACATCGCCCACCTTTCCTCAAACCCCCCTGAAGAGCCACTTAACCCATACTTTGCCTTGTCTAATTGCAGGAGGTCGTACCCAACCAAGGAGGTCACCCAACCAAGCTGCTACCCCCGGTGGCGATGCCAACCGCTACTCCAGCAAAATTCGCCGCCATGCAATCAGAGAGGCAAATGCCACGTTCCTCCGGACTTCCTCCTCTCCATGAACTCCGGCTTCTCTGAGACCCCAAATTTCATCACCAAAGGGTCCGGATCCACCCCCTCCAGTATCCTGGCTAAGACCGCGAACACTCCAGCCCAGAATCTTCCCAATTTTTCGCAACCCCAAAACATGTGCGAGTGATTCGCTGGCCCCGCCCACACCTCTCACACTCATCTGCTACCCCCTGAAGGAACCCACTCATTCTCGCCCGAGTCATATGCATCCTGTGCGCCACCTTAAACTGCACCAGGCTCATCCTTGCACAAGAGGAGGTCCCATTTACCCTTCGCAGTGCCTCACTCCATACTCACCATTAATCCCTCTCAACTCCGCTTCCCATTTCTCCTTGGTCTTCACCACCCGCTCGTCTCCCTGCTCCCCAGACACTTGTATATATCCCCAATTCTTCCCTCCCCTTCCACATCTGGAAGCAGCAGTTGCTCCAGCAGGGTCTAACCCGGCAACCTAGGGAACCCCCTCCAGACCTTTCGTGCAAAGTCCCTCACCTGCAGATACCTGAATTCACTCCCCCGAGCAGCTCTACGCTCTAACCCTTCCTCCAAATACAGATCCCTCACCTTGACTAGCCCCACTTCCCTATACCTCCTGTATACACTATCCACCCCCCGGCACAAACCAATGATTCTCGCACAGCGGCATTAGCACCGACATCCCTTCCAGCCTAAAATGCCTCCTCAGCTGATTCCATATCTTCACTGTGGACTGCACCACTGGCTCCCCGAATACCTACTCGGAGCTGTTGGCAATGCTGCCATAGCCCTCTGACTAGACCCCTTACAAGATTCCTCCTCAATCCCAACCCACTCTACCCCTTCTCCGTCCCACCACTGTCGCACCTTGTCCACATTCGCCGCCCAATAATAATGAAGCAAGTTCGGCAACGCCAACCCCCCTGCTGCCTCTGCCTCTGTAGTAGGGTCCTCCCCACCCTCAACACCTTCCCCGCCCATACAAAGTCAGAGATGATCGTGTCCACTTTCCGCTTCGGGAGAGCTTGAAAGATAAGCAAGAACCTCGGCAGAATATTCATTTTCACCACTTGGACCCTCCCCGCCAACATTAAATGCAGTGCATCCCACCTCTTAAGATCCTCCCTGGTGTCCTCCACCAGCTTCGTTAAGTTCCATTCATGGAGCCCCGTCCCCTCCCTCACGACCTGAATCCCCAAATACCTAAACCTATCCCTCGCTACTGTAAATGGCATCCCCCCTAAATTAGCCCGCTGTGCCAGCTCATTCACCAGGAATACCTATTTTCCCTACATTCAGCTTGTACCCTGAGTACCCTCCAAACCTCCCCAACAGGCTCATAATCCTTCCCATACTCTCCAACGGATCCAAAACATACAGCAAGAGGTCATCTGCATTGAGCGAATCCGATGCACCCTCTGTCACGTCATTATCACCCGTCATCCGCTGACCCCCTGAGAGCCATCGCCAATGGCTCTATGGCCAGCGCTAACAGCAGCGGCGGCAGCGGGCACCCCTGCCTCGTACCCCTGTGTAAGTCAAAGCTTTGTGAGCTCATATCATTTGTCCTCACCCTCGCCCTTAGTGCCACATACAGCAACTGTACCCATGCCACAAATCTCGGCCCAAACCCAAACTTTCCCAAAACCTCGAACAAGTGCCGCCACTCCACCCGATCAAATGCCTTCTCCCCATCCATGGACACCACTACCTCCGGTACCAGAGCCCCCAACGGATGTATCACCACATTCAACAGCCGTCTTATATTACTTGTGAGCTGTCTGCCCTTCATGAAGCCTGTTTCATCTGCCACCACCCCAGGGACACACTCCTCCATCCTCCCCGCCAACAGCTTAGCCAATTCTTTGACATCTGTGTTCAATAGTGATATGGGCCTATGTGACCCACATTCCACTGGGTCCTTCCCCAGCCCCAGTCCATATCTTCAATATATCCCTGGATGCAGTCTGCTTCCGCAGCTGGTGTGCCAGCATGCGGCTCGCCTTCTCCCCATACTCGTACTGCACCCCCCTACAACCCTCCCTGTTGTCAGCCTGTAAAAATGCCCTTGCAACCTTTTCCTCCTCGCCAATTCCTCCACGGTGGGCACCCTCGAATATTCCCTATTCACCTCCACTATCTCGCTCATTAGACGGTCATGTTTCTCCTTCCTTTCCCTATCCACATGGGCCTTAAACAAAATCTCCAGACTCACTACAAAGTAATCGATCCTCGAATACACCTTATAGAACATGTGAAAAGAAGGAATACACCCTTCCCCCAAGGTTCTGAAAGCGTCATGGATCCACCAAACCCATCCTCTCTATAAACCCCCCAGCTTCCTTGCCATTCGTACCCTACCCATCGACCTGGGGCTCGCCATATCCACCTTCGGCTTTAGGTCACAGCTAAAGTCTCTTCCCATGATCAACTGGTGCGTGACCAAATCCGGTATTGCTGCCAGCAACCCCCTCATAAAACCCGCATCATCCCAATTTGGGGTATACACATTTACCAACACCACCGGTGCCCCTTGCAATACCCCACTCACAATCACATATCTCCCACCTAGATCCCTCACCTCCTTCGCACTCACAAATCCCTTTTTGTTGCTCATTTAAATTGCCACTCCCCTCAATTTCGAATCAAACCCTGAGTGAAAAACCTGCACGACTCACCCCGTTCCTTAACCTAACCTGGTCCTTCACACGGAGGTGTGTCTCTTGCAGAAAGACCACCCACACTTTCAAGCTCCTGAAGTGCGCGAATGCCCACGACCTTCTAACCGGCCCATTCAGTTCCCGGACGTTCCACGTTACCAACTTTACCGGAGGCTTGCACCTCCAATCCCCTCTACCGTCTGTCATCTTCCCTACTTAACTCCCGCCCCTTTAATTCCAACCTGTACCTAGCCCATCCCAGATGGTCTCTTTCTCTGCCCATGGTCATGTCATCTCTGACCCCCTGTCACATCACAACAACCCACCCCCCCTTTCCCCCCTCCCCCCCCAGCCCCCCTCCCCTCCACTGGCCCCCCTTCTCGGCCTTCTCCCCCAACCCTCACTTCTGTTCACCAGCATAACGTGCTAGCGCAGCAGCCCCTACTCAAAGATACTTACCAATGACCGCTCCTTCCCCCCTCCCCCCACTCCTCAGCTCAAGGAGGAAGGCTTCCTGTTCACCATACCCTCCCCCACCCAAACAAAGACATCGCCTCAATCCAGGCAGCCTTCTCCAAAAGCAAACAATCAAATGTTAAACATAAACAGTCACAGAAAACAGGATGGGGGGACGGGAACATCCATACCCACATAAACTTTCCACCCCATACAATCCCAACAGTAAACAGCAAACCCCCTGATGCACTATCAGTTACGACGAGACAAGAGTAGAATGTAAACGAGGCTTTATTACACAGAGATGTGTGGCCTCCTACAGCAACTGACAAAATGGCTGCTGTACGGGGAGCACACATATTTATACTTCGCCTACTGGGCGGAGCCAGCAGGCAGGGATTTACCCCCGTACCTGTAGTACAGGGGCCTTACCGTAAAACACATATATATATATATACAGTATGCATATCAGTGGTGACTACCACACCCCCTCCATAAAAAAGATGAACATTCCCCAATCCCTACCTCCACTTTAAACATGCTCACAACATCACAAATTGGCAGCATCCCGGTTCCCAAGCATTGTCCGCTCTGTTCTCCCCCAGTTTATGCTGCTTAATGAAGTCTTCGGCCGCTTCTAAGGTCTCAAAATAATACTCCCGACCTCCGAACGTCACCCATAATTTAGCCGGATAGAGCACCCCAAGCCTGATCTGCCGCCAGTACAGCAGTGCCTTGGCCTTGTTGAAGCTTATCCATTGCTTTGCCAACTCGGCTCCGATGTTCTGATAAATTCGGACCCTATTTCTCACTCAGTCGCAAGTACGCTTATTCCTGGCCCACTGTGAAATCTTCTCTTTTTCTCCAAATTTGTGGAGCCTCACGATCACTGCTCGCCAGCTCTAGGCTTCTGTCTCAGGGACCTATGCGCTCGGTCCGCTTCAGGCACCTTATCCAGCACCCCTTCTGCCACCAATCCCGCCAGCATCTTTGAGACGTACCTCGTGGCACTCACACTTTCCACTACTTCAGGCAGGCCCACTCTTCGCAGGTTCTGCCTTCTTGAAGCATTCTCCTACTACTCCACTTTTGCCTTCAATGTTTTACAGAGATCTCCTCGGAGCCCCACCTGTGCCTCCAGAGTCACCACATGATCGCTGTGGTCCAAGATCACTCCTTCAACCTTCCGAATCTGTGGCCCCTGCACCTCCGAACACTTCTCCACCCGTTCCAAAGAACTCTTTAGGGGTGTCACTGCTCCTTCAATGGTCTTTGCAAGATCTTTGCGCAGTTGTTCCCTTTGCTGCTGGAATTCAGCTTTAATAAAGGCCATCAAGTCAAGTTAAAGTCTTCCAGCTTGAAGACTTCACCTTTTCCCCGCCTACATGCTTAAAGTGGCTTTTGCTGTTGCTGCAGCACAAGCTTGTTCCAACTTTTCAGCCAAATCTCTCACTGTTTTCTGCTGGTTCTGGTAACCAGCAGACAAACCACTCCCAGGGGAAATTACTCTTCCAGCATTCACCTACGTCTTTTCATCAAAATTCCACCCAGTATTGGTTAATAAGAGCTCTTTTCTGTGACTTTAAGCACGCCTGCCCTGTATGTGACCACTTACTCCATGGCCCAAAATGGAAGTCTCAAAAGATAAAAATGTTGCGGGCAAACCGATCCCCGTTCAGTCCCGCTCTGCTCCATCCTGCTCAGGGCCACCTTGTTCTGTAAGGGAAAGGGATGAACATCAGTGAATGTGTCACAATGTGTTGGGGTGACTTGCCTGTCGTAGCTGAATAGCTGAAGCCTGGTGGATGTGGCAAGAGGTGGATGAATGTAAGATGGGTTAGACGTGAGTCCTGGTCAGTGTCCCATGTGTTGGTAATGGATTGAAGCCATGAGCAACAGATGTCCAGACTTAATGTTTGAAGCCTGGAGGAACACGCCTGCTAAGCCTAATTCTGCTTCTTCGTCATCAGGTTTTACTGTGCGGGATGCTCACGCTGAGAAAGGAGACCCAGAGGGTAGATCGACATGAGGAAAAGCAACAAGTGAAAGCAACGAGGTCATGAAAGGCACAAAAAGTCATAATATCAATGGAAGTCGCAGTATGCAGTTCCTGTATCTTTGCACACTGTGGTCTGATACAAGACAACTAAGCTGCTTAATAGTTACATAATTTTGTGTGCAGCTGGAAACAAGTTGACTGTGTAATTTTGCTATGAATATTGAGCTGTGTCAGCTCCACAGGAAGAGGTTTCTCCAGTCAGTAATACAGCTGTGATGGTGTTAGATCTAAATTGCAAGTCAATATCAGCAGGAGCACAAGTCATACAGCCCTTCTGTAAAGTGGGGCCACGGCAACAGGACTAGTGGCGTCAGGCTAAGCTACTGATGTCATTTGGGGATGAATCTTCCAGGGTCAGCCCAATAAATTATTCATGGTGAGTTCCCGACCTATATTCAGCCTGGTCCTGGCAGTTTGCCAAATGTGGGAGGGAGGGGAAGAAGGGAAAAACCTTAAAGGACTGCTACTGAATTTTAAGACGATTCGCCTATCTACAGATCAGTGACCACATTTGGAATCAAAACTTGAGCCTTTGCAAAGATTGTGAATAGTTTAAAAGAATATCTCAGCTTTTCTAAAGGTTGCTTGTTGAGGGGTGGGGGGGATGGTGGAAGTAGCCTGCAAAATAAACGCAGAGGCATAAAATAAACAAATGATGGATGTGTGCCATGATGGAACACCCCAGCTGGAAAGGTGAAGGTGCTGTGACAGATAGAGAGGGTGGAAGTTGGAGGGGAGAGGATTGCTCTGCATGGCACTCCAGGGCTTCCTCCACACAGGGTGGCAGCGCAGGTGACTGACAGGCTCAATGTTTGTGAGTAGAATTATGGGAACGATAAGGAACCTGGCATGGTAAAGCATCAGGTGGATGGCCCAAGATGACATGCCAAAAGGTAATGCCTGCCAATCTGTTCCAAGTTTACTGGTTGTGTGTGCCAAGTTGTCATATACTAGGACACACACATTCTTACTGCAAGTTGCCACGTAGTATAAACTGAAGGAGGGCTCAGAAATCACAAACCCTTAGCTCCCTTGGAGGATGGCACCATAAGCATCCTTTCACATAAGAACATGGAGGGTGCAGGGGAATGTGATGCCACAGATCTTATCAGCTCAGGATAAGTGCCAGCCCGCTTTGATGTCCTGCCCCCTTTCACAATGACCCCCACTGCACAGCCCATTGCAAGATAAATTCTGTTTGAAGGTACATTTGTGCAGACTTCAAAAGTGCTTCATTGGTTGTAAAGTGCTTTGGGGCATACCAAGGTCATGAACATTGCTGCATAAATCTAAATTCATTCTTTGCTTTCTTCAATAGAATGTGGGGAAAATTGGTCGTTTTTTTTGTCAGTGGTAAAGTAAATGCTGACAAACTAGTCACCTGTTTAATACCTGCACGCCTTCTTTCATCTTGTTCCACTTCATAATCAAAAGCTGTGCCTGCAGTCTGGGCATACAATCTCCACCATTAACTTTATCGTCAGGAGGTCGCCGGCCATGTATTGCTGTTTGCACTTGGGATGATTTGAGGAAGAACTCAAGTTTCATGTGTTGCGTACTCCTTTTCATGTGTTCACCATTTTTCCAGTAAATCGTTAGTTCGAGCCCATTTTCAAGCTAAGTGAGTAAAAATGAGAACCAAACTTCCCATGATGAGGTCCCAGGAGAATGGAAAACTGCAAATGTAACATTTCTGTTCAAGAAAGCAGGGTGACAGGAAGCAGGAAACTAGAGGCCAGTTCACCTAACATCTGTAAGATGCTAGAATGCATTATTAAAGAGATAGGAGGAGGACATTCAGAAAATCATAATACAATCAGGCAGAGTCGACATGATTTTGTGAAAGGAAAATCATGATTGAAGAATTTATTAGAGATCTTTGAGGATTTAACAAGTAGGGTGAATAAAGGCGAACTAGTAGATGTAGTTTATTTGGATGTCTGTGTGACATTCAATAAGGTGCCACCTAAAAGGTTCACAAGGTAAGAGTTCATGGTATTGGGCTGGATATATTAACATGGATAGAGGACTGGCTAACCAAAGGAAAACAGAGAGTTGAGGTAAATGGGTCATTTTCTGGATGACAAACTGTAAGTAGTGGAGTGCCACATGGATCATTGGACTGTAGCCAAATTTGCTGACAATACAAAGGCAGATGGGAAAACAATTTGTGAGGATACAAAGGGAAGTGAGTGGTCAAAAATTCGGCACATGGAGTATAATGTGAGAAAATGAGGAATTGTTCACTTTGGCAGGAAGAATAGCAAAATAGAATATTATTGAAATGGAGAGAGAATGTACTGATGGACCTGGATGTCCTTGTACATAAACCGTAAAGCGTAAGCATGCAGGTAAAGCAAGTGATTTGGAAGACAAATGGAATGTTGGCCTTTGGAGTAGAAAAGTGGGATGGAGTATAAGTGTAGGGAAGTCTTGCTACAACTGTACAGGGCATGAGACCAAATTGTACACTTTTTATCGCCTTATTTAAAGAGGGACCTACCTGCATTTCATAGAAGGTTTACTTGGCTGATTCCTGGGAGGAAGGCTGCATGAAGTCTTGGGGGAAAGGTTGAGCAAGTTAGGCCTAAACTCATTGGAGTTTAGAAGAATGAGAGGCAATCTCATTCAAACTCAATGAGACATGTAAGATTCTGAGGGGGCTCAACAGGGTAGATGCTGAAAGACTGTTTCTCCTCACAAGAAAACCTAGAACTAGGGGGCACGGTTTCAAATTAAGGCTTTATCATTTTAAATAAAGAGAAGGAATTTCTTCTCTCAAAGGGTTGTTAGTGTTTGGAATTCTCTTGCCCAGTGAGCAGTGAATTATGGGTCATTGAATATATTCAAGGCTCATTTAGACAGATTTTGATTGACATGGGAGTTAAGAGTTCATAGAATCATAGACTCCCTACAGTGCAGAAGGAGGCTTTAATAAGTCCACGGAGGCAAAAGTCCCTTCATCAGAATCCCATGTGCATTCAGCTTGCTATCTACACTGGGAGTGCAGAGGACAAAGAAGAGGTTCCCTGACTGGCCCACTAATCAGGGAACTCGTATTCCAATTGGGCAATCTCAAAGGCCTAGTCTAAGTCATCACAGAGGCCATTCGGCCCATTGGGTCTGTGCCAGCCCTTCAAAAGACCACCCTACCTGGGAGGCTCAGTGAGTGCGAGATCCAGATTGCAATGTCTCAGGAGATTCCATTGTATCACGCAAGGTAGCACAGTGGTTAGCACTTTGCTTCACAGTAGCAGGGATCCGGGTTCGATCAGCCATTCACCTAACAAGCACATCTTTCAGGACTTGTGGGAGGAAACTGGAGCGCCCAGAGGAAACCCACGCAGACACGGGGAAAACGTGCAAACTCCGCACAGTAAGCCTACTTGTGACACTAAAGATTATTAATATGATTATTCTCTTTCTCTCCACATATGTTGCCTGATCTACTGAGTTTTTGCAGCACTTTTTGTTTTGATTCCAGATTTCCAGCATCCACAGCACTTGTGACACAGGGACCCTTTCGAGGAGGCAAGATGGAAAGGAAAACAACCGTTCCCCGTTCTACAAAGTTTTAATCCTGAAAAGGTGAAGGAGCACTCACAAATAGTTTGATTTGTGGGGATTATTGTTACGACACCCTGGGCTAGTGTACAGTCAATTACAGCCCCATGTGCCCCGGAGTCACAACAAAGTGAATTAATCAATAATTCTTATAAAAATACCCAAAGTCTTTGGCCCTTGGTTGTCCAATAATTACAGTCACCAGGTTTGTAAATGCAAACATGATTACAGTTTATTTATAACATGAATTATAATGACATATGCAGCAAATTCAACTATTAGCTATTAATGAATGCCTAATTTCCACTTTAACTTGCTACCACCCTCTACACACACTCACAAGGCAGACAATCGCAAAGGGGTGGAAAGGGGTAAAAATCATAAGGGAAAAGAAAAAGAGTCTTTGTTTCAGATGATGGTTTTTTAGCACACTTCCTTCACAGCATACTTGCAAGTCAATGTCTCGGTTGCAGCCTGTACTGGTCTTCTCTGTAGATTCATTCATTCAGGTTGTCTGTAGTTTAGTAATGCAGTAGTCACGGGCCATCTGAGAGAGATAACACTCAGCAGGCTTTCTGTAGAGAGATAGCACTCACAGCAGGCTTTCTGGAGAGAGAGAGACAATCGGTTCACATCAGCCTTTCTGGAGAATTAGCAGAGTCTTGACTCTGTGCTACCAGAATAAAAACTGAAACCATGGGACTCTGAAACGGATTCCAGTGGCAGAGGATCCAATCACCTTAGTGATAGAAACTGGGCGGAATGGACAAGCTGGGCCAAATGGCATGTTTCCATACTGTAAACATCTATGACCACCTGTTACCAGGTAGAGTACAGCCAAATTCATGAACCATCAGCCAGTCAAACCAAGTCCAAATCCCATCTATCTCACTGGTGCCGACAAGTCTGCAGGTCGTGTTCAGAACAGCCCAGACATAAAATGTTCCCCCCTGTAATCTTTGGATTCTTCTGCTTCAATTATAAATACAGGCTGCTTGCCTTAAAGAGACATGTCCATTAATTATCCGTGGATCAAAATGAGAATGGCAAAGTAAAAGAAAGGGGAAATAAGGGAATAAACAGGAAGGACCCTAACAGTATGCATTCGGATCAACTCTGCTGCCAGAAACTATAGACATGATTCAATCCAAAAACGTTAAAGTGCCATTTTGGGCGTATTTGACAGGGTGGTTCTCAGCAGCTTCAGCGGTGAGAATGACATTTTGCTGTCTTCTTTGGCCTTGGGGAGATTCTCCTCGTCAAGGCCATACTTAGGTAGCCATCATGCACTGGGGAGCTGAGCTCGCCACAGGACCACAGGACAGGATCTCCTCACAGATTGGGTGCCATTTTCTAAGGCTTCCTGATCTCTAGATCCCCCCCCCCTTTCAGCACACCCCCAGCTTTCAGGACCCCCGCTTCATCCTCCCCCAATCTTTTCTGGGGTCCTCAAAACCCCCTCATCCCTGCTGTTATGGGCAAGGCGGCCCCCGGGCAGTGGTCAGTGCCAGAGTACCAGGCTGTCAGCATCAGGCTGTCAGTAACAGGGTGCCAAGGTGCCAATGGGAGCACCAGAGTGCCACCTTGCCCAGTCGCAACAACCCAGGGGCCTCTAATTGCCTGCGAGACCCCCCTCCCCCACAAGGTGCCATCATGTCTGGTTCATGATTGTGTGAACCAGTACTGAACTGCGCCTGGTTGAGGCCTCGCAGGCATGCCCGTTGAATTCAGCGGCTGCATATTTAGATGAGCCCGATGGATCATTTAAATCTGTATTTTGCACCTGGCGTCGTTTATCTGGCAACTCTCACGAGGTTTTTCGTCAGGCGAGAATGCGGATTTTGTCCACTCCCAGGATTCAACCGTCGCATCCCGACTCCAATTTGGGACACAACAAGGTTGTTGAATTGAGCCCTATATACAAGCTAATGGAAGTGCTCAGAAATAAATGTTGCAAACTAGATATTGGATTAAGTAGCATTAAAGTTTAACACTGTCATGACATTCAGAGCTGCAGAAAAAAGTTTGTTTTGGAAACTATCTGAAATATCAAATTGTCAATGTTTGTATCTCTGAGGCACCCCCATTAACTGAGTCCATGGTATAACCAGACTGGACCCAAGCAGGTGACAAGACCTGACCGGGCCCAAGCACATTTGTTTTTGCAAAAACATATTTCATTCATAAAATATCTAACAGAACATTATAAACCATTTCAAATTGTCAGAGAGCAATGAAAATCACATTTTCCACATGTATCATGTTGTATTCTGAGGTACTTCAGTACAATAAGGAGAACATTACAAACATTTCAAAATGGTTATTATAGAAAGTGCAATGATGTTCAAATTATCTACACAGGTCATGTTGCACTCTGAGGTGCTTAACATGGTTGCATTTAGTATTTGCAGTCAAGAAAAAGCTTAGAGTTCGAGTGGTTCTACGTGGTTACCAGCCCCTGGGTGTACCATGGCTGAAGGGCCTCACATTCATGCACATCTCCATTGCACCTTGGCAGTGGCTGCTGGATCTTCAAATGCCCCAGTCTGTAAACTCAGTCCAGGGCAACTCTTTGAACTGGAATATCAATAAGTTTTGGCAAGACCTAAGGGCATCTTTCACCGAGTAGATAATGCACCAGCAGCAGTTGATATTTACTTTGATGTGCATCCCTGGGAACACCCTGCAAAGTACAGAGTCCTGTTTTACAGAACTGCTCGGTCAGTGGCGTGCAGAGGTCTGGTGATGCCCGGGGCAAATCTTGATTGTATGCCCCAAAGCCCCACGTAAATATTTCATTAAATATCACCAAAAAACCTATAGAAAACGTAGTTGCACCCGTTCTAGAGCTATTCACTGACCTCTTTATCTTTAGAACATAGAACGATACAGCGCAGTACAGACCCTTCGGCCCTCGATGTTGCACCGACATGGAAAAAAACTAAAGGCCATCTAACCTACACTATGCCCTCATCCAATAAACTTTTAAATGCCCTCAATGTTGGCGAGTTCACTACTCTGACCTTACTAAAACACCTAAACCCCGGAACCTGCAACAACCATTCCTGTCACTGCTCTATCCATGTCTCTGAAATGGCCACAACATCAAAGTCCCAGGTACCAACCCATGCTGCCAGTTCCCCTACCTTATTTCGTATACTCCTGGCATTGAAGTAGACACACTTCAAACCACCTACCTGAACACTGGCACCCTCCTGCGAAGTCAAATCTGTGCTCCTGACCTCTATACTCTCAATCCCCCGTACCCCAAAACTACAATCCAGGTTCCCATGCCCCTGCTAAATTAGTTTAAACCCCCCCAAAGAGCACTAACAAATCTCCCCCCCAGGATATTGGTGCCCCTCAGGTTCAGATGTAGACCATCCTGTCTATAGAGGTCCCACCTTCCCCAGAAAGAGCCCCAGTTATCCAGAAATCTGAATCCCTCCCGCCTGCATCATCCCTGTAGCCACGTGTTTAATTGCTCTCTCTCCCTATTCCTCATCTCACTATCACGTGGCACGGGCAACAACCCAGAGATAACAACTCTGTTTGTTCTCGCTCTGAGCTTCCATCCTAGCTCCCTAAAGGCCTGCCTGACATCCTTGTCCCCTTTCCTACCTATGTTGTTAGTGCCAATGTGGACTACGACTTGGGGCTGCTCCCCCTCCCCCTTAAGGACCCGGAAAACACGATCCAAGACATCACGTACCCTTGCACCTGGGAGGCAACATACCAAACGTGAGTCTCTCTCGCTCCCACAAAATCTCCTATCTGTGCCCCTGACTATTGAGTCCCCAATTACTAATGTTCTACTCCTTTCCCCCCTTCCCTTCTGAGCAACAGGGACAGACTCCGTGCCAGAGGCCCGTACCCCATGGCTTAGGGTCCCTGCACAGACTGCTTCTTTCCAGTCCCTCTTACAGTTACCCATCTATCTCCAGTCCTTGGTGTGACTACTTCCCTGAAGCTCCTATCTATGACCCCCTCTGCCTCCCGAATGATCCGAAGTTCATCCAGTTCAAGCTCCAGGTCCCTAACACGGTTTTTGAGGAGCTGGAGTTGGGTGCAGTTCCCACAGATGAAATCAGCAGGGACACTGACGGCGTCCCTCACCTCAAACATTCTGCAGGAGAAGCATTGTACTGCCTTCCCTGACATCACCTCTAGATTTAAAAAAAACAAGAAGAAAAAGAAACGAAGAGCTTACCTGATATTCCCTCAAACCCTGCTCCCGGTGAAAGGTAAGCAAATTTAAAGGCACTCACTCACCTTCACGACAGGCCCCAAGCTGCCTCTAGGTCATCTCTAAGGTATAGGATGCCTGCCTGAGGTTAAATTGCGCAGTAAGAGTTAGTCAATTTCCCCTTAGCGCTGGGATTCTAGGGATATTGTTCTCTTCTTCAGTCATTTTGCTTTGCAGCAATGGGTGAGATGTTATGTCTCGAAAGTTGTGCCTCCCTCCTCTGCAACCCCCATGGAGAAGGATAAGAGCAGCAACGTCATGGAAATACTGTTATGACCCTTGTGGAAACAAACTACAAACAACCCAACTAAGACCAATATACAAAACTTCACTTTTATATTAGCAATCACACCAAAATCAACGTAAATTAAACATGAATTAACAGGAAAATTGCAATAATATGACCGATAAATTACACATAGCAGATACAAAGACATATCTCACACATTTCTCAGTCAGCCCATTCAGCACGTATCACATTCATTTCAGCCACAATATCCTTCAAAACGTTGAACTTCTTCAATTCAAATTCCATCTTCATTTCTCTAAAGCTTTAGCACCAAGTCTCATCAAACAACGGCATTACTTCACCCAATTTCCACAAATATAATTTTCACAGTCGACACATTTCCAGATCCCTTCTTCTTCACAAAACCCTGGTCATGTGGGGCCTGTTTGTGCACTATGCCAGTCAAGTAGAACATAGAACATAGACCAGTACAGCACAGAACAGGTCCTTCAGCCCTCGATGTTGTGCCGAGCAATGATCACCCTACTCAAACCCACGTATCCACCCTATACCCGTAACCCAACAGCCCCCCCCCCCCTTAACCTTACTTTTTTAGGACACTACGGGCAATTTAGCATGGCCAATCCACCTAACCCGCACATCTTTGGACTGTGGGAGGAAACCGGAGCACCCGGAGGAAACCCACGCACACACGGGGAGGACGTGCAGACTCCGCACAGACAGTGACCCAGCCAGGAACCGAACCTGGGACCCTGGAGCTGTGAAGCATTTATGCTAACCGCCATGCTACCGTGCTGCCCCTGTCTCTGAGAATCTCCCATTTATAGGACCCTGGGCTTTAAGTATAAAGGGTAAGAGGGCAAAAGTTAAGAGGCCATGGGCTATGGGGAGAATGCTGGGAGGTGGAGTTGAAATGCCCATCAGCCATGATTGAATGGCGGAGTGGACTCGATGGGCCGAATGGCCTTACTTCCACTCCTATGTCTTATGGTCTTATGGAATCTTCATAAAATACTGGTTCTGTCCCAAATGGGTGCCCCTGGCCCAAATGTCAAATTCTGGGCACGACAGTTTAGTAAATTGACAACTATAGAGAGGGTGCTGAGAAGAGTTTAAAAATGGATCAAAAGATAAAGATAAAGAATAAATAAAACTCACCCATGGTGGCATTGATTGCCGTTGATTCGGGAGATTTCGCGCCCTTTTTGTTCACCAGGCGCGCAGGCGCGCTCCGGCCGACCGCGGTGCGCAGGCGCGCTCCGGCCGACCGCGGTGTGCAGGCGCGCTCCGGCCGACCGCGGTGTGCAGGCGCGCTCCGGCCGCCCGCGGTGCGCAGGCGCGCTCTGGCCGACCGCGGTGCGCAGGCGCGCTCCGGCCGCCCGCGGTGCGCAGGCGCGCTCTGGCCGACCGCGGTGCGTGCTCCGTTCTCTTCACGCTGCTGCCCCCATCCAATCGATGCCCGGGGCCAGCGCACCGTCGGCCCCCCCCTCTGCACGCCACTGCTGCTCGGTATGTACCTCAATTGCATGGAATCATTTGCAATTTCATACAGCCCATCTGGGCAAATTTCAGGGTTGGGCTGACCATGGTAAGTAATATTCATGCCATACAAGTGCCAAGGGCAAAGACCATCTACAACAACAGAGATTCCAACCAGCTCCCCTTGACTTTCAATGGCATTACCATTGTTGTAAGCGCAACCAGCAATATCCTGGGGGGTACCATTGGTCAGAAACTGAACTGGACCAGCCATATAAATACTGTAGTTGCAAGAGCAGGTCAGAAGCTTCTGGAAAGATACCCCATCTCCTGACTCTCCAAAGTTTGTCCACTATCTACAAGGCACAAGTCAGGAGTGTAATGGAATATTCTCCACTTGCTTGAATGAGTGCAGTTCCAATAATAACACCGAAGAAGATCAACATCATCCAGGATAAATAATAATAATCTTTTATCGTCACAAGTAGGCTTACATTAACACTGCAATTAAGTTACTGTGAAAAGCCACTTTCCAGCGCATGTTCAGGTACACAGAGGGAGAATTCAGAATGTCCAATTGACCTGACAAGCACGTCTTTCGGAACTTGTGGGAGGAAACCGGAGCACCCAGAGGAAACCCACGCAGACACTGGGAGAATGTGCAGTCTCCGCACAGACAGTGACCCAAGCTGCGAATCGAACCTGGGACCCTGGCGCTGTGAAGTAACAGTGCTACCCACTGTGCTACCGTGCCACCCAATTGACATCCCATTCACTACTTTAAACATTGACTTTCTTCACCACCAATGTACAATGTGCACCATCGACAAGATATACTGCAGTAACACTCCATCCACCTCAACAGGAGAAGACAAGGTAGATAAAGATAAACTTTCCACTGGTTGGAGATTCGAGAACTAGGGGGCATAGTCTAAAAATTAGGGCCTGACCATTATGGAAAGATGTTAGGAAGCACTTCGACATACAAAAGATGGGAGAGTTTTGGAACTCCCACAAATCACAATTGGTGTTAATTTTAAATCTGAGATAGATGAATATTTGTTAAGCAAAGATTTTAAGGGATATGGGCGCGATTCTCCGCTCTCACGCCGGTTCGGAGAATAGCGGGTCGCGCCGATTTTCACGGCGACGCCGGTCCGACGCCCTCCCGTTATTCTCCGAACCCCGCACAAACTACACGTAGGCATTCCCGGCAAAGACCTCGACAGACCCCCCCGACACGACCAGAAGCCCGCCTTTTTGGCCCCCCGCTATTCTCCGGCCCGGATGGGCCGAAGTCCCGACGTCATCACGCAATGTTTTTACGCCGGCGAACACACCTGCTTTTCAAGTTCGTCAACCAGTCGTGCTGGCTGACGAGAGCTTCGAGGAGGTGAGTCAGCGCACAGCTCAGCGCACTGCTGGAGTTTGGCCACAACGGGGAAGGCATCCCCGAGAACAGGAGGGGTGTCCAGAGCGGAGGCGGGGGGAGGGGGGGGGGGGGGGTGGGAGACGGAGGGGGGGAGTGTGGGAGACGGAGGGGGGAAGTGGGAGATGGAGGGGGGGAGTGTGGGAGACTATGGGGGGAGTGTGGGAGACGGAGGCGGGGAATGTGGGAGACTGAGGGGGGAAGTGGGAGACTGAGGGGGGGGGTGTGGGAGACTGAGGGGGGAAGTGGGAGATGGAGGGGGAAGTGGGAGATGGAGGGGGGAAGTGTGGGAGACTGAGGGGGGGAAGTGGGAGACGGAGGGGGGAAGTGGGAGACGGAGGGGGGAGTGTGGAAGACTGAGGGGGGATGTGGGAGACGGAGGGGGGAAGTGGGAGACGGAGGGGGGGAGTGTGGGAGACTGAGGGGGGGAGTGTGGGAGACTGAGGGGGGAAGTGGGAGACTGAGGGGGGAAGTGGGAGACGGAGGGGGGAAGTGGGAGACGGAGGGGGGGAGTGTGGGAGACTGATGGGGGGAGGGTGGGAGACGGAGGGGGGAAGTGGGAGACGGAGGGGGGAAGTGGGAGAAGGAGGGGGGAGTGTGGGAGACGGAGGGGGGAGTGTGGGAGACTGAGGGGGGAAGTGGGAGACTGAGGTGGGGAGTGTGGGAGACTGAGGGGGGAAGTGGCAGACGGAGGGGGAAAGTGGCAGACGGAGGGGGGGGGTGTGGGAGACTGAGGGGGGGAGTGTGGGAGACTGAGGGGGGAAGTGGGAGACTGAGGGGGGGAAGTGGGAGACGGAGGGGGGAAGTGGGAGACGGAGGGGGGGGGAGTGTGGGAGACTGGGGGGGGAGTGTGGGAGACGGAGGGGAGAAGTGGGAGACGGAGGGGGGGAGTGTGGGAGACTGAGGGGGGTGTGTAGGAGATGGAGGGGTGGAGTGTGGGAGACTGAGGGTGGGAGTGAGAGTGGGGGGGTAGGGAGAGAGTGAGCGAGTGACTCGTCCAACCCCGGTTACAAAATGTCTGCCACCATGCCATGGCGTACCGGTCACGAGGACACGGCCGCTAGTTGCCCTGTGACTTACGGCCACAGGCCACTGACGCACCGGTGAAGAGGATGTAGTTAACTGCCCGTTGGATGCAGAAAGTGACCAGGGGTTAGGTTGCCCGCGTGTCAGCAGCGCGACCAGGCCACCGGGACACACAGGTATCCCGTGGCAGGCAGCTGCCGAGGTGTCGACTAACCTCCGTCTAACATGTCGTTTCTCTGCCCCCCACCACCCTTCTGTAGGTTAGCACAATGTCTGCGAACAGAACGGCTATGTTCTGCGCAGTGGTTGGGGCCGCTGCACTGCATTTGGAGATGCAGCAGCATCCACAGCCACAACCCGCAGTGAATGCAGGGCCAGCTGCAGCAGCAGAGGGAAGGGCCAAGGAGTTGCCAGTCGTCGAGCAGCATGGGGGGGGGGGGGGGGGGGGGGGGAGGAGGAGGAGGAGGGGGAGGAGGAGAGAAGGAGGGTGCAGCCACGGCGCCAGAGGCGACGACCAAGGCCGAGGGTGTACCGTGCCCGGATCTCTTTCCTAACAATGACGGACATCACCTGCAGGAGGAGACTCCGGCTGAGTAGGGGGACGGTGACACATATGTGTCACCTCGTGGCGCACCTCGCCCCACGTGGAAAGGGGGGAGGACACGCAATCCCGGTTGCCATCAAGGTGACGGTCGCTCTTAACTTCTATGCGACCGGCTCCTTCCAGTCTCCGAGCGGGGACCTCTTCGGGATCTCCCAGTCATCGGTGCACAGGTGCATCCGGGATGTGACCGACGCCCTCTATGCCATCGCCGATCGCTACATCACCTTTCCCGAGGACCGAGCAAGTCAAGATTCACGAGCTTGTGGATTTGCCAGCATGGCCGGGATACCGATGGTGCAGGGGGCAATCGATTGTGTTCACGTCCCCATGCGCCCGCCTGCAGGAGATAGGGAGGTCTTCACAAACAGGAGGGGGTCATACTCCATGAATATCCAGGTGGTATGCGACCCCCACATGAGGTTCATGAACGTCTGTGCAAGGTTCCCAGGGAGTGTGCATGACTCCTACATACTGGCGCAGTCGTACATCCCTGCGATGTTTGAGGAACGTCCCCCCGGCTGAGGGGCTGGTTGCTGGGCGACAGGGGTTATCCGCTGAGGTCTTGGCTGATGACGCCTATACGGAGGCCTCAGATCTATGCAGAAACCCGATACAACGAGGCCCATGCAGCAACCAGGGGTGTGGTGGAGCGCTGCCTTGGGCTCCTGAAGATGAGATTCAGGTGCCTGGACCGCTCCGGAGGGGCCCTGCAGTACCAGCCCGACAAGGTCACTCGCATTGTTGTGGTCTGCTGTGCGCTGCACAACATCGCGATGCAGAGGGGAGATGCCCTGCTGCAGGAGGCGGAGGAAGAAGCCAGTGGCAGTGGTGCCAGCACAGAGGAGGAGGAGGAGGAGGAGGAGGAGAGGGAGGAGGAGGAGGAGGAGGCTGGCGGAGTGGCGGGCGCAGCACGCAGACACGACCCAGGTGCTGGTGATGCCCAGGAGGTGGCACGACGGACCCGGCGAGGATGGCGGGCACGCAACGCCTTGGTGGCAGCACGGTTCACGCGTCGCATGCGACGTCCCCGCTGAACACCAAACCACCACCTGCATCGCCAGTCGCGCAGAGGGTCAACACCCAACCGCCACCACCGCAACGCCCCTCCCCCCCCACACCCCCTCTCCGTGTACACTGCTCCACTTCGACATCACCCTTACCACTGAGTCCAGACGGTATGGCACAACATTGATGGCTGTGTCAGCGGGTGTGATCAGTGCCATGTGGAATGATGACAGCCCGCTCTGCGCTGAGCTGTGAGCTCAGAAACGTAAGAGAGAGTCTGACCCATGGCAATAGCTGAACCATCCACCTTGGTGGCCGCTGAGTTTGTCACGGACACTCCATCACGTGCGCACGTGGGTTAGCTGTGGGAAGGGGTGGGGGGAGGGGAAGGGACTGCACACCCGGCACCGATGTTTCACCGCTCGTCAACCCCAGCGACACTCGGTCACCATCACAATCCCGTTGGCTGTGGAACAATCACACGGTATTACAAGTAAGGTGGAAAGTGCGTTTAATGTTAACAATAATTTACAGATGCCCTAGCCCCTACAATTAAACTGTGCCCTTCACCCGTACCAACTTACTCTGTGTCTCTCTTTGTTGCCTTACGGGCCCTACCACTATGTCTCAGTGATTCCCCAGATGATACAGCAAGAGTGGAGGAGGACTGCTGCGTATCGCCCCCTTCGACTTGTTTCTCCTTCGGCAAGCGTTTCCTGGGGCGACCCGGCCTTGATGAGCCAGGCTGCTCTGCGGGCGTCTCAGGTGATGTTGTGCCACCCTGCTCTGCCCGCTGCCCACCCGATGCACCAGGGATGGGACAGGGGGAGGCCGAGAATTCCGGGACGTCCCGTGATGGAGTTAATGGGATGGGCCCCGAAACCTCCTCCTCCCTTGGGGAGCCCAGTGGCCCCTGGGCCTCACTGTGGGACAGAGGTGCGAACGGGGAGGTGCCCCGTCGCGCCACCGACACCTCGCGCTGCCAGTCCGGGAGGCCTGCAACGGTATCCACCAGGAGCCGAAGGTTTGCAGAGACGGAGTCCAGGGAGTTAGACATTCCCTCCAGGGACTGTGCGATCTTAACCTGTGAGTGCACGACGCCATCCAGCACGTGTGTCAGGCGGTTGATGCTCTCCGTGACTGACTGCTGGGACTGTGCCATCGACTGCTGTGACTGTGCCATGGCGTGCTGCAACTGAGCAGCTGAGACTCGGCCAAGGCCCGCAGCGCGCCAGCAATGTCGTGTTGGCTCTGGCGCATTGCTGACTGTGAGAGGGCAACCCTGTCCAGGGCCGAGGATGACGCATGCACATTAAGCCCAACGCCTTGCATAACCTGACCCATTGCCTCCACCGCGGATGCCACCCGTGCAGTGTCGGCCTGGGTTGCTGCCATGAGCGGCACCACTCCCTGCTCCTGGATGCGGTTTGACTCCTCTAACTGCATCTGCAGATGCTGGATGCTGGATCCCGTCATTGTTTCCCTGGGTTTCTTGATGCATTGGCTGTGCGGGTGGGTTGAGAAACTCCAGGAACTCGGAAAACGTCTGGGAGCCAGCTGGATGCTGGGCCTGACCTGCCCTCCGCCAGTCCGGGCCCTCGGCTGCTCCGACCTCCACCTGCTGTACCTGCTCAGCTGTGATGTGCGACCCAGACTGTGACCCAGGAGCCTCATCACTAAATAGCCCAACCGGGGTGAGTGTCTCTGGGATGGTGGATGGTGTGGGAGATAGCTGTGCCGCAAGCTCAAGGTCATCTTGGGTGCACGCCTCCTCTATGTCATCGGCCCACTGAGAGGCCGCAGGGCGTTTGCGGGCCATTTCTCTCTCTTCCTCTCTCGCCACCCTCTGGGCGTCCTGCTCCACAGATTCGGTGGGGGAGGATGGGACTCCCCGCTGAGCAGGCACCCTCTGTCATGCGGCCCTGGTGGCAGTGGGGGCAGATGCCTGTCTCCGCCTGGAGGCAGACGGCCCTGGTCGTTCGGCATCACGTCCTAGGGAAGAGAATGAAACGGGTTATTTAGATTCGCTCAGCCGGGCGCTGAACGGTCCCAGTGGGCAGAGTGTGAAGGGACAGAGGATGGGGGAGGTGTCCCAGTGGGCAGGATGTGTGAAGGGACAGAGGATGGGGGAGGTGTCCCAGTGGGCAGAGTGTGAAGGGACAGAGGATGGGGGAGGTGTCCCAGTGGGCAGAGTGTGAAGGGACAGAGGATGGGGGAGGTGTCCCAGTGGGCAGAGTGTG
The DNA here is from genome assembly GCF_902713615.1 of Scyliorhinus canicula. Classification (NCBI taxonomy): domain Eukaryota; kingdom Metazoa; phylum Chordata; class Chondrichthyes; order Carcharhiniformes; family Scyliorhinidae; genus Scyliorhinus; species Scyliorhinus canicula. Next base: position 152,468,454 of record NC_052155.1, read on the forward strand.
AAGGGACAGAGGATGGGGGAGGTGTGCCAGTGGGCAGAGTGTGAAGGGACAGAGGATGGGGGAGGGTGGGGGGTGTTTGTCATGCAGGGTTGTCTCACTTGGTGCAGCTCCGCCAACCTCGCATTGCGCGACCTCCCGGGTGGCAGATCCCCCAACAAGGTCCAGTGCCTTCTGCTCAAACGTGGTGAGGGGGTGCAGAATGGGCGAACCCCCTCCAGTCCTGTTCCGCTCACGAGTGTTGTGAGCAGTCTTGTCCTGTTGGGGGAGGGGGCATATGTAGATCATTACAATACGGCAGGTATCAGCAGGCGAGGGGTCTGCCCCACAGCACTCACGGCAGCAGCCACCTCTCGCCAGGCCTGGTGCACCATGCTTGCAGGGTGGCGATGCCCTCTTCTCGGGCAGATGATGCCCCTCCTCTGTTCCACCTCATCGAGGAGCGTTTCTTTGTCGGCCTCAGCAAACCTCAGCGCTGCCCTCTGTGGCTCCGACATGTTTCCCGTCCCGTTCCTGTGCTCGCCCGCGCCTTTTTACGACGTCAGGCGGCGTCACGTGGCCGTGTTCGTGGCGTCGGCGCGTTCCGACGTAATCTGGAACGTAATTGCCACGGCCCCGTTCCTAGCCCATTTCCCGGGCGTGAATACCTCGGGAACGGGGCCGTGTCGGGCCGTCGGCAAAGTTGGCCGTTTTCACGGCCGACTTCGCGATTTTCCGCGGGTGCGGAGAATCGCGCCCCGTGGGTCAAAGGCAGGTATATGGAGTTCGGCCACAGATCAGCCAAGATCTCACTGAATGGCAGAGAAGTCTCAAGAAGCTCAAGGCCTACTCCTGTTCCTATGTTCCTAATTCCTCGCTTGCGAAGGCTTCTTTTATAGCACCTTCCAAACCCACAACCTCTAGCGACCAGAAGGAGAATGGCATGAGACAAAAGAGAAGACCACACTTGTAAATTCCCTGGCAAGCCACACACCACCCTGACTTTGAATTACACCACCGTTCCTTTACTGTTACTGGATCAGAAACCTGGCAGCACTGTGGGTGTACCTGCCCCACATGGACTGCAACATGATGGACTCTAACTAAAACCCAGAGGAAGCCAATTCTTGTTGGGGAATAATCTTATTTGCAAAAAGGACAATCAGTCATTTAGAATTCAAACTAACAAAGTTGATTGGCAACAACAATTAATACTTACCATTTTGTTAGGCAAGTCATGGCACTACTTACTGTCTTTCCCATAGATCCAGGGACCTTTGGGTTGGCTCTTCTTGGTTCCTTGAACCTGATCTCTTGGCTCAAGATTTTAACTTAATCAACTTGACTGTAACATACATGCAAACCTCTTTAAAATTCAACACTAATTCCCCAATGTACCTTAACTGTTGTCGCTGTATGTTTCACAGCTTCTTTCTTGATGCTGTTTCTCTCTCTTTCTCTGAAAGCAGATTCTTGACAAAGACTGTTCACTTTTTCTCAAGGCAATTGCAGTACCCGTCATTCTGGATTTTAATACTGATCTGGATTTTTTTTCCACAGACCCACCTTTAGTAATAACTACATTGCTCACTTCTGGATTCTTACAACAATCTCTAGCCTCTGACAATTACCCATCAACAGGCTATATCTTACACAAATGCTAACTTCCTACCAAGTGCGCTACTATTAACTCCTAACTTTCTGTATTGGCAAGAGTCCTATTAGCAAGTGTCCTTAGATGAATGCTATCCCCCAGCAAGTGTAAAGATCCCAGTGACGCTCTCATATTCTTGCAGGCTTTTTGCAGTTAACTTTTGCACCATTGAGTCGAAGTAGTGCAAGTGTGCCAATGCACCTAATAACTTCTATCTAAATAGTTATAATTCTTCACAAATGGAAAGGTAATCTGAATTTGTACCTTTTACTTCCAATTCTAGACCCTGAGGCCATGCTTGTAGCCAAGCGGCATCCAGGCGTTGACTTTGTTTATTGTTAATGCTGGATTTATTTGAGTCTAGCGGCATGATTCAACGGAAAGCAATCAATGCCCGGTTTTGGGCACATTTAGCGGATTGTTTCGAGGCGGCTGCAGCGCTGAGAAACACCCCGCTATTCAATGGCACTTTGCCTTTGTTTTGGCCTCGGGAAGTTTCTCTCCACGGAGGCCGCACTTGAGTCATTTCCTGTTGGCAAGTCCAGCAGGAAAGACCCCTCACAAATCGAGGTGCCATTTTGTCTGTCTGCCCGATCTTGCCCCACTTTCAGCTATCCCCCCCAACCTCGGGGATGCCCCAAAGAGCACCTCCTCACCCTGGCATTGGCAGCTTGGCACCCTGGCAGGGCCCCTGCCAGCCTGGCAGTGCCACCCTGGCAGAGCCAGAGGATCACAGGCAGGCAAGATCCAGTTCACGACATCTCGCGAGATTTTGCTACATCGCGAGAGGCATTTTGAGTGTCGCAAATCTTGCGAGAGGCTCTGGTGAGGTTCAACAGCCTCATCCCGAACCAGACGTGACTGGGCTGCTAAATCACACCCTAGATTTGCAAATGTGCCCCACTTATATCTCCACATGTTCTTTTTAAAACTACACTACATTATTTTGGCACTTAAATAGATGCCAATTTAAATACCAAACAATTTTCCTATAATACATACAAATTAAGGCTTTTCATCACTAAGCTTATGTACAGTAGAATACAATACAGTGCGAACAACACTGCGAGTGAACATACATCAAGAACGTGGCTCACCACCACCTACCTAAAGGCTATTAAGAAAGACCAATAAAAATGCTGGCTAGCCATGAACACCTATATTCTGTGAAATAATTTTTTTAAAACTTAAGTCTTATTAATTAAGTGTACTGATGAGGTGAAGTCCAACAAGCAGGTCAAGAAGACAGTTCTCCATCACCTTCTCAAGGACAATTAGGAATGGCTTGCCAGTGATGCCCAGATCCCATGCCCAAATAAAAAAGTAGCAGATGTTAGCAATGTTGCTCTAGTTAAGCAGAGATGGTAAAATGAACCTCCTTTGATTTTCCCAGGTAGGAGTACCAGAATCTCTTCATGCAGTTTCTGAGATACTGATGAATGCAGATAAAGCACTTCAAGCGTCATTGCATCTCTAACTTTTGTCTCTGAATGATCTCACTTTTCTGTTCTAAATCAGGGAATCCCACCCACCATTACCATCCTCAGACTGTTTGCTGAAACTTCAAGGGCACAATTCTAACCTGGCAGCGAAACAGGAAGTGGGCATTGCTTCCACACTCTTGCCTATTGCTGGTTCCCACGTGATTGCAATGAAACTTAAAAGTGCTGACAGTGTGCAGGGGAGACACATACAAACATACAATGGGGGAAGTGGTAAAAGCTGCCACCAAGGGCAGTTAGGGATGGGCGATAAATGCTGACCTATCCAGCAACACCCACACCCTGACAATGAAAATGAAAAAGTTGAAAATGCATGATTTAAGGGCAGGCTACAGAGCATCTTCCTGGACAACAGTCTCACCATCATGGCCATGGCTTTGATGACCAACTAAATTGCCTTTAACGTACAACGCTTTGACAGCACAAAGTTGGCATGGCTGCTTTTCAAATGTAAATATTGCATTATTGGCTTCACTTTATTCTTGTGTGCATCATTGTTCTTTGTTTTTAAAAAAATATTTATTCATGGGGTGTGGGCATCACTGGTCAGGTCAACATTTATTGTCAACCTCCAATTTCCCTTGAGATGGTGGTGATGTCATAGAACATAGAACATAGAAACATACAGCACAGAACAGGCCCTTCAGCCACGATGTTGTACTGAACTTTTGTCCTAGATTAAGTACAAATTAATCTACACCCCATCATTCTACCGTAATCCATATACCTATACAATAGCCACTTGAAGGTCCCGAATGTTTCCAACTCAACTACTTCCACAGGCAGTGCATTCCATGCCCCCACTACTCTCTGAGTAAAGAACCTACCTCTAACATCCCCCCTATATCTTCCATGGTGGAAGATATAGGGGGGATGTTAGAGGTAGGTTCTTTAAATTTATGTCCTTAAATTTATCACCTTAAATTTATGTCCCCTTGTAATGGTTTGTTCCACCTGGGGAAATGCATAACTTTGCCACACTGCTCACCTTTGTTCTGCCATTTGGGGTGAACGTATTGCAGTAACCATTCACCATATATGTAACTGTACCACGCTGCTGCCATGAGGGGTATAAAGAGCAGCAGCCCTGTAGGCGGCTCTCAGTAGCAGAGCAGTCGCAGGCAGGCACTGTTCTAGTCGATTAAAGCCACAGTATACATCTACACCCTGTTTTGTGTGAATTGATGGTCGCATCAATTTAATCGACTACAACACCACTAAGGAATCTGCCCTCAAACCTGACTGACTGGAACTCGACCCACAGGCCGCGGAGGCCAAAGGGAATTTTTCGCACTGGCTTTGCTGTTTCGTGGCCTATCTCACTGCCTCCTCCTCGCCTTCCGTCTCCGACGATCAGAAGCTGAGCCTCCTCCATTGTAAGGTCGCATCAATTTAATCGACTACAACACCACTAAGGAATCTGCCCTCAAACCTGACTGACTGAAACTCGACCCACAGGCCGCGGAGGCTGAGCCACTGAATCTCTGTACAACTCGAGGAAGCCTCCACTTACGCAGATGCTCTCGCGATGCTGAAGCGCCTATACGTAAGACCTGTGAATGAGGTATACGTGCGGCATCTCCTCACTACTCCAGGGTGACCCAGGGCACTCCAAAGATGTGCGGGTTAGGTGGATTGGCCATGCTAAATTGCCCGTAGTGTCCTAAAAAGTAAGTAAGTAAGGTTAAGGGGGGGGTTGTTGGGTTACGGGTATAGGGTGGATACGTGGGTTTGAGTAGGGCGATCATTGCTCGGCACAACATCGAGGGCCGAAGGGCCTGTTCTGTGCTGTACTGTTCTATGTTCTATGTTCTATACTCGCCGCTAACGCCCAGGGAATCGCTGGAGGAGTACCTACGCAATCTCAAAGTCCTTGCGCGAAGTTGCAACTACCAGGCCGTTACGGCCACTCAACATATGGACCTCGCAGTCCGGGACGCCTACGTGGCTGGAGTCAGGTCCAACTACGTGAGACAGCGCCTGCTCGGGGAAGGTGCCCTGGACCTGGAAGAGACGGTAAAGCTAGCCTCCTCCCTAGAAGTAGCGTTCCAAAGCCTCAATGCGTTCCCGTCTGATCACGCGACCACCTCGTGGACCCCGACCAAAGAGTACCCAGGCCTGTGCGCGTAGCTGCCCACGCAACACGGGGGGGCTACCCAGCTATTTCTGCGGCCAGCATCAGCACCCCAGGCAGCGCTGTCCGGCCCGGAACGCGGACTACAGCGACTGCGGGAAAAAAGGACATTTTGCTAAGGTTTGCCTGGCCAGGTCCAAACCCTCAAAATCGCAGGCCCGACCCTCAGACTCACAGGCCCGCAGATCCCACAGTGTAGCAGTTGCCTGCGGGCTCCGCCCCTGGATGCGTCATCGGCCTCGTGCTGTCTGTGGGGGCAGCCATCTCCAAGCCCGCACAACATATGCGAGTCACTGGGGCCGCCACCTTGGCCATCCTCACCCACATGGCCCGCCACGTGCGACTCGTGGGGGCCGCCATCTTGGACGCCATCTTCCTCGCCGCCCGACATGTGCGACCGATGGAGGCCGCCATCTTGGCCGCCATCTGCAACGCTGCCCGACACGTGCAACCGATGGTAGCAGCCATCTTGAGACCACCCCTGCACTTCCGACCACGCCGGCTACCCGCAACTCAACGGGGTCACCCTGGACCAGTCACAACCCAAACTCCTCCGGAGGTCCATGATGTCCCGGCGCACCAAACCATCTCTCTCGCTTCTGGGTCGCACTCGGTGCAGATCCGAGGGTACACTACCACAACCCCAGCAATACAGGGCGCCGAGTACACCGATTTTAAGCTATATGTACGCCCCGATCTCTGCGCTCCTCTCCTATTGGGACTGGATTTCCAGTGTAACCTCAAGAGCCTAACTCTGAAATTCGATGGGCCCCTATCCCCACTCACCGTATGTAGCCTTGCGACACTAAAAGTCGACCCTCCCCCCCTCGTCGCAAATCTCACCGCCGACTGTAAGCCAGTCGCCACCAGAAGCAGGACTTTTATCAGGTCCGAGGTCCAGCGACTCTTGCGGGAGGGCATCATCAAGGCCTTGGAGAGCTCAGGTGGTGGGCGTCAGGACCAGGGAAAAGAACCGATGGTTGTAGATTACAGCCAAACCATAAACCGGTACACGCACGTTGATGCGTACCCCCTTCCCTGGATCGCAGACATGGTAAATCAGATCGCACACTACCGGGTGTTCTCCACTGGTGGATCAGAAGTCTGCGTACCACCAGCTCCCAATCCGCCCGGAGGACCGCCACTACATGGCCTTTGAGGCAGGCGGCCGCCTCTTCCACTTCCGGGTCCTCTTCAGCGTCACAAACGGGGTCTCGGTCTTTCAAAGAACCATGGACCGAATGGTGGACCAGTATGGGCTGCGGGCCACATTTCCGTACTTGGACAACGTCACCATCTTCGGCCATGATCAGCAGGACCACGATGCCGACCTCCAGAGATTTCTCCAAACCCCCTAAACCCTTAACCTCACTTACAACAAGGAGAAATGCGTTTTCCGCACAACCAGACGAGCCATCCTCGGCTACGTCGTGGAAAACGGGGTTCTAGGACCCGACCCCGACCGTATGCGCCCCCTCCTGTAACTCCCCCTTCCCCACTGCCTCAAGGCCCTGTAAAGGTGTCTGAGGTTCTTTTCCTATTACGCCCAGGGGTCCCCAACTATGCGGACAAAACCCACCCACTAATCAAGGCCACCACCGTCCCACTGGTGGCGAGGCCCGCCAGGCCTTCAGCTGCATCAAGGCGGACATCGACAAAGTCGCAATGTGCGCGGTGGATGAGTCAGTTCCCTTCCATGTGGAGAGCGATGCGTCAGAGGACGCCCTCGCCGCTACCCTCAATCAGGCTGGCAGGCCAGTAGCATTTTATTCACGCACCCTCACCGCCTCTGAAATTCGACACTCCTCGGTTGAAAATGAAGCCCAAGCCATCGTGGAAGCCATGCGGCACTGGAGGCACTACCTCGCTGGTAAGAGGTTTACCATCGTCACCAACCAACGATCGGTAGCCTTCATGTTCGATAATACGCAGCCGGACAAAATCAAGAGTGATAAGATCTTGAGGTGGAGGATCGAACTCTCCACCTATAATTACGGTATAGTATATCGTCCTGGGAAGCTCAACAAACCCCCAGATGCCCTGTCCTGCAGCATGTGCGCCAGCACACAAGATGACCGAGTCCGGGCTATCCACGATGACCTCTGCCACCAGGGGTCACCTGGCTTCTCCACTACATGAAGGCCTGCAACCTGCCCAACTCCACTGAGGAGGTCAGAGCCATGACCAGGGACTGCCCGATCTGCGCGGACTGCAAGCCGCACTTCTATCAACCGGATAAGGCCCACCTAGTAAAGGCATCCCGGCCCTTTGAGCGCTTCAGTATCGATTTCAAAGGGCCCCTCCCCTTCACCAACCGCAACACATATTTCCTCAACATCATTGATGAGTTCTCCCGCTTCCCCTTTGCAATCCCCTGCCCCGACATGACCGCTGCCACCGTCATTAAAGCCCTACATAGTGCCTTCACCCTGTTTGGTTTCCCCACGTACATTCACAGTGACTGAGGCTCGTCGTTCATGAGCGATGAACTGCGTCAGTACCTGTTCGGTAAGGGCATCACCTTGAGTAGGACTATCAGTTATAACCCCCGGGGAAATGGGCAGGTGGAGAGGGAGAACGCGATGGTCTGGAAGGCCGTCCTCCTGGCCCTATGGTCTAGGAATCTCCCAGTTTCCTACTGGTAGGAGGTCCTCCCCGACACACTCCACTCTATTAGGTCCCTCCTTTGCACAGCCACAAACGAGGCCCCTCATGACCGCCTGTTTGTGTTCCCCTGGAAATCCACCTCCGAGGCCTCGCTTCCATCCTACTCCGCAAACACGTCAGGAGCCATAGTCCGACCCCTTGATCGAGAGGATCCAGCTCCTTCACACCAACCTTCAGTACGCATACGTAGAACACCCCGACGGCCGACAGGATACGGTTTCCCTCCGGACATAGCGCCCGCAGGCTCCACTACCACCGCCACCGCAACTTACCCCCCCAACCTACGCTGACCAGTGCCCCCGCCCCTACAAGGCACCCGCACCCTCTCCCGCCCCGCCCCCCATTCCCCCTTCACCGACCCACAGGAACGAAGCTCCAGAAGACACGCTCCCGGAGTCCGCGTCTGTACCCGCACCGGCAACTTCACTACCCATTCCCGCACAGACAAGTTCGACACCTGGGCCAGCTGCGATACCAGAGCTTCGGCGATTACAGCGCATGGACAGGCTGAACTTGTGAACCCTTCACCCCCATCGGACTTCATTTTTTTAACAGGAGGTGAATGTGGTGAACGTATTGCAGTAACCATTCACCATATATGTAACTGTACCTCCCTGTTGCCCATGAGGGCTCCACCTATGGACCATTGTAAGGTATTACCTGTGATGTATCATATTGGTGCCTTTGTGGGCTCCGCCTCTGGCTCCTCCCCTTGAGGGGAGGTATAAAGAGCAGGAGCCCTGTAGGCGGCTCTGAGTAGCAGAGCAGTCGCAGGCAGGCACTGTTCTAGTCGATTAAAGCCACAGTATACATCCACTCTCTGTTTCGTGTGAATTGATGGTCGTATCACCATTCACACATTCTAATCTCTTCATGTGCCACTATCAGCTCCCTTCTTAGCCTTAATCAACCCTCCATTTATCTTCCTTTTGTCTTTCTGTCCTTGACATCTTTGTCTATCTCCACCTATCACTGGTCTATCCCACTACAGTATAAATCTGACTCTATTTCCAGTTCTCTCCAACTTTGACAAAGAGTCACCCAGACTCGAAATGCTAGCTCCCTTCTCTCTCCACAGATGCTGGCAGATTTGCTGAGATTGTCTCGTATTTTCTTTTTTGTTTCAGATTCTAGCATCCGCAGTAATTTTTCTTTAGCTACTCGTTTAATGAATGCAGGCGATGAGTGTTGGGCAAAGCCTGATTAAAGCATCGATTAAATGTGGAAATGAAGCTTATATTAATTGTTGAAATTAACTGACTCTACAAAAGTTGTCCCCATCACCTCAGTGATATGTGAGCCCATCAGCCAGACAGCTAACTAGACAGCCAATTTGTTAACCAGTCCAACAGCTAGATAACCAGCAATGAACTAGCTGGTCTATCAATGAGCTAGGCAACTAATCCGTCTGCAAGCCAGTTAACCATCACACAGTCAAAGTCACTCAAAACTAAGTAATTGGTCTTTGATAGAATATTACTTGCGAAAGATGAATTGCCTCCTCCGTACTGTCCTGATTTCTTTATCTTGTCTGTTCTGCACAGCATCAATGGGTCTTCCACTCAAAAATGAAACATTTCTGAATTCACAGGCTTTCCAAGGTCACAAAGTGTCTGAGTGATGATACATAATCCCACTTTAATTCTGATCAGCTACAACCTATGTATTCCGCAGAAAAATATGTAAGGGCGCAGCCGCTTTTGCAATCATATTTGGCCACATTTGCCCCCTAACAGTTATTTTCATTGGTGTTTAAGACAAGTTTCAAAAATGTCAAATGCAAAGTTCATAACTAGAAAACCAGATATCTTTGGCTGTTTTAATGACCCACTGCCTCATTGAGCCAAGGCTCGCCATTGACACATTTACTCATGGGAGGTTGTTGTTTCAACATTGTGTATATTCTTATGATGTGCCATTATTCATTAATTACCTATTATTTGGTTCTTGCCTTGAATTTTAGTTCAGTGTTTTACAGCAGTGAAGAATTAATACGAGTTTTTTTTTTGATCCTTTCAAAAGTGTTCACTAAAATTGCTAATAGGTAACTATTTCTGGCTGGTAGTCCCATTGTCTGCCAACGCATTCTGGGGAGTTACATGTCCCAGTTCTGCCTGTAATGGGTGCTTGTGATTCCTGAGAACAGTTGGTCCCCTGGGCAGATCTTCATTAGCACCCTGTCTCTACCACTGGCAAGATGATTTCAACTTTGCAGCAATTCAAATGCGACACCACACTCAGAACCTGGTCTGTCGTAAGTTTCACCCTGATGCAGTCTCGGCATGAGCTGAGCCAGTTTTGGAAAAGCTACTTTACAAATTCATGAAGAGTTTTTTTGTGCTTTATCTCTTCTATCCAGGATCTTGAAGCAATCAATATCAAGAGTGTGTTGAGCACTCGGGTGTTTAATATGTAGCCACAGGCATCTCATGTTGTAACTTCAATCTTGTCCACTTTGATAGGCGCATATTATACCGGCACTATTTTGAAGAGAAGGTGCAATTCTGCTCAGTATCATGAACAATATCCCTCAACCAACGCCACGAAAACACAAATCTTAAAAATTAAATTTAGAGTACCCCATTTTGTTTTTTCCCAATTAAGGGACAATTTAGCATGGCGAACCAACTGGCCTGGACATCTTCAGGTTGTGGGGGTAAGACCCACGCAGACACAGGGAGATTGTGCAAGCTCCACACGGACAGTGACCCAGGGCTGGGATCGAACCCGGGTCCTCAGTGCCGTGAGGCAGCAGTGCTAACCATTGCGCCACCATGCAGCTCCTGCTAAAACACAGATTAACTTCTGGCCACATTATTTTTAGGACCTAGTGCGCAACGTGTTTCCCACAGTACAACAGTAACTATACTTTAAAAGTACCTGCTTGGCTATGTCGCACTTCAAGATGTCCTGAAGTCATGAACTGTGCAATAGAAATGCTAATCTTTCAAATCTATCTTTCTTTTCAAGTTCAAACCGGTAGCACAAGTCATTATAGATGTTAAAAGTCAATCAAGTTTCCTGTTCTGGGAGTAAATTTCAGAAATTTAAGGACGAATGTTACTGCAATATTGTCCATCCGTTAATTTCCAAAATGGGTTCCTAGCTTGCAAACCTACTGACCAGAAATTGATCAAATCTCCCCTTATAACTGCAACCTTGGATTTGAAAACTCTTCACTCCATAATGATGTGCAATATTCAGATAGGGAATTCTTGAGACTTGCTAGTTGGTCTGAGAATTGTCTCAGGTGAAAGTACAGGGGTGAGATTCTCTGGGCGCGATTCTCCGCCCCCCCACGCCGGGTGGGAGAATAGCGGGAGGGCCTCCCGACATTTTTCACACCCTCCCGCTATTCTCTCCCCCCCATGCCCGATCCATGCCACGAATCGCCGCTCGCCATTTTTTACGGCAAGTGGCGATTCTCCGAGGCCGATGGGCCGAGCGGCCGGGCCTTCACGCCCGTTTCAACACGGCAGCAAACACACCTGCTCGTTGCCATCGTGAAACGGGCGCCAGATGCCCGTTTGGGGCATCTAGAGGCCCGATTGGCACGGGAGCACCACAATTGTGCTCGGGAGGGGACAGGCCCGTAATCGGTGCCCACCGATCGTCGGGCCAGCGTCCAAAACAGATGCACTCTTTCCCCTCTGCTGCTCGGCAAGATCAAGCCGCCACGTCTTGCCGGGCGGCTGAGGAGAAAGACGCCAACTGCGCATACGCGGGTTGGCATTGTCCAACCTGCGCGTGCGCGGCTGACGTCATCGGCCATGTCAGCCGCCGTGACGCTTGACGTGCGGCCTTGCTGACCGTCGTCAAGGCCACGCCACCGTGACGCACGGGGCCGCGCTCCTAGCCCCGCCTGGGGGGGAGAATCGGCCCCGGAAGTGGCCGTGAAGGCTGCCATGGGTCACGGCCTGTCCCACGGCAGCCTTTACGAATCTCCGCATTTGCGGAGAATCTCGCCCTCTGGTCTTCGATGCCGAAATCGTGTTCAGTGATCGACCGGAGAATCCCCTTTGGCGCTGAAATCACGGATGGCGCGGTTTTGTGACGCTCTGCCCCCTCCAAAATGCAGAGTACGGCGCACACCGTCGGGACGGCCTCAGGACGTTACCTGAGGCGCATTCCCCGATGCTCTGCCCCCGATGGGTCGAGTTCCCGGCGGTGTGGGGCGTGTGTGCTTTTTTTTCCGGGAACCCAGCATAGCGGCTGCGGACTTCGTCCAGCGCTGCCACAGTTGGGGGAGCCGATCCGGGGGCAGGGGGGGGGCTTTGGCGGGGGCTGTGGGCACTGGTGGGGGGTTGTCCGGGGGTGGCAAGCCTGGCCAAAGGGGGACACTATTTGGCAGGCCAGGTCCGTGCGCATGCACAGCCACGGACCCGGCAATTCTTCGGCCGGATTCGCAGCTAGAGCTGAGGGCTCTGCGCTGCGTGCCTGCTAGCCCCCCCCCCTCCCTCCCCCCACCAGATGGGGAACGGTGGAGGTTTTGTCCCATTTTTTCGGGTATACATGCCACTGTTTCCACACCAGTGTCTGCATATAGTCTCCCAAACGGAGAATTTAGCCCCAGGAATGTGTCCAATATACTATATGTTCATCAGCATCAAAACAAAATCCAAGAGCACGTTTCTGGGCAAGTGCCAGGCAGAAGGAGCTGTGAAACATCAGAAACCACAGGATGAAAGTGCCGAAAGCATTGACAGTCCCTTGAGGCTTATTCAGTAAAGTATCATTATAGCAAAGGATAATTATATTATTAAGTCCTCCTCAGTGTTGGATCTCTGCTGCAGAATATGCAAATGATACCAGTAGAACATTTGTCATTTATCTTGATTTTGTGAGGGCCACGAAGAATCCAGCAGAGTCAAACAGGAAGTAACTTAATTTACAACAGTATTTACACAACACCAGTAGTTCACTACTGGTCCTCTCTCTCCAGCCAGTATCACATTGGCTAGCTCTATTTCTATAGCTGAAAGGTTAACAATTACACCCCGCCCTCTCTCATTTGGGGAGCATGTATTCCTCATGAGACATGTGGTAACCAATTGTCCCCAGCCAATTGGTTCCGGGCAGGTTATAACACTTGGGACTGGAAATTAAAAATATTTGACATCGCAATTTGCAGCTCATGTGTAAGTCATTGAAAATATCTGTGTCACAAGTAAACACACGCCCAGATTTTTGCTCCCGGGTCAGGCACGCAGAGACGGGTGAATTCCAGGCACTTTGAACCCAACCTTTAATAATGACCTCCCACAGGTCAGATTTTCCTGTGGGTGGGGGACGGAGGAGGAGACGGGAGAGGAGGGGCGAGGGGCCTCATAATTAATGCAGGGGCTTCTGGGTGTGGAGGTGGGCTGGGTGCTCCAGAACCATGTTGAATTAATTTTTTTCTTAAACTGCTCTCCAGCCCTCACTCTCCCTACCTGCCTCATGCATGCCTACTATGCCACCTCATAAGCACCACCAACACGCCCCGCCCCCCGCCGGCTCCTAATGCCCCCTGCAAAATTATGACCCTCCACCCGCCCTCCATGGCCCCTCATACTCCCAATGCCCTACCACATCTCCATGGCCTTTTATAGGACCCTATGTCAACTCAATGCTATCTCATGCCAACCCACGCCCCCCTCACCCACCACTCTCTGCTGATACCTCTTCCATGCCAACTCATCTAGCATCCTTTGATAGTTCCGTGACAGCTTTGGCCGTTCTTTGACAGCTTGACCGTTCCAATGATTTTATACCATTATGTTTATTTTTAACAATGCCAAAGGGTGATTTGCCTCTCCAAAGTTGTTCTCACACTAACAAATTAGTGTTTGGCTATTATTTATTCTGTTTGGTTGTCAGCCATGGCTCAGTTTGCAGCATTCTCATCTCTGGGTCATAAAATTGTGAGTTCAAGTCCTGCTCTAAAGGTTTGAGTGCATAATATAGATTGGTACTGCAGTGCAGCACTAAGCGAATGCTGCATTGTTGGAGCTGCTGTATTTTGGGTGAAATGTTAAACCAATGTCCTGTTTGTCTTTCATGGATGTAAAAATTCCCAGAGCAATACATGAAGAGTTTGGGAGTTCCTTCTGGTGTCCTGGCCAACATGTGTCCTCCGACCAACAATTAAAAACATGGGGAAGGATATACAGGTCACATTGCACCCGGCAAGCAGCACAGCGCAACGCGACCGATAGGTGCCGGCATATCCCACTTTCGTGATTTACCCGGCTCGCCAAGCTTCGCAAGATCAAATCCACAATGGGAGGGATCACTTTCTGGAAAATCTGCACATTGGAGTGAGACAGCTAATCTCACTCTTATATGTGTTCCCGAGATCTACTCAAGGCGTGGGATCTAACTTCCTTGCCTAGGAATCGATTCAGCTTGACTGACGTCACAATCTGAGCACTGTCACATTCTACAGTGCACATGCTGCACATCTGCTCCAACACCGTTCCACACATGAGGCGCTGTGCAAACCACACCAGAAGTGAGCGGAAGAACTGCACCTGACATTTTCAAAGCTTCAACATCAGTCGTGCCTGCTCTAGCGACAGACCCTACGGAGCTGATGGCAGACTTCACAATTCAATCCTGGAAAACTGGAGACACTTGAGAAAAGGACTGGGGACAATGCAGAGAGGGGCCATGAGGGTAATCCCTCATGTTATCAGTTTGAGTTATAATAATAGCCAAAATAGACTTTTTCTTTTCAGCCCGGCAACAAGGTGTCTGAAAGGTGAGTTTATTTAGGCAGATGTGGAATATTGAATTGTGAAAAATTATTTGAATCTCAATTGCGAGGGTTATATTTTTTTAATAATCTTTATTGTCACAAGCAGCCTTACATTAACACTGCAATGAAGTTACTCCAGCGCCTCTTTGGGTACACGGAGAGAGAATTCAGAATGTCCAATTCACCTAACCTGCACGTCTTTTGGGACTTGTGGGAGGAAACCAGAGCACCCGGAGGAAACTCATGCAGACACAGGGAGAACATGCAGACTCCGCACAGACAGTGACCCAAGCAGGAATCGAATCCGGCACCCTGGAGCTGTGGAGCAACAGTACTAACCACTGTGCTACCGTGCCACTCAATAGTTAGTTAATTAGGCATCTATCCATCTTTCAATATGATGGTCTGCGCTTGGGATGTATATCACTTCTGGATTGAATTTTGTCTGCTGTAGCTATTGAGGTCAATTTGTGAGTGACAGTTCTCTACACAGCAAGCACAAATGGATAGTGTTGTCCTGAGGTTAACTGGTGTATTCTCCTTCCACTGGGTTCTCTTTTCTGCCATCTGATCATTTCTTTTGTCTTCTGCTTTTTCCACTCCTGTCCTGATTGCTTGTACTCCAGTCAGCAGCAAAGGCTTCCCATGCACCGACTCTGATCCCAGTCAATTTGAAGTCTCACTTGTAGACATCTTTGTATCGCAGGCATGGGTAATCTCATGGTCTCATGCCAATAGCAAGTTCACCACAGAGCATGTATTTGGAGTTGCATCCTTCATCCATTTGGCCGACAGGACCTAGCCAACAAAGTCACTGTTGGCTTTCAAGAGGGCCAACATGTTGAAGATCCTTGAACACCAGTGTGAGAGAATGGGCACGGGAATCCATGTTCAATCTAGCAAAATTATGTTCAGGTTTAAAGGGTTAAATTATGAGGACGTAAATTTTGTTCATATTCCCTTGAGCTTTGACAGTTAAGGGAAGATGATTAACTGATTTTTTTTTAGCATGTCTTCACACCCACAGTTTTTCCCTTTGGGGAATAGTGGTGGAAAGATTCCTGAGCTGATTATCAGCCCGTTAAATGCATCATTCCGTGGCCAACAAGTGCTGTGTTGGACTTGAACCCGGAGCTTCTGCTCCAGCAATAGGGATGCTAGCCACAAGATGTCCAATTTAAATTGATAAAAAGATTTAATAAGGTAAACAAGAAACTGCTTCCTTTTCTGGGAGGGATCCAGAACAATAGCGCACAATTTTAAAATTAGAGTTATTCCATTCAGAAGATAGGGGAGATGGTGGCGTTATGGTGTTGTCACTGCCCAAGCAATCCAGACACCCAGGGTAATGCTCTGGGGTCCCAGGTTCAAATCCAACCATAGCAGATGATAAAATTTGAATTCAATAAAAATCGGGAATTTTAAAAGTCCAATGAGGACCAAGAAACCATTGGCGATTATCGTAAAAACCCATCTGGTTTACTAATGTCCTCCAGGGAAGGAAATCTGCTGTCCTAATCCAGACTGGCCGACATGTGACTCCAGCACAGTGATTGACTCTTAACTTCTCCCACTGAAATGGCCTAGCAAGCCACTCAGGGGCTGGTTTAGCTCACTTGGCTAAATCGTTGGCTTTTAAAGCAGACCAAGCAGGCCAGCAGCACGGTTTGATTCCCGTACCAGCCTCCCCGGACAGGCGCCGGAATGTGGCGACTAGGGGCTTTTCACAGTAACTTCATTGAAGCCTATTCGTGACAATAAATGATTTTAATTTTCATTTCATTTCATTCATTTCAGTTCAAGGCATTTAGGGATGGGCAACAAATGCTGGCCCAGCCAGCAACGCCCACATCCAATGAACAAATTTTAAAAAGTGAAAACAGGAAGCACTTTTCCCACGAAGGGTAATGGGAATCTGGAATTCTCTTTCCTGAAAGTTTGTGAATGCTGAGTCATTTGGAGCTTTCAAGACTGATGGATGGATTTTTATTGGATAAGGATATCAAGAAAATGGATGAAATGCAGGAAAATAGATTTGAAGCATGGATCAGAAAGGCTGTGGATGTCTCATCATTCATTTTTTTTAAAATGATGCTTTTGTCGGGTAAAGGCATTAAATGACATAGAGCAAGGGTGGCATGGTAGCGCAGTGAATAGCATTGCTGCCTACGGCTCTGAGGACTCGGTTCGATCCTGCCCCGGGTCACTATCTGTGGGGAGTTTGTACATTCTCCCTGTGTCTGTGTGGGTTTCACTCCCACAACCCAAAGATGTGCAGGCTAGGTGGATTGGCCATGCTAAATTGCCCCTTAATTGGAAAAAAAATTGGATACTCTAAATTTATTTTCAAAAAATTAAATGATATGGAGCAAAGTTAGGGGGCGCGATTCTCCGGACTCACGACGGTTCGGAGAATAGCGGGCGTCGCAAATTTTTACGGCGACGCTGTTCTGACGCCCTCCCGCTATTCTCCGAACCCCGCAAAATCTTGGAATCGCCATTCCCGACAAACGCCTCCTTCCCGCCCCCGACATGACCAGATTCGCCACTAATAGCCCCCCCCCCCGCTATTCACCGGCCCGGATGGGCCGAAGTCCCGACATCATCGCGCCCTGTTTGCACGGCATGAAACACACCTGCTATTTAAGTTCGTCAACCAGTCGGGCTGGCTGACGACAACTTGGAGGAGGTGAGCGCACCACTTAGCGCACCGCTCAGCGCACCGCTCGAGTCTGGCCACAACGGAGAAGGCATCCCTGAGAACGGGAGGGGGGGTCCAGAGCGGGGTCAGTGGGGGAGACAGAGGGGGCAGTGGGGGAGACGGAGGGAGCAGTGGGGGGACGGGGGAGGCAGTGGGGGGGACGGGGGGGCAGTGGGGGGGACGGGGGGGGGGAGTGGGGGGGACGGGGGGGGAGTGGGGGGGGGAGTGGGGGAGACGGGGGAGGGAGTGGGGGAGACGGAGGGGGCAGTGGGGGAGACGGGGGGGGCAGTGGGGGAGACGGGGATGACGGGGGGAGTGGGGGGGACGGGGGGGAGTGGGGGGGGGAGTGGGGGAGATGGGGGGAAGTGGGGGAGACGGGGGGGGAGCGGGGGAGATGGGGGGGGGAAGTGGCAGTGGGGGGGGGGTTAGGTAGAGAGTGAGCGAGTGAGCCGTCCAACCCCGTAACAAAATGTCTGCCACCATGCCATGGCGTGCCGGTCACAAGGACAAGGCCGCTGTTTGCCCTGTGGCTTACGGCCACAGGCCAGTGACGCACCCGTGAGGAGGACATAGTTTACTGGCCGTTGGATGCAGAAAGTGACCAGGGATTAGGCTGCCCGCGTGTCAGCAGCGCGATCAGGCCACCGGGACACACAGGTATCCCGTGGCAGGCGGCTGCCGAGGTGTCGACTAACCTCCGTCTAACATGTCCGTCTAACATGTCCCGTTTCTCTGCCCCCCACCACCCTTCTGTAGGTTAGCACAATGTATGTGAACAGAACGCCTATGTTCTGCGCAGTGGTTTGGGCCGCTGCACTGCATTTGGCGATGCAGCAGCATCCACACCCACAACCCGCAGTGGATGCAGGGCCAGCTGCAGCAGCAGAGGGAAGGGCCGAGGAGTTGCCAGTCGTCGAGCAGCATGGGGAGGAGGAGGAGGAGGAGGAAGAGGAAGAGGAGAGAGTGAGGGTGCAGCCACGGCACCAGAGGCGACGACCAAAGCCGAGGGTGTACCGTGTCCGGGTCTCTTTCCTAACAATGACGGACATCATCTGCAGGGGGAGACTCCGGCTGAGTAGGCAGACGGTGATACATATCTGCCAACTCCTGTCGCACCTCGCCCCACGTGGAACGGGGGGAGGACACGCGATCCCGGTTGCCATCAAGGTGACGGTCGCTCTTAACTTCTATGCTACCGGCTCCTTCCAGTCTCCGAGCGGGGACCTCTCCGGGATCTCCCAGTCATCGGTCCACAGGTGTATCCGGGATGTGACCGACGCCCTCTATGCCATTGCGGACCGCTACATCACCTTTCCCGAGGACCAAGCAAGTCAAGACTCACGAGCTCGTGGATTTTCCAGCATGGCCGGGATACCGAGGGTGCAGGGGGCAATCGATTGTGTTCACGTCCCCATGCGCCCGCCTGCAGGGGACAGGGATGTGTTCACAAACAGAAGGGGGACATACTCCATGAATATCCAGGTGGTATGCGACCCCCACATGAGGATCATGAACGTCTCTGCAAGGTTCCCGGGGAGTGTGCATGACTCCTACATACTGGCGCAGTCGTTCATCCCTGCAATGTTTGAGGGACGTCCCCCCCGGCTGAGGGGCTGGTTGCTAGGCGGCAGGGGTTATCCGCTGAGGTCTTGGCTGATGACGCCTATACGGAGGCCTCAGACCAATGCGGAAACACGATACAACGAGGCCCATGCAGCAACCAGGGGTGTGGTGGAGCGCTGCCTTGGCCTCCTGAAGATGAGATTCAGGTGCTTGGACCGCTCCGGAGGGGCCCTGCAGTACCAGGCCGAAAGGGTCGCTCGCATTGTTGTGGTCTGCTGTGCGCTCCACAACATCGCGATGCAGAGGGGAGATGACCTGCTGCAGGAGGCGGAGGGAGAAGCCAGTGGCAGTGGTTCCAGCACAGAGGAGGAGGAGGAGGAGGAGGAGAGGGAGGAGGAGGAGGCTGGTGGAGTGGCGGGCGCAGCACGCAGACACGACCCAGGTGCTGGTGATGTCCAGGAGGCGGCACGACAGACCCGGCGAGGATGGTGGGCACGCGATGCCTTGGTGGCAGCACGGTTCACGCATCGCATGTGACGTCCCCGCTGAACACCAAACCACCACCTGCATCGCTAGTCGTGCAGAGGGTCAACACACAACTTCCACCAGCACAACCCCCCCACCCCCTCTCAGTGTACCCTGCTCCACTTCGACATCACCCTTACCACTGGGTCCAGACGGTATGGCACAACATTGATGGCTGTGTCAGCGGGTGTGATCAGTGCCATGTGGAATGATGACAGCCCGCTCTGCGATGAGCTGTGAGCTCAGAATCATTAGAGAGAGTCTGACCCATGGCAATAGCTGAACCATCCACCTTGGTGGCCGCTGAGATCGTCACTGACACTCCATCACGTGCCAGTGTGGGCTAGCTGTGGGAGGGGTTGGGGGGGGGGAGGGGCAGGGACTGCACACCCGGCACCGAAGTTTCACCACTCGTCAACCCCAGCGACACTCAGTCACCATCACAAATCCTGTGGCTGTGGAACAATCACATGGTATTACAAGTAAGGTGGAACAGTGCGTTTAATGTTAACAATTATTTACAGGTGCCCTAGCCCCTACAACTAAACTGTGCCCTTCACCCGTGCCAACTTACTCAGTGTCTATCTTAGTTGCCTTACGGGCCCTACCACTACGTCTAAGTGACTCCCGAGATGATACAGCAGGAGTGGAGGAGGATTGCTGCGAATTGCCCCCCTCGACTCGTTTCTCCTTGGCCAAGCGTTTCCTGGGGCGACCCGGCCTTGATGGGCCAGGCTGCTCTGCGGGCGTCTCGGGTGATGTTGTGCCACCCTGCTCTGCCTGCTGCCCACCCGATGCACCAGGGATGGGAGGGGGGGAGGCCGAGAATTCCGGGACGTCCCGTGATGGACTTAATGGGACGGGCCCCGAAACCTCCTCCTCCCTCGGGGAGCCCGGTGGCCCCCGGGCCTCACTTTGGGACAGAGGTGCGAGCGGGGAGGTGCCCCGTCGCACCACCGACACCTGGCGCTGCCAGTCCTGGAGGCCTGCAACGGTATCCACCAGGATCCGAAGGTTTGCAGAGACGGAGTCCAGGGAGTTAGACATTCCCGCCAGGGACTGTGCGATCTCAACCTGTGAGTGCACGACGCCATCCAGCACATGTGTCAGGCAGTTGATGCTCTCGGCGACTGAATGCTGCGACTGGCCAATGACCTGGTGAGACTGGGCCAAGGCCTGCAGGGCGCCGGCAATGTCGTTTTGCCTCTGGCACATTGCTGCCTGTGAGAGGGCAACCCTGTCCAAGGCCGAGGATGACGCGTGCATATGAACCCCAATGCCTTGCATCACCTGACCCATTGCCTCCACCGCGGATGCCACCCGTGCGGTGTCGGACTGGGTCTCTGCCATGAGCGGCACCACTCCCTGCTCGTGGACGCGGTTCGACTCCTCTAACAGCGTCTGCAGAGTCTGGAAGGAAGCCCTCATCCCGTCGTTGTCTGCCTGGGTTTCTTGAGGCATCGGCTGTGCGGGTGGGTTGAGAAACTCCAGGAACTCCGAAAACGTCTGGGAGCCAGCTGCATCCTGGGCCTGGTCTGGCCTCCGCGAGTCCGGGCCCTCGGTTGCTCCGACCTCCACCTGCTGTGCCGGGGGGGGGGGGGAGGTGGGTGATTAGGTAAAGGGGGGGGGAGGGATGGTTGTGACCAGGGGGCACCTTCTTGGCACTTACCCTGGCAGCCCTGGTGAGGTCGTGAAGCTTTTTCCGGCACTGCTCTGCAGAGCGAGGGTTCTGCCCCACAGCACTGACGCCAGTGGCCACCTCACGCCAGGCCTGGCGTACCGCGCTGGCAGGTTGGCGATGCCCTCTCCGCGGGCAGAGGATGCCCCTTCTCTGCTCGACAGCATCGAGCAGAGTCTCGACATCGGCCTCCACAAAACGAGGTGCAGCTCTCCTGGACTCCGACATCATGGCCGACAGATTCTGTGCTCGCCCGCGCCTTTTTACGACGCGGGCGGCATCACGTAGGCGTGTTCGTGTCGTCGCCGCGTTCCGTCGTCATCACGCACGTGACTGACGCGGCCGCGTTACTAGCCCATTTCCCGGAAGTGAATACGTCGGGAAATGGACCCTTCACGACCGTCGTAAAACGCGCCCGTTTTTTACGACAGTTTTGCGATTTTTCGCGGGTGCGGAGAATCGCGCCCAGGGTTACTGGAGTTAAGGTACAGATCAGCCATGATTTAACTGAATGACAGAACAAATCCATAGAGCTGAATGGACTACCCTATTTCTATATTCCTAAAAGATAAATGTTCAACTGGTATCAGGAAGTTCTTTTCAACACAGGCAGATCAACTCAACAATTGAGGGTAGTGAAGGCAAAGATCCTGGCACTTCTAAAAAAATAAACGATGTGATCCCATGATGGGCATGGACATTATAATTCCAGATGGATGAGTGAAAAGGAATTGAAAGACCTTCCTTATTCTTAAATGTCTTGTGATCTTGTGACTACAGTGACATATAACAATAACTTGTCATTCTAAATCAACTAGATGATGATACATCTGCCATCATTAGTGAGGAAATATGGTAGAGAAAAAAAATTCTCATTTCAAATTTCTTCCTGAATCAGTAGGTGGCCGTTCAGCCCAATGCATCTGTGCGACACCGGGGATCTTGGGCAGGATTCTCCCCTACCCGGCAGGGCGGGGGGTCCTGGCGGGACAGAGTGGCGTGAACCACTCTGGTGTCAGGCCACCCCGATTCCGCACCTTCAGGAGCTAAGCCCACCCTAGAGACGTTTGCGCCCCACCGGCCAGTGAGGAAGGGGCTTGGCGCCACGCCAACCGGCACCGAAGGGCCTCCGCCGGCCAGAACGAGTTGGCACATGCACGGGGGCTCCAGCGTATGCTGGCATCATCCCCGCGCATGAGCAGAGGGCTTCGCCTCCGCACCGGGAATGGCAGACGATCACAGCCTCCGGTGCGGAACAATAGAGTGCCCCCGCGGCACAGGCCCGCCCGCGGATCGGTGGGCCCCAATTGCGGGCCAGGCCACCGTGGCGCACGTCCCGGGGCCAGATCCCCCCCCCCCCAAGAACCCTGGAGCTCACCCGTGCCGCCAGGTCCCGCCAGTAAGGGACCTACTCCAATTTACGCCGGCGGGCTCGGCAACAGACGGGCGGGACTTCAGCCCATCGCGGGCCGGAGATTTCGGGCAGCCCCGCCGCCCATTGAGCCGTGCCGGACCCCGCCATTCTCCAAGGCGGGCGGCACAACTCACGGCGGGCCGGTTTTTGGGGGTCGGGAGAATTAGGAGGATGGCGGGGACAGGATTCACGCCGACCCCCGGCGATTCTCCCACCCGGCGGGGGGTCGGAGAATCCCGCCCGTGAACTCTAATCTCTCTTGGTCTATCCATGCCCTTTTGTAATTTCCCTGTTTTAATACTTACCTGGTTTACTTTTACATGATGTAATCTCTGACTAATCAGATGTTGGAGAAGATTCAGGGCGGGATTCTCCATTGGCTGCGCCGAAATCAGGAAATGTGATTGAGCGGAGAATAGGTTCCGACACCAAAATCACGGAGGGCACCAATTTAACGACTAATAACAATTCTCTGTCACCTCGACAGCGGCGTCAATGTGGTCCCAAACGCAAATACAGTAAACAGCGTTTGCATGTCATTTGGGGGTGACCCGGAGTTCTCTGGGGCCTCCACGATTCTCCGTCTCCAATGGACTGAGTTCCTAATGGCGCGTGCTGTAAAATTTGTGAAACCTGCAGCATGGCTGCTGAGGAAGAGAGAGGGAGTACGGAAAGTGTCCAACATCGCCATAGTTTGCTGACAGTTGTGCCACTGGACAGGGGGCTTCTGCCACAGCTGTGGGGAGAAGCGGGGGGGATGGCCAGGAGGTGGGCTGTGGGATCAGGGTGGAGGGGCATGGAACAACAATGCTGCAGCCAGAAAAGTAGCCATGCAGTTACGCATGAGGGCCCACTGTGAATCTAGGGCCACAGGTCGTATGGGTGTCCCCCCAGGTCACTCCCTAGGTGCCCTCTGGCCCCAGCCAACTCATCATCTGTTTGGGCGTGCTCCAGCACAACCAGTGGCATGTTGTTGGCTGGGATGGTGTGTGTGAGGAGTGGAGTGTGTATATGTGGCTGCAGCGTGTCAGCCTCCCAGGTATCAATCGTAAATCCGCCGAATTCGGCACCATTTTTTATTGGAATCGATTGTGTTCCATGCAACGCCAGTGCTAGCCCCTCCACAGTCGCTGAATCGGTCCAGGTTCGGCGCCAGTTTTGCTGTCATGGAAGTCCATGAATCCTGCCCCAGCATCAACACTTAGTCTCAGGAATGGAAATCCAGCCCTTTACATTTTGTAACTTCCGCCATGTTTTCTCTCACTCATGAACTCCAGCTCTTTGTTTCTAAATGATCATTATAATTACTTTGCAATCTATTGCTGGGGATGAGGAAACAATTTTTTTTTCTTTTTAAAATTAATTTAGAGTACCCAATTCATTTTTTCAAATTAAGGGTCAATTTATCGAGGCCAATCCACCTACTCTGCACATATTTGGGTTGTGGGGGCGAAACCCACGCAAACACGGAGTGAATGTGCAAACTCCACTCGGACAGTGACCCAGAGCCGGGATCGAACCTGGGAGCTCGGCGCCATGAGGCAGCAGGGCTAACCACGGGATGAGGAAACAATTGACGCCCGACCTCTCACCAATGACCGACTAAACAAACCCAACTGGAGAAAACAAGCTCTGAAGTTGTCACATTCAGTGCTCGAGTGGTCTTCCCATAATCCTCCTATTTGTGGTTATGGTCTCTTCCAGCAATAATTACTGCTTCACTTATGACCATGTTGCAAAGAGTGTGTTTGTTTTAGTGAGCTGACATTTCTGAAATAGCCCAGCTATCAGCTGGTCGCATTGTTGGCAGCAGTGGTGGTACCGATCAGACTCAACAAGTGAATCTGATCACAGTGGCCCTTCACTAACACTGACTTGACATGAATAACCTCCTGGGAATGGACATTGAGAAAGATTTATTTCAAGGCCGCCAAAAAAAGTTAATCTCTGCTCAGCTTATGATGCAAATCCTTTTTTATTTAGAGCAAGAGAAACTGTTAAAACTTCTTTAAATCCTTGGGGGGAAAAAAACATCGCAACGAGCAAAGATTACGCGTTGTTTAAGAAAAAATGTCACTGTTATTTTCCAAGTTAGCCAAGCCTTAAAACAATGAAGTGTAAAAGTAAATTTTAAAAATCCAATACACTTTTAATTGTTTATTGTAGAAAATTACAGTGACACCAAGCAGACTTAAAGACTCCTGTGTTATCAGAGAGCTGTTATAGGACTGATTCCTATGACTGGAACTCCACCAGTTACTAATTTTTTTAAATGAGTGAAGTAAACAATCACTGAAGCTCGTAAATCCTTCCAACTTGCTGTAGTGACATGGAACATAGTTACGTTGTGGGGTGACTAAGTAATGCTGGTATATAAAAGGACCAATTGTTTATAGTGACTGCTGGAGAATGTCGTTTAACACAACAGCTAGCCTGATCCTCTATTCCAAAAACCAGTTGCCCAGATGCACCCACTTTGCCTCAGAGTGAAGTAATATCTCCCAGCGCCACCGAAAATAAATGCCAGAGGCCAGAGGCAGCTAGTGCTTTGCGAGAGCCCAATGCAAACATTTAGTTTGGAGTTTTACCAGACAAACTTTATTAATGTTCTTATTATTAATTCTGTGATTCTACTTGAGGTCTCAGACTAACTCAAGTTATTGTGCATGGATTGTACACTCACAACACTGTCCCTGCCTTCAGCTCCATTGCAGGTGACATTTTTAACCTAGTGTTGTCATAGAATCATAGAATCAAAGAATTTACAGTGCAGAAGGAGGCCATTCAGCCCATCGAGTCTGCCTTTGGAAAGAGCATTACATTTAAGCCCACACCTCCAACCTATCCCCCAATCCAGTAACCCCACCTAGCCTTTTTGGACACTAAGGACAATTAGGATGGCCAATCCACCTAACCTGCACATCTTTGGACTGTGGGACGAAACCGGAGCACCCGGAGGAAACCTATGTAGACACGGGGAGGATGTGCAGACTCCGCACAGACAGCGACCCAAGCTCCGAATCGAACCTGGGACCCTGGAGCTGTGAAGCAACTGTGCTAACCACTGTGCTACCGTGCCACCATTTTTGTGTCTATTGGGTTGTTTGGTGAGGAGATGGACTGTTCAAAGGAGTTAAGATTGGTCAGGAGAGAGAATGACGAGAACGTAGTTGCTGGAGGTGTTGGACAGCTCCATTTGTATTTCCCCTGGGGGCAAGTTAGGTGATGGTTTGTGGGGGTTGGGGGGCTGAAGTTGGTGGTAATCTGAAACAAACTCATAATGAATTGACTGCCATTTAACTATTTCATCAAATTTATTGCAAAAGAAAATAGTGTGCAATTAAGAAAAGTCTGACAATTTGGCATTGCCTGTTTCATACAAATGGCAAAGGTCGGATTCACTATCAGGTGGTTGTCTGCGTTGAGAGCCCCAGCTAAGATTTTGGTGAACTTTGCCATGAGGGGACTGAGGATTTTAAAACAACTGATGCATTTCGTATCTGTCTGCCAGGGTCTGTCGACCTGCGGTTTCATTTGTTAAAACAAAATTCAAAACATTATGAAAATATTATTAAAAATCTGATTTAGACCATTATTAAAATCCCAACAGGCTGACTACCTTTTACCCAAAAGCTAAATTCAATCGCACAGAATATCAAACAGTAGAGTGTTTGCTTGGTGAGGGCACTTTAGTGTAATTAAAGTTAGTGGATAGTGCTCGAGGGAAAATACGGATTATGTCACTTGACACCCACACAATTGCATCCTATTCATGCTGCACAGCACTGCTAATATAATTTCAGGAGTAGAACTTTACCTGACGATATTTATCCTTTTGCTTTTGTCCAGTTTGTTCATTTTCCCACTGAAACCAATTTCTCTCCACCCCTCTGGAAAATTGTCAATGTTTTCGCATTATAGGAACATAAGGAACAGGAGTAGGCCATTGAGCTCCTAAGGGCAGCACGGTAGCATAGTGGTTAGCACAATTGCTTCACAGTTCCAGGGTCCCAGGTTTGATTCCCGGCTTGGGTCACTGTCTGTGCGCAGTCTGCACGTTCTCCCCGTGTGTGCGTGGGCTTCCTCCGGGTGCTCCGGTTTCCTCCCACAGTCCAAAGATGTGCAGGCTAGGTGGATTGGCCATGCTAAATTGCCCTTAGTGCCCAAAATTGCCCTTAGTGTTGGGTGGGGTTACTGGGTTATGGGTGGGGGTGAGGGCTTGGGTAGGGTGCTCTTTCCAAGAGCCGGTGCAGACTCGATGGGCCGAATGGCCTCCTTCTGCACTATAAATTCTATGATTGTATGATGATTCTATGATTCAATCTGCTGTATCATTCAGTAAGACCCAAAGCTCATTTATTCCTCAACCCACTTACTCACCTTAGCTCCACATCCCATGATACACTCACCTAACAAAAAATGTATTGATCTCGTCCCTCAATTTTCTGTATTCAAGGAAATACTTGTCAAGGTTATTTGGGCTATCATAATTTAAATCTCTGATGAATCTGTCCAGTACCCCCTCTAAAGTCATATCCTTTGCTGACGGGAAGTGCCCAAATCTGAATGATATACTCCAGATGGAGTGTTGCCAAAGCCCCATACAACTGAAATGTAGTCCCGTTCCATTTATATTTCAGCCTTGAAATAAAGGCCAATATTCCATTAACGGTACGGTAGCACAGTGGTTAGCACTGTGGCTTCACAGTGCCAGGGTCCCTGGTTCGATCAAACATCATTTGAATTAATTTCAATGTCATTAGTGAGATTAAAGGTCCTTCAAGGGTGCTGGGGTTGTTTAGCAGAGTTAGTAATTTACCCTTGCAGCTCGCAGTGCCTACATTGGGCGACGGACCTCCTGGTCATGCTGCCCGCACTAACTGCAGCTGCCACTGCCTCCCAGGTGGCATTGCTGACCCTGTTACTGGTTCTCCTACCGCCTCGGGGGTACAAGGTGCCCCGCCTCTCATTCATGGCATCCAGAAGCCTGGCCAGGTCTGCATCCAGAAATCGAGGAGCAGGTGGCTGCGCTTCCATCCTCCTGGCTTGACGGGGAGAGTGCTGAGGGACTGTTTAAATGCTGCTCCCCTTTGTTAGCTGTGAGCAGTTGAACCCCGAGTTGGGAGAATCACACGCCTGGGATTCAGGCTGGGTGAGTTTCACCCGGGGTTTTTTTTCTTTCCACTAGGTACAGGTGAATTGTGATCTGGTTTATACCCATACAGCCGGCATAAATCACCCAGCGATTCTCGCTCAAAATGAAAAATATTTTTTGGGAGAATTGCGCCAACATCTTGCCTATGTCGCCTTCTATTACTCAACATTCTAAAAAGGCAGACAAAGGGTGGGAGTGATTGCAGGCATCAATTGTATCCTTGTTGTTAATAGTATTTCATTTGCACTGATAAATGTTACACTTCACTACACAATCAACTGACAAATTTTTTTTTGACTGCTTCCTAAAGAACACATTATGTGAACTAGCAAATCCTATCTCTGGGCATTAGGAGTCACCGAGAAGATGCACGTCAGTACGCTCTGACTCCTTCGCAGTTGTCTCAATCAGCTTGCCAATATGTGTCGATCCTTGGAATTAAATTCAATGTCCAATCTCCTCTGATTAGCATCGTAGAAACTCAACTTCTACATTTAATGCAACACCAGCATTGGTCAGTCGTGGGCACAGAGTGGACACAAGGACACAAGGGTCCACCCAGTTATTTCATAGGACAGGAAGTATCATGGGCTCATATGGTTTCACCTCAACCTCTGGAAGACATCTTTGTTCCTGTGTTTTTCAGTGATCTCAGCATGATAGGGTTACAGAGGTCTATAGTGGACAAGTCCATCCGGATTCCAGGTACTGGTCCTTTGAACACATGAGGTCACATTCTCTTGCTGTCCTGTCTCAGATTTGCAATCTCACTCCTGACCTGACATGTGATCACTCGCTTCTGTCGTCTTGTTAGGAGATGACATGATGGTGCAGATGCTCTCCTAGCATGCACAGCACTAGCCATTAAATCTCGTGCAAAACTGATATTTTATCTTGAGTAAATCCTTGTGCTATGGTTGTGGGATTGTCATAATTTAATCGGGATAATCAAAGCAGCTGAAGCACAGGTAGGCCGTGAAAAGATGGAACAAGAAATTGACATTTTAAAAATATATTTTGCATTCATATAGCTTCTTTTACATCCTCAGGCAGCTCAAACAATTTTGAAGCTGATGAAATGCTTTTTTGAAATGTAATCACAGCTGTTTGGTATCTGTTACCAAAACGATTACTGTGGCCAGACTTTTACGTGCAAATTGTTGCCGTGTGCCCAACCCGGAAGCATTGAAATTGCGTGCGAGGATGTCAGGTTTGCGTGCCGATGTCACCGTGTGATATTTCAATTCCTGATCACACACGAGAGTCAGAAGCATCCTCCAACAATCAAGCAGGAAATTTAGCCCATTAAGCGCCAATTGACTACAATTTTACATGGCTCATATGCCTTTATGGTTCGTGGGCACGGTGACAAGGCCGGGGAGGGGGGGGTGATGAAAGACCAGGCCTGAAATAAAGGCTGCGATTTACCGGCCATGTCCCACTGGAATCGGAACGGGGCACGGTTGGTAGATCCCGCGAGAGGCCTCTTCCGGAATTTCTGGTTGATACGCTCCGCGAGATCTAATGGCATCTTGCAAGATGTCTCGATTTGGATCCCACCCACTTAACTGTGTCTATGCCAGATCTACCAGCTTTCTGAAGGGACCCCAGCGGGCACCGTTTAAACGGAGACCAGGTGGAACTGCAATTGGAGGAGGGGGGTCTCCCATGTGATTGGAGCGCCTGGGTGTTTGGCCTCTGGGCAGGGTAGCTCTCTAGCACTGTGGCACTGCCAGCATGGCACCTTGGCAGCGGCAACTGGGCACCCTAGCAATGCCACCCAGTACCAGGCTGGCAGTGCCAAAATGCTCAAGTAGCATTTTTCCCATGACAGGTATCAAGCCCGGGAATGCCCTGGCAGTATGGGATGCAGGGGGAGCTTGAGGATGCCCCAACAGCTGAGTTGGGGCATTGGGGGAGGGATCCACGGGTCGTGCGGGGCTGGGGGGGGGGGGGGGGGGTGCGGTCCAGAGTAATCTCTTATTGCACTGATGAGAGGAACTCTTCTGTGCAGGAAATGTGACTGAGTGCGGCCTTGGCAGGACATTCCCAGCTAAAACCCCGAAAAATAACAGAGTGCAGTTCGATAGCGGTGCATGGGAATGACCCCGCTAATCCCGCCCATGACGGGACTCTTCTTTTTCATTAGATCGCCCCCAAAATCAACGAATGTGCCCAGGGACTAGGTTTGTGCATGATTGTTCTGCCTGGATACTTTTTGCACAGTTTTTCCATCACAGATCAGCAGCTCCCTGAAACATTGCTGCAGGGGCTGTCCCCCTGTTGGAGCACATTGCAAATGCCAGCCTGCGCACTCCCATTTCTCGGTGTTTACCCTCATCCTGCCCTCCCCGGCAGTGCTACACCTTTCACAGTGAGCATTTCAGGCTGGCTGCAACTTGGCCAGCCAGTGTGAAACCGCGTTCCATGGTCGACCGGAGGAGCGTTTCACGTTCCCTTTCGGGCCTGCTCCGTGCACACGCCCGGCAGGCTAAAAATCCAGTCTTGTGTGACCCGAAGTTGGTAATATGGGGTATAGATGCATCTGCACAGAGCTGTAATCAATCTAGGTTTTTCAACCCTTTGAACATCGTAAGCCCCTTCAAAGTAATTTACACCAGGAAAAATTGAACATGTTTCCACACAATGGATCTTCCTTAAAGAAAGAGCAAGAGCTTGTACTTATACATGACTTTCACAATCTCAGGCTGTCCCACTGTTTTTACACCCAATTAAGTACAGTCACTGTCGTATTGTAAGAAACACAGCAAGCCAATTTGTGCAGAGCAATGTCCCACAAACAGTAATTTGTTAAGTAACCAGATAATCAGTTTCAGCAATGTTGTTCAAAAGATATATCATTTTGGAGGAACTGCGCTTCTTCAAATGCTTTTGTGGAATTTTGCACGTTTACCAGATAGGGCAGACAGAGCCTTGGTTGAATGCCTCATCTGAAAGATGACACCTCCAACAGTGCAGCACTCCTTCAGTTCTACACTGAAGAGTCAACATAGAGGGTTCAAGTCTCTGGAGTAAGGATGAACTCAAAGGCAAGGGTACTGAGCAAAGGCGGACACCATGCCATTTGTACAGTACAACATTATTATTTTTTTAAATCAGGAACTTAACTTAAAAAACTGTTTTCAAGTCTGGCAATGGTGGGGCGAAGGAAACTAGGGACGTAAAGCGAAGGGGAATCCTTTTCATCCACACTTCAGTTATATAAATAGAAGTGCACCAGCAAAATGAACATGCATAGAGGGGAAAAGATATATCTTAGGGACATTTGCTATATTACATTTAATTTACAGAAAGTACAACTACTCGGCCCCAGCAGTGATCGTCCTGATCACTGACCTTAACAGATTTCCAAACATAGAAGAACTGGCCTTGAATCAAGGTGACATCTTTTATCAAAGCTAATGCGGGCCTTCACATGAGGCCAGTGTCTGCATTCTTTGAGATAGTGTCCATCCTTTTAGTTCATGTTCATAGGAGGAAATGAACTTGAGCATCAACAATAAGGTATTTTGACATATCTTATAAAACAGGTTAGGGTGGATTGTTCAGTGTGTAGCAACACTGCAGTTCAAGTGTCACCTTTTCACTGAGTATTACCAACAACAACCTGTATTTGTATAATGCCTTGAGCACAATAGCCATCCTAAAACACACCACAGGAGCATAATCAGAGTTGCAGGGGAAATGAAGAGTAAGGTGATGTAACTTGGGAAGCACAGTAGGCAAACATTTGAAAGAACACAGAGTTTTTTGAGTGACGTAGGATTGGAGGAGGTTACAGAGATAGGTAGGTGGGAGCTAATAGAGTGATTTGAACACGCGGCATTACACTGGATCTACACCACAGAAACAGGACATTTGGTCCTACTGGTTCTTTAAATTCCACTTGAGCCGCCTCTCAACCCTCTTCATCCAATCCGATCAATGTACCCTTCTAATTCTCCCTCTTTCATATGTTTATTACTTCGTCTTGCGGTTTCTGCCTTAAGGCAAGTCCTTGGCGATTACTTGTTGAACCACAGCAAAGTGCCGTAAACGTTTACTATGGGTAGGGAGAGGAGGCAGGCCCGAGTCTACCTCAGTTATAACGGGGATCAAGTGTCGTTGTTGTTAATCTGATCTACATGTTAGTTATCTGGCCAATCGAGCTAACCACCCCCGCATGTTTACCTAACTTCCCATTAAATGTATCAATGCTACCCTTTGAATAAAGCAGCTTTTCCTGAATCTGTTGACGAGATAGAAATGCATTGTGCACTATCTAAATGTCGACCTCAAAAGGTGTGTTTCAGGGCTCATGTCTAAAATAGGCATCAGCTCCTTTGCAATTTCAAATAAGGGCCTAAAGTCCATTTTACAAAAAAAAAAAATTCTCTGAATGTGGCTGTACAGAGTAGACCGCATCCAGGAAAACCAAATTTAATTGCTGTCCACAAATGCCCAGCAGGTGTCTGTAGCTTACCAGCCTGCTATAACTGACTTTTGAGACACAGGTGAGCCTTGGGCCTACTTATTCAGTGCCTGCCTGTCAGTTTCCGGAGCCATATCTTTCCACCTTTCAGATGGATGTAAAAGCCACCTCACTATTATGGAGAATAGAGCTGGTGGAGTTGTTTTGGTAAATAATTAACCCTTAACCAACACTGGCAAAAAGTTTAAATGGTCATTTATCTCACAGATTAAATAATAATTTTAAAAACAACTGATCAATCAAGGTTGCTAATAATAAACAAAATTCTATATGTAAAACATCAAAACGTCTGAAAGAACATGCATTTACATAGTGCCTGACAAATACAGCAATCAATTTGCATACAGCAGGGTCCCACAAGTAGCAGATGAGATGAATGATGAGTTATTCTATTTTTCTGGTGGGTTAATATTAACGAAGACAACTCCCCCTGATATATTTGAAGTAATGTTGTGATACCCTGTGTAGGCAAAGCACAGCCTCAGTTTAATCATAGAATAGATATACCACAGAAGACATTTAGCCCATTGTGTCAGTGCTGGCTTTCTGAAGAAGCAATTTGTCTAATGCCACTCCCCTGCGTTTTCTCTGAAACCCTGTGATGCGACCATCAATCCACATGAGGCGGAGAGTTGAAGTGAACAGTGGCTTTAATCAGCTAGAACTGTGCCTCCCTGCGACTGCTCTGCACTGAGAGCCGCCTGCAGGGCAGCAGCTCTATATACCTCCCCTCAAGGGGGCGGAGCCCACAAGGCACCAACCTGATACAAAGTGGTGTAATACAATACAATGGTCCATAGGTGGATCCCGCAAGGGCAACAACATAGTTTAATGCAATACAGTGGTGAATGGCTGCCATAATACATTCACCACATTCACCCCCTGTTAAAAAAATTGATGTCCAGCCGGAGTGAAGTGGCTCACAGGTTGATTCTGTCCGGCGCCCTGATCGTGCGCTGCGATCGCCTGAGTTCTGGTTTTGCTGCTTGCACGGGTGTTGAAGTTGTCGGTGCGGGCTCAGGTGTTGAACTCGTCGATGCAGGCACAGGTGTGGACTCCGGGAGTGTGTCTTCTGGAGCTTCATCCCTGTAGGTCGGCGATGGGGGAAGGGGGTATAGTAGGAGGGGTGGAGACCATATAGGGGCGGGGGCGCTGTTCGGTGTAGGTTGGGGGGGTAAGTGGTGGTCATAGGGGATCCTGCGGGCGCCAGGTCCCGGAGGGAGACTGTATCTTGACAGCCGTCGTGGTGCGCCACGTGGGCATACTTGGGATTGGCGTGAAGGAGCTTGACCCTCTCGACCAGAGGGTCAGATTTATGGCTCCTCACATGTTTGCGGAGAAGTACGGGTCCCGGTGTCATCAGCCAGGCTGGAAGCGAGACCCCTGAGGTGGATGTCCGTGTCTGGGTGTACAAAGCTCTCCGTGCTCCCGGAGTCAAACAGGCAAGGCGTTGCATGTCCATTGACCCGGACAGTCATCATGGAGTTCCGGAGGTGCTTTGGGCGTGACTGGTCGAGGGTGACCGTGCCAAGTTGCGGGTAGCCGGCGTGGTCAGAGGTGGTGGTGTGGTCCCAAGATGGCGGCCCCCGTCGGTCGCACATGTTGGGCGGTGATGAAGATGACGTCCAAGATGGCGGCCCCCATGAGTTGCACATGGCGGGCCGCGTGGGAGACGGCGGCCAAGATGGCGGCCCCCGTGAGCCACACGTGTTGTGCAGAGTCAGAGATTGCTGCCGCCACGGACAACATGAGGCGGATGACGCATCCGAAGTGGGCGGAGCCGGCAGACACGCAGCCACAGTGTGGGGTCTGCGGGCCTGTGAGTCCGAGAGTCGGACCTGTGATTTGGAGGACTTGGACCTGGCCAGGCAAACTTTGGCAAAGTGTCCTTTCTTGCCGCAGTCGCTACAGTTCGTGTTCCGAGCCGGGCAACGCTGCCTGGGGTGCTGGTGCTGGCCACAGAAATAGCAGCGTAGCCCCCCCCGGGTTGGGCGGGCAGCTGTGCGGCACAGGCCTGGTGTACTCTCTGGTCGGGTGTCCACGAGGGGGTTGCGTGGTTGGAGGGGAAAGCATTGAGGCTCTGAAACGCTACTTCTAGAGAGGTGGCTAGTTTTACCGTTTCTTCTAGGTTGAGGACACACTTCTCGAGCAGGCGCTGTCTGACGTAGTTGGACCGGATTCCAGCCACATAGGTGTCCCGGATAGCGAGTTCCATGTGTTGTGAGGCCATGATGGCCTTGTAGTTGCAGTTTTGCGCAAGTACATTCAAGTCGCGTAGGTACTCCTCCAGCGATTCCCCGGGGCGTTGGCAGTGAGTGGTGAGGATATACCGTGCGTACACTTCGTTCACCGGACTCACGTATTGCCTCTTCAGGATCGAGACCGCATATGCGTATGTGGTCGCTTCCTCAATTTGCACGGAGAGTCGATGGCTCACCCGGGCGTGGAGGAGGCTCAGCTTCTGTTCGTCGGTTACGGAAGGCGAGGAGGAGGCGGCGAGGTAGGCCTCGAAACATTGGAGTCAATGTGAAAAGATCCCTTTGGCTTCAGCTGCCTGTGGGTTGAGTTCCAGTCGGTCAAGTTTGAGGGCTGCTTCCATCGCGATGTTGTAGCTGATTAAATTGATGCGACCATCAATCCACACTTGACGGAGAGTTGAAGTGAACAGTGGCTTTAATCAGCTAGAACTGTGCCTGCCTGCGACTGCTCTGCACTGAGAGCCGCCTACAGGGCAGCAGCTCTTTATACCTCCCCTCAAGGGGGCGGAGCGAGGGGCGGAGCCCACAAGGGCACTAACCTGATACAAAGTGGTGTAATACAATACAATGGTCCATAGGTGGAGCCCGCAAGGGCAACAACATGGTGCAATGCAATACAGTGGTGAATGGCTATCATAATAGATTCACCACACCCTGCAATATTTTTCTTCTGGATAATAATCCCAATTGTCTTTTAAAAGCCTCCATGACACTCTGGGCAACGTATTCCACATCTTAACCAGCTGACATGAGAAAGTTTCTCCTCATGTTGCCATTGCTACTTTTGTAATTATTTTAAATCGGTGTCCTCTGGTTCTCAATCTTTCCACCAATGGGAACAGTTTCTCTCCATCTACTCTGTTCCGCCCCTCATGATTTGAATACCTCTATCACATCTCCTCTCAGCCTTTCTTTCTGCAAGGAGTTTAGTTCCAACTTCTCGAATCTTTCTACATAAATGAAGATCCTCATGCATGGAAGCATTCTCATGGATCTTTATGCACTCTCTGTAATGCCTTCATATCATTCGGAAAGTGTAGTGCCCAGAACTGAATGTAATATTCCAGTGGAGGTTGAACCAGTGTTTTGTACAGGTTTAATCTGACTTCCTTGCTCTTGCACTCAGCTCCCCCATTGATAAAGCTCAGGACACTGTGGCCGGGATTCTCTGACCCGGCGCCGGCTCGGAGAAACCCTGGGAGGTGCGATTCTTGCGCCCCGATGCCGGCTTCCCCATTCTCCTGGGCCGTTTCTCGGGCACCGGTGGGATCTCCGCCACGCCAGTCGGGGGCCGTTGACAGCGGCCCCCCTGCTGATTCTCCGGGCCCCGATGGGCCGAGTGGCCTACCGATCGGTGGGTGGGCTGCTTCCGTGGGCTACTTTATTCCGCGCTGGGCCCCTGTAGGATTCTGCCATATAGCTCCGAATCATGCCGGCCGTTCCGCGCATGCGTGAAAATACGCCTGCCGTTCTGCGCAGGCGTGGACTCGCGCGGGCCGTTCCGCGCCGGCTGAAGCTGCGGGGATGACTCCGGTGGCAACCTAGCCCCCTAGAAAGGTGAGAATTCCTCATTTTCGGGGGCTGTTGACGTCAGAGTCGTCGCCGCCGATTTTCACGCCGGCGTGGGGACATAGCCTCATTATTAGAGAATCCCGCCCTGTATGTTTTATTAACTAGTCTCTTAACCTGTCCTGCAACCTTCAATGATTTGCATACAGAAACCCCCAGGTCCCTCTGCTCCTGCAACCCTTTTAGAATTGTTTCCTTTATTGTATAATACCTGACTGTGTTCTTCCTACCAAAATGGATCATTTGCACTTCTTTTCATTACATTTCATCAATCACATATCCGGGTTGGTGGCACAGTGGTTAGCACAGCTGCCTCAAGGCTCCAGGCTTCAATTCCGGCCTTGGGTGACTGTGTGGAGTTTGCACTTTCTCCCCGTGTCTGTGTGGGTTTCCTCCGGGTGCTCCGGTTTCCTCCCACAATCCAAAGATGCGTAGTTTAGGTGGTTTGGCCATGCTAAATTGCCCCTTAGTGTCCAAAAGGTTAGGCGGGGTTACTGGGTTATGGGGTTAGATTGGATGATTAGACTTCAGTAGGGTGCTCTTTCCAAGGGCTGCTGCAGACGCAACGGGCCGAATGACCTCCTTCTGCACTGTAAATTCTATGTTTCCATGCTTCCACCAACCCGTCTACATTCTTTTGAAGTTCTACACTATCCTCCTCATGGTTCACAGTACTTCCAAGTTTTCTCTCATCCACAAATTTTGAAAGTGTGCCTTAGACTCCAAGGTCTGGGTCATTTATATATCCCAGGATAAGCAGGGGTCCTAACACTAATCACTGAGGGACTCCACTATAAACCTACCTTCAGTCCGAAAAACAACTAATCACTATTACTCTGTTTCTTGTCACTCAGTTAATGGTGTATCCATATTGCTACTTTCCTTTTGTTCCATGAGCTCTAACTTTGCTCTCAAGTCATTGTGCTGCACTTTATCAAATGCCATTTGAAAGCCTAATCACCACCAATCAATAGCATTACCCTCATCTTCTCTTTTATCATGACTTGGGCAGACATTTTTTTTTGATAAAGACAGATGCAAAGTATTCATTTAATGTCTCAGGCATTCCCCTTGCCTCCATGTATCCCTTTTTGGTCCCACATTAGTCCCATTCTTCCTTTACCACTCTTTTACTATTTATAGGCCTATAGGAGACTTTTTGATTGCCTTTTATGTTAGCTGTCAGTCTTTCCCCATACTTTCTCCCATACTCTTATCTTATTTGCTTTTCCAATTCCCCTCTGAATCTTCTATATTCAGCTTGATGCTCAATTATATTATCCCCCTAACATCTGTCATCAGTGTGCTTTTTCTGCTTCACTTTAATCTCAATCTCTTTCACCTTCCAGGAAATTGTGGATTTATTTGCCCTACCTTTACGTCCATAAGAATATACCTCGATGATACTTGCGCTATCTTTTCTTTGAAGGCAGCCTATGTTTCAGTTACCGTCTAATCTTTGATTTCAATTTATCTGGGCCAGATATATTCTTACCCCACTGAAGTTGGCTTTGCCCCAGTTCATTATTATTACTTTGGATTGTTCTTTGTCCTTTTCCATAGTTAATCTTAACTTTATGATACAACGACCACCATCACCTAAATGTTCCCCTACTGACACTTGATCCAGTTGGCCCAATTAATTTCCAGGAACCAAGTCCAACATTCCCTCCTTTCTCATTATGCTGGAAATAAGTTGCTGTAGAAACTTTTCCTGAACATAACCTAGGAACTCTTGCCCCTCTCTGTCTTTTATACTATTACTATCCCAGAGATCAGCACGGTAGTATTGTGGATAGCACAATCGCATCACAGCTCCTGGGTCCCAGGTTCGATTCCGGCTTGGGTCACTGTCTGCGCGGAGTCTGCACATCCTCCCCGTATGTGTGTGGGTTTCCTCCGGGTGCTCCGGTTTCCTCCCACAGTCCAAAGATGTGCAGGTTAGGTGGATTGGCCATGATAAATTGCCCTTAGTGTCCCTTAGTGTTGGGTGGGGTTACTGGGTTATGGGGATAGGATGGAGGTGTTAACCTTGGGTAGGGTGCTCTTTCCAGGAGCCGGTGCAGACTCGATGGGCTGAATGGCCTCCTTCTGCACTGTAAATTCTATGATCTGTAAATTCAATGTAAGGGGGGAGTGGGGCATGCGAACATGGAGTAGGTTGGAACACACATCAACCTCTATGATTTCAGCCCTGACGCTGACAGATTATGGGCTACCAGTCCTACAAGATAAAGAAAAGTGCACCAGTGAGTATGATGCAATGTGCTTGAGTGATGTGCCTGTCACAGTTAAATAGCTAATAGTGAGTGAGGTAAAGTAATGAAAGTTGAATTTAAGTTTGAGTCATGCCTGATAGAGACTATTGAGAGGTGAGTGAAGATAGTGTGGGTGAATTGAGCAGTGTGGGAGGTTGTTAGACTATCTGTAAGAATATGGTAACCACTGCCCTTGGTTATTTGTGTGAGGTCATTGATCTTTTTGCAGCACTGCATTGAGGTCCTAGGAGCTAGCCTTCTGGCATTGACTGTGGTGGCTACCTGCTTCCACTGTCCTCTTTCTGGAGGGGCTCCTGACCCCTTTTGGGTAGAGAACCACTCCCTTCCCAGCCACCTCCTGAAGCAAAGCCCCCTCAGTGCTGCATCAGAGAACCTTGGGCCAACTCCTCACCCAGTTACACCATTTCCACTCCTTTTTCCACAATGACTTCAATCCCCTGGTGCAGTCCGGGTGCACCAGAGTGAAGCCTGTTTGGCTTTAAGTGGTGCTAGCCTCACACAAATCTGGGCCCTCTTTAGCTCTGGGCTGCATGTTACTATCGTTATGAATAACAGCGAGCCCAGAGTTTGCATGCTGCCTTCATGAGTTTGTTAATTGTGTCGGTTAATTGTGTATCGTCATCCCTGCTCTCATTTTCGGGGTAACTGCATTTTTAGCCCAATAAGTCTTCATCTGGGTGTGGGATTCATCCTGCCCGTTGTCCATGTTTATTTATATGTCAATGCACATCAATAAATACACACGTGATAATTCCCATTCATTCGCAAGGTAGCGATAACACAAGGGTTAAGTACATCCACTGGGGATAGGTTTGCTTTCAACATTTTACATTTTGAATACATTTCAGTGGTCATCAGCATGACTGGATCAGATTTCTATCCTAAAAATGTAAAGTTTTATAGTTGGGCATGTGCAGCAAGAAGATGCAATTCACCAAAAGGAGACTTGCCAGTCCCAGAACTGGGTGTGAATGAATTGCCTGATGGGGAATTGTACCAATCTTGCCCTTTGCAAGGGCCAAAACGCCTCTAATAGACAACGGTAATCGACGCACCTTTCCAAACATGATATAAGTTGTGAAGGGCCTATCCTGAAAACTAAATGAAACAAATATTTTAATGTAAATGTGATCAGGTCATTTCTAAAAATATAAATATTCAGAAATATTAAGGAAATGTTAGAGGTCTAAGAGTTAAAGATTTTAAAAAAATGTTTACAAGTTCATTGAAGATTCAATTTCGTCACAGTGAAGACCTTCAGAAGTCAAGAATGCCTGTCGAAGGTATGGGTTGATTACACTCGACATTGTCATGAGATTGTGTGTTTACATTTTTTAGATTTCTGAATTATCAGCACCATTGTTTTTGTGTGCAGATGAAGGGAACAAAAACACACACAAAAATAGCAAGTACAACAGACTCTTGACAGATTGCACAGACAGCAACTCTGAGTTGTCAGCCACTACCTCAACCAGCAGTAAATGGGTAGAGAATGCATAGCTTAAGGGCTGGGATGAAGATGGAATATTTGATTCAATTTGGTTTTGATTGTCAGCCTTGGCTCAGTGTAATACTCCCAGCTCTGTGTGATTTCAAGTCCTATCTCGGAGACCACAGCCCATTGTCGAGCAGTACACTTCAGTACAGCACTCACTGAGGGAGTGCCACACTGTTGGAAGCCACATCTGCCATATCAGATGATGTAAAAGATCCCACAGTATTATTCAAAGAAAGGAAGGGGAGGTCTCCTGGCAAATCCTTATACCTCAGCCAACATTAATGATCAAATAACCTGGCCATTATCACATTGCAACTTGTGCACAAGTTGGCTGCTGTGTTTTCCTACATCATTCAAAAGTACTTCTTCAATTAGTTGTAAAATCCCTAATTTCCTTTAAGAATGTGGTGGTGAGCCCACCTTGATTGACA
The DNA here is from genome assembly GCF_902713615.1 of Scyliorhinus canicula. Taxonomy (NCBI): domain Eukaryota; kingdom Metazoa; phylum Chordata; class Chondrichthyes; order Carcharhiniformes; family Scyliorhinidae; genus Scyliorhinus; species Scyliorhinus canicula. The sequence continues at coordinate 152,508,689 of NC_052155.1, forward strand.
GGCAGAGCTCTTTCAGACGAGAAGCCTATTCACAGGGCCGAAGGATACGAGAACAGCAAAGTGTATTGGAGGGACAAAGTGGGGGCCTGGATTACAAACATTACAAAATAGAAACAGGGATAGGCAATTTGGTCCCTCAAGCCTGCTCTGCCATTGAATAAGATCATGGCTGATCTACTTGCATTCGAATTCCATATTCTCATGTATTCTCAATAATCTTTGATTCCCTTGCCCATAATGAATCTACCTAACTCCACCTTAAACATATTCAATGACCCTGCCTCCACTGCCTTCTGAGGCAGAGTTCCAAAGTCTCACAATCATCTGAGAAAAATAACTCTTCACAAACCATCCTAATAGAGCGACCTCTCATTTAAAAACTATGCTCCCTAGTTCTGGATTGACCCACAAGAGGAAACATCCCGTCCACAACCAACTTGTCAAGACCATTCTGAATCGTATATACTTCAATGAAGTCACCCCTCACTCTTCTAAGCTCCAGTGGAAACAAGGCCAATTTGTTCGCCCTTTCCTCATCAGACAACCTGTTCATTCCAGCGATCAATTTAATAAGCCTTCTCTGAACCCCCTTCAATGCATTTACATCCCTTCTTAAATAAGGAGACCAAAACTGCACACAGTATTCAAGATATCTCAGCAATGTCCTGTCTAAGTGAAACACAACGGGCGAGATTGTCCGTCCCGCGTACCCGTTTTCTGGTGCGGTGCATCCCCGCTGGTAGCGGGACTCTCCGTCTCGGCAGCTGGCCAATGGAGTTTCCCATTATGGCCATCCTCATGCCGTCATGAAATCCGTGGACATGAATGTGCTGCCGGCGAAGTGGATGATCCCGCTGATGGAGAATTCAGCCCAACATCCTTACTTTTATATTCCATTCTTCTTGTAATAAAGGATAGCATTCCGTTAAACTACTTGATTACATGCTGTACCTGCATACTAACATTTTGTGACTCATGCACAAGAACACCTAGATTCCTGAGCATCTAAGAATTCTGCAGTCGTTTGAGTATTATTCTGCTTCCTTATTTTTCCTGCCAAAGTGAACAACTTCACATTTTCCCACATTTTACTCCAATTATCAGATTTTTGCCCATTCACTCAGTCCAACTATATCCATCTGTAACCTCCTTATGTCCTCTTCACAACATACTTCCCTACCTATCTTTGTGTCATTTGCAAATGTAGCTATCATGCCGTGTGGGAGTGAGTCTGGGATTGCAGAAGGGATTTTCAATGCTGGCTAAATTATCCAGATTGTCGATGGATTGTCCCTTGGTAGTCTGGGGTGTGTCCTGATCAAACCAGTAGAATCTATGGTGCTCTATGAGGTCACAACTGCAGAGGTGAGTGCTAGAGTGGTGGGGAAGAAGCAGACGGATTGCAGGTTTTGGGGGTGTACTGGGTAGCTTGTTTAACTCCTGCTCTTTCAGGCCCATGAGAAGTGCTGCAAAGGCACATAACATTGTAGAGTCAACCCTCCCCGCCTCTTTAGGCTACCAAGTCCCAAAGCCTAGGAAACTGTGATAAAAAATAGAATGACTGCTAAAATGAAGGCACTAGTCTCATTGTAATAGTGGTTAAGGATGTATTAATGACAGTTGATAATGCGACTTTAGCTGGTAAAAAGCTTATTGTAGTAAAACTGCATAGGCAATTTGCTCATCCGTCTCCTCGGAGGCTGAAAAATTTATTAAAGGATGCAGGGGTAAGGGATGATGACTATTCTAAGCTGATAGAACAGGTTAGTGATCGCTGTGAAGTTTGCAGGAAGTACAGAAGGACACCAGCACGACCGATAGTAACCCTGCCTTTGGCCAGGGATTTTAATGACATTGTGGCCATGGACCTTAAGATCTGGGATAAAGCAAATAATATATTATTTTGCATTTTGTAGATTTAGCTACCAGATTTAGTCAATCAACGATTGTACGAAGTAAAGAAAAGAGTAATTTGGACAAATTTGTGGAAAAATGGATCGGGCCAGAAATGGGTCCACCAGCAAAATTCTTTACGGACAATGGGGGAGAATTTGCTAATGATGAGTTTAGGGATATTGGTGAAAACATGAATATCAGAGTTATGAACACGGCTGCCGAAAGCCCATTTAGTAATGGTGTCTGCGAAATAAATCATGCTGTTATCGATCACATGCTTCAGAAAATTTTGGGAGATCGACCAAACTGCACGCTAAATTCAGCTTTAGCATGGGCGGTACATGCAAAGAATTCATTGTAGATGGTTGGGGGCTATAGTCCTTATCAATTAGTGTTTCGTAGAAATCCTAAAATTCCCTCCATTTTGGATGACCAGCCTCCAGCTTGGGAAGGGACTACAATTAGCTCAGGTTTTGCTGAACATTTAAATGCATTACATAGCAGTAGAAAAGCTTTTTTGGAAGCAGAAGTCTCTGAAAGAATTTGCAGAGCTTTGAGACATAATGTACGGCCATCAGATGCCGTTTTTCAACAAGGAAAAATGGTATACTATAAGAGAGACAATTCTAATGAATGGAAAGGCCCAGGGAAGATCATAGGCATAGATGGCAAAACATTTATTTTGCAACATGGTAATAAAACTGTTAGGGTCCATTCATCAAGGATAATGGGTACCGATTACAAATGTTCAAATTTAGACAGAGCAGACAGACAAGACGAGGAACCAGTCATCTGGTATGCATGTGTTACAGAACTATGAGGACCAGTTAACTGATATAGACAGGGTTTCTGTAGAGGAACACGACACTTCTGATAAATTAGATCAGGCCATTTTTCCGAAAGGGCAACTGCCAAAGGTTGGCACAAAAGTGACATACTTGCCTGAAGGGTCTAGTCAATGGAAGGATGCAACTGTTATTAGTAGAGCAGGGAAGGCCACTGGAAAGTATAAACATTGGTTGAATGTACAGCATTCAGGGGAGGAAGTTAAGACAATGGCTTGGGAAAACGAAGTTTCAAAACTGGAGGGCACAGAACGCAGTGCCAGTTCAGATAGTACATCGGATAGTGAACAAGTTCGCAGGAAAATGTCGAGAACTATTGGAAGGACATCCCGCTATAGAAGAGAAAGATCAAGCAGTAGCAGTACAGAACGAGATACCAGGCAGGAAAGGGGACGTAGTTTATCAAGATCTCGAACAGGAGTACGACTACAAATACTAATAGAAGTAGAAGCCCACAGGCACGTGATATTTTGGTGGCTTCAAATAAATAGATGAAAAAGATATCAAAGATGCTAAACAGCAAGAATTGCATAGTTGGAGTGAATTTGGGGTATACCCGGAAGTACCGGATAGGGGACAAAAAGCTCTATCCCACAAATGGATTTGTACAAAAAGGTTCTTCCAGATGGAACTTATAAGGCAAAGGCCAGGCTTGTGGCAAGGGGATTTGAAGAAAACTTAGACGATCAGGACTTAAGGGTAGATTCACCTACAGCAGGGAAGGTTATTTTAAAGATCGTCTTGGCTCTATTAGCCACAAAGGCATGGGAATGCAAATCTATAGATATAAAAGCTGCCTTTTTGCAGGGCATCAGCTCCAGAGAGACATTTTTCTCCGTCCTCCTAAAGAAGCAGCTAACACAGAGAAGGGGTATTGTGGAAGTTGAACAAATGTGTATATGGATTAAATGATGCATCTAGAGTGTGGTACTTTTCGGTGAGGTCAGTCTTGTTAAAGTTAGGCTGTTGCCAGTTGAAAGCAGATCCTGCAATGTTTTACTGGCACTATAAAGGAAAATCTTGCTGGCATCTTCATGATGCATGTCGATGATTTTTGTGGGGTGGGACTAGTGATTTTGAAGCTATTGTAATCTCTCTGGTTTGAGGAAAGAATTCAGGGTTGGAAGTCAGGCTTCCGGTGCATTAAATATATTGGTTTGGAAATCGGACAGACTCAGTTAGGGGCAACTTTACGTCAGCAATCTTACTTGGAAAGCATCAGTCCAATAGCAATTAGTCGTGGCCGGGTTTCACAAAAAGACGCAAGATAGAAAAAGAGCAACTGCGAAGTTTAATTGGGCAACTGAACTGGTTAGGAAGACTAGCTAGACCGGACGTGAGTTTTGATGTTTTAGAGTTGAGTACAATGATGAATGATCCTAAAGTGGAAGACATAATAAGAGCAAATAAAGTGTTGTCCAAACTAAAAATGCAGGAGTGTGTTTTGAAGTTCCCTGTTTTAGGTGATCATAGGCATTTGAAACTCATAGTTTATAGTGATGCGTCCTATGCAAATTTATGTGATGGAGTTTCAAGCGCAGGAGGTTTTATAATTTTTCTTTTGGGGAACAATGGTAAATGTTGCCCTCTTGTGTGGGAAACAAAGAAAATAAGGAGAGTGGTCAAAAGCACTTTGGCTGCTGAGACATTAAGCTTAGTGGAAGCAGTGGATATGGCCTTTTATATAAGTCAGATATTGACAGAAAGTTTGAGATTAGAGGATTTAAGTAATATACCTATTGACTGTCACATTGACAATAAATCTCTGTGGGAAAATGTGCACTCTACAAAAAGTGTCAATGAAAAGAGGTTACGGATAGACATCGCAAGTTTAAAGCAGATGTTGGACAGAGGGGAAATAACAAAAATTAATGGGTTGACAGTAGCTATCAACTGTCAGACTGTTTCACGAAAAGAGGGGCCAGTTCACAGAAACTTTTAGATATCGTGAATGAAGGGCGCCTGTTTCTGTGAATGTTTTTTTTCTTCTATTTAAAAAAAAAGGGGGGGGGGGGGAATCAGGTGTGTGTTTTAGTTTCTTGAAATGTTTAGTTTCTTGAAATTTTGTTTTTACCTAATTGTTTTTTTTCTCCAAGGAAGGGGAGACTGTTAAGTAATGGGTTAAGAGACATTGCAATTAGTTGTCTCATTTATGTTAAGTGTTCAATGATTGTCTCATTTATGTTAAGTGTTCATGATTGACACTGATCTGTAAAGGGGCTTCAAGTGGACTCTGAAGCTGGTGATGATCTGTAGAGTTCTGTGCAGAGTGAGTTTGAACCATTAAAGGTGTGTTGTTGGAAAAGGAGCTGAACTCTTGCCTCTTCATGCCACAGCATCTAGTACATTTAACAGTGGGAGTCAGTTAGTCTGGTCAGGCCACCTCAGGTCTCCAGTCAAGTCAGCATAGTGTCAACCCACAGTTGAACATGTAAAATAGATGTTAAATAAATCGTGTTGCATCCCATCAAGTGTTGGAAGTCTGTCTCTCGCTACACTGCATCAAACACAGTCCACATAGACCCAGCCTACCCAGCACATCATGGTACCAGGTCTGGATGCTGAGAATTGACGGACTCACCTTGAGGTAATCAGCGTTGACCAGCAATCAGCCATCCGGTAACATGGACAACGTTCGCAGCAGCTCAGCATCGTCGGCAACCTCGGTGCAAACTGGAAGATTTTCTAACAGAAGTTCCAACTCTATCTCGAAGCCACCCACCTCGAGGCCGCATCGGATACCAGGAAGATGGCACTATTCCTCTCCACAGCCGGGGGCCACGCTATCCACATATACAACTCCCTTACATTCGTTGAAGGCGAAGACAAGACAAAATTTAAAACAGTCCTGCTGAAGTTCGACAGCCACTGCGACATTGAGGTGAATGAGAGCTTTGAACAGTACGTTTTCCAGCAGAGGCTTCAGGGTAAGGATGAACCTTTTCACTCCTTTTGACCCATCTCCGCATCCTCGCGCAGTCCATGTAACTATGACTCGAAACATGATTCCATGATCCGGAATCAGATCGTTTTCGGGGTCCACTCCGATTCCCTTCGCCAGCAGCTCCTGAAAGTCAAGCAGCTCACCCTCACCATCGCCTTCGAGATGTGCGTTGTCCAGGAACATGCTAACAATCGGTACTCCCACATCAGGGCGGCAGAGAACGCAAAGCTAGCCTCCCAAGAGGCGGAACGGGTGCAGGCTATCGCACAAATGCAGGGCCAGAGTCTTGATGAGAGTGGCCATTTCGCGCGCTTTTCCCGGGCTCCAGCGCATGCGTGCCACGACCGAGGGGACGGCGAGACCGATGACCAACCTGCGCAGGTGCGTACGTCATTCGACTGCACTGCACATGCCGTTGGTGCACGGAACGTGCTAACGTTGGCGTCATGACGTGTCCGATTTGTTCGTATTCTGGGTGGGCATCATTACTAAGCATGCGCTGCCTTTCTCAAAGATGGTGAAACACCTCCCAATCCTGAGCGGTCATCCAGACGACGAGTGGTGTGCTATCCTTACAGTTAACAAGGCTTGCATCCGTTTCAAGCTGGACACCAGCGCTTCAGCAAACCTCATTTGAAATCCGATCTCGACACCATCCGCCTCTGACCAAGCATTCTTCCACCGCCTTCCAGCTCCTTGACTACAATGGCAATGCCATTGCCGCCAGTGGCTCATGCCAACTTGGAGTATCCATAGGTCACTTAAAGCGATGCTGCGATTTGACATTGGAGGACCTGACAGAGCTTCCCTGCTCGTGCTCGGGCCTGCAAACTCCGAACCTGTTCAAAGAGTCCACACCATGTCATCCTCACAGGCGACGGCCTCACCTGATGAAACTTCCAAGCTCAAATTGATGACATCATAGCGCAATACCATAGCGTGTTCGAAGGTATGGGCACATTGCCATACAGATACAAAATCGCTGCTGAAACCAAAACGCCAACCATGTGGTTCACGCACCGCGTCGGGTACCGGCACCCCTCAAGGACCGCCTCAAGCAGCAGTTGCAAGACCTCCAGGACTAGGGCGTCATATCAAAGGTCACGGAACCCACGGACTGGGTTAGCCCCGTGGTTTGCGTCAAGAATCCGTCAGGGGAGCTTCGAATCTGTATCGAACCCAAAGATTTAAACCGCAACATCATGAGGGAACATTACCCAATACCAAAACGAAAAGAGTTAACCAGCGAGATGGCTCATGCCAAATTCTTATGAAGCTGGACGCCTCCAAGGGGTTCTGGCAAATACAGCTGGATGCGTCTAGTCGCAAGCTGTGCACATTCAATATCCCGTTTGGTCGCTAACTGCTACAACCGAATGCCCTTTGGCATCATCTCTGCCTCAGAGGTATTTCACCGCATCATGGACAGATGATGGAGGGCATCGAGGGGGTGCGAGTGTATGTCGACTAAGTCATAATCTGGTCCACAACTCCTCAAGAACACATCGATCGCCTCAAACGGGTATTCCACAGGATCTACGAGCATAGCCTCCGACTCAACAGAGCCAAATGCTCATTCAGTCAATCAGAAATCAAAATCCTTGGTGACCACATCGCAGCAAGGCGTGCAGCCGGATGCTGACAAGGTTTTTCGGTGATCAACGCCATGAAGACGCCAGAGGACAAGAAGGCGGTCCTCCACTTTCTAGGGATGGTCAACTACCTTGGGAAGTTCATCCCCCAACATGACGTCCCATACCACAGCCCTCCACCATCTCGTCAGAAAGTCGACGAATTTCCAGTGGGCTCCCCGCTCATGAGAAGAATGGCGTGAGCTGAGGGCAAAATCTCACCAAGGCTCTGGTGCTGCCGTTTTTTTCGACTCCGCCAAGGAGACACAAATATCCACCTGAGGCGAGACAGGACAGTATTGGGGCGGTACTCCTCCAACGGGATGACTCCTCCTCCTGGGCTCCAGTTGCATATGCCTCGAGAGCCATGATGCCCACTGAGCAACGGTACACTCAGATTAAGAAGGAATGCCTGGGCCTCCTAACGGGAATCGACAAATTCCACGACTATGTATGGCCTCCCTAAATTCACGGTTTTGACGGACCACAAGCCATTGGTTCACATCATCCAAAAAGACCTCAATGACATGACGCCACGGTTACAATGCATCCTTCTCACTAGCTACGCCGCTACGATTTTGACCTGGTTTACACCCCCGGGCAAAGAGCTCATTGTTGCAGATGTACTTTCCATGTCTATCACCACACTGTAGGAGCAGACTGACATAATATTCCAAATAGACGCGCAGGTGTAATTCTGTGCCTCCAACTTTCCGGCCTCTGATGAGAGGGTCATTTCAAATTTGTGAGGAAACGGCCGGGATCCTCTGCTACAGCGTGTGATGCAGCACCTCATGAATGGCTGGCAGAAGGGCCAGTGTCCCCAGTTTTACAATGTCAAGGACGATCTGACGGTGGTAGACGGCATCCTCATGAAGCTTGACAGAATTGTGATCCCGCAGAGCATGCGAGTTATGGTGCTCGGCCAAATCCACGATGGTCATCTGGGGGTCGAGAAATGTTGACGTAGAGCTCGGGAGGCAGTCTACTGGCCGGGCATCAGCCAGGACGTTGCCAACACGGCCTCAATTGCCCTACCTGTCAAAAATTTCAGCTAATTCAACCTAAAGAAACTCTGCAACAACATGAGATGGTGACCTCCCCATAGTCCAAAGTTGGTGTTGACCTGTTCCATGTCAAGGGGCATGACTATGTCCTCCTGGTCAACTATTTTTCCAATTACCCCAAAGTGGTCAGACTGTCTGACCTCACGTCGGCGGCGGTGATCAAGGCATGCAAGGAAACCTTTGTCAGACATGGGATACCACTCACGGTGGTGAGTGACAACGGCCCCTGTTTTTTCAGCCAGGGTGGTCTGATTTTGCCCGGCTATACAGCTTTCGGCACGTCACATCCAGCCCTCACTCCCCACAGTCAATGGAAGGCCGAAAAAAGGGGTCCACATTGTCAAAAGATTATTATGTAAGGATGCAGAATCAGGCTCCGATTTCAACCTGGTGCTGTTGGCATACAGAGCGACCCCGCTGTCCGCTGGGTTGTCTCCAGCGCAGTTTCTCATGAACTGCACACTGCGAACGACAGTTCCAGCCATCCACATTCCAGACCTTGACAACTTCCCGGTCATACAGAAGATGTACATAAATTAGCATATTCTGTATATAGTCACGTACGTACACACATCGTCATGCACACGCACCTCAATATTTATTACCTGAACACAAACTTCACAAAACAAATGGGGGGAGATGTCATAATATACATCCATCTATATGATGGAGTGCAGACAGGCAGTGATTGACACACAGGATGACCAGTGAGCACACAGAACACAGCAGCCAATCACCAGACAGGACGCAACCACTGTAAAGCCAGAGGGCACCAGTTTTCCCGCGCTCTCGGGATCCAGCCTCTGAGACAGTCAGAGCTTGGGAGCATTACCCAGTCAAAACACCATGTGATAGTCAGTTTAGTCTGGTCAGGCTAGCCTCAGGTCTCCAATCAAGTCAGCATAGTGTCAACCCACAGTTGAACATGTAAAATAGATGTTAAATAAAATTGTGTTGCATCTCATCAAGTGCTGGAAGTCTCTCTCTACACTGCATCAAACGCAGTCCACATAGACCCAGCCTACCCAACCATCAGCGCGGACCCGCGCCAGCAGTGGCGCACATGCGCAGACCTGCGCCTGCCGTGCTGGCACCCGTATCGGCAGCTGGAGCTGCGTGATGCGCTCCAGTGCCATTGCTGGCCCCCTGTGCGGCGCAAGATAACTGCTCCTAGCAGCCAGATGACGCCGTCGTAAACGCTCCGGCGTTTACGACGGCGTCAACACTTAATCCCATTATCGGAGAATCCCGCCCCAGATCTGACTGCTGAAAGTCATCTATCCACTGAAAGATTTTCTTTCATATGGTACATCAAGTGGATTGCCTTTTGGACAGGGAGATCACTGATTGCTCAATCACCTTGTTGATGTTGTTGTTTGAACTCGAACAGGATCACGTGAAAACCCTTTCTTTCATTACAGCAATTTGAAAAATAAATTGAAATTGTTACAACACTTGTTCAGGGCCAGTGCTTGGAACCTGGAGCACAGAAACGGTGATTGATAAGTAATTAAGCTGCTTTGATTTCATTCTTATTAACAATCTGTCTTTTTTGCTGACGATCTGACTTGTTCTGACTGGCTGGGGGCCATTTAGAGTCTATTTCCCAACCAGAACACAAACAGCAAGTTCTGGTTTACAGTGGCAATATTGGCATTAATCATTCATTTGCATTAAATCAGAGGCATGTCAAACACTGAGCAACAATGACTGGCCTTGTATCAGGGAACACCATGCTGGTTGAACAGCTTGGATCACAGTGGGACATTCTGCATTTGGAACTACTTCTGCACCCGTGTAAAAACCAGGCAGACCCCTCCAAATCTAAAGCAATCCATCTTATTATGGAAGATGTAGGAAATGCTGAGTCCCTGCTAGTGGCTGTCTATTTTGTCATGTTCATGTTGGATCTCATTGCATTCTGGTCTCCAGATCACTTGAACTGTGTGTGGTGGTGTGATCTGCACTGTTCACTGACACAAAGGTTGTTTGCAATGAGCACCCCAAGTGAGAGTTCTTGATGTAATCACATCAATCCAAACCAAATTCACTCTCTAAAAATGAGATGCAGCTCTTGATGTTGCAATTCAAACAGTTAGGTGTCAATGAACCTGTGCCTGTGCCATGAGTCAGAATGAGGAGACACCTCCATCAAATAGAGGAGATAAGATATGTATAAAGATATGTAGCGGGATTCTCTGTCAGCAGGATCCTCCGCTTTACTGGCAACACACGCACGCCCACGGATTTCCTGACGGAGTGGGGGCGGCCACAATGGGAAACCCCATTGGCCTGCTGCCAAGACGGAGGATCCCGCTGCTGGCAGGGGCGTGCCGTACCAGAAAATGGGTCTAGTGGGACGGAGAATCCCGCCCATGTTCTCTTCAGATAAACGTGAGTCCAGAAACTAATTAGTTTAGAACAAAGAACAAAGAAAAGTACAGCACAGGAACAGGCTCTTTGGCCCTCCAAGCCTGTGCCGACCATGCTGCTCGTCTAAACTAAAATCTTCTACATTTCCTGGGTCCGTATCCCTCTATTCCCATCCTATTCATGTATTTGTCAAGATGCCCCTTAAATGTCACTATCGTCCCTGCTTCCAGGCACCCACTACCCTCTGTGTAAAAAACTTGCCTCGTACATCTCCTCTAAACCTTTCCCCTCGCATCTTAAAGCTATGCCCCCTAGTAATTGACTCCTCTACCCTGGGAAAAAGCCTCTGACTATCCATTTTGTTTATGCTCCTCATAATTTTGTAGACCTCTATCAGGTCGCCCCTCAACCTCCATCGTTCCAGTGAGAACAAACCGAGTTTATTCAACCGCTCCTCATAGCTAATGCCCTCCATACCAAGCAACATCCTGGTAAATCTCTTCTGCACCCTCTCTAAAGCCTCCACATCCTTCTGGTAGTGTGGCGACCAGAATTGAACACTATACTCCAAGTGTAGCCTAACTAAGGTTCTACACAGCTGCAACATGACTTGGCAATTCTTATACTCAATGCTCCATTCAATGAAGGCAAGTATGCCGTATGCCTTCTTGACTACCTTCTCCACCTGTGTTGCCCCTTTCAGTGACCTGTGGACCTGTACACCTAGATCTCTTTGACTGTCAAAACTCTTGAGGGTTCTAACATTCACTGTATATTCCCTACCTGCATTAGACCTTCCAAAATGCATTACCTCACATTTGTCCGGATTAATCTCCATATGCCATCTCTCCGCCCAAGTTTCCAAACAATCTAAATCCTGCTGTATCCTCTGACAGTCCTCATCACTATCCGCAATTCCACCAACCTTTGTGTCATCTGCAAACTTACTAATCAAACCAGTTACATTTTCCTCCAAATCATTTATATATACTACGAACAGCAAAGGTCCCAGCACTGATCCATGAGGAACACCACTAGTCACAGCCCTCCAATCAGAAAATCACCCTTCCATTGCTACTCTCTGCCTTCTATGACCTAGCCAGTTCTGTATCCATCTTGCCAGCTCACCCCTGATCCCATGTGACTTCATCTTTTGTACCAGTCTGCCATGAGGGAACTTGTCAAAGGCCTTACTGAAGTCCGTATAGACAACATCCACTGCCCTACCTGCATCAATCATCTTTGTGACCTCTTCAAAAACTCTATCAAGTTAGCGAGACACGACCTCCCCTTCACAAAACCATGCTGCCTCTCGCTAATACATCCATTTGCTTCCAAATGGGAGTAGATCCTGTCTCGAAGAAGTCTCTCCGGTAATTTCCCTACCACCGATGTAAGGCTCACCGACCTGTAGTTCCCTGGGTTATCCTTGCTACCCTTCTTAAACAAAGGAACAACATTCTCCAGTCCTCCGGGACATCACCTGAAGACAGTGAGGATCCAAAGATTTCGGTCACGACCTCAGCAATTTCCTCTCCAGCTTACTTCAGTATCCTGGGGTAGATCCCATCAGCCCTGGGGACTTATCTACCGTAATATTTTTCAAGACGCCCAACACCTCGTCTTTTTGGATCTTAATGTGACCCAGGCTATCGACACACCCTTCTCCAGACTCGACATCCACCAATTCCTTCTCTTTGGTGAATACTGATGCAAAGGTCAATTTTAGTTAAAAGAAGCACTCATTTGGAGCACTGCTTCTGTTTCTTCCAAATTTAACGAACCCGTTCTTTTGGCTGACCTTCAATAAGCCTCAGCTAATCCAGAACTCTGCTGCAGAAAGTGCCACTCAGCAAGCAGCTCGTGCTCATAGGAACATAAGTAATAAGAGGAGTAGGCTACTCTGCCCCTTGCTCCTGCTCTGCCATTCAATAAGATCATGGCTGATCTGATTGTGGCCTTAACTCCATTTTCCTACTGACCCTCCATAAGTCTTGATTCCCCGTAGGTGAAAACAAACACTGCCAGAGATACATTCAATATCCCAGTCTCTACTGCTTTCTGGGATAGAAAATTTCAAACAAATACCTTTTCAAGATCCGCTGAGACAGGAGACTCCCTTATTTTGAAATGTGCCTCCTAGTTATAGCTTCCCCATTGCAACAGTCACTCAGCATCTACCCTGTCAAGCTCTGTCAGGATCTTTTATATTTCAATAAGATCTTATGCAGACATTTCCGATGGGAAACTTCCCCGCCACCGGAAACGCTGGAAGGAATGATCAAGAATGCTCTGTGGATGTCTAATGCTCCAAGGAGTGTTAGTTGGCTGGAGGCCAGTTTTCTACCCTCTCTATGGTGTTGGTACTGTCATAATGTACATCCATGTATATAATGGAGTGCAGACAGGCAATGATTGACACACAGGATGACCAGTAAGCACACAGAACAGAGCAGCCAATCACAGACAGGGCACTACCACTATAAAGCCAGAGGGCACTAGGTTTCCCGCTCTCTCTGGATCCAGCCACTGAGACAGTCAGAGTTCGTGAGCTAGCCAGTGCATACACCATGCGGTAGCTAGTAAGTCTGGTCAGGCTAGTACTAGGTCTCCAGTCAAGTCAGTATATTGTCAACCCACAGTTGAACATGTATATTAGTTAAGACGTTAAATAAAATCGTGTTGCATCTTATCTAGTGTTAGACGTCTGTCTCTCGCTAGACTGCATCAAGTACAGTCCACATCGACCCCCTGCCCAACACATCATGGTACCAGTGAGCGATACTGCAATTCGACGGACCTACCTTGAGTGAATCAGCATTGACCAGCAAACAGCCATCCGGTGACATGGAAAACATCCACCCTCCTCCGCAGCACCGCATCGCCGGCAACCTTGGTGGAAATTGGAAAATCTTCAGACAAAAGTTCCTCCTATACATCGAAGCCACTGACCATGAGGCCGCATCAGATGCCAGGAAGATCGCACTTTTCCTCTCCACAGCCGGGGACCACGCCATCCACATCTACAACTCCCTTACATTCGCTGAAGGCGAAGACAAGACAAAATTTAAAACAGTCCTGCAGAAGTTCGACAGCCACTGCGACATTGAGGTGAATGAGAGCTTTGAACGGTACATTTTCCAGCAGAGGCTTCAGGGTAAGGATGAAGCTTTTCAGTCCTTTTTGACCCAGCTCCGCATCCTCGCGCAATCATGTAACTATGACTCGAAACAGGATTCGATGATCCGGGATCAGATCGTTTTCGGGGTCCACTCCGATTCCCTTTGCCAGCAGCTCCTGAAAGTCAAGCAGCTCACCCTCACCATTGCCATCGAGATGTGCGTTGTCCAGCAACATGCTAACAATCGGTACTCCCACATCAGGGCGGCAGAGAATGCAAAGCTAGCCTCCCACGAGGCAGAACGGTGCTGGCTATCGCACAAATGCAGGGCCTAAGCATCGACAAGAGTGGCCATTTTGCGCGCTTTTCCCGGGCCCCTGCGCATGCACGCCACGACAGAGGGGACAGCGAGACCGACGACCAGACTGCGCAGGTGCGTACGTCGTTCGACCGCACTGCACATGCGCGATGGCGCACGGAACGCGGTGACGTTGGCGTCATGACGTGTCCGAATTATGGCTCCGCCCATTTAAAGCGGCAATGTCCGGCAAAAGCACGACGGTGTCTACAGTCTGCGAAGCTTGGCCACTACGCAGCCCTTTGCAGATCTGCTCCACTGCCCAGCAGGCAGCGATCCCACCCACGGCGCATAAGTGTCCGTTCAATACAGCAAGGCATGCCAGATTCCGATCCCAACAGCCCAACAGATCCTGATGCTGAGTGCCTCAAATCCCCATTCCGGGTGGGCATCATTACGAAGCATGCACTGCCTTTCTCCAAGATTGTGAAGTACCTCTCGATCCTCAGCTTGGGTCCCGACGACGAGTGGTGGGCTGTCCACACAGTTAACAAGGCTCACATCCGGTTCAAACTGGACACCGGCGCATTGGCGAACCTCATCTCGAAATCCGATCTCGACACCATCCGTGACAGACCAAGTATTCTTCCACCGACCTGCCAGCTCCTTGACTACAATGGCAATGCCATAGCTGCCAGTGACTCGTGCCAACTCGGAGTGTCCAATAAGTTGATTAAAGCGATGCTGCAGTTTGATATCGTAGGACCTGACACAGCATCCTTGCTCGGTGCTCGGGCCTGCAAGCTCCTGAACCTGGTTCAGCGAGTCCACACCATGTCATCGTCACAGGCAACGGCCTCACCTGATGAAAACTTCCAGGCTGATCTTGGTGACATCATCACGCAGTACCACAGCATGTTCGACGGAATGGGCGCGCTCACATACCGATACAAAATCCTGCTCAAACCGAACGCCACCCCTGTAATTCATGCACCACGTCGGATGCCAGCACCCCTCAAGTATCACCTCAAGCAACAATTACAGGACCTCCAGGACCAGGGCATCATATCAAAGGTGACAGAACCCACAGACTGTGTCAGCTCCATGGTCTGCGTCAAAAAGTCGTCAGGGGAGCTTTGGATCTGCATCGACTCCAAGGATCTAAACCGCAACATTATGCGGGAGCATTACCCGATACCAAAACGTGAAGAGTTGGCCAGTGAGATGGCTCATGCCAAATTCTTTACGAAGCTGGACGCCTCCAAGGGATTCTGGCAAATACAGCTGGACGCAGTCCCTCCCCTGACGGCTTTTTGATGCAAACCATGGAGCTGACCCAGTCTGTGGGTTCTGTGACCTTTGATATGATGCATTGTGACCTTTGATATGATGCCCTATAACAAAACCTTCTGAAGCTACGCCGCTATGACTTTGAACTTGTCTACATGCCAGGCAAAGAGCTCATTGTTGCAGATGCCCTTTCCAGGTCCATTACCACACCGTGTGAACAAACTGACTTTATCTGCCACGTTGACGCACAGGTGCAATTGTGTGCCACCAACCTTCCGGCCTCTGATGAGAGTGTGATCCAAATTCGTGAGGAGATGGCCAAGGAACCTCTGCTACAGCGTGTGATGCAGCACCTTACAAATGGCTGGCAGAAGGGACAATGTCCCAAGTTCTACAACGTCAAATGATGACCTGACGGTGGTCGATGCTACACTGCATCAAGTGCAGTCCACATCGACCCAACCCGCCTAACACATCAGGTACCACTTCAGAGAGCTGCTAGGCAATCTGATTCAAGCAGTCTCACTATTCAAAATGCCAGAGCCCCAGGATAGTGGTATACACAGGGCCTTGCAGCAAGGAGGGAGAAGGAGGCCGTGGGGGTTAGGAGAGAGGAGGGTGGCAGAGTTATGCACCTCAATGTCGCAGTGGCTGTTGAACTGCGGAGAGGAATAGTGCCATCTTCCTGGCATCCGATGCGGCCTCGAGGTGGGTGGCTTCGAGATAGAGTTGGAACTTCTGTTCGAAAATCTTCCAGTTTGCACCGAGGTTGCCGACATGCTGAGCTGCTGTGAACGTTGTCCATGTTACCGGATGGCTGATTGTTGGTCAACGCTGATTACCTCAAGGTCAGTCCGTCAATTCTCAGCATCTAGACCTGGTACCATGATGTGTTGGGTAGGCTGGGTCTATGTGGACTGCGTTTGATGCAGTGTAGCGAGAGACAGACTTCCAACACTTGATGAAATGCAACACGATTTTATTTAACATCTATTTTACATGTTCAACTGTGGGTTGACACTATGCTGACTTGACTGGAGACCTGAGGTAGCCTGACCAGACTAACTGACTACCACATGGTGTTTGCACTGGGTAATGCTCACAAGCTCTGACTGTCTCAGGAGCTGGGTCCCGAGAGCAGGAAAACTGCTGCCCTCTGGCTTTATAGTGGTCGTGTCCTGTCTGGTGATTGGCTGCTGTGTTCTGTGTGCTCATCCTGTGTGTCAATCACTGCCTGCCTGCACTCCATCATATACATCGTTGTATATTATGATGCGCGTGGGTTTCCGTCTCCTCGCTGGGCCCTGGGCAACATGGCAGAGCCCTAAAGGGGCCCGGCACAGAGGAACATAGCCCCCCCCTCCCTGGAATTAGCCCCCATTGTGGAGTCCCACCCCAGAGTCAAATCCCCCTCCCCACCACCAGGACAGCCCCCGTACCCGAACGTCGAGGTCCTGCCAGGTAGGACCACCCGCGACGACGCCGGCGGGACTCGGCCGAACCTGGCGGGCATTCGCCTATCGAGCGCGGGAATTGCCAGGGGGGGTGGGCCGTGTTGTGCGGCCCCCGACTGGCCACCGCAGCGACCACGCCGGCCCATCAACTGTGGATTGACACTATGCTGACTTGACTGGAGACCTGATGCTAGCCTGACCAGACTAACTGGCTACCACATGGTGTTTGAACTGGCTAGTTCACGAGCTCTGACTGTCTCAGAGGCTTGGTCCTGAGAGCGGGAAAACTGGTGCCCTCTGGCTTTATATTGATCATGTCCTGTCTGGTGATTGGCTGCTCTGTTTTGTGTGCTTACTGGTCATCCTGTGTGTCAATCACTGCTTGTCTGCACTCCGTTATATACATAGATGTATATTATGACAGGGGCGATTCTCCAAAATGGAGCCCAAGTGTTCACGCCGTCGCGTATCATGACGCCGAAAACAGGGCTCGGGTACGACCGATTCTGGCCCCCTCAGGGGGCCAGCACGGCGCTGGAGCGGTCCAGCCTCCTTTCGTGGCACCAAATGGGTGCCGCGCAACCCGTACATGCGCAGTTGGGTCCCGCCAACCTGCGCATGCGTGGGAGACTTAGCGCGCCGGCCCCGACTCAACATGGGGTCAGTGTTCAGAGGCCGGCCGCGCCAGGAAGTAGAACCGGGGGGGCGGTGGAGGAGGCCGACAGTGGGCCCCGATCGCGGGCCAGCCCCCATCGGAGGCACCCCCCGGGGCCAGATCACCTCACCCCCCCCCCCCCCCACCTGGCCGCCAGGTCCCGCCGGTAAGGGACCAATTCCAATTTACGCTGTCTGGACCTGCATAGAACGGGCGGGAATTTGGCCCATCGTGGGCCGGAGAATCGCCGGGGGGAACCCGCCGACCGGCGCGGCACAATTCCCGCCCCCACCAAATCTCCGGCACCGGAGGATTCACGCCGCTCCCCGCGATTCTCCGACTTGCAATCACTCCTTGCTGGAGGGCCACCTATTGGTCCTTCATCCTCAGGACTCTGCCCACCATTGCATGGTAGCACACGTGGCTAGCACTGTGGCTTCACAGCGCCAGGGTCCCAGGTTCGATTCCCCGCTGGGTCACTGTCTGTGCGGAGTCTGCACAATCTCTCCGTGTCTGCGTGGGTTTCCTCCGGGTGCTGTGGTTTCCTCCCACAGTCCAAAGACGTGCAGGTTAGGTGGATTGGCCATGCTAAATTGCCCTTAGTGTCCAAAAAATTTAGGACGGGTATTGGGTTATGGGGATAGGGTGATAATGGGTCGGTGCAGACTCGATGGGCTGAATGGCCTCCTTCTGCACTATATGTTCTATGTATCTAGGTAC